>NC_136710.1:4416638-5067153 GCF_947650265.1 Symphodus melops
TCTGGCTAAGTAATCATCCTACACTGTGTTTTGAAACCTTATGGGAGCCACTAACCTCTGCCTGCTTTCACCCCCGAGTCAGAGGCGTTCATGAATAAACCAGTGAATGCTCTTATTCAAAATCTTTGTCGAGTGACCACGGTGTAAAATGGATAATCCACTCTATGGTCTGCGTTACAGGATTAGTTCAAATCCAGCAGTGAGGCGGCTTCCCATCAGGTGGTTCTTTACCTCCACGTCATGAGAAAAAACAAACACTTCCTTCTGGATTATCCCTCATTTAATCTTTAAATCAATACGCAGATAAGACATCTTTTCTCCTCTTTCTGAATCAGGTTTCCTGTCGCTGTGCTTTCATATCTGCAGCGATCGTAAGAGAAACCTAATCAGACCATTATAATTAAAGAGGGCAGAGTGTTGGTGCAGGAGGCGGAGAGAGGAGGAGAAGATCGCAGATGAGGCAAGAAGTCAAGTCTGCCCACTGAAAGCCCCTTAAATCCCTTTCTTATTAACTCTCTGTGACATTTGATCTACCTGCATCACACACTCACACACACACACACACACACTCAGCTCTACCATCCAGCTCCTCTTTCCCCCAGAAACAGTCCCCGCATCTCTGCTGCATCCCCCCCCCCCCCTCCCCCCCTCCTCTCTGAATCAGCTGAGTTTAATTCCAAACAGGTACCACAGTGACATTTCTCCATGCAAATGGGGCCTCACCTCGAGCTGAAGAGGCCGCTGTAACAGAATGTAATTGACCAACACGGAAGAAGTTGACATTTCTTCGGGCTGCAATGAAAAGTTCAGCTTGTCCTACTCCATGAAATTGTTTTTTTTTTCTTCTTTAAAGGAATGAAAAGATACATGTGTCGTATGGTTAACGCTCCTGTGAGGCGTTCTGTGAGCTGGTTATGAAACGGGCTGAGATCCTTATTATGACCTTCAAAAGCAAAAAAAGACCATCAATGACTTGAGTGAATGCATATATATATATATATATATATATACATATATATATATATATATATATATATATATATATAGACACAGTTTAATGCCTGTTTACAAGGCTGCAGGGTAGATGTCTGACAGCCTCTCTTCTATTGCAAAGATTCACGCGTCTTTGACTTGTATCTTCATAACTTTTGGAACTTTTTTCTCCAGGAAGAAATTCTCATGTAAACATCATTTTCACACAGACATGGGTCACTTAAACTGAACAAGCCTGTCGTTCCTCATGACCACCTCTAACGTATAGAAAAAAAGCCGTGGCAGACGCCCTTTGAGGTGTCATGTTTAATGCGTTGGATTATCGGCTGAGATTCATCTCGCTAAAGAGAAAACTGCTTCAAACGGATTCTTCTAAACTGAGATGTCTCCACATTTGGGGGACTGTGTGTTTGGACAAAAACAAAAAAGAACACTTTATTTATTTAAGAGTACAAAGGAAACTTTCCCCATTGCTCAGTTGTGCTGGAACTCAACAGAGCTTTCTCTAACAGACGACGAGCTCTCGTAGCAGAAAACCATTTTGGTGTTTTCTGTATTAAAAAAAGAAGCTCTGCACTCAGAGCCAAACTCGACTATTTCAGGGTCTTGTGTCATGATTTGGTTCTGTTAGTGTAAACTCTATACACAGTGTGTGTATTTGGACGTTTGGACAACTGGTCGTACTACTAACTGTACGTAACAGTTTGAACTTCCTGTTTGTTCTTTTTTATGGGTCAATATGATTTATGACATGCCTCGCCAAAAACTCATCAGGAAAATAACAGGATTTCAGTATTAATTGAATATTGTTGAATCATTACTTTTGTAACAGATTGTACGCTCAGCACTGGATTCTGCATGTGTGTATATTCTAATGAATCCTGCCAGTCACTCCTATTTGTTCTCCGCCTTCTTGACCCAATATAATTTAAAGGAGTCTTACATTTAAAACATCTCTCAAGCTGACGGTTTACTGAACGATAAAGATGAGAATAAAGAACCAAACCGACCTCCCTTGGAAATGAAATGAACAGAATATTTTTAAAAACACATGGTGAGGTTTTTCTACGATCATCAAACCAAGTCGACTGTGAGCCGAGCAATCTGTGCATCAATTAGTGAGAGAGCATCACTGATTTTAAACGTGTGTGTGTGTGTCCGAGCCAGGATGCCCTTTATGTATGCATTCCTACTGAGCTAAACCACCGAGGCAGCTCAATCCCAGCTGTTCCAGCATGTTTGAAATTGAAAGAAAAAAAAAGACTGGTAACTCTTAATCTGCTCCAATGAGGTCAGCTGTCAGTTCTTTATTACTGTACCGATTTATTATCAGGGAAACATCTTGATTTTTGTTAGCATCAAGGGCTCATTTTACCCCAGCAGCTGGATAAAAGGCTCGCGGAGTAATGTCTCATCATGTTGATATTTTTTCTTAATTATTTTAAGCATAAATTGATAAATGATTACTGACTCTTGTAAGCAAAGATTGTATTTTCTGAGGATTCGTTCTGAGGAGTTTAAACGTCGTCAATTGTTAGAAAGGATAAAATGATGAATAAAATAACTGACAAATACAAAACTGATTCATAGTTGGAGTCATATTAAACTAAAAAGTGATAGATCTGCTGGTACTGGCTTCTCATTTAAAAGGGTTTGCCACTCTTACTCTCCAGTCTATCATTGTTGATAATAAAAAAAAGGAGCCTGAGGGTTTTTAGAAGCTGAAGAAAATACGCAACAGAAAAAAAACTACAACTGATTGATTTGAAGCAGATAACACAAATCTAAAGCTGAGCTCCAGTTTGGCCAGATTTACACACATTTTACTCTCTCATATTGAAACCCTGCTCTGTGCAGCAGATTCCTAATGGTCCTGTTTACATGAGTGGGTGGCAGGAACATCGCCATGGTCAGTAGTTCCAGCTCAGGTCATCCATGCTCAAAACTGATGCACTCATTCTCCTCCACCGGAAAACTCGACTGAAAGCCCACGCAGTGCAAAAGAGCTGCTGCCTTAAGTAACATGAGCGCGATCGTGGCTGTCATGACTGTTGGCATGTGCGTGGACGCTAACTGAACGGTGTAATCAAGCAGAGCGACGTCGGCCATTGTTATGCAAGTGAGATCCTGTGGAGAGAGGCTTGGACGTCTTCCCAGGTTCCATCGCTGTCGTAGGTGGCGTGGGTCAAGCAGCGACTCCGACAGAGGACTGTAACTCTGAAGTGCTGCTGGGTTGTTTTTTTTCTTCACATATGCATGTCCCTCATTACTGACAGAACTTAATGTGCAGCGCCATCTGTGCAGGGTTTGAGCCAAGAGAATATAAAAGAGTGTGAAAGTGAAAGTGAACGATTACAGCTGTAGAAGGTAATGAAGGTATCATTCACTGTATTATTACAGTGACAAAAGCCAAGCCTCACTGCCCTCTTTCTCGCTAATGGATCCCAGCCATTATTAACTGGATAAATCCTCCTCATTGTGTCTCTCTTTTCCTCTTTGTCTCCCTTTTTCTTCCCGTCTATCCTCTCCTCATTTCGGCTCTCTTTCATCTTCTCTCTCTGCGAACCGTCCTCTTTTGTTTCCTCACATTGCAGATCGAATTGTCGCCGCCGCTCTCCTTCCTTCCTCACTTTCTCGTTCCACCTTCACATGCCCTCGCTCTCACGCTTCCCTTTCTCCTTCCCTAACCTTTACTTACACGCTCTTTATTTCTCTCTCCCGACTTTTCCAGTCCCAGTGAAGCAGAGAGAGAGAGAGAGCGATGTCGCAGAAGAAGATATTTCTGATCTGCGTCGCCATCAGTACCGTCAGTCTCCTGCTGCACCATGGGGGCCACTTAAGCTGGTGAGTGATTTGAAACCCACCTTGCATATGCGAACACATACCTGCTCAGATGTTTCTCTCTTTACGTCCATATGCTGCTAATTACTATGAAAACCATGACAGCAGCTCGTGTCACTTACTTTCAAAGGCAATTAAAAGTGAGACGAGCTTATTATTATTGCACTCGGATATGGAGGCTGTCAGTGCTGAAGCATTGCTGTGTTAGTCATGGGACTTATTATAAAAGCGGTGTCACACGTCTTTGTCAGCCTTGTGTTCTGTTCTCGGATCTTTTCCAGTTTAACCTTCAACATGTGCTCATGAGAAGAAAAAAAAAAAACTTCTCCGACTCGTGTTTTAACCGTCTCTGTTAGTCGGATGTTACCGCTCAGCTGTCTCTCGACTTTCCACATAGTTTGTCACGTCTGAGCAACATCTGAACCTCTGGATCAAGACCGCATACTGTTGTACTGTGAAGTCATCAACATACTGTAAATGCACCCAAGACAACAAATGATTGGACTTTGCAGGAATTTTGTATTAAGCCTATTTGTAATGTTAAAATAGAATATTTATGGGGCGTTGGTGGCCTGGGTTCGCATCCGGCCTGTGGCCTCCGTCCCGCATGTCTCTCCCCGCTCTCTCCCTGATTTCCGCATCTATCCACCTTTGTCTCTCTATCATAATAAAGGCGAAAGGCCAAAAATAAATCTTAAAAAAAAAAAAAAATAGAATATTTATCTGCTTGATGGTTCATTTCTGGACACAAACGATGCCAAGAAGTCAAGTCTATTTTCTAACCTGCTGAAGGTTTATGATGAATGCACGTAATGAAATTGTTGGTTGATGTGCATTATCAAAAAGTTCTTTACAGACAGTATAATACTCTAATTGGTTACCTTTATTTTCAACTCTGTGTAGTTTGACTTTATTTGTGAGGAAATCCAAAAATGTTTAACACATTATAAGAATCTTGTCGACAAAGTGTCCATTCTTTTTCACGTCATGCAGTTTTTTTTCCACTTACTGTGAAAATTTGCCGTGTAAAATTGACCACAAGGTTTTTTTTGTATAGAGTGTTGATGCTGACTTTACCTGACACCTTGCATTGGTTACAAGCAGCAAAAATGACTTCATAGGAGTCACTCAATCTGATGATTAGATTTTACTTCTGAAGCTTATTAAGAGGCGTCACTAACTGGCTAAAAAACTACCCAGCAGTACGAGGCATCTGGTAATCAGTCCTCCAGTTGTTCAGCTCTCTTTTGTCTGTCGATTTTCATGAAGTTATTTTAACACCTACACTTATTTTATGTACTTTCATCCCTTTTCCCAATCCAATGGAGCCAAAATGTATATTTATGTCTTCTTCTTCTGTCTGTAGGACCATGGAAGCCTTCCACTTAAGCTGTCCTGGGCTGCGTTCCCTCCCTCTCTGGGGCCTGAAACCGAAGCACACCAATGTGGCCTTCCTCAAGACCCACAAAACGGCCAGCTCCACCATGCAGAACCTGCTCTTCCGTTTCGCAGAGCGCAACAACGTGACGGTGGCACTGCCCGTGCAGGCCTGCAGCCACCAGTTCTGCTACCCTCGCTCCTTCACCCCTCACTTTGTCCATCCACACACCATACCGCCGAACATCATCACCAGCCACATGCGCTTCAATAAGGCCGAGATCCAGCGCCTCATGCCCAACGATACAATCTACATCACAATCCTGAGGGAGCCTGGATCCATGTTTGAGTCCTTGTTCAGTTACTACAACCAGTACTGTCAGAGCTTCAAAAGGGTGCCGAATGGCTCCCTGGAGGCTTTCTTAGAGGAACCTTTGCGCTACTACCGACCTGACGAGAAGGACTCCATGTATGCACGAAACACTGTGACCTTTGATTTGGGTGGGGACAAGGATAGACCAGCTACCGATGTGACATACGCACAGACCTTCCTTGGAGAGGTGGAGAGAGTTTTCTCGCTGGTGATGATAGCAGAGTACTTTGACGAGTCTCTGGTTCTCCTTCGCCATCTTCTCAATTGGGATTTGGACGATATTTTGTACGTTAAGCTCAACATGCGGACAACCAACTCAAAGCGTAGCCTGACACCGGGCCTCTCTTCAAAGATCCGTGCCTGGAATTCCATCGATGCACGCCTCTATGACCACTTTAACGCATCATTGTGGCGCCAACTGTCCGCTCTGGGTCATGCCTGTGTGGCAAGGGAGGTACGTCTCCTTCGACAAGCCCAGGAAAGACTAATGAGAAGCTGCTTCGGTGGACGGATGCCGCTTCTACGCTCAGCCGAGCAGATAAAAAACAAAGACCTCCGCCCGTGGAAGCCCAGTGGGAAAGTTGACATTGTGGGCTACGACCTCCCGGTTAATCTCAGCCGCGGTTTCTCAAGCCAGGCCCAGGAGCTATGCCTCAAGCTAGTCATGCCAGAGGTCCAATATACAAGAGTTCTCCTACGCTCGCAATTACTGCGCTATCGTCGAAGCTACCAGCTCCGACCTCCACAGCAATCGCGCTCCCCCCAGCAGCCCATACGTACAGTCCTGCTGCGGCATCCTCAGGGTCAACGCAGCCAAGCGACCCCAGCAGCCCCAGGCCCTGTATCAGGAACAAGGTCTACCTCCACCATAAAGCCTGCTGAAGGGGCGCAAGCTGGGACCACAAAGTTAAAGCCTAAAAGCTCCCAGAACGAGGCCTCCTAGACTGCGAACAGAGACGTGAACACTGACTGCATTGAACTTACCCATCCTGACCCTTGAGACAACGATGATTGGTTGTTCTGGGGCCGTGGAAGAAAAAAAAAAAAAAAAAAAGGGTGTCTTTGGGAAATCAATGTCTCTCTTGTCCCTTCCACAGATTCTGATAAAAAATACATGAGAACAAAGAAGGGAAAGTGGGTTAGACTTTTCTTTTTGGGGAGGGGGGACTTGAACTTGAATCCCTCCCCTCCCTGGTCTGTGAAACAGCATCAGAGTTGGCACTCATGAGCTGAAGAAACCTACACTGAGACGCGGCTCAATTGCACTCCTCTGCAAACAGATTGGAGAGGGTTTTAGGTGAAAGTAGTTCTTTGAAGCAAATCTGTTACATGCGACGAGGACTCAATAGGGAAGTGGCGATATCGTGCCTATTGTGAGGCACAGAGTGGGCTTTGTGTGTATCACACTGGTATAGCATCATGTTACTTGCTTTCATTCTGTTTCTCGAGCTCTATTTCATTCTCTCTCCCTAACATATGCCATTTAAAGTCCTTGAGAGAGACATAATGACATAAAGGGATCAACTGTCAGGCGTCCAAAGAGCCTCCTAAGAGGCCAGACAGACACTGAGATCACCTCAACCATTAACACGACAGCACAATCAACCACTCCTCTCTTACGAATTCCAAGGGCGTAAAGCATTGATGGAAGGATGGGGTAAAAGCAAGGAGGGATCTTATCTAGAGGGTAAGCTAAAGACTGCTGGATACTCATTATTGCTGTGACTTCAACAGTGACTGAGCACACTCGTAAAGCCCGAGTCCCTTCAGCCTTCAACCTCTCTGGCTTGCTCCCTGCGTCCTCCATCTTCTGATCCCTGCTGCTGCCCTCTGGTCCGGCGGCTCTAGAACCGCCCTCAGACCACCGGCTGAGATGACTTCTTGTCACTGTAGAGAGTTTGTTGGAGATGGTGATGGTTTGTGCACGTGGGGTTGTATTGCAATATGATCCCCAGGCCTTCATTCTATATGGAAGGCAGGGATTTAATAACCTACCAGCAACCACACGCTGCACACAACGCCGCAAACAAAAAAACGTAAAGCAGCTTGACAGGACAAAGACCTGAAGCCTGTGGGTCCCCAGTGTTTGAATATTTAATTCTCTCCTATCATAGCCCTCCTATGGCCTATGTTCTTATGTTACACAGCGGTACGTTTTCATTAGAAATACAAGAACCGGACAGAGGTTCTGAGAATTTCAGGTGAACAAAGCGAGATCATCAGCGTACAATGATAAAAAACTCACGAGGCTGGTGGGCGTGCTGGTAGTCTGGAGCTGAAAATGTCAACACTTATCTCAGCTGTGATCCACTTTTACTGCATTTTGCTCATATTTAATGTGTCATTTATGTTATTTATTCCTCCGGTGATCAGGAAGGTTCTGCTTAGTGACTGAGAGGTGGAGGAAGGACATTTGTGTGTGTCTGTGAGAGTGTGTGACGCGAGTGTATGTGGGGCAGGGAACGTTTTTGTTTTTTTTCTTTTTCCAGGGCCAGCCGAGTTGGCATGGCAACAAAAGGAAGTAATGTGGGTAAGATTTATTGAAACTATGTATTATTTATTATCGGGACTTGAAGAATCCCATTTACTGTATTTTGAACTGTTGTTTTTCATGAATCACTGGATAAACAGAAAAAACCTTTCTTTGACGTCAAGTTACATCAAACCACTTCAGGCTGTAGTGGTTAAGGCTTGTGGTGATGATATTAATCATTCATCTATATGTGTTTCACATAAAGCGACACTACAAGAACCACTTCTGAAAAACCCTACATTGAATCAAGTGTAGTCGCTTTAAAATTCATCTTTCGTTCAGCGGTGCTTAAGTGCTCGACCGCACGATGCTTCTGTGGTTGGGAGTCTGTCGCCCTGTAGGTTACAATAATGAGAAACACAAACTGCTGCTGCTCTGACACGAACAAAGAGCAGGAAGACAAACAGGCACGGCGTGAGGATTCACAGTCTTACTGTACTGTGTGTGTGTGGCGGTGAATATTCGAGAGCAAAGTGAGCTTCTGTGAACTAACGAGGAACGTCGTCATATCAGCGTTTATTTACAGGTGATTAAACTTCTGTGATTCCTCTGACGCACATACTCTGTAAAAACATCTGTAAAGATACGCTTTCCGCTTTTCAGTTCAAGTTATCCAAATCAACGTGTAGATCAGGCGGCTAACTTCCTCAGTCTGTTAAACACGTTGGGTTCATGTTTGAAAAAGACAGCTGGGCATTGTTTGAGACGGTTTTTTAAAGCTGTGGATAGAAACAGGTTTAATGCACTTCCTGTTTATTTGGACTAAATTAAAGACAGTTCATTGTAATGATCCTTCATGTGTGAAACACTGATTCAGCTTTTATGGATTTTTTTTTTTCTTTTAAGCACTTACATGCTCAACGGCACAAGTATGTAGAAATACAAGACTACTTAAAGTAACGGTACAAGATCAACTCATTGTTTGTTGGATTTGTCAACATTTACAAAATAATGAGCATGTCAAGCCTAAGTTTGCATTTTGACTCAGTTTGAATACAATGCTGCTTTAACAGTGCTTTAAACTGCTGAGATAACACTGGATTTATGTTCCTGTCTGTCCCGTTTGTGTTCAATATGAAATAATAAACAAGACTATGAATTATACTGTCATTGGAATAAATACAGTCGAAAGATGTAATAATATTACTGTGAAATAATCCAGCAACAAAAAAAACGTTTTTGTTCTCTTCTTTTAAATCCTTTTTATTTTGTTTTATCATGAAAAGTATTAAAAAGTCTGCCGTTCATATTTAAACAAAGCCTCTGTGGGGAAATGCAGCTTTGTGATTGGCTGGTGATTGATTTGGCTCTCGGTCATTTTAGACTTAAATCTGTCCCAACAAGAAGAAAAAAAGTCCAAGAATAAATGGATCATATGAAAATAAGGATGATGGTTTAAGAGAGAGAGCTGAGATTAGTTTTTTGCATAATGGCTCATTTTTGACTTTTACCGTAGAATAATGCTAAACGAAAGAAAACAATTAAGAAGGTCTTTGAAATATTTCTCCTCCCTCATCAGACTGGGATTTAGCTGATTTGTTTCTTTTTTAATTCAAAACTTGCCTCAACTATTAATTTCTGGTCTTTTTGTTCATGACTGTGAGACTCTAAGTGCTCTTTTGATTGTACGAGTCGTTCGCCCAACTGTTCTGCTTCTGGTGAAAGAGAGAGAGAGAGTCACTAATGGTCATGCTGTCATGTCTAAAGTGTCGGTACTTCTTCTTCTCCCCCCCCCCCCCCCCCCCCCCCCCCCCCCCCCCCCCCAGAGTGACATTGAAATGTATTTTGTTTCATCTCAAAGTGTTTAGGGTGAACTTTTATGTGGCAGTGACATCATCAGGTGATCGTGGCATATTAATAATTCTCTGACTGTATTTTCCTCTGGACTCTCTAATCTGCTCACCGTTGAACTCCATCCTCTGTTTATGAACTTACTTGTGGACTGAGAAGAATGAGACTTTTTGTACTTCATTTGGGTGATTGACTTGGTGAGTTTGGGTGGGTGGGTGGGTGGTGGGGCTCTGAAGAACCACCCGACGACAATCAGAGCTAGGGGCCCCAAAGCTTTGTAATGAAGGACTGTGGACGTGATGAATAAAGTTTGAATGAATTTAAATCAGCTGTGAGCGCACGTGTGTTTGTGTCTGCCGTTTCTCCTTTCAATGCAGATTTATTCACATATGCACAGGCTTGAATTATTCAGAATTTCAGAGACGCACACACACACACACATTCATTCAGCAGCAGCGATACGTAACACACAGCAGCATTTGGTCAATTAAGATTCTGATCCTAAATGGTTTTCTATTTCCCTGAAGACCCGGACCTCAGATTTGAGTCTGCAATCAGTCGTTTGAAATTACCTCGGTTCAGCTCGCCGGAACAAATGAATGAACAATTTACTTCAGACAAAGACAAAAACAAAACGCAAAGCTGTTTGTTATGATTGTGATTGAAGCAATCACTAAAATATGTTGCCCTCCACCTCTCCGCCATTAAAGCCTCCTGACCCTGTATCTCCTTCTGTCCTTTTTTTGCCTGCTTTTGGTTATATGAAAGGAACTTTAGCCCAATACATTATTATGATGAAAAACAGCATTTAATCATTAAATAATCAAGGTAGTCAGGTGGAAAAAGGACATTAACAGTTATACCACAGTGTTTTCTTCCTGCTGAAACAAGCCTACAATCAGCTGCTGTGCAAAAAAAACAACAACAATAAAAGCACGAGATGGGAGAGAGACCCATCATGAAGAACACTGAAGAGAAAGTTGAAAACTTAAAGCTGTTAAATATCCACTCAGCAAGGCACTAGAATCTGTGAGTGCACATCTTAACGGTCTGATGTGCAGCTGTAACGGTAGATGCAGTATAGACGTCATGATTTAACACCAGCCTCTCAGAGTGAACTTTTCTTTGGCCATCCAAAATTATTTCTCGTCTTAGTCTCAGACTGGGCGGACTCTGGATTTTAAATCAAGACTCACTTACACCTTGTCGTGCAGATGGAAATGACAAACCCTCCATACACATAAAGTATAATCAAATTATTTGGAGGAAAGCAGGGTTGTTACCTCGATGCTAACTGATGCAGGATTATCAGCCAGAAGCACAAACAAAATCACGTTTACCTTCCTAAAGTCACACAGTAAAACAAACATCACTTGTGCTGCAAAGCTTCACCTCCACACACTCCAGCTCAATGCATCGCATTAATAACCATAACCATGTATTCACATGTTGTGCACTCGCTGTTTCATAAAGCAATTTATTGGATTATTCATTTGAAAGTGCACAAGTGGAACTCTGGGTAATTTGCAAGCTGAATATTGTCAAAGGTTAACGCTCAAGTGCTCCGCCTTGATTGCACTGTGATTGGGATAAATGTCACGAACCTTTTCATCAACAAGGAGGAAATTCATCTCAATCTTACAGAAAATAAATAATGGTACCCGAATAACAAGTTGTTGTTTGTTTTTTTCACTCGAACACAAGATACATTTTTTCTCTTTTCTGGACATTTAGTGATTTCTGTCCAGGATAGCACACCACAGTTGATCATTTTTCTGTCTTGGCATCAACAACAATTAAATAATCTTCTCCAGCTGCTCAGTGATGCCAATCAATGAATTAATCAAGCACAGATGGGCGACTATCTACCCTACCATGCGGCCCCTCATGGCCCCTTCATCTCATCTGTGAAATACAGTAGGCTGGACAGCAGGTGCCAACACATCACCTGGGTCTTCAAGTGGGCTCCTCCCTTCACAAGGGTTTTGTCAAGTTACTGTTTGTCCACGACACCTCAGGAAGGCTTGACAGCTACAGCGCCCCATCTCCATGCTGGCTCCTATGCCCATAACAGCCACCTGCAGAACTTATTTCTGCTCAACACAGTTATCAGCTGTCAAATTCACAGAAGAAAAAGGACAAAAACAAAAAGATGAGTCTGTAGAACGATGTGGAAAAAAAGGACAGCGAAGGCAGAGCCAGGGTGAGAAGCCTTCTTAGGCTACAGCGGATAAATAAAGCATATTAAAAATATATGTATTTTTCTCTTGCATAATGTAGTGCAGTGTACTCCTTCATCACTCCACCAATTACACCTATCTGATTGCTGATATAATGTATCATGCAAAATAAAATACACTCCAATCCAAAGGCCTATCTCAGCCTTTCAAACATCAAATCAACATGACAGTAAATAGTAGCTAAGAAAACATTTACTTACAAACACGATGTCTTTCAATGTAAGTCACAAAGGAGGAATGAAGCAGAAAGTTTCACAATTTGTTTTTAACAGGGGAGGGAAAGAAAAATCAAAATGGCCTCCAGCAGCTCTTAAACAGCAAGCGATGAGGCCCAAAATGTGCCCTGAAAAATACAATAAAAATAGCCCCACCTGGTGACTGCAAAATGAAGTAATGGTCTTCTCTCCGGTGAGAATTACTTGATTAACTAACAAATGAGACCAACCATCTGTAAGTCTTACACTGACTTTGCTAAATGGGACAAGTTTTAGAATGAAGCAGATGCAGAAGAGCAAAAAAAAAAGAAAACTGCAGTTCCTCAAGTGTCCTCTAGGGGCTGGCTGCTCACGCCTCAGAAGTCCCATTAACACTCATGTTAAAATGTCTTTTTTTTTTACAGCAAAAATATACATGTGTACAGTCTGGTTCAAAAAAAGTTTGAGACTGAATATCTGAAGTCTTTACTGAGGCTTTATTTTTTACACTAATTTCATTATGTCACATAAAAGCTATGAATTCTGTATAATCAGTAGCATGGCTGATCCCACTGGCAGGAGGCTTGTGGCCTGACATGGCGAAACATCTTTGCCAGTGTGGTAAGCTAGCTTGAGACAGGATTTCCAATATAGTTACTGCCATCCTTCAACCGTATTAACTCAGTTGGAAAATAACATAGCTAGCTCGCTAATTAGCTTAATGACTAATGTAATGAACAGTAATTTTTTCAAGTATGGGCTGCCACACACAGAGAGAGAATGAATGAATGAGGAATAGTTCACTCAAAATAGATTCTTATGTGGATGTCTCACCTTTAAATTTGACAAATAAATATTTATATAATATTTGACAAATAAAGAACCTTGAACCTTGAACCTTGAACCTAAATCACTTCCTTTCTATAAATCTTTTTTGTTAATTCTCTGAAGTGAAAACACTCATGCCTCTGTTTAAAACACACGCTGGCAACGCTTTCCCGAGCGAGTCGCTTAAAAGAAATAATTGAGGCATAATGAGTATATCCACTTCTCCATGTACCACTGACTAACAGCGTCAGATCTAAATCTGTTTTTAAGGCAGCATACGTCATACAAAAGAAATAACTTCTGGTTTGATTCTTTAAAATGCAGAGGATTGATCCCAAACCATAATCGTCGAGAACTTTCCACTGATCCTCTTTAAAGATATCAAATCTAAAAGCTTTCATTATTCCATGTGTCTTTTCAAGTCATTACATTTTTTTTATGCCTTGTTTATTTTTTTATTTTTTTGCACTGCTTCAACATTTCAGCTGTAACAGCAGCCGGCAGATGCACACAGCTCTCCAGCTCTTTTGTCGGGCTGTGTTGGCGACGGATGTTTGCAGGCTAAATGTAGTCCAGCTTTGTGAGTCACAGAGAGCAAGGAGGCACCGCAGCACAAAGGTTTTAATGTATTTTTTATTTTTTTGCCTTTTGTGAGTCAGAGCGTGTTGGAACAATGCAGGAGCGCAGGAGGCTGGCTGGGTGGGCTGTTAGAGCAGCTTATCCCTGATAATGTGCGCTCATCCCCTCTCTGAATAAGCGCTCTGCAGGGCTCAGAGGTGCCACTGACATCCCATCTACCTTTTGTTCTTGCTTTCACTTTCTTCTCTACTGAGATGGAATTTATAGTTTTTACATGTGTTTCTCTCAGACTGGAATTATATAATTGAGCCAGATAAACCCGACTCAAGTGAATTACATTTTTTGGAGGCTGAAAAGTACTGAAGTTCAAAGTCAAATGTACCTGTGGATTAGATAAAGAATACTAAATGGGGTAAGCTGATCGTCCGCTAAGCCACTCAAGTCTACAGCTGTTTGGAGGTTTGGAGAATTGAAATTCCTTTGGATGAAGAGAATACTTCTTTCCTTTTTTGTCCTTCATCTTTATTGATAGGACAGCTGAGGAGACGTGGAAGTGTAGGAGTCTACACAAGTCTAGGAACTAGATAAATAGTTCAAAGTTCCTGTCTTGTGGAATCAATAAAAAAAAGGAGGAAGGGCTCCAACAGTTCCTAGAACTATTAAAAAGTTCCTGCGGGCCAAAAACACCTTTTGTCTTCTAAAATCTAAATATTTAATACTCTCTCACAGTTTGGCTCCAAATGTGGACAAATAAAAGAACGAATTGATGGAACGGTGAGAAGGTCAAAAGTGGCCAAAGTGTGTGTGTTGAGTGGACCTCTGACGTCTCTGATCACCCACAACAGCCGAGACGGGATAGTGATGGAGTGATGGCCGGAGGGACAGACGGATGGACATCTATCAGCCTGTTTTCGCTGTTGTTTCTGTTTACATGAGCCAGTGAAAAGGCTGGAGGTTAGGGCTCATTTCTCTGAGCGACTTAATTAGTCGCCATCCCTCCCTCTGTGTGTGTGTCTGTGTGTGTGTGTGTGTGTGTGTGTGTGTGTGTGTGTGTGTCAGGAAATGGAGGCTTGCCTGAGGGAGAGAGAGGGGATAAATTGTGCCTGCGTTAACATGAATAAACAAATACTTCAGCACGAGCATACCCTCGCATGGAAAACACAGCTTTTCTTTTACACGTGCTTTGAATCGCAAAGTCGCTCGTACTGACATGCAGATTCACGCGCTGCTTAATTAAACAACCTCACTGGGGATGGCTTCCTTCATAGCTGTCGGTGTATGCAAATGAAAAGACTAACAGCTAGTAAAAAAAGCAGAAGGACGTTCGGAGGACGGAGTAAGCTCCTCCTTAGATACACAAACTTAAAACATCATGTAAATCATTTCATTGTGTATCAATAGTCTGCAAGCTTTGAAGAGAAGTAATTTTGAATCCATTATGACACCCCCTCACATTACCCACTCATGGTTTTGGTTGATGTATTTGCAAGCTCAGCAGAGTAGCCTTTAAAACTCTTCTTCCAGAGATTACTCTGCTCTGCTGCACGCTCATTTAAAAATGTAAAGTGTAAATCTTGAGCAGCTTTCTAGTTTTACATAAGCCCCATTCACATTTGATCCTCACAACATTTCCTGGACAATATCCAAACATTCAGGTCTCGACATTTTCCAGTCTTTGTTCCTTCGAACTTGACCCCCAGAGCAGGAAATGTCCGTTTTAATTGTTGGAGGGAGTGTTTGGGTAGATCGGGCAGAAGAATGAGAAGTTTTCAGAAATATTTAATATTTATTTAATAACACTACAAAACATTTTCCACAGTACAAAGTCCAGAAAACCAAACAATGGCAACTGAAGGGAGCTTGTAAATAGTGAAAAAGCAGCGAGTATCTGCTCATCCCATCCACTCTGAGTGATTGTTCGACAGTATATGATTTCCTGCTGCCTTCACACATTGACTCAGCCTGACTTCCATTGGACAGGAAAAAGTCGCCCTCCCCATTTCCTGGACTGCAGAGTATGTGCGACAGGTCATATAGTCTGATCTGCTTCTGATTGTTCAGATGACTTCCTGGCATGTTTGACATTTTGGTCATACGGCTGCACACACTCGCACAGTGGGAGCTGAGTCACGAGCCAATTCCCCAAGTCTGGGACTTTCTTTCCTGATTGTAAACGGTAAATAGACTTGAGCTTGTACAGCACTTAATCAAGTCTTCTGACTACTCAGCATGATTTTACTCTTCACGTCACAACTGTGTAAAAATCAGAAGCAACTAATCCATTTCATACATGCAGTATGTGTTCCTGTGCTAATGAAGCAGCGGGAGTAATTCAAGGTTAAGTGTCTTGTCCAAAGACACGTCATACATGTTGATGAAGGAGCTGGGGATCGAACCCCCAACCTTCTGGTTGAGAGGCGACGTTTTTTCAAATCACCATGGCAACACCAGGGAATCATTTGTCTTCCATCCCAAAGGTGTCTCCTTTTTTTCCCCAAAGATTTAAAAAATAACTTGAAAGTGCAGCCATGTCTTTAAAAGGTTCATAAGGCAGGAAATCACAAGCTTGGCTGGAATCAATTAAAAACTAACCTCAATATTGACCGTTTTTTGTTTGATGAGTAAAGATTTTACCAACCTGTAATCAATATTCATGAAATAGGGCGCTTCTTGAGTCTTCTTGAGTAGTTTGTGGTGTGTTTTCCAAAATGTCAAAATATTCTGAAAAGATCAACCACACGGCTGCAAAGCAAACAGCATAATAACTCAGCAGTTTGAGGCACCAGAGTGTTCTTTGGGCCACCAACCATCTGCTATTTTGATGTGTTCAAGTTTGGGAAAAACGACGGAAACGCCGGGAGCAACCTCGATCAAAGCTTTGGAAGCTAAAAGAGGTTAAAAACAGACGGAAATGAGGGAAAATGATGATTATGGATGATGAGTTGCAGTGAAAAGATCAAAAATGAGAGGAAACACATTAAGAAATCATGTGTATTAAGACAGTTGTGTGTTGTGTGCTGGATGCCTGTGCTGATTGCTGATCACACACCCCCACAGTGCAATCATTTCAGAGGAAACACATCCTCTCCTCCCCTGCTCTTACTGCACGCTACTCTCTCCAAATCAAAGCAACGTTATTTTCACTTAAGAGATGGAGACAACACTTTGATGCAGCTGATGGCATCCCACATACAACAACTTGACAACCAGAAAAATTCACAAAAGATTCACATGCGATAACTCTCGTCTGTCATCTAAACGGCCTGTCGAGGCTCCGGGGGGATGACGCAGACGTGGACCTAAAGCCTCCACCTACGGTCCCGATGTTTACAGAGACTCCCATGACTGCAGCTCAACGCATGCCTCATACTTCCCTCTGCAGAGCGCTGCGCTCTGACCCCTGAGCCCACACAGGAGCTTTGATCTAAAATAAAACACACACTCTGTTCTCTGTGGACTAAAGCCCGCTCGATATCGAAAGAGAAAAGGGAAAAGGAAAGGAGTGGAAAGCTCAGATGAGAATGGGTGTTTCTTTTCAAGCAGGAGACGAGTTACACAAAAAACTTGTGAGGGTGTGTGTTCATGCGAGTGTGTGTGTGATCATCATATGTTTAACTACACAGCGGGTGTGTGTGTGTGTAAATGCATTTTCAGTAATGTTTAGGTCTGTAGGGTTATGTGTGTACAGTATGTATGCATGTATGTGCAGGATCATGAGCCTGACTGTTTCTTTAGAGCTGTCAGATCCGGCCGCTTATTATTGGCTGGAAACTAGTCCTTAAAAATTAATTAGCTTCAAGCGTAAAGTAAAAAAACAAAAACAAAGCCCCTGCTGGGAGCTGTGTGTGTAGGTGTGCAGAGCAACAAAGAGCATTCAAAATAACACGAGTGATAGAGAACCTTTCTTTAAAACATCTGAACAAATCCAGTAAGATGATTCTTTCATAGTGTAACTTCAAGTCAATTATATTATGACGAGATCAGACTAAAGATCCATTATACTATTGAATAATGAGATTTCTTGACTATAAATCAATGCTGCCACATTTACATGATCAACTAAAGAACATACTTGTGAACAGTAAATGTGATAAATATACAGAACGATAGAATGAAACAAAACATGGAGTCAATAAAATGAGCATGTAAAGTGAGGGGAAAACAGCCAGTACTATCTGGGAATTTGTGCGATGAGTTTCAATAAGTATAATATAAATATGGTGGGAAAAGTCAAAGTGAAATCAAAGTTTAATTTGAGGGCAAATACTGGTTTAAGGACGAGTTTATAAAATCACTGTTTGGGTGAGGCAAAAATGATTTAAAAAACTGCAAATCTCCTGTTTGATGTAGATCTCTAAATGCTGACACTTTTTTCAAACAGTTTTTGAACTACACCAGGTTTAGTCTGACAACGAAGGTCATAAACTTGGCTTTGATCCCAAAAAGCAAAATGAGATGTGTAGTTTTCTGTTGAAACTGTTCAGATTTTGTATATATCCTCGGTTAATTAAGGGCATTTTAAAGCACAGCTGAATGAGCAGCAGATTGAAGCTGCCGAGCCCTTCACTTCTGAGCTCTGAAACTCACTAATGAGACAAACATCAGCCAAGCATTCATTCTTTTTTAGGGAATCCTACTGTGTATGAATCATTTACCCTTGCCGACAACTTTCTTGTTGAACAAAAGCAGGAACAACACCAACCAATCTCATTATGTCACTTTTCAGCAGGTAACATGCTGGTGTTAAATCTTTTAGATTTGAAGTGCCCACAAACCCATCAGCCACCCACACACAGGTCCAGCTCACTGCTTATGCTGCTTGATTAGACCTCTTCTGTTGGTGTGAACAGACAGCAGTTAATTGACTTGCTCGCTGTTAGCTTAGGTACGCCTGCTAGGTGTGAAACAAATTACATCTTCATGGTTCTTAATTAAGCAACCAGTGGAGCCAGCTCACATCATTAAATTGCAGCATAAACACAAACTCGACTTTTAATTTTCTCTGTAGCCTCTGGGTAAAGAGAAACTGTAGTGATAATAGCCTCACCACTAGGTCTCTCTCATAGACGCTTAATATCTGCAATTTGGGTATAATATGAAACTAAGTTTGAGAGCCATACAGAAGGAACATATTCCATAAGCTACATGTGGGCTGACCCACATGGCCAGGTGATGTTCTGGATTCATTTGCTTCAAGACAATCCAGTAACCTGTCTGTCTCGACAGGCCTCGACTACCAAAGAGCAGAGCTAAGACAATGCCTAATAGGTAGCCACAAAGCTAGCATGGCTAGCTTGTTGATTGCTTTCCTACACAAGACAGTCAGGAAGAACAAAAACACTGGACAGTGAAGTTATCCATGAAGCATTAGCCGTCCTTGTTAGTACACCACTGAAGCAGACTAATTAAGCTCCTAGAGAGCAAAGTCAGTTTTTGATCCATTAGCAAGCTAAGCTAACTTTATGAAGAGAGGGTTTCTAGTGTTGGTGAGCTTGTCTTCCATTTTACAGGCCTTTATGAAAGTTACGTCTGAGAAAGTCGGTAGCAAGCAGCCTGGTTGCAGGTAGATCGGTACATAAACACTACTCAATGCATGAGAACTCCTTTAAGTAACAACGGGTAAACATGGGTCTAAAACCCACTGGCTAACACTAATATAAGGGGTGCTATCAACGCAAAAATGCTGGATGGGGACGAAAATACATAAGATTACATAGGATAAACATATATCTGCAAAAGGGTGTTTTAAAATCAGATGGACTTTAACATGACCAAATTAAAACATCCAACATGACTGAACTTGATGGTTTGTTGCGTGACCACACGCTCATGTCCACAAAAATCCTTTGTCATACCTGTGGGCACAAAGTCTACATTACTTTGCTTTTTTTTTGCAGCAAATTGGATTAGATCTGTGTGACGTTTTCATCTGTTACGTGCAGCTGACAATGTAGTTCAAGCAGCAAATCCAGTTATGATTGAGGTATTATTTGGATTGCTTTGGGTAGAAACAAAAAGATAAAATAACCGAACAGAACTCATTTTTGCTGTCCTTACTTGTATTTCAAAACCTGATATATGTCTTTCTGCCTTTAATTCAGCACATTTCTCCACATGTGTGAGGACTAACATATTTATATGTTATGTCCTGTCTCTCTTCATCATATTATGCTTTGATAGACTCCACAAAGAAAATACGCCTACGGCATCACAGAAGCCCTTTTGTTTTTGTTCCTTTTTTGCTATAATAGCGTAATGAGAAAGAGGCAGCAGGCGATGTCAGAGAGATGACAGAGCCTGTCTCACTTTCATTAAACCTCACACAGACTTGTCTTCACCCGCAGATAAAAGAGCAGGAGAGGAAGACAGGAGGATAATTAGAACAGGATTTTATGCAAATATTTAGGCAAATATTTAGGCAAATATATAGGCTCCAACTCTCACCCTTTTTCACGACAAGCTGTGGCAGATGAGCAACTCCTTCAGTCAACACCTCCTCTCCCCAGCAGGAGCAAAACAGAACGCTTGAGACGCTCATTTGTCCCCACAGCCATCAGGCTGCACAACAGCAGGAGCTAGTCTGTATTTATATATATTCTCTTTATATATAGTATACAATATTATTACAATGTTGTTATGTTACCTTTATTATACTCTATCTATATTATATATTACATAATACTCTTATATTCTTATAACTTTATATCTGTACTCAAGTCAAAACTGCACTATATTTATTATACTTATAACTGTCAATACTGTTTACATAACCTTCTGATCACAAATGTCACTTTAAATTCCTCACTGGTCACTTTAACATGCCATTCACTGCACAGTATTATTACTATCTTTTTTACATTGTCCTGCTGAGTCCACCACACTATAGTCCTCTGTAAGGGGGTAGTAAGGGGGTATCCCCCCCTTACTACCTGGATTGTATTTATGTTTATGTTATTAATTTATTCGTTTTTTTGATTTTTTGTTTTGATTCTGCACTGCTGCTGCTGTAACGCCCGAATTTCCCCTTTGGTGATCAATAAAGTTATATCCTATCCTATCCTATCCTTTAAAGGATTCAAGGATGTTTGTGTGTGTGGAAGCAGTGGTTGCTGGGATTTGAGTGTTTTTGTGCATCTGTGGGAGAGCGGGTCTATTCCAGACTGTCTTTTAATGGATGCTGTTTTTTTTGTTTGTTTTTTTTCTGTCTGTGTGTGTGTGTGTGTGTGTGTGTGTGTGTGTGTGTGTGTGTGTGTGTGTGTGTGTGTCTTCTCCCCAAGCGGCTGATGTCACTCAGTAGTCGAGCAGAGGAGCATCTCCGGTTTCCCGCACTCACAAAGAACATAACGGGCGCTCTGTTGCAGCCCTCCATTCTGTGGAGACCTGGTGGGTCTTACAAGTGACCCCTCGTCCCACTCATTGTCAGACCCTCCTTGTCCTTCTATGGTGGCCCTGAAGGTCAGCTGACTAAATGTTTCACCTGCTGCCAAATTTATTTAACCTGCTGCAAACAGGAAAGGGAATGCCCATACTACTTGTTTGTGATTGGTCTGAAGTCACGTCACATGGGACTCTCTTCTGCTGTATGTCGCTGACGGTGCCGTTTCTCAGACCGGCTTCGGGTGGTGACCGCTGACAGGAGAGTTTTAATTGAGGAAGAGAGGAGGCATTGAAGTCAATTTTCCAAATAAGGTTCTTGAAGTCACTACTTTCTATATTTTTTATACTCATTTTCCACATTTTGAAACTAAATGTGTTTAAGGTTCAAACAAAGCTTTTCCAGTGTTTTGTCTTTGCCTCATTTTGTGGTATTGTTTAATGATGTCTTGTCTTCTCTGTAGTTCAGATGGTAAGACTACTACTCTGCCAGCTCTCACACAGGACCAGCATACCTTCTCCTTTCTGTCCTTTAGGACATTTATCCCTGTTATACCATTCTCTATGCAATCCCAATTTCCCTTAAATCCTGCGATCTTCACTTTAAGAACATATTTTCTTTTGCATCAAAAGTTTAACAATACTGTTGGCAAAGACAAAGAGATAAACTGACAGAACTGAAGATGTAAGTGTCAATATTTCCCCTTTTCCCACCCACTGTCTCTCCAGCCTCTCTGACACCTCTGACTGACAAAACACAGCTGGATTGTGCACATCATCTCCGTGTTTCAACTTTACAGTTTTGGGTATAAAAAAAAAAAATTCTGATTCAGGACATGATGGATTTTGTTCCTCCCTGGATGTTAGACAGAATGCATCTTTTATGGAAGAGGGGCCTTGTTTTCTGTTGCCTTGCTTCAATAATGCAACAGTCCAAAGCATCTGTACATACATCATTCAGAGGGCTCAACTTCACTTTCCTATCGTCTGCTTCCAGCAAAACCCACTACAACAAACAGTGTTTATTTACTGTGTTTTCACCTGAGAGGAGAGACAGGTTTAAACTGATTATTACTTAAGATATGTTCACATCTCAAAGCATCTTTCAGTCAGTCTTTTTTGATCGAAGACATGAACAAACTGGGCACAGATGGGCCAATGCGTTTTTATGATGGACTCACAGAAAAACCGTCAAAATTTGTTAGAAAATATATCCACTTCAGGATCTGAGCTGTATCATGAGGCTGTGATGTTGTGGATAACTATTCCATACGATGTTTCATCCACCTAAAGCCATCTTGTGGAAAACACAGCTACAAAAATCTTCCTAAAAGAAAAAAAATTGGAAAAAAAAACTGTTGATCTCATTTCTATAAAAATAATAAAAAAACAATTGTAGCAATTAATAATAATCAGCTGCTCAGTTTTTATATTTCGGATGGCCAAATCAGCCAAATAAATGTCCTGGTTTGGTTTTGTTTGTGTTTTATTTCAGAGTTTGAGTTCTGTTTTATTACCTTGTGCTGCTTGTTTTCTCTTGTGTGTTGTCTTAGTTCAGTCTTCGGTGTTTCCTGTTTTATTTTGTAGTTTTAGTCCTCAGTGTTGTCTTGTTTCCTGCCCCTCTGTGTTTTCCTGAGTCTTGATTACCCTGATTGTCCTCACCTGTCTCATCAGTCTCACCTGTGTCTGATTACACCTGTGTCTATTTAGTCCCAGTGTTTCTTACCCTCCTTGTCTGCTATAGTGTCTGAGTAGTTGGATGTTCTCTCACGTTTTCCGTGTTTCCTCGTCGCTCCTAGTTTTTTTTCTTATGGACTTTGGGGTTGTTTTTTTTCATAGAGACTTTGTTTGACCTTTTTTTTTAGTTTAAATGAATCTTTTTTTTTTTTTTACACTTGGGTCCTCCTCCTGTCTGTTCATTGAACCCGTCGTGACAATAAACCTTGCGTTTGTTGGCGTTAGCTAGCTGCACACTGTTGGTTGCTGTAGAGAAGATAAAATGCTCTTCCAATTTTGATGATACAAAGCAGTAACATAAATCAGTTTATTGTCACTAGCAAAATTATTGTCAGTGCATTACTTTACACTTTGTCGTTCCACATTATTAAAGGTTGTTTTTTAGGTGCTGAATGCTCTGTTGTGTAAACGGTCATTTAGAACAATCTGGCGCATATTTTTAAAGGGATAAACAATGTTAATATTTTATCATAAGATGGGTGAAAGAACAAACTCAAGTTCAAAGCCAGATAAAAATCATGTGATTTATTGGAGCAGTGTTTTGGTCTAACAGAGATGTTCATACAGAATCCCAAAGCAGAACAGACATCACATTCACTGTCAGGTTTAAATCTGCATGAGAGAGACAATCCAAGCACCCATACAGGAGACCCTGCATGTCTCCATGAAAAGAAACCATTAGAGAGAAACGTACAAGAACAATGAGGTTGCCTTCATTAAGAAATACTGTACTCTATAGAAGTTCACTTTTCTTGTTAGCTCCAATATCTTCCAGACTGATTTATTGGGGTTAATTTGGTGGTTACGTAAAGTTTGAGGAGTTTCTTTGGCTCCACTGTTTCTTCTCCCTCTCACTTCTCTTTTCTCTGTCATGTTCAGGACCCTGAAAGAGAAAAGCCTGAAACTTGAGCCCCCGATAAAAGCACTCAGTTATTGGGTTATTGAACAGAAGCGGGGTGGAGGGAGGGCGTTCTTAACTGTTCGCTGTAACCTCCCTCCCCCGTCCCTCCAAGAGAGTGGGAGTCGCGGATTTTAAAAAACAAACGAGCGGTTACAACACAAGAGAGAAGAAGGGTAATCTGACCCCTCCCCTGCTTTGCATTCACATTAAAGATCTAGTACCGGCTACTTCTACACACACACACACACACACACACACACACACACACACACACACACACCAATCCTCGTCCTCCTCCTCTGAAAGACAGCTCTCAGAATTGGATTACCAGCTCTGAATGGGGTCGGTTCCCCTCCGTTGGGTTTCGTCTCCATCCCCTGCCGGGACTAGTGGTCTGAACACACACACACACACACACACACACACACACACACACTAGTCCTCCTTAATTGGTGGGCTGTGCCCTCATTACATGTCCAAATATATGCATGTGCTGCTATTGTCTCTCCCCAAAGACTCCTTCTTTGAATGCGGATTTGAAGCGATGTGTGTGTGTGTGTGTGTGTGTGTGTGTGTGTGTGTGTTCAGGGTGATCACAGCTGTGGATGTGTCCTTGATGGCAATGAATTTGAATCTCCATCTGACCCTTTTCTTCAGGGGGCAGAGGAGGGGGTAAAGTGGGGGTTCAGAGACAAAGCTTTATACTGTCTATTGGGACACTCTGAGCACTCTTTCACACACCAACCTGCACACACACACACACACACACACATGCAGGTGAGCTCAGTGGAAGCTCGGAGGCGAGATGTGGTGTCTTGTTATCTGCTGCAGGCTGTTGCTCATTTTGCGCCACACTGATAAATACTTCAGAATAATTACCATATTCAAACTCGACTGAGGAAAGTTGAGCGTCTTCAGCAAAAAACACAATTATCTCTCATCCAAACCCCACAGTGTGGCAGCGAGGGGACCAGAAGCTTTGTTGTGTGTTCTCCCAGTCAGACCAGATGTTTGCTACTTACATTTTCAGAAAAAACATTCTTCAACATTTGTAGCTGTCGAAGACACCTTGAATATTTGGGAGTGATTTTTGTATCAGCAATTTGTAAGACTATAAGAACAATTTATCCCAAAGAGCAGAAACTAAGGATCCCGAACTTCCTTTAAGATGTACAGAATGTTCAGAAACTTCAGCTGTTCATCTTCATTCCTCAATCAATTTCAATGCATTCATTAAAATAGGCAGATTTCTCCATAGAGCTGATTTCTCCATGGCGCTCTACCTGTTTATATCAGATAACTTTAAAAAACAAAAGTCTGAGAAAAATAAAGACTCTCACATTAATCAACACAATAATGTTTAAGATGGGTTTTTTTTACGTGTATGTTGATTGTAAGTTTGATCCAGCAGTTTAAATGAAGGAGGCGGAGCTAAAGTTTGAGAACAAGGTGGTGGAGACCAAAAGTAGAGCTTAAAGGACAGTTAATATTGGACTACGTTGGATTAAATGAGTAGATGAGTAGATGTACAGAATAGAGTAAATAAGATAATACCTCTTTATTTCGTTAACTCTATAAGGCAGTGATGAGTCAGGGTTCTATTTACAGGTTGTGATGGTGCCCCCGGTGGCCAAGAAATGTATGGACAAAAAGAGACAAAAATGTTTTGGGTTTTTTTTTTCGTGAAGTGAATTTTTTTTTTTTTTTTTTTCGTGAAGTGAAAATGTTTAGTTTTTTTAAACACCTTTTAGAGCTGTGGAAAGCTATTAGACAGACAGCCATTGTTATTTTGGAGAAAATTACTGATTTGCACTTTAAATATCTTTGGTTGTCATTTCTGTCTGTAGTCTGTGAAGTGTTATTTCATGCAGGATTTAGAAATTAAATTCAGAACAAAAAGCAGAACATTTATTTGTCTATACTTTTGTCTGTTTCGTGTTTGCATCCGTCCACCTGTCAATCACACCGGCCTCTCGCAGTTTAACAGATTCATTTGCCGATGTTGGAAGGGAGATTAGTCATCCAGAGGTCTGATCATCACGCCTGCCATCCTACACCTTACACATCCCCCGCCTCAATAAATAAATATTCTCCATCACGTCCTCGCCTCCACACATACACTAACATCTTCATCTCCCCCGCCTCACTTTCACACTCCCCTCTATGAGGGTTTTTTTTTTTTTTTTTTGGTGAGACGACCTGATGCTGCTTATGCAATACATGAGAAAGCTCCTGGTGGCACAGACAGAGCAGAGAAATCTGGTGGTAGTGTTAATGTGCATGTATTAAGAAGAACAGAAGACACTTGGCAGAATGTCACCAGCTGTTGGTGATTGAATAATTTACATATCAGACACTGTTTAAAAAAGTGACCTACCTACAAAAACATGCACTGTAAGTCATGAATATAGCCTGCTTAATGAGTGGATGAAGTCAAACAAGCCATGTATGGTGAGTGCAGACAGTGATACCAAGGGCTGACACACACATGTAGACTAGGCAATCACTGCACCTGAATGTGGACCAGCTCTACATGAGGAAAAATGGCTGAGTAACCATTGCAGCATAGCACGGAAGGCAACACTAATTGCTGGGAAAAGTGGTTGACTAAGTGATGAGATATTTATCTCTCAAAGGGCCTTTTATTACGTCTGAAAGGGAACTAACATGCTTTTTTTTTATTCATGAATGTCTGTGTTATTTCTTGCGCACATGCATAAAAGTGTCAGTGCCAGACTCACGGACACCTGAAGCAGATTGTCAGGTACAGGGAGTTTGTTCTGTCTGATAACACCTCAGCGTCTCAGCTCACCTCAGACGCAGTGCAGTCGGTGTGGAGAGCGAGACGGAGCAGCGGCAGGAGAGATCAGCGGTCGAGAGACGTCTGCAACAGATGTTGGTGTCAAAACATTTTCATAAAGCGTCTGTTCCAGTGGCTGGGCTGTGCTCCGGGAGTGGTGACACTGTGGGATCGATACACAACAGCATGAAAATAATACTTCTAATTACTGTCATGAGTAGGACTGCTGTTGTACGATACACATATTTAATTGTTTTACTCTTTAAACCGTCTGTATAAATCAGTTTTTCAACGGGGGAATTCTCTGAATGTGTTTATGAAAGACAGAAAAGTTCAAAGAGGCACAAGGTCAACACAAGGACACAAAGGCTATTAGCTGCAGCATTAGCTAATCACACTAAGCTAAGTTGCTAATATGAGATAAAATTGTTGTAATAAACTCTCATATATTGTCTCCTTTACCTTTTTTCATTTTCTTTTTTTGTTTTTGTTTAGCTGAAGCAAGATGATGGAGCAAACAAACCAAAAGCACTTTCGCCGGAGACTGCTCGAGTTTGAGGAATAAAACACACGAGGAGCTCGAAGGCCACAGCTGCTAGGAATCAGCAGAGAACATAAAGAAGGAGGCGGCGGATTTAGCACGGGCCTCATGAAGAAAAATGAGGAAAATATTGGTTATCGCCAACATTCAGCCTGTGATGCTGAAATGACAACAATGGCGTCATTATCAGCGTCTGGCAAGGTGGCGAACTTCTCGTAGGAAGTCGGATGTTGTGACTGAGCGTGTGCGTTGTTTCTGACACAGCCATGCTGTCTGTGCTTAATCCCAAAGTCCACCCTTAAGACTTAGCACAGAGCCCACACAGACTTCACTGACATGCAGGCGTGCGGTGCGGGAGCGTGTCAGGGTTGAGATTGTGTAACATGAGGAATTAGACCAGCTCTCATGACATCATTTAGTTGCCTGGATACGAGATGCTCCATTAAACGATCAGAACGTTACAGAGTTATGTTTACGTCAACTGTGAAAGTCAACAAATCCATGAATGATAATCCTTTGAGAAATATTCGACTTAGAAGGCGCTGCACAGCCGAGCCCGATATCGGTTACGTCACGCTGCCCATGTACAGAGGCCACACTTCTCATCGAAGCCACCGTGGGTTCGAATCCCACCTTTTTCCCTTTGCTGCATGTCGTCTCCTGTCAACGTTTCCCGTCTCTCTTCAGCTGTCCGATCCAATAAAGACAAAAAGACCAACAACATATCTTTCAGAAAAAGAAGCTCAAACAACTCAACAAATTGATGAACTACATGTTCTTTCTCAGATAAAGTTAAGTGTGGTTTTCCTGTCACGTCCATGCTTCCTTAATTTACTTCTTTTTTTATTTTTATTTCACTTCATTGAATACAACTTCGAAACACAAACAGCTGTCTCTTCTCCCTTTACAAGGACTGGACGCTCACTTCCTTCATGTCACAGGGTTCACAATGAACTCTGGGTAAATCCCACGAGAAAGTCCGCAGAAATTTGGACGCTACTGTAAATACCGCTTGATGATTGGACAGAGGAGCGGCCCGAAAGAGTGACACACTCGCTGGGATAGTGCCACAAAGTCTGTCTGTCCATGACCATGGAGAGTGGTCACTCTCTCTCTGTTTTTTCATCTTTCTTTGCCAGCTTGTTTTTCCTCATGGCTGTTTGTGTTTTCATCTTGTCCTTGACTGTGTTCTTCTAATCTCTTGCGTTCAACTCGTTATAACCAAAAGCCTAATTTCCTTTCAGTCTGCAAAGATCCGACACTTTTATGTTTTACCAAATGTGTGTGATAATAATAAACACCTAAAACCAGGAGCAGTATCCTGATCCTGAACTACGTGTTCCTTTATTCACTCAGTCAGACGACGCGAGCTCTGAGAACTGTTAAAGGTTGAATTCATCAGCGAAATATCATCAACATGTATTTTCCAAAACAATTAGATTTTTTGAGAGAGCTGATTGCAGAGTGCCTTAAAACAACCTGCTGATAAGTCTGCAAGCTTAAAGTGCTGTTGTGAAAAGGTAAACATGGGTCTATTTAGTTTTCCTTACTCATCCTCCCCTTCTGTGTTTTTGTCATTCTTATGGCTTTATTTGTTTTTTCTTTCTCTCTCCATTTGCTGTTTATGGACTTTATTTGGACTGTAAACTGGTGTTCTGCAGGTGGGTCTCATTGAAAGCAAAAAAAGATGATCAACATGCGTTGGCCTCACCAGGTCGTACCGCGGTTTCATCTCGTGTCATGTTGTTTTGTGGCGTGAGGTGACACGGGTTGGCACGGTGTTGTGTCTTATTATATTTGAAAAAAATGGATTTAGAGGGAATGGTGAGTAAATTAAAAGGACTAAAAACTTAAGTTAGAAAGAAAAAAACAACAAAGACTTAAAAAAAAAAAAAAAGCAAGCATGTCTTGTTGGGTTTCAGACAATCTTCTGATGGACCATAAATTCTTGTTTCACAGTCGAACAATTAACCAGGCCAGACTTCCTGTGTATCCTGTCTACTTGGCAAACTCCCTTCCCACTCTGGACAGCACTTTCATGCTGTCTTTTGAGGATTAACAGACTGTACCGTCGTCCAGCTCAGCCTCGTGAAACTCTTTCATCTTTTTTTTTCTGCTCCAGCACAAACAGCTGTGCTCCTTTGCCGCTGCTTTGGCCTGTGCATTTGTTATCCGGCGACAGCCTCCTGACTCTGTGACTCTGTGACTCAGCTGTCAGTTTCTGGTTCGGGGAGAAGCGAACAAGGTGTCAACTCGGCTGTGTCGCTGAGCTGTGCAGTGGAGGACTGATCTGTGCTGAAGGGGGACGGGGGGGGGACGGGGGGGGGGGACGGGCACATGGACAGACAGAGGATTAATGGCGTGCAGGGAACAGGAAGCCAAGTCAGCTCCTCTGCCCGCTGTCATATGCTGCTCGGGCCCTCAGGCACTCTGGGAAATGTGCATGTGAGAGTCTTGGCATGTGTGTGAGTTAATAAAGACTCAAAGTGACGTTGTGGTTAAGTGTTTCGGGATTCTTCGCTAGCACCGGCGACACACATAAATAAAAAAAAGCGAGCCTTAACCTCAAGTGCGATGTAGAGGTCAAGAGATAACCGGACTGGTTCTCTGGCTGGGCCAGCTCACCTACATGCAGGTCCGCCGGGCCACCAGCACAGCTCTCACCTCAAGTGATGCATTTAAGAGTATTGGACAACCAGGAATAAACTCAGATTAAACCCATTCTCTATTCTCCCCAAGAAAACAAGTTCAAAGTAATGTGAAGAAAAAGAAAAGCTCATGACAAATAAGAAGAAGAACCTGTTTCTAACATGTGTTTAACGTGATAGATAGATAGATAGATAGATAGATAGATAGATAGATAGATAGATAGATAGATAGATAGATAGATAGATAGATAGATAGATAGATAGATAGATAGATAGATAGATAGATAGATAGATAGATAGATACTTTATTGATCCCGAGGGAAATTCATGTATACGTACGTATATTTGGCAATACGTTTCCTAATCAAACAAACATGAATAAACCTCAACTTTAAATTCAAATTTCAGTGATTTATAAACTTTTTTCTCCAAAATTGAATCCAATTGATTCGGTGTCTATCAACTTCAGGATCTTTGCTTGAATTCGAAATGAACTTCTGTGTCTTTGAGCAATATTTGGCTGAACAGCTTGGGCTCGTATTGACTGACTCAATGGCGGCACAGTGGGGGGTTTAAAAGCTTAAAACCAAAATCATGCAGGACAAACAGTGCAGCAGAATGAGTTGTGAATAAACATTATATCACAGAAATGATCGTTAAAAAAAACAATCGTACAGATTGTCTGGGTTGTCGCCTGTATTTGTAAAGAACACTCTTTGAGATGAATTATTGAACCGGGTGACAAAGTTTGACAAAGTGCCAGGAGATCAATTTGCTGATCTTTTCATCCATTCCTCGTCAGCAGATGGCGCTCTGGTGTGCTGCAAGAGTCCGTATTCAAATATTCGGCTTCCAAGGTCAAGAATAAACTTTGCATCAGCTGTGATTGTACACATGGATGGATTACTGGGAAGGTTTCAGGCACAGGTCCAATGGCCCAAGAAAGCTCATTCAAGAGCCTTTGATGGATGTTTCTGGAAATAGTTCTCGTAAAAAAAATTAATTCAACGAAAGCAAAAAAAAAACTAAAAAAAACCCAGAGAGGGATATGATGATAAGAAAAGCCAACTTTTGAGTGAAGGGGGATTTTAAACCTCAACCGCTATGTGGGTGTAAGTGAAGTAATGGTTACTACACATTCACACCTGAGCACAAAATACACAACTTTGCCATACTCTTCACACTGCCACTTATTGCTACAGTATGCAGCTACCTGTCTCCCATCCATCGTAGTGGCTCCCCTGAAGAGCTCTCCAGAGGTCTGAACAGCAACACACCCGTCCGTCTCTGTGACCTCCTCACAGCATATGATATGAGCCCACACACTGTATCCATCTTGAGTGTTACATGATGACACCCTACACACACACACACACACACACTCTGGCAGTATCTTACATGAGCAGTGTCCGTGTCTCTGCTCATTTCTCTGGCAGTGACTCAGAGATGCTTTATGCGGCGTTGAGACCACAACACATCACTTCCATTTTAGTTCACACTCTGAAGGGCTGTGGGCGGCATCAGCATGTGTGTGTGTTTGTGTGTGTGTGTTTGTGTGTGTGGAGAGAGTGCACAAGGGCAAAAAAAAAAAAAAAAAGAGGAAAGGGAGATGTGTGTGTGTCCATGTGTTCCAATTAATTAACATTAGCTCGGCGCTGTGGGTTTCCGAGTGGCTGCAGATTGCCACACGAGTGGTTTTTCCAGTCGGTGGATGGAGAACCTGGCCCACAGTGTGAACGATGCTGGAGAGAGGGAGATGTCCTAACATGGCATTGGCAACCACGCAGCTATGACACACACACACACACACACACACAGTGTCACAGTCACATTCATGACAGAGTCCCCCCCCCCCCCTGAAGGCGTTCAGCAGGCCTTAGCTTCAGAGAAATGTGGGAAAAGAAGATATCACACACCCTGACCCTGCATGATACAGTTTCTTGTGCCAGCTTGGTTGGGAAAGACTTATTCATGAAACGCATGCACACCACATCCAGTTATCTGCAGAAAGGATTAAACAATTCACAAAGGATTAGATTACAACATGTCTGTTTTGCTTAAATCAAATGTGTGTCTATGCACACAGGGTAGCATGCTGTCATTGTGGACACCGAGGTCAGGTCTGTATTTTAGAGCTTTGAGGCTCTAAGAATACTATTTTTGTCCAGGATAAAATACATCAAAAACCATTACACTGTTGTAGTGAAAACTCTTATAGACATTTATGATCCCCAGGATGAATATGCTGAATGAAACCCCCGACAACAGAGCCTCAGAGCTTGTCAGAATTTGCAGTTCAGCTTTTACAGGACTCCCTGTTCACATTGGCATGATGAGCAACGTCCCACTGCTCTGTCAAAATGAAGCTTGATCACAACTTCTGATTGATTGTGCAGCAATGTTGTTCACAAGCTTAACATTGTGAAACAGCAGTTGAGTTTTGAAGAGGCCACTTTTTTTTGTGAGGTCTCTTTTTTTTACTGCATCTTAAAAGATTGTGCTGTGTCTCCTCCCAGAGGTGAAGGGGGGAGAGGAGACAGTGTCCATGGTGGGTGGCTGCTGCCCTCACCGGGCTGATGTATAGGGTCACCCTGTCATCTGCTGTGCAGCTGCTGAACCACACAGTGTAGCAGTAGACCAGGTTGGAGACCAGAGTCCCCCCCCCCCCCCCCTCCGATCCAGAAAGCAGAATGTGCCTTGATTTCCTGAAGTCCACAATGACTTAATTGGTTTTCGATGTGTATAAGTCCAGGTTGTTATGGGAGCACCGCTGTACCAGATGTTGAACCTCCTCTCATTGTTGTCAGTTATCATTGTGGTGGTGTTAATGGAAGGAATGGGAGAGCAGTCATAAAGGAGGGGACGAACGACACACCCCTGCGGCGTTCCTGTGTTTAGGCCCAGAGTGGAAGAAGTGTAGTCTGCTCAATTCAAAAAATGTAAAAAAAGAATGAATCAACATTCAAAGGATGCGGTCAGTGAACAAACAGCAGAGAGACAGGAGGTGGTCTTCATCAGTCTTCTCAAAGACTACAGCAGAAAAATCTGGGCTGTGTCAACTCATTCAGTCACTCATGGCAGTCATCAGTTTGTAAGTGTCATTGTGATCGTTTTCGAAAACGGCAGGATCTTCACAGTTACACACATCATCTACAAGTATGACTCGGAGAGGCGTGAAAATGTCAAGAGAACAAGTCGACCAGGGAACAATAAAACAAGGCTGATTGGATTAGAGAAAGTGTTCGCAGAAGAATGATGGTGGATGTCAGAGACTAGGAGAATGATTATCAGACACCGATCAACATCTGGAGCTGGAAGAGCACCAACAAGCATCGCAGGATAATGAACAAATAATGAGGATTGAGTATCACATGGGATAATAGCATATAGATCTCATCAGAGAGAAGTTTGTTTAAACCCGGATTCCAGAAGGAATCCGGGTTTAAACAAACAGTGAGCAGAATTCAAGCTACAATGACGAAGGTATGTAAACAGCCAAACCCCCACTTATTTAATTTCCACGGATGTACTCTTCTCGGAAAGCCTGCTTCACTTACATGCAGGATATACAGCTTTTCTGGACAGCCAACCCGACAATATGTATTCATTCATAGTACCTCAAGGCTCTGTGCATTGACCCCCTCTTTCTCTGCCTTATGGTCAAATTTCCATCGCAATGCTAATAATACACTGATCTATCTCTGGACAGAAACACTCTCTGAGCTCCACCCCCAGAAACTCCTCAAGCATATACATACAGTATGTCAACAGTGCAAACGAAATGTTTCATAACCCTGGAAAAAATAGGTCAATATCACTGATGTGACAGAACACATCCTAGTTCATCAAGGATGCTTATTTTTAAAAAGTTTTGTAGCCCTGATGTCAGGTTTTTATAAAGGGTTTCTTCTGATGCTACTGACACTCATTCTGCTTCTTGTTTCTTTGTAACTGTTAACGAATGAAGTTTTTTTTTTTTTTTTTTAAACCACTGATTGATAAACACACATAATGATGTAGAAGTGCACCACCTCCAAAACATTTCCCTATCAAAGCCTGGTGTCTTTTAAACGCACTCGCTCTGTCCCAGAGTGGTTGTCCATGTGCTTTCAATATGTTGGGAAACTTTAAGGCGGCCTCTGGCGCCATCCAATGGACAAAAGCGGAATCACACATTCACACCTGTTCAAAAAATATATATATAAAAAAAATAAAGGCTGCAGCAATCCAGAAATAGCTCATATACCAGAAAAAAAACGCACTGTGCGTCAAAGTCCAGTTCCGGTTATGTGACGCTTTAACAGCTTTACCATGGACACGGACCACGGTGTTAGAGGACTGTGATATTTCTGTGATATTGAATTTATATTATTCACTGGAGAGATGCAATTAGGTTAAATTAGCATTTTCAGAGACTTGTCTGTTTCCTCCAACCTTAACAAAGTGCTTCTATACAAGCGGAGTGATTTATGTAACGGGGGTTATTTGGACTTCAAAGTACTTTATGAGTACTTATTTACATTTTTTCCAACAATATCTTGTTTATATAAGGCTAAACTCAAGTTTTATTGGAGATTGTCTTGGCAATGTGAATCTTATCGGTAAAAACAAGGTAATTTGATCCTTTCTGGGCGTTAAATGCTTAATGTGATTAGAAATAAACTATAAAAGACTTCAGGTTTGAATTAAAATCTAGTCAACGCCCTGTTTTCTATTGTTTTCTAATCGACCAAAAGTGCTCCTGCTGTCAAAATGCATCCCTCTCAGTGGCATAATATGGTGTGGTATGGTGTGTGAGTGTGTGTGTCAGAGTCAGGGAGGCGGAATGGGGAGGGTGGTGGGGCACCCACAGTGTCTCTGCTGTGACTGTGTATCACTTCAGATGCTCCGACAGAATTTAAAATGCGCTCCTCCGCCTTGTCACCACTGTGCGCATTTTCCTTGACGAGCTCGTGTTCCCACAGCATGGTGCTCGGACTCAGAGGCTCAGCACTGCTTTCTCCATCTCTGACCGCTAAACTCTCGCGGACGCTTTAATTAGAGAGCAGAGCACGCGCTGCACCTGTCTCCCACCTTCAGTGAAGAGGTAAGTTAATTTTTGAAGCAAATTTAAAAAAAAAAAAAAAAAAGTGCAACCAGATTTAATTCCCACCCAGTGGAAAGGCGCAGACGGAGTTTCCTGGAGAGTTTCCTCATGCCTTCTGGCTGCAAGCTGCTGTATCTGTATTAATATTTTTCTCCTCCCTTTGAAGGTTTCTTTCTCTTCTCAAGTTCAAAGCGCGTTGGCGTTTGTTGTTTAACGTCGTTTCCGGTCAGCAGGGGACGTCTTGGTAAACAATGCAGCTCGATGATTCACTCATATGTGACATTCAAGCGGTGCCAATTAATCAATTAGTGATCAGGGAGAGGGTAACATGAAAATGATGCTGTCACTCAGACTACCCCACAGCCTGGCTGAAGCCCAGCATGTGTCATCATTTAATTATAGAGAATTCTTTTTCTTTCAGGAACAAAAAAGAGAGTTCATTTCTAATTGTTTCAGGCTGAAATGAGGAGTAGGTGTTCAGAGACATCTAGTAATTGGCAGACAGGTTCGTGCTCGTGCTGTCAGAGGACTGTGTGAGCTGGCAGCTGGCTTTCTTTCAAGTTTTAGCAATGACTTTACAGGGACGTCTCTTTAATCCAAAGGAAAACAAAAGCCATAAAAGTTTGAAATCTTTTCCTACATGATCAGAAGTTCAGCTTGTGTTGCCCTTTGGCTGATTTCTAACATGCAAATGTTCCTAACAATAAAACCTTCCTTTTTTTCCCCCACACAGCTTTAAGTATGGTAATTTATTCACCTGTGCTCTTGCTGCTCTCCAGTGGTCAGAAACATGCTAAATTAACCACTCAGACTTTTATTTTTGATCCCTTGTCTCCCCTCTGAGGGCAAAGTGAATGTAATCTCACACCATTGGACTGTTACATAACTTTAAAACTGAAGTGCCATCCTGGCTGCGTAGGAGTGGATGTGATGTTCCCACTTCCTTGCTGTTGTTTTGCTCGTTAATTCTGAGAGGCACATTACTGTAAGTGGCGTTTTCTGACTTTGCTGATTTGGATGCAGATGAGCCCCGGAGCAGGACTGATTGCCTTAAAAGTCCTCAGTGTGATTATGCAGCCGACCCACATGAAGTCTGTGATTGTTTAGGTCGCGCTGACATCTTGATTTTGGCCAAATGTGTGTGTGTAGTTATGCGAGTGTGTGTGTGTGTGTGTGCTGCATTCTGCCTGTGCTGTGTAGGAGGAGTGTGATCGCAGTGTGCCCGAGCATGACGCTCAGAGATGTTGGACACGGTTCAGTCCTTTGCTGGGCAGTCTGTCCTCAGCGCTGCACAGACATGTTACAGTAACCTGACTCTTACATGACAGGCTTCCCCCTGCACTCTGCATGAACTGTGTCATTATTATCATGCAGCACGACACTGAAACAGAAAGAGAAGAGTTGATGGCTGTTGAAAATGTCCAGAATTTCTCAAATCTGGCATACTCCCAAAAAATGATGCACGTTGTGCAAGAAATCCGCACGACAGTGATGAGTGCCACTTTTTCAGAAGGCTGTCTCGAACCAAGTAAAAACACTGATAATTGTAGTCAATTAATGCAGATCAGAGGCATCAGATTTGAATAAATAGAAAACAAGCCCATGTTGCAGCTCCAGATGGTGCAATGGTGGCCTCCACTTTCCTGAACTCTTTTTGCCTTCCAGACCTCGGCACCATTAATGTGACTGAAAACTATGAATATGTCCGTGTCCATTTGGACACATGTATGTACACATTTACAGGGACTTTCAGTATTTATTGCAAAAATGTTTTAAACAAATTTCAGGTCTGGTCCAGGAGCGAGGGTCAGATGGATTGCAAGATTGAAAAGCCGATTGGTGCGGTTAGCTGCTAGCTGAAGTTAGCTGAGCCTGAAGGCGAAGCCTTGATTTACCTGTCAAGCTTTCAACACTCACTTTTACTTCTGAGGTAGAGACCAAAAGAACGAGATAAAAGGGTATAAGAAAGTGTTCATGCCTGGAAGTGGAGCCGTTACTCTTTCAAATTGAAAGAAGACAGTTGAGGGGGTTTGGCTGATGAGACTGCCTCCCTTTGGAGGTTTTTTTGGTCCGTCCAACTATGTGGAGAGCCCAGGTAGACCCAGAGCTCACAGGAGGGATTGTATATCTCGTCTAGCCTGCAGTCTCAGAGATCCCCAGGGGGAGCTGGAAAAATGTTGGAAAAGCCTGCTGCCACCATGACCCTGAAAAAGTTCAAATAAATGTGTAGGTTAATGGATGAAGAGAAGTTTAAAATGTATAAAAAGCTGCCTTGTTTTTTTTGTTGCACTGCTTTGAATACTTTAGAAGAAAAAGATAGAAAACGAAATCATTACTCCAACAGTCACTCTACTTAAAATAAAAAAGTGTGAAAATCAAGAAAGTACATTAGATCTGTTTTTTTAAATGTTGTGAAAGAAGTGTACTTTAAGCAGGTTAGAGGGTGAAGAGGGAACAAATGCAATTTAAAATATAAAGATAAAAACCCCCATTGTTTTTTATTATTATTATTTAATGATTCTAGTGGAAGCAGCCGAATGTTTGACGGCACTTTGAGTCCAAGACAAATTTCCTCACAGGGTCAATAAAGTGTATTATATCATAAAGTTAATGTAATCTTTGTTGGAAAAAATATCATGTGCTAGGTAACAAAGTTAACCACAGATAAAAATTGCCAAGAATCTCAATGATTACAAAAATCCTTCTTTTCTCTATAAGCTTCAATAAATGTCAAGGTTGTTATTAATACAAATGAATTTTCTTCATACTTAGCACTAAATTGAATTTGTGTTGCTTTGGCTTCTATCTTATTTATTGTGGTCAGGATTAGTTTAAGACCATTTTCCGTCTTCTAAGTTTTAAGAGCAGACGTCACAAACTGCTTCACAGTTTTAATTTTGAATTTACAAACACAAGGTACCAGTGTCCAAAAAAGAGTGAATCCTGCATCATCTTGTAAAACGTGAAAAAAATCCTGTTAAGTCAAAGCAACTTAGAAAAACTTCACCACCATGTAAAAAAAACAAACTATCACTGTCTTTATATTTTTACACCTCCGCCCTGATTCCTCCACACCATCACTCAGTACACACCTCCACCCTCTGACCAACCTACAAGCCAACAAAGAGTCACTGTAAAAATATCAAAATAACAAAACTGCAGATAACCAGCTGCATCACTAATACTGCAGATAGTCAACGTACACTCAGTGCACAATACTACTGATGGAGTTATATTGAAGTGGAGGTTACTATTTCAACTCAACTCAACTCAACTTTATTTATAAAGCACTTTAAACAGCCGTAGCTGTGACAAAGTGCTGTACATACATGAAGAGCACAAAACATAAAACATAAGTAAAACACTAACAGGGTTAAAACACTGAAACAAGAACAGAGTCTCATGCTGGGTTAAAAGCCAAAGAATAAAAATGTGTTTTAAGATGAGTTTTAAAAATGGACAGTGAGGGGGCGTGTCTTATGTGCAGTGGGAGATCTGGCTACTAGCATCTTTGAGAAGAACTTAAAACAAGTTAGAGTAAAAACACTCATTATAAACCATCCAGCCCTGCGAGCAGCGTTTGTTTTTAAAGATATATTTTGGGCCATTTTTGCCTTTTATTGGAAAACAGCTAAAGAGAGACAGGAAATGTTGGGAGGACGGAGTACGTGGTGACATGCAGGTTCAAGGTCAGTTCGAACCCACGGACGCTGTGGCGAAGACTAAACCCTCGGTACCATGGGGTACGCTACTTAACTGCTATGCTATCCGGTGCTGCAGAATTTTGATGTTTTGTAGTGTTCAGATTTTACATTTTAGTTTGAAGAACTCCTCTTGTGTGTTTCATGACTAAATCAGGAAGTGTGCATGAAACACTTCTGCTTCGTGCAGGTTTCTCTGACAATCAGAGCCGTGTTCTTCCAAGGTTTGTTTTGGTATTTTCTGAAGCAATCAGGTTACTAAATGGCTCCACTGACCCAAAGAAACATTTTTACTTCTGACTTTGTTTAGCTTTTTAGTGTTTTTATCATAAGATTAAAAATGTGAGGCTTTCGAACCGACAAACTCTGTGGTCAAAGAGGAACGCCTGACTGGTTTAATATCACACGCCTGATCGTGATTGCGGTTAGATTTATGTTCCTGATTTGCTTTGAGGACAGTTGAACAGCCAGAGTAACAACAACATTGCAGAACTTGAAGAGGAAGCGGTATGAAGTGACGTCCTCCCTCCCTACCTGCTTCAGAGAGAACACTATTATTACACTTCAGTATTGCAGGCTTTTGTCCTCTTGTGGTCACTCTAACACTGTGAAAATGGAGGAAGAAAGTGATCCCTCATTGTCATTGTCAAGGCTGCACTAAGGGGACTCATATGTATATAGAAAGCCTGGAAAGTCCTGGAAAATAAAACACAAAACAATGTTGCCATCATTTAGATTGAAACACAAAACTTTAAATAGTAAAAGAAGATATTTCAAATCAATAAGTGATCATGGTTTCTTTAAGTTAGTCCTTTGTCTATAAATCAAGTGTCTGCTTGATTTACATCCTTGACCTGGAAGATATTGAACTTTGTCCAAAAAAATCAGTTAAATGTGTGATTAATTGAAAATCTTGAGCACTTTTCTCTTGATTTACTGAAATCTCATCTCAATCTTTTAATCTCATTTAAAAATGCAAAACAAAACTTTGAAAGCACTCTGTTTTTAAGAGGCGTTATTCACTCTCACTTATGGAAAACCTCTGACATTACCTAACAGTGCTTTACAAAAATAACATTTTGTATGGAGTGCTCCTCATGCCGATCCATCATTAGTCACAGTCTGAATCATACAAACATTCAGGGGTTAAAACAGAGCAGCATACCCAACGTTACAAAAACCTTTTAAATTCTAGGAATCCTATCAAAAAATGTGATTTATTTAATTACACAAAACAAAATGTTAATGAAATGTTTAAAATTTTACTTTGGTCCTTTAATTTCTTAAAAAAAGGTTAAAGTTTTCAAGCAATCAAGGCTTCCAGTTCCAGCCTTGTTTTTTATCAAATAAAGTGAGAAATCTCTGACATAATACCAACATTATTCTTGTTTTGTGTTTAAGAAGTGACAGAAAAAAGTGACAGTGTCCTGGAAAAAAAGACAGCCTTTTACAATTTTCAAGGAAGACAAGTGAAAAATTGGAACTAGATTGTGATTCTGGCAAGTTCATGCAGCTAAAAATTTTAAATTCAAAATGTTTGCTTGGATGACCTCCTCGGTTGGATGAGTGTGGCATCTGAAGCCAAGTGCTGCCTTCACAAAAAGCTAAAAAACATGGTGAGAAAAAAACAAGACTAAGTGATAATTATTCGTAAGACATTTATTCAAACAATCAACAAACAATAAAAACTAAATTATGACTATTACACAGCCTGTTTTCCCGCTGATGAAAACCTGGGTAACTCAGGCTGTTACATAACACCATAAAGGTAAACCCCACAAAACATAAATAAATCACCTTAGACAAGAACGTTATTGTAAAATCAAAAAAATATATAAAACACAGCATGGAGTAAAAAAAATTAGGCAAACTTGAAGGTACATTATTTCTCAGTATCATCTGTAAACTTGAAGATACATTATTTCTCAGTATCGGATTCTGGCCACTCGGTGGCAGCAGAGACAAAAGAAATTGAAATGGCTAATGTGTTAGCTAATCGTTAATTTTAAACGTACAAAAGTAATAGAGGAACATCGTCATTCATTTTGAATTCTGTTTAAAATGTGTTGAATATTTAGTCTTTTTTTTACCTCCATATTTGGTCTCCACCGAGCCCTGAAGGTAATATTATTCTCTTCAGCTGCCTCAGGCTCACTAGCTAGTTGCTTACTTTGTCTGCTGTATGATACCTAGCTAGTAATGAACACCAGTTTGTTTTGTTTGCTGAAAACTTCTAACTTACAAACTAATTTTGCCAGCTAACCAACCCAGGAACGTATGCGTGTTTGGGGAGAGCCCTAAGTGGAAACCATAAGAACTACAAGTGAACTTCTGTGGGCTGAAAAGCAAACTGCCATTATGCTAAACATGCTAAATATCTTGTAGCATGTAACTGCTGATTCAGGAGACATTTCTAATGTCATCCCTCAATAATAATGTCATTTTAGACTCTGTCAACACAAAAAAACATTTCTTTTGTAATTGGTGAATTAAAGTATGTATTGAGAAGCCAGGTTTGGTTTTCAGAGAATTAGTTTTACGTCGTTGCACTTTGCGTATTGCTTATTGATTGCCATACACCTTTTTTGTCACTCGGTGTCCCCAAATTTGCAATGAGTTCAGCCCATCACTGTTTAAGCACAGCTATTTAATCCGTGGAATTTGTTTTATATGTAAAGTGGGCCTACTGTATACTAATAACTAAATATAAACTGAAGAGGGGCTCTGGGCTGCCTCAATATTTTTTACACGTTTTTGGCGAAATCATATCTCAATGAAATTTTTCTGATTTTAATTTAATTTTTTATTTTCTTCTTTTTGTTGGTTTTTTGAGTGTTTTTTCCTTTTTTGAGTCTCCTGTAATTAGCTCAAACTATCATATCACTCTAAAACACACACACACACACGCATAGTACTGCAAATGTTTTTATCTGTTTTTTTATATACATTAGAGACAATTCATACAGTTTAGTAGAAAAAAAAAGAATTCGGTTGAATTAGGGGACAGTTTCTTCATTATGATAAAAAGTCTATAACTTGTTTAAGTTTCTTTTTCATACACTTATAACACATATACTGTACACGCAAACATAAACAATTATAAAAACACACACACACACACACACCTCTAGTCTGACAGAACTATTTGTGATAATGCCCCTTATGAATCACCGCTCCAGTTAACCGTTTTGCTTCTAAAATTATGAATATTCACAGTTATGCTAACAGTCGTTCTTCTCTCCTACAGCCTCAGTGTTACTTCTGACTCATGCTAATGCCTTTGTACAACTTCGTCACACACAAACACATTCTCAGTAACACACAGCTCTCACTTCCTAGTCACTGGCCCCGAGTGCCATCGCTACGGCGCTTTTTTTTGCAGCAGGCATCAGAATGGACACCTGTCATCAGTCAGCAGGCCCCCTTGCCCACTGTTGCCCCCTGCGGATACTTATAGCCCACCGCAATTATGTTGTTCCATTAGTCATCCCACGCATGCATTGATGGGCTGCCTGCTAAACTTAGCCCCCGTCATGGTCACTGTTGGACAAATAAAAGATTTTACAGACTGATGCGTCAAACATGATGAGCAGAGATGATTAATAGAAACACAGTAGACTCTTTTTTTGATTAAGTTTGTGAGGGATCAACTACAGGTTAGTCATGTATACGGTTAACAAGCCTCAGCCTATGCCTGTTGTTACACTATACCTACCTACTATACCTTCATTAGCTGAAAACTTGTATCTATATATTTGACTAAATGCATCCCCCTTCTCTGCCAGCTTGCTTTTATTTTTTCTTTAAAACGTATTCGAGGTTAGCTTTTAGCTGTTAGCCATAGCTTCTTTTCCACAAACATTAGTTTCTCTTTAAGTGCTTTGTGACCTCTTGTTTGACCTTTGGTTTCCATAAAGCACCAATGAACCTCCAGGAGTCCATTGTACATATAGCATACACTCCAATAAACAGGTGGTTAATTCCAGGTTAAATAAGAAATTACAGATAACCCCATTCACATGTAAACTGAGAAATGTGTTAGATTAAAAAGCCACTGAGGAAGGGCTTTGTCCTTACTGTCTCTGGGGATATTTAAAAGAGGATTTAAGCTATTGGAGTGCTGTCCTGAAGGGTTTTCACAGTTGCAGAAAACTCCTGATGGTTTGCCAGAGGAGCTTTATAATTCACCCCAAACAGCCACATTTTTCACTTGGACTTTACCTGGAGTTTCTCCTTCCAGCCCTCTCGCAGCCCGAGTGAGGTGGTGTGAGAACGCAGCAGGATATTATCCGGTCAATGGGAAGCGGGTTGACATATTGCATAGATTCCATTTTATATACACATACTGTGACTGCTGCACGGTGAATAGACGTGATTAAACGGCTGCATTATGCTCTCTGTTCGTCTGTATGTTGTCGCTGCTCTTTTGTTGATATTGCGATTTTGTTGAACTTCACGTAGCAATGATACAGTATGAAGGCAAACATTGTCATTACTGCAGTGTATAGCTGACTCCGTTGATTCAGCCGCTACTTCCGCGTCACGTCTTACCTCACTTTTTTTTTAAGTGCTCTGTCTTTGAGCCCTTCCTGTCTGCACCTGTGTGTCTTATCAGACTTAAAGCTGTTTGTTTGCACTTACTGACGTTTATTCCTTCTCTCAAGATCCTTGACGAGTGTTGATCCAAGCGTCTGCTATGACTAGTAGAATATAACTTTTTTTGGTTGGAAATTAGAGATCAAATTTGGACCACAGCATCCAACCAGAGTGCAAGAACTAAAAGCAACATATTAGAATATCTTACATCTACAAGAGATCTGAGGAAAACTTTAATTGAATAAACGTGTGATTTTAGTGAGTGCTGGTTGCCTGCTTATCAAAATCTCCAGATGGAAACAGCGTATGGAGGATGTGACAGTGAGCAAAGTGCACAACATCGCTGTCTGTTTTCAGTTTCACTATCAGGACAAGCTTGTTGGCTGGAGGTTACACTGGTGGAGAAAAAAAAAATGTTGTGAAGACTCTGTGTGGGAGACGATTAACAGCTGTGTTATCTTGAAATGAGAATAATGAAGTTTTAATGAAGGTTTAATAATCTTTTTCTCCTTTTTCTCGTTTTAAAAAGTGGGCAGTCACTGTTGAGCTCAAAAAATTTGGATGAATAATGTTGTAGTCTTAGTCTCTGACTTAATTGTGGACCGTGGGTCTCTACTTTTATGCTACTGAATCATGTACACGGAGACAGAGCTGTGATGACTCGCGCTCTTTTGATGCCGGTCACTTCAACATCACAACAGGCAGGTTAATCGCATGCTGAACACTAGGAGTCCTGCAGTCATAAACAGCCGATCACCGAGTGCTCGATCAGATATATCACATCCCCCCTCTTCCATGAATGACATGTGTTCATGCACTTGAGTGTGTAATTTCTGAGTCTTCGGCAGCATCCGTGTCTCTGAACAGACTTGGATGTATCTTCCTCAGATGTTTTCCTGCTGGAGACTGCACGTTGTATGAGCGTGTTGCATCTTGGCTGGAGAGGCAGAGGATGGAGATGGTGTTTAAGTCAGCGTGGAGGGAGTGGGAGAGGCTGTGGAGGATTCTGTTTCCTCCTCCTCGTCCTTCTGATGCTCTCTGGAGTCTCTGCAACGGATTCTGGTCTCATTTAATGGGTTTTTCTCTGAGGATAAGTGGCTAAATGTAATGAACATAACAGATGATTTATCACTGAGATATTTCCAAAAGCGGAGGAATCTTCTGTATCAGGATCTGGTTCAACAAAAGTCATCCAATAGGATTAAAGCTATAGAATTACATCTTGAAATTGTTTTAATTCGGATAAAAACTCCAGTTTGTGTTGCTCAAAACTTTTGAAAAAAACCCCCCCAAAAAACCAGGATCATCCTGATCTCAATAGAGAATTTCAGACTGGACAAGTGTCTTCTAAACAAAATTTTTAGAAGACCGTTGATTTTTAAAGACATATTTTGAATGCTATTTTGCACTAGAAGGATATTTAATAGATAAGAAAGTAAGGTACACATTAAGGTTATAAATATTTGTACAATTATGACTTTTCTTAATAAAATATTTCACCAAAAAGCATCATTTTAAAACCCTAAAAATCTCATTCTAAGCAGCTGAGGATCTTTCAGTTTGTGTGAAATTTGGCGCCCCATGTGGATAAAGATCTCTCCAAGATTCCCAAAAGGTTTGTGAAGTTTCTTGTTCTAAATCCACCCTGATCCCTGCATTTAATCATTCCTATAAACCCTTCTATTTCAGCCCTGCTCAGAACAGGCTGTTTCAGTGTCTGTAGCTTTAAATATGTAAATGAGCTGTGTCTGACCACGCCCCCTCTCTGGAAGGGGATGTAGCTTTTTTTCCACCATGCCGGATTGTTTACAGTGAGAAGCCAGACTCAGAGGGCAGAACAAACACCTAGCTGTAGGAGTGTTACCCAAATGGGGAATGGGGTACTGCCCTTTGTGATGTCATAAAGGGAAAATCTCCAAAAGGTCTGTTTGAGCACACATTTTCTTGAAAGTGGAGCAGTCTTTTCTTATCATTGGGGGTAGACGGATATGGACACATATGAGTGTTTGAAATACATGGTAAAGTGTGTTTTACAATATGTGTGACCTTTATAGCACTGATTCTTTAAAATCTGTATCAGGGTGATCACATCCAGTTTTTCTTCAGTCGTGAAGAAAGGTGAGCTTGACTGTGTGATCCTTGATTTAAAAAAATAAGCAAATTACCATTTTTATCCATATTAAAAAAAAAAACGCAACTTGAAGATTTAATATTTTAGGCAAATCATCAAAAAGAGTAATATTTTCTACGTTCTGTCTCCCCAAGAGACAGCAACCTGTTGCTGCTACAAGATGTCTTCTGTGTAAAGGCCATTTTTCTTCTCTGTGCTCTTTTGCTCTCACTATCTTATCATTATGGCTCATCCACCCACACTGAATACTTATGTGAATAAAAGTAATTTTCATGTTGGAAGGAATTCTGGAAAATGCAGGAGATTGCCAGCTCTAGTAGAAGTAGAGGAGGTGGGTTGATGCAAAGTGAAAACATACATCAGAGAACCCCTCCCTCCTCTTCTTGAATCATCACACTCTGAAGAGTTTTTGGTATTTTACTCCCCTGAAAACCTTCTACAATGTTCGTCAGCTCTCCGTTGGTCGTCTTCACAAACGCCTGACACACTCTCCTCCAGACTCTCCTCTTCCTCTGCTTCACTGATACAAGACATGACAATGCAGTCATCAGGGAGCATCTGGTGGTGGCACACAAATGTTGCAATTTTTCAAAGAAAGGTTAATTCCCATGGGAGGGCGCCACTGTGCTTCTCTGCAGCTTGACTGGGACTCTGGTCTGGAGGTGGACAAATCTGGACTCCATGATGTTGTCCATCTGCAGCAGGCTGAGCTCCACAACGAGCAGCTGCTCAGTGTCAGTGATCTCTCGTCCTACACTGTTGTCCTGAATCCTTTAAAATCTTTGTATTGATCCTCCTCTTTCCCTCATCCACAGCCTTCAAAAACCTCCTTCTTTCTCTCGAGCTTTCAAAGGACTTACAGTGTCTCATGAAAGACGATGTGTGTGTGTATTCTATGCTCAACAGATACATGACACTGTGGTCTGCTGATCGACAGCTGGAGATGTTTTCTGCGTAATTCGTCTTATTCTTAGCCTGCCAGTTACATTTTTTACACCTTCAACATCTACAGAATTCAACACTATACCTCCGGCGCCTCCTTTGTGTTTCTTGTCATCAGCTAAAAATGTCTTCAGTAAGCGTTGGACTCACTCCGTCATCGCTCACTCAGCCTGCATGTCGGTCAGTCCTTCTATGTCGACACTTTTAGAGTCTCTCCTGGGAAAAGGAATGAAGAAGTCCGGTGTTTCTTCAGCAATTGTAATCTTGCACGTTAACTCTCCCCTCGAAGTGTTCGATGGTTTACATCGAAAACACAAAACCACACTCGACCTTTTTGACATCCAACTACAGTATAATGAGCCCTTGCCCAAACGTGAGCTTGAGGCTTTGAACACATCTTTTTACAGCTCTGTCCAGCTCTGTCTGTTCCTATATGAGGGGTTTCCCTTCTCTATCATAAGCAGGAGTGTAACTTAGGGTCTTCTTAAATGCCACGTTCATCTGAAACCCACCATAGATTCCCACCACGAAGCTCAGCACTCCTCTTCCTCCCTTATTCAGAGAGCTGTCTCCTCTTCTACGTGTGCAGCGCTCAGCTTGATCAGAATCTCCGGTCTATCCCACTGGGTTTCGTGCTGCTGCCCTCAGGTGCAAAAACACCTTGTTAGTTAGCCTCCGCGGCGTACATCTCATTCTGCTTATCACATTTTCTGTCTGCTGCTTTGAACCGCAGCGCTGCAGGCCCACTGAAGTTTTGGATTTCCTAACCCAGCTTTAATTTTCTGTCTCGGCTTCTCTCATCTCCTTTTTATCGGTTTCATCTTTTATCTTTCGCTTCAGTTTTTCCCTCTCTGTGAGTCTCACTTTCTCAGAGGGAATTACATAAGTCTTTCTGCGTGTGCGTGTGTGTGTGTGTGTGTGTGTGTGTGTGTGTGTGTGTGTGTGTGTGGGCAGTGTTGCATTTTATATAAGGCGGACCTGGAAATGGCTAGCAAAACACTAGGGTCCTGCTCTCTGTGTTTTTTTATTCCTATTTCTTTCTCTGCTTTTCTTATAGCATTGTGTGGTTGGGTCATCGGACTGCGGATCTGCGTGGTGTTTGGCACCAGATATGCAATAGGGTGACTCTTCAGGCCCACTCAGAGTCACACTCAGATTTTTCTTTTAACAATGCCTTAAAATAAGAATTTCTAACTCCTAAATTAAAGATTGTGCTTCTTGACTCGTAGTGCTCATGTGGAGTGTGTCTGGTTTGAAGTTATGATGTCCGAAGGGAATCATTAACAGATGAAAAAAGTTGAGACGTGTTTTAAGACTCATGACCTCAAGGTTTTTTATCCTAAAACTTGACAACAACAAATGTCAGAGGCTAAAGTCATCAATAGTAAAGCTCACTGATTCTTATTGGTTGAGAGACGACTCTACCAACCGAGCCACAGCTGAAAGTTTCTCTCCGCTGTCCGAACACACCAGAGATGATTGATGACATATTCTTGTGACATATCGGTTGTACTTTTGTTTCTGTCCCCTCTAACGTTACCAGACAACCGAGGTTTCTTTTCCAGAGAGGAGGGGAGAGTTATGTAACAAGTGGCAGGAGGTGATGAGAAATGTGAAAATTCAAATGTGTTATTGAATGAAAACAATATTCATGGTGTTTCCACGAACAAACGCTGAAACAGGTTGCTACATCTTGTGTCGGAGCAGCACAGTCATCACTCAGAAATGAACTTTGATGCTCTGATGTGAGGGCGGAAATGACAAACAAAAATTATGGCATCACTTTTCATTTTTTACTTTTTTTTTTTTCCCAAAAAAAGACATGAAAAGCTCTCTAGAAATATTACACCTCTGCAACCCGGAAAGAAGAAAAAAATTGAAGACAATGTGTTTGTGTATCAGTTTGTGTCAATACAGTATAAATATGTGTTTGTTTGCGTGTTCGTTCATGCACGCGCATCTCCAACTTGTCAGAGAAAGGGTGTTTCACTGAGTGGGAATGCCTGGTAGGATGTGTAGGCCCAGGTTGCCATAGCAACCATCTGCTGCTACGCTCACCAAGCGTTTTGCCAGCAGCCCACACACTGTGACATCCAGCAGCAAGATGATCTGAGAGAGAGAGAGAGAGAGAGAGAGAGAGAGAGAGAGAGAGAGAGAGAGAGAGAGAGAGAGAGAGAGAGAGAGAGAGAGAGAGAGAGAGAGAGAGAGAGAGAGAGAGAGAGAGAGAATCTGTGATTGAATGCTCAAATTAAAGAGCCAAAATACAACCAAAACACAAATTTCTCCCATGAATGATGTAGTTCACACACAGGTAATTTATTGTGAAGTTTAATTTAAAAAATAAATAATTCTTCATAAATACATGTAGGCTCGTGAAGCCAGGAGGAGGTGAAGCGTGCAGCATTCAGAGCAACACAACAACACCTTCACCATTTATAGAATGAACAGAAGGATGTAAAGCTGCTTCCAAATGTTTTAACCCAATATGGTGGAGGCTGCTGAAGACAGCAGGTGAAATTTAGATGTTTATGAGACAGGAAACCCCTGTTAATACACAGGCAAAAGGCCCTCCAAACATTTGTTGTTTGTGAGAATTTGTCCCTGAGTAGTTATTTGTTTCTTATAAAGTTGCCAGAGGACAACTTTCGTCATTCATTTACACTTTTTTGTATCTCTTGTCAAAGACTTTTTGGACCGTTAATAACAGTGAAACCTTTCTGAGTAGTCGGGTAACAAACTTGTACAAATGTTTTAGATGCAGGAGGCGGGCAGTACCCAGAAAGGCTCCCAGCGGGCCTTCAGCGTCCTGGATCGTCTGCTGATAACACATCCTGTGTGGCTGCAGCTGTCACTCAACAAAGACTCCGCCCTCTACATCCTGCTCAGAGAGCCGGTTGGGGTATGTGAAAGTCAAATATTTCAAGACATGTCAGCTTAAAGAATAGAGGAAGACATTTATAATATTAGGACACGTGAAAAAATAAAAACTTTTTTTTTTTAATCTTACCTTAACCGTGTTTTAAAGTAAATCTGGTACATAACCTTAATTTTCAGTCGTTTCGTTCCTACGAGGATTTGCTTTAACTCCTTAAGATCATTTTGTTTACATTTATTTTAAGATTTTTATCTAAAAACTGCAGCTCATTATAGGCGTCATACCTAGAGCTAAGGTTTCTGGATAATTAGCTGCTGATTGCTAAAAAACATTTGATACTTTCATGATGACAAGAAAAGCTGGGTTAATTATTTAGAAAGAAAAAAAAAACTTTCTTTAACGATTTCTGAGAGCGGGATGAGCAAACTGATTGTTCTGTCACGTCCTTATGCTAATTACAAAGTTTGAGTCAAAAGACGATAAGCCTAGCTCAGCCTCAAACTTTGAAGCAAACATGTCTATATCTGAACTTGAATCAAAGCCGTGAACAAGCAAATGAATAGATCACTGTTGAGGAATGTGTCGGGTATAAGGTACAGAATATTGTTAATGGCGGGCACATCGTTTACACGTGCCTCTATTTTTGAAGCTATAGGCTGGCTCTCATGCATTACAGACAAACATGAGTATTTTTTCCTCAACTTTTAAAATCTTCATTTATATCACAGTTAATCATCACTTTCATATAACAGCAGCTTCCACTCACCACAATCCAGAAAGTGCATACAAAAATCACAAAGACTGATATGAAACACAGAATATTAAGACTAAAAAGGCCAGCTGGACTGTAAGGAAACCATTTTTCTGGCTTCTAGTGTGTACTTTACATTGCTGTTAACACCATCTGTGCTTTGTCCTGGAAAACCTGTGAAACAAAAATATGTCTTAAAAAAAAAAGAAGAGAATTACACCCTTGTGCTTTTTGTCTTGTTTCTGTGCTGGTGGTTGGTGCTCACAGACCTTTTTGGTGCGAAAATGCAGCTCCAGCCAGAGGAAGGTGCTGTGTTTTAGGGTGACAGCCGATAAAAGTACCTCCTCTGTAAAGGAGTGCTTCATCTGTGAGGAGGACTCCAGTGAGTATAAAACAAGCCAGATTAGCATGTATTACCCACCTGCAGCTACAACACTACACATAACACTACAACCCTCAGCACACTGTTTGTGCCGCGGTGCAGGTTATGCACTTACATTGGGTAAAGTAGTTTGGGACAGAGGAGATTGGTCCTCTACACGATTTGCAGCTGACCTATTCCATATTAGATTTGAACAAATCTCCAAAGCTGTCAATCAAACCCTGTCTGTTTTATAACCAGCATTCGCCTTGGAGAGCTCGGCACTCAGCTTCCCTGACCTGTGTCGACTCGTGGCCTTCTACTGCATCAGCAGGTGATGGATTTTTTTAACTAGTATAAAAAAAATAAAATAATGTAGCCTTGTTGAGTTGTTTCTCAATGTTCAAATTTTGCATCTAATGACGCTCATGTCCTCCGAAGTATCACCCCTACTTGGGTTCCCAGGTCCAGTTATACCAAATGTAAAATGTGTTTTTTCCCCTATGTGCAATGGGACTCTTTCTCTGTGACACTCATTTGGCTTTTGGGACATTTTTACCTTTAACAAGTTTAACGTCAACCTGAGCCCAAAGGAACTCTTTTTGTCCAACAAACATTTTACAACCATTTGCAATTGGGGAAACTTTTCTGAATCATAAGATTTTACTCCAATTTGGCACATTGCTTTTTGTCCTGCAACAACATCACATCATTTGGTGCCTTGGAGACATTTTGTCAATATATATACTCCCAGGCACTAGTTAAAGTTACTTTGTACTAAAAACAAGTTTGGCAGCAGCTTAGGGCTCTTTCTTTCCTTCAGTGCAAGTTTGCACTGTAAGGACACTTTTGTCTGTTAAAAGCTAGAAAGTCGATGGTGGCCTTCAAGACATTTTTCTTCACCAGAAATTGATCAGCACTACACGTCGTACATCTTCTCTTTGGGGATTCTGTTCAGTACATGTGTTGTACTTTCTCACAAAAAAAACTTCACTAGACCCCTTTTTAACTTGCTTATAGGTATGACATGAACAACAATCACACAAAAGTGTCCATATACTTTGGCAATGTGTTAAACCCGAACTTGTCTTTTCTGCAGAGATGTGTTGCCCTTCCCACTCGAGCTACCTGATGCCATCGCTGGAGCCACGACACACAGGCAGCTGGAGGCCATCTCACACATGGGACAAGGTGCAGTGACCGAAGATCTCTCACCATTATTAACATAAACTTACAAAGTACTTAAACTTTACGAGGATTATCCTTCCAACACAAGCAATTTTGTCCACTGCTAGAATGAATAAAAAGTCTGAATAGCTTTTGGATGGTTTGGCAAGAAATTTGTGACAATAATTGATACAAACTTATAATTTTTGTACTACTCCCATTATTTTTAATTTAGATTATTGGCATGGAAAAATGTATTCAGTACTTTGGTACATAATAAAAAATCTATTGACACATTGAAATGCTAGTTAGCTACGTTTAGCATGATACTAAGCTAAACCAAATAGACAATGTAGAAATACCTAAACATCAACATATTAGCATTTCCATTGTGAGCTTCACAGCATGATGCTGACAACATTTAGCTTAAAGCAATGTTATACTAGCCTTAAAGAGCTTCTGCGTGTTGTTAGCATCCTATTCTTGTTCACAAGTAATTGTCCAGGGGCCCCACAAGGCTCAGGTAAATGTAATAATATGTTTTCTATATTCATTCAGAGGGTTTACAAATCCATACTAACAGTTTGCATATCTGTATCCCGGCTCGACAAATCCATACACACAGATTTGTTAACGGACTTGCAAATAGATTTTTCTTATTTTCCTTCCCTAAATGCTAACATTTTTAATATTAACTGTCAAGTAGTTTTTCTTTTCTTCATATTATGTCTTTGGAGAAAATATGAGGGCGACGACAGTTGTGTTTAAATGGCCTCTGCTCAGCACCGTATTGGAAATGTGAGAAAGTCAGAAAGGAATAGCTGACTAAAGTGCCAAGAGACTGCCAGCTTGCATCTATTTTAGCACGGTAACATGTACTGATGCAGCTCCGCAGAATAGAGTGAGGTGTGACTTTGACACGACTAAAAATGACACAGTATGTACCAGTGACTGCAGCTCAAGGAAAAAAAAAAGTCTCCATGTGGTTCTGTAAAATCAGACTGCTCTGGTCACGTTGAGGCAGATTCTATTTATTTTACGATACAGCTTTTTATTGCTTTTTGTGTTTTCTTGAATATCTCCTCGAGCTTCACCATCCAGAAACAGAAAACATAATAAGATAATAATAAGACATAATAAATACCTCGCTAATTTAAAAGGAAAATATTGACTTTCTACTATAATTGTTTTTCCAACCAAAAGACTGACCACATTTTCTTCTTGGCTCTCGCACTAGATTTCTGGAATGCGCCAAGTGCTTCAGAGATCCAAAATGGACCGGTGGACCCAGTTCCATCGACCAGCGGCAGTAACCAGGGTCAGAAATCAGTGACCCTGGACCAGTGTACCCTGTTGACACAGGGCAGACAGGGCAAACTTTGCTTTATCAACCCACTCTTCCTACAGCTGGAGGTCATTAAAGTAAGTCACGATGGTTGTGTTTGTTCAGTGGCCTGTCTCTGAGTGCCTGAGCCTTTATAGGCTATCAGAGATTATCGATCAATAAAAGTGAATAGAAATGCATGTGAAGATTTGTCCACGCTGCTCTTGATATATCCTCTAAAAGGAGTGCTAACAAAGCTGCTGTTTACATAACCTCACTTACAGTCCTAAAAAACCTTGAAAGTTCTTGACTCGACAGACAAAGGACTGACTCACAGACTTTTTTTTTTTTTTTTTTTTATACAGCAGCCGCAACTTGTAAACCACAGTGCCTCCAACAAACGGCACCGCTTCAAGCGCAGCATGCGGCTCCGGCTCTCTGAGTCCTCCATGAATCTGTCGCTTGAGGGGATCGGCTCCTACTCCCCTCCAACGTCTCTGGACCAGCCCACCGAGTCAGACAGGCTACATAACGCCGGCGCCATCCACCAGAGAAGAGTCCACCCTGGGGCAGGGGTCTTGAGGAGAACCCCTGCTGTGTCACCTGGCTCTGCAGAAGAAGAGGATGTGATACCTGTCTATGTGCCACAAGTAATACGTGCTGACGTCTTCATTAGTTACAAACACACTGGTGTCACCAGCAAGCATAACTTTTTTATAAATTGCTTTTAAATTTTATCAAAGAGAAACAAGTTGAATAAATCTCTCCTCACCTGCTCCCATTTGATTAGTTTCTAGCTGATTGGTTCAAGTATCCTAAGTTTCTTTATTCATTCATTACAGCTGATATATTGACTGGAAATCAATGCCATCATTATGTATTCTTATCTGAAATAATCTCAATCTTCATGTCGTAAAATTATCTCCTCTGTTCTTGTGAAGACATCTACGAAGAACGACGAATCACTACAGCCCCAGCAGGCCGCTAGAGCAGCGGAGCCAGGCACAGAGGTGTCTGCTCTGGCCCTGGAGCGCCGCCCGGCTCCGTCCTTGGCTGAGCTCGACAGCAGCAGCTCCTTCAGCAGCATGGACGAGGACAATGACTCAGATTCAGAATCAGAAAGCGTGGCTCGATCCCAGACTCGCATGTACCCGCGCCCACCACTGGTGCGCTCCAGAGGCCGTGGTGGGCTGCACCGTATGAGCGAGGCATTCGTGTGTTTCTTTGCTCCTGATAAGCGGCTGACACGATTGGTGGAGGAGTTGTCCAGAGACAGGCGCTCCTCCTTTGGAAGCATGGTTCAGGACTTCCTCCTTGCACAGAGAGAAGCGCTCAAATCCATCGCTTCCTCTTCGTCCTCTTCCTCATCCCGTGTGACCTCAGTGCAGCTCCTGCAGGGTCTGCGTCTGTTTTTGTCCCAGGCAAAGTGCTGCCTGCTGGACAGCGGAGAGCTGGAGCCGCCCATTGAGACACTTGTGCCAGAAAATGAGAAAGGTAAACATACACCTGCTAAAAATACCAAACAAAAAACTTCTCACAGCAAAGAACAACACATCATTTTGAATCTTTCTTTTAAATACTTAGTAAGAAATTTCGAATTGATTTTGCTCACTTCGATAAGGAACTGGCATAATTTAATTTCGACTGTCTTAGTTAAATTTTACTACTACATTTTACAAATGAATGTATACTTTAATTTAACAAACTGGAAGGTATAGCATGCAACATTGGAAACAGATAGATTTCGTTTAGATGCCACACTTTAGCACCCGGCTCTCGGACCAAAACAAACTTTTCCTCTGTCCCTCAGTACACCGCCTCCCCTCCTCCTTTGGTCATTTGTAGGACGAATCGTCATTCAGCCCAAATATGATTCAGTTGTCATTTATGTGAATTACTTTAAACAAAACAAAATCTTTACTTCGGTTCGTAAAGTCTGTTGTTTCTCCTTCCGTTGTACTCTTGTGATGACAGTCCACCATCCCTGAGTGGGACAGGACTAATAGTTGGACAGGGAGGGCTCCACAAGAAGAAACAATATAGGTCTGAGTTTCAGGGTGAAACATTAAAAAGAGAGCTCAGAATAGCTCAGAAGATCAAAACCAGAGCGGAGCGATTTATAGCATTTATCCACAATTTATCTTACTCAGATTAAATTCTGTAGAAGCACAAACCAGGCAAGTCTCCTCGTCACTTAGTGCATCACAGTGAAGAACAACCGTCTTTAAGATAAAATAGATTAAACATATACTGCAGATCGTGACTGAGACAGGGTATCTTCACCTCCAGGTGGTCGGTTCTGTAAATGAACTCCTGTGAAAGCTAAGAATTGTTGCTTCTTAACACAAGCTGACAAAGTCATTGAAAACTCCAAGCAAGCCATTAAACTGTACTCGGCAGATGAACCCAAGAAAAGTCTCAATAAATTAGCTGATGTTATCCACTAAAAGCAGTGTTTTTCTACGTTAGCTAATTGGGACTGTGACCATGTTAGCAAGCAAGCTAACAGAGCTATCCTCCAGTCAAAACTCGTTTCACTTGATGAACATCTTTCATGTTTGAATAATTTGTTTTGATGTTAGCGCACTGCTTTTCCTAGCTTACGTTAGCTAGTATTGCTAACTGTTGGCACTGATGTACAGGAGCAAGCAAAAAATGCAACATCCTGAGGTTTCCCAGCAAAACCATCCAGAGTCCTTAACGATCAGTCCACAGTGAGATGGTGAATGTATTGTGTCGTGATTACAAAATAAGCTTTGTCTTTTCATCTATCTTTTAATAGATTAAAAGATGAAATGAAAAGTATTCTTCATTAACTCAATTGTAATAATTTTTTGCTGCTAAGAAGTTAAAACAAAGTTACTACGTGATTTATTTAATTGAATTAAAATGACTTTGCTGTATTCAATTTTGAGCTTCTCCACCTTTTGAATTTTCTCGTATGCATGGGTGATTGGTTAATCACATCACAAATGAGGAGATGGTGATTGCAGCGGGGGACTGGAGGAGAGAGACTGTACTATTAGAAAACACAAATTCAATAGAGCACAGTGCCAAAGGACGCAGGTCTATGGAAACAGACAGCCTTTCTGATAAATGGTGGGCTGTCCAGGCTTTAGTGAAAGGCACTGACAACACTAAGTAGTTTGCGTGGGGGGCCAGAGCCTCATCCAGTAGAGCTCATATTGTCTCTGGTATTTAGAAAACAGCATTAGGAAAACCCTGCCCGACGCGCCTGCACTCACATCCATCGCATTCAAAGTGCGATTCTTATTATTATTGTAAGGACATCGCAGGGTGTTACTTTGGAAGGATTCTGGTTAGATCTTTTGACATAGTCCTGTGCGTAGGCTTTTTCTTTTTTGGTCTCCTTTGTGTGCGCGCTGAGTGTGTTTCACAGGTGTGTTTGTGTGTAAATGTGTGATGATGGATGGTTGCCTGGCAGTGCAGAGGCTTCAGGGGAGAGCGTTCGGCCGCTGCCTTCCTTCCTTCCTTCCTTCCACCCGCCCTTCCTTCCTGCGCTGTGAGTCTGATTTATCTCGCATTGCGTCGGTGGGAGGCATTTGCATTTTTTTTTTTTTCTCCCCCTCGTTTATCATAAAAAGATATCACCATCCCACGCTCACTTGAAGAGCAGCACGATTCAGGCAAGGGTGGGAGGGAGGGATAGAAATAGTTAAAATACTTTGGAAATGTAATCAGTTACAGATCTCTGGATGATTTCACAAAAGTCCGTTTTTTTTTCTGCACTTGCTGGTAACTCACAAGCCTGTAATCACATTACATGTAATCTGTTACTCTCCAGAGCTTGTACGAGAGAGGGTTGCTGGGCGGAGGAAGAAGAGGGGGAGGTACAGCAGAGAAACAGAGGAGGGAGCGTGTGAATGATTAACCACAGGGGGTTATAACATAGTAGGGTGGGTATGGGGAGATGTTGGGGGGGATTATACAGGAGGGATAACATGAAGGATGGAGTGGAGAGAGAGGAGGATATTGATGATAAGTTGAAAACAGTGTGCACTGGAGAATTGCTACCACTTAGTCAGGACTGCCCACTGACTGCAGGAGAATCACTGAGTTTGTGTGTTTCCACGTGTGAGGGCTTGCGTGCATGTGTAACATGTCTACAGGTTCGTGTATTACATATCATTGTTGTCAGGCAAAAAAAAGTAACTCCAACATACCAGCTCTTCAGTCGTTTTATGTTGATGACACTGAAAGCTGACATGTCTGTGCCGAGGACTGAAGCCTCTGTATCCGCTCCACCAAATGAACCAAACCGGGCGCTACAATTTATTTTTATTTTAAGATACATTTCAAGAAAAGTTGAACATACAGTGTGTACTTTGCACCAACAAAATACATTTCTTCCTTTCCTTACACAAGGTCACTTTCGGCGTGCCGGGGGCAGTTGTCACGCAAGGGACTCGTGCTCTTTGGCCTTAGCTTAGCTTCATGCCAGTCGTTGGAGACCCATTAGTTTAAACTTGCCTTCGTTTGATGTTTGATGATGAATTTAGTGTCTTTCAGAAACCTCAGATAGCAATTTGTGACTTTGTGATGTCGGCTTTTGAAGGGTGCTTTCTAGGTAGATTTAATTTTTCTTTAACAAATAAAGTAAACACAAAAGGGGGAAATATACAACAATGTTATTTCAGCAACCCAAGATTCAGGATTAGATTAGCAAAACTCAGCAAAACCCAGTGCGTAGTCCATCCCAGCAAGCAGTTGGATTTAAGTTGAGTTATATTTTACCTAGAAGGTTTCATTGTGTCGTCTGTCTTAGTCAATTATTTCTAAATTGAAATGTTCATTTAAAAAGTAAGCCCAGAGAAGTGGAGCTTACCAGACAAGACAAGGTTTACAAACGAAACAAAGATAAGGAAGCAAGGCTTTAAAGTTTCCAGCGTGTTCTTCCAGTGATGGAAATGAGTGAACTTTCAGAAGCATGACTCCTGTGGGATATTCATATTCTGGGATTTTCCCTGTCTAAAAACATGTCTGCTTGACCTTACACAAGACAGACGTAAAAAATTAACCTAAAAGATCTGATGCAATCCAACACAGTAGCCTTGCAATGAAACGGTCCCGTCTGAATCAGAAGGCTTCCAAAATGTTTTCTTTTGTGCTGCCTGAGTTTGTTCTTATTGTTTGGATGTACTGAGTGAGTAGTAGATTGAAGCCATTTTCATTTTGGACATCTTATTGATCCTCCCATTACAATATCTCTCTATGTATCTTGCCATTCACCTCCAGATAAGTAGACACGTCCTCAACTTGAAAATGAGGAAATAAGCAGAAAACCCACAAGAGATTATTTACAAAAAGAAATGCCTTACAGTTTTATCCCTCTGTCCTTAGATCTGGCCTTGGAGCGAGCCATGTTCTCCTGTGTGTTAAGGCCTCTGCGGTCACACCTTGATAAAGCTCTGGTTGAGCTGCACAGTCAGGACGGCTCCAGCCAGCGTCTGAACCAGAACCTCCTTCGCCTGAAGGGAGACGCAGCCATGGAGCGGCTTGGTGTAAGGACCGGCGTCCCTGACAGCCGCGAGGTAGAGAGGGTGAAGCAGAAGCTCGTCCTGATGCAGCGTACACACTCACCCATTGACAAGGTGCTGCTTCTGCTGCAAGTGTGCAAGTGCGTCCACAAGGCCATGGGGTCCTTACACGGTGAGACCAAATACTTAGATGAAGAGAACTCAAAATATTTTATTTGCTGTACCTTTTTTAATCATTTGTTGCTGCTTGAAAGCATCCCTGTAAAAGGGTTGAAGGTCAACAATGTTTTCAAAGTGTCTTGTCACTTTTGAAAGCTCTACACTTCAGACATATTGTATTTTTGTGATCTGCACTAGACCTGTCTGCTTTTCATCACGACCTGATTCTGTGGAGCCGATAACTAGAAATGAATGCGTCATCGTGTCTGTGCAGTTCGTTTTCTAGAGTTTGGAATTGGTACAAAATGACGGCTTAATTCCCACTGTCTAAGTTGAAGGCCAAACAAGGCTAAATGTTAAAGTTCACAGGGTTGGTTTTGGGGATGTGTTGATAGTTTTCTTTCAGTTTGAATTCTGAGGTTTGGAAGTGAAAAACCTTTTCTTGGCATATTAGCATCCCCCTTAAAACTCTCCTGTTCTCATATTTTTTCTAGGCCAGGAAGTAAGCTGGGATGACTTTCTGCCATCATTGTCGTACGTGATTGTGGAGTGTAACAGGCCTCACATCCTGATTGAGGTGGAGTACATGATGGAGTTGCTGGAGCCCTCCTGGCTTGGAGGAGAGGGTATGACTTCAACTTTAACTTCTGATGTTGCTTGTTTAGAAGTTGTGGCACGCTTTTACTTTGACTTCAAAATATCTTTCTATCAGTAAAACAAGTAATTTGTTTTAAACTGTGTTTTGCTCAAAACTTCACTTCAACCAGGATTATGATTGGAAAGATAGATGAAGCAAGTAGCATGTTCTTCATCAAAAGTAAATACATCTGGAAAGGCTGGAAATTATAATCTACTATAGACTGAGACCTTATAAACTGGTCCTCAAAAGAAGAATGGTTTGAATATAGTTTTTAAAATACAACTTTTCTTTCAAAAGAGCTAATCCTGCTAAAAACTGAGTCTTATTTAAACAGCTGACTAACTTTTGCTTCTTCTTCTTTTTTGGGGGGGTGGGGGTCGTTCTTTTTGAACCACCAGATAACATAACTCAATTATTAACAAGCAAGCACACCATTTATTTTTTTCTTGCTTATAGGCTACATTTAGTGACTTACAATATACTGTATGCTTGCTAGCTAACTTTAACTCATATGACACCTTGCTAATGTTTATTTGGCTTAATTTGACTAAAGCCAGACAAAAAGGTTCTTTCATTGTCAATAAATCGACCATACTGCATTAATTGGTTAAATAGCTTGTAAAGTGCCAAAGCAATTTTAACACAGCCTGAATACATGCAAAAAAAAAAGAGAGACTTCAGTGAGCTGTCAAACATGTATCATGTGCAGGTTCTGGTTCAAAGTCCAAGTTCTTTAAAAATGTCTTACAGTTGCCTCATTCAATGACCCCGGCTTTGATCTCAAGAAAAAGACACGTGGAAGATCCAGTCCAATTTCTTAACATTGTTGAGTGCATGTCTCATTATTAGATTGTGAACAAAAATTAGACAAGTGCAAGCTCTTAAATTAGTCTCAATAAGCTGTAAACAATATAAAAGACAGATCATATGCACATCATATAAATCTGATCACCGCTTTGCTAAAACAAGACTAAGATGATGAATGTATGGTGTGTACAAAATAAGTTATTATTATTATTTACATGGAATTTGTGCAACTCAATGAACTAGAAGTTAGTTTCACATTATTAGTCAAGTAGTCAATTCCAGTTAAACAGCAGAAAGGCAGCTGTTTGTTTCTTTGAAATTCAGATATAATTTGATTTAATTCTTAAACAGTAATGGTAACAGACTTATTGTTCCATCTCCCTATCCATCTGGAAATGTTTCTTTATGGACAGTTTTTCATGAACATTTTTGCTTTGAGCTCTGACTGTGAAAGACATTGTAGAAATCCTTGAAACCTTCAGTGGCAGCTCACTTTGCACTTGGCATAAAGCAAAGGTTCAAAGCCCAATTGGGACACTGTAACCACCTGCAGCCATATGAGTAAGAGCATTAACTCAGATGAAGATAAGACACTGAATGAACAAAATCAGATCCCAAATAAGGATCATAGAATCTATATTGATCTACCGAAACACATAAAAGTGACATAATAAAGACAAACTGAAGATCTCCAGGCTGGTGTCATATAGGAGAAATAAACAGACAGAAAAACACTAAATGAGAAAAATTAGATTTTTATTATTTTCTCATAAGATCTATATCAGCAAAGAAGGAGAGTCTTAACCAGTCAATAACAACAAGGTCTAACCTAAATATTAACTTGAGACCTTTGTTTACTATTTTGAGGAATGAAGCATAACAGTAAGTGGTGCGAGGTTTGATTTGGTTTTCTACCAGTTGTTGTCTTTACCTATAACTCGGCATTTCTTCTAATTTCCAGGTGGGTACTACCTGACCAGTGTTTTTGCCAGCCTGTGTTTAATCCAGAGCTTGGACAGGGAGCAGCCAATATCGTGCTGCCTGACTCCAGAGGCTCAGGAGACACTGAAAGAGTGGAGCTGCAGACGAAGCCGAGAAGCCCAGAGACAAAAGGAGACCCAGCAAAACCAAGTAGGTGTTTCCCAGATGTTTTGATTGTAGTACTATACACCACAGAAACACAGGCGGTATTATAGCAATGTGTGGGTTTGTACAGTGATCTACTTTGTAGCTGCCACACATAGCTGCCCAGTGTGAAGTGGTGATTGATGAGCAGACAATAGGAACTCCTGCTGATTATGCAGTGAAATATTTCTATGGGATACTCTCCACCGCACTGTGTGATTGACGTGAAAGTTAAACTAAATAAGACAACCAAACAATGTTTCTGCTGTATTCGCTATGTGTGACGAAACAATACGTCAATTTTATTGAAATTTCCTCTCTCGACGCTCCTTACTGTTTCTGCTTATAAGAACATTTGCTGATGAGAAAGATGATTACATGCTGAGTGATGCTGGAGGAGCAGAGTGGTGGAAAGCAAAATGGGTTTCAGGTGTCCAACTGTGGATCAAAGGCTGTAAAATACTACGACCACTTATGTAAGGTGTTTAACAGCTGCGCTTCCTTGTACGCCTTTATTGGAGATGTTACCAACAGAGGCTAAATAGTGTTTCCTAAATGTTTGCTCGAGGGGGTTGTTCTTTGTTTATTTGTATTTCCTATTAACTGTCTCTTTGGCAACCATTGTTGGGGCCCTAGGGTGGTCCTTAATGTTCAAGAGGGAGCTTGTAGGCCTACTGTCTTTCTTTATCGTCCAGACGCCATTTAGCCTGCTGTACACCTATGAATGTAGTGACTATACTGTTATTGCGGAGCGTTGTTTACAGCCTACACTGGAGAATAGTGTTTGTATTGTGTATTTTTTTTTTTCAATCAATCAATCTTTATTTCTGTAGCACATTTAAAATAACCTTGGCTGTACAAACGTATAAAAAAACACAACGTGGAAACAACAAATAAAATAAAGAATGAAACTCAATAACAATACAATTAATAGGCGCTTGAATATTTTTTTTTCCTAAAAATATGTCAATGAAACCCTTCTCAAATCTTATAAAGACAAAAACAAGAAACAGTTCTAAAGGTAATGGCGTTTTTAGCTAAATAACATTATTGTTAGCTAGGATTTGGTTGAATGCTTCAATTGATAACAGCTAACGTTAGCATTAAATCAACACTTTTTCATAATGTTAAATCTTGCTAATGTTAAAGTTAGCTAGCTAACAAAATGTTTGCTAGGTATTGTTCCAAAGCAAAAGTTACCTGTTAAGACTTAGAAATCTGTAACCAAGAAGGCTAATGTTGTAATATGATGTGAAATTGTTTTTCAGCTCTGGAACAATCAGCAATTGTCAAATGTTAAGGATTTATGAGATCCACTACAGTTCTTACTCAGCACAGACATCTGACCATCAGGAGAAATTTGCAGAAAGTTACATCTGTAAATACATGAAGAGATTTAAATAACAGCCATATATGTGATTGTTCCTTGACTGACTGACTTTAAACAAGAAATAAGTGCATGCAGAAAGGAAACATTAAGAGTCACAATCTGCTTATAACCGATGAAGGACACATTTTAAATGTCACTGCTGTAATGTTGACAGTTCTTTGTTCAACCTGTGGATAATCTGTCAGTCCTTTTGAATCATGTATTCAAACTGCGTGCATTTTATGTTTCTGATAAACTCCAGTGATTCTTTATGGACTGGAGATAAAGCCTTTGATTTTATAGAAAGTATTTTTTTTTAGACCAATCTGTATATTGAATGACTATAATAAGTAGAAGCTCAAGCAGCCACGACTGTAAATGTCACAACTGTGAAATGTGTTTTATAAGTATGGCTTGAGCCCTTCGTAAAAACCTACCTCTAAGGATTTTCCTTGATGTCTTTCATCCAGACTCCTGTTCTTAAGTTTAAAGCCTAGAGTCATTGAGGGAATAAAACAGTTTCCAGGTTTCAAAGTTCATGTTTTATTGCTTTCAAATGTCACATAAGACCCAAACTGCAACAAATACAAAGGATTAATCCATCCAAAGAGGTCAGGTTTTACATTAATTATACTGATGGCACTGCAGGCTGGGAAACACCAGATTATCCTACACCTGTAACGTTGGCAGGAGGAGGTCGGGGGAAAGGATTGTCACCCATATTTCAGGTAATGCTGATACTCCTGCTTGGAAAGTTGAAGACTACACAACGTTTCTTGAGGTCATGAAAGGTTTTCAGTTGAAAAAAAAAAAAGGTCATCGATAAAAAGTCAGAAAACAACTGAATTTTTTCCCGTGAAATCCATTCAGAATTCAAACAGGGGGATTACTTTTTTTTTTTTTTTAGATGTAATCTGCAGATGAGGGACCGCCTGGCTTACGTGGAGGGCATCCTCTGATGCTCACACACTTTGGCTTTTACCTACACTCTCCTATTAACACTCCCCTGGCCCCAGATTGGTATAACGGTCCGCCAGATGCCCCGGTAAAAAGGCATTGTCATCCACAACGTTTCTGTCTCGTCACGTGGTGCCTCTCCTGGCTTCAAATAGCCGATCTAACTCACCCGGCAGCCAGATTTTCCACTGACACAGGCGGGGATCAGTGAGCCAAGTGCTATGAAGAAGTGGGCGGTCAGATAACATGAAATTTATTGAGCTGCATCTACCCATCGAAGCAGGCAAACACAATATGCACACGGACAGCGAGGAGCTCAGTGACTCTGTAAGTTTTGATGATGGCAGACCTGTTGATTCTAATTGCTGCTGTGTGTGTTTTCTTTTTTTTTTTAGTTTAGTTGAAGCAGATTTGGGCACTTGTGGACGTGTTTGTCGGCAGGGTAGTTGTGTGAGCAGTTTAGGCTCTGTGGTGTATGTGTGTGTTTGTGTGTGTGTGACCGAGAAGACTGATTTCTTAAGGTTGGATGATTGGTTAAAAGGATTTTGTTCTGTATGTTTTCATTGTGTGTGTTTTTAAAGTGAGTTGTGAGGGCGTCTGTAGGTGGCTGACTCTGACTTATATAATAGCTGAGGTAAAGCACAAATGCTGGTAAGTGTTTGAAGAGTGGCAATTGTTTTGGCTAGCCTAGTATTTGTGTATTTGATCTTTTTTCTTCTTCTGTAGATGTCAGAAAGTATAGGTTTTAGTTTGGATGAAAGTGCAGAAGTGCGAACTCTCACTACAGCTCCGAGTTGAGGGGAGATTAATGGACTGTATGTGTTAACGCTGGGGGGCTTTGTCAATGAAGCGGTAACATGCAACAGAGAAAAGAGCAGTTAGACCTGTTTTTCATTTGGACCCGCTGGTTGTGTGTGGGAAGCAGGAGCTTTGTTTCAGAGAGATCTTTTATGAGCATCATTTGAGTTCATTTATTGTAGTGGATTATCTGCCTGTGTGCCTGCACAGCTCTTACTCCTCCTCTGGCTCCATCTCTCTCCTCCCCCTCTTTTGCCCTCACTCCATAAGCCTCTTGACCTCTGTTTTGCATGAATACAATATATATATTCACCTTTTTTTTCTCTCTCTCTCTCTCTCGCTCTCCCTCTCCCCCCTCCCTCCCTGCAGAGGTGCGTTCGGATACTGTTCCAGGACGGGGAGCGCAGCGCCGTGCGGACGTTGCAGTGGAGAGCCGGAGAAACCAGCCAGGCCCTGGCGCAGCTGTGTGCCTCCACCTTCGAAGTGTCCGACCCGCAGCAATACACCCTGTACTGGCGCAGCGGCGGAGAGATGCGGGCCCTGCCGCCACAGGCCCAACCCCAGGACCTGGCCAGTCACAGCGAGGGAGGCCCCTCGCTCTCCTACCTGAGGACCGACCATGACTTCAGCAAGATGCGGCGGCTCACCAGAGGTGGTGCCGTGGACCTGAGCGAGTCGGTGTGTGAGGAGTGAGTGGGAGGCATGGAGGGAGGAGGGGGAAGGAAGGAGGAGGAGGAGGAGATGGATGGTTGCTCTCGCTTTCTCTCTCTCTTTCTCTCTCTTGTTCTGTCTCTTTCTCTCCGGCGGTGTGTTGTGTCTCGTCTTGGGTCAGGACTTGTTGTGAAAAACTTCAGCCCTTCTTCAGACCAGGAGCAGACCTTAAACGGTAAACTCTTCCCTAAATGGACCAACATGCAGAGCACAGCAGGACCAACACAGGGACTGTTGCCAAAAGTTGTACTGTGCAGCACTCAGTGTGGCTGCTGCTGTAAAGGAGTGTACTGTTTGTGACATGGAAATGTGTAATAAATGGATTTGATTGTAATCAGAAACATGAACCCAGAGTTACACCATGAAAGGATTACATCATGTAAACGTGAGGAGGCTCAAATCCAAAGACTAATTTTGTGAGACTACTGTTGCCTGGAAACGAAACCACATCCTGTACGCACAGGAGAAGGCAAATTGTCCACCCTGATGATGTAACCCTTTCACTGTATAGTTCTGGGTAAAATCTTAAAGACGCTTGGATGTTTTATTTCTTCACTTTTCTGTGTTAAAGTCAGCAGATCTTGATGGAACCTCTTTTTTTTGAATGGTTTGAGTAAACGGCAAACCTCTCGGTGCCCCTTTGAATACAGCTTGACGAAAAAGAAAAAGAAAAAAAATGGTGACGCAAATTATAGCCAAGACCAAACCTTAATGCCAAAGTGACTAAAACAGAGAGGCCAACAGGTGTTTACCTTGAAAGAAATCAGGTTTACAAGGTTTTATTTTTAGATTCACCCACAGATACAGTATTTATTTTTGCTTTATGAGTGGAAAAAAAGCGCAATTCTTCTCCTTTCTCGTGTATTCTATTAAGTGTTTTTGGCAGGTGGAGTAATGAGCGAGTAGGAGGGAGGTGATAGAAAAGCATCAGCTCTCTGATTTTTTTTTCTTTTTTTTTTTTAAACCTTGTGAGAGGAAAGAGAGGAAAAAAAAAGTATCACATCGACACTCCGAGACAACCTGCAACAGATTTACTGAATGACTTGCGAATGTATTAGGCTCTCCTTTTTTTGCCTGTCACAATTTAATCCTTTCACAAACACACTCATTTCATGTTTCCAAACCTACTGCTTTTTCAGTTCTTCTGTTTCTCTTGGCCGTGATGTTGAATAAAACTGCGTTACAATCAGACTGAGAGGACAGTTGAATGTACATTTTTAAAAAGTCACCAGCTCCTGGCGACTCCTGCTGCAAGTCATCACCACCAGACTGTTCAACCAGTGTCATTCTCCACCATCATATTGTGTATTTAAAGATAACTTTTAATTGTTGGATTTGTTGGGTAGATATCAAAGCTAAGTATGGATTTTCAACTGTTTCTAACCAGCTGAGGAGGTTCATTTTTGAGAACTTTGACGTGTTTTCGACATTATTGCATGCTTTTTTTTTTTTTTTCTTTTCATTTTAACGTAAAGGTTCTGCGAATGTGGTGTGTGCGTGAAGCATGTGTTCACTGTGAGAGCTCACTTATTTCTTTTCAGCGTGGAAACACATAACTGTATTTTTTTGTCAGGTAACTCAGTATCGCAATAAAAAAATTGCAATATCTGTTCGCAACGTTGTTCCATCCAGTTTTGTGTCGCAGGAGTGAGGATGTCATGGTTTACTGTCTTACACAAACTGAACCACCAGAGGGCAGTAGACAATCACACCATTATACAGCTGCTCTCAAACTACCCATTCATGTTTTAAGATTTGCAATGAAGACAAACTATAACTTTGTAGATCTTCTTCTTTTTTTTTTAATAACAAAAAACAGCTCTACAAATGTGTTACTTAAAACCTTATAAATCTGATACAATATATTTCCAAGCTTCTTAGATAAATGACACTGTTAAAAATCCTGTTACACATCTGGAATTGCAAAAAGCCAAACAATACTGAGACAAAGATTTAACATCTTTTTTATATCAAGAATTACATGATAAACATAGAAAACTAGGTTGACGTTTTAGTATTTACCATGTATTTTCAGTCACTCCCAGCTTATATAACTCTATCACATGTGATTTAAAGAAGCCTGCTACACAGTCCCAGAAACACTGCACTGTACAGGGTTAGACATTAGATTTGACCACATTTTCAGGGCGATATTTCTTAGGAGTTGTTGCCTAAAGTGGAATCTAGACAAAAGTTAAACAAAAATGAAACTTAAAAAAAAAAACCATGCAGCTTTAGCAGTCACAGTGTGATTAAAGTAAAACATGTTTCAGGTACTCATAAAGCATTATGTGCGATATGTTCTGCACATATTTATAGAAACAACGTGGCTCATCAGCGGATAATGGGGTCAGTAATCAATCATTTGTTGTTGTCGACTTATTGATTATAACAGCATGAATTCGGAAACTTTTTTTATTTTTATTTTTTTTTTATCCCAGGTGGTTTGAAGTGGAAAGTTGATTTAAAAATGTTATGTCTGTTTTATCTGACTGCAACTCCCAGTTTTTGCAGCACCCCCAGACCTTTCTCCTCGTACTCCGCCCTCGTGAGCCAGAAGGAGTCTTTGTCTTTCATGATGTTGGCCAGCACAGCACCGCCCAGGAAGACCATGTGTTTACGCCTGGGAGGGTCCTCGATGCGGATCTTGAACTTCTACAAAGGTGAAGGAAAGGGCAGATAAGAGGTCCACATTCATTCAATAATATATGTTACTCTTTAATGCCACGTGTTTCTCTCTTTGACAAACAAATAAAGACGCAGCACCAAACCTTCTTTTAAAAACAAGCTATCACTAAAATAAAAAATATGTTCAGTTTACAAAGAGTAAAAAGAAAACAGAGCAATGCAGCATGACTGCGTGCATTCACAAGACTGAAGAGCATACTGTATAGATTGGTTAGTGATGAAGCCTGTGTGATAAGGCTGAAAGCTTTGGAATAAGTGACCCAGTGGTGCTTGTTTTTGTAAATGCTGTTACTATTATTAAAAGGAATTTAATTCCAGTGCTTTGAAAGATTGATCAAATAAATGGAAATGTATTACTCTAGCTTTAAGGCTTATGTTGTTGTCGTTGACTTAATGTATTATGACATTTATTTCAAGCTATTTACGAGAATCAACTGTTGCATAACATTTAATTTAACATTGTTTATTTTAAAATACAGATTATGGGAGAGTTAAGCTCCCTCTGCATTGAAGCACTTCTTACTGATAGTTTCTTTGTGTCTCCGTCCAAAACTCTCTCCAGGTAGAGCTGCTTGATTTCTCTCTCCAGTCTGGATGGAAGACCGGGGTACATGGTGGTCCCTCCTGACAGAACGATGTGTTTATAGAAGTCCGCCCTGCATGGTAAAAAAAAAAGATGGTAGAAGGTAAAATGACGTGTTTTATTTGTGCATTTCATTTTTTTTTATTTTAACCAAGTAGTTGTATGGCTTCACACCTGAGGTCAATGTCTGCAGCCTGGATGGTGTTGAACAGCAGCTCAGCCACTCCTGCTCCCTCAATGTTGATGAGATGAGGCTGGAAGAGAGCTTCAGGGGCCCCGAACCTCTCTCCACCCACCTTCACCTGTCGGCCGTCAGGAAGCTGCATCAGACAGAAGAATCAGTTCAGGAAAGTTCAGTCTGATATTTTTTTTTTTTAGCTCACGGCCATATTTGAGCCTCCACAAAGAAATACATTGTTTGGATCAGTTCTGCAAGCGTCCTATACAGTGTATGCCAATTCTTAGACAGCAACCTCTAGTGGTGGTCATAATTATGACAGGAGCAAAAGCAGAAGTCAAATGATGTGATGTTGTTTGAAGAGCAAGAAAGTCCAATAGAGGTCTGGGAGATAAATGGTTCAAACAAAAACTGTAAAAAAAGATGGAAGACATAAAACATATAGAGCCAGTTAATGAACTGGGTTTAAGCTAAATATTACGCTAGCCTTTGCCATGTTAGTCCCAAATTTTATTTTTCCTCCTCAGATGTTTTTGAGTTCAGGATGTGCTGTAAGGGAGGGTTTTATTGTTTCCTTTACTAGCAGTTTTTGTCTCTTTCCAGCCTATATGCTAAGCTAAGCTAACTGACTGTTTAAGCTGCATAATAACCACACAGACACAGCAGAGGTAACCTTAAATCCATATTTCTGCATGAGACCAAATAAACATAATAATTTGTGTAGACCAAAAATGTGAATGTTCACGCACCGTGAACGTCTCCACCAGGTAGGTGGTCTCTGTGGCAAGGCGCTGCTCCTGTTCAATGTTGTACCCCACATAGCAGAGCTTCTCCTTCAACATACGTACAGTCTCAAAGTCGGCCGTGTGATTGAAGGCGTACCCGCGGAGAAGCAGGAGCTAATGATGTAAAAATGAAAGAGAAGATTCGAGGAATTGTGTTTTCGTGAATTTTATTTGTCGATACAAACTTTTCAGACCAGTTATTATTTTAAGCTCACCTTGATGAGGTAGCGTGTGATGTCACGTCCTGCGATGTCCAGCCGGCGTGTGAGGTGGGGTAATGAAAAGCCCTCATACACTGGACAGATGTGGGTCACACCATCCCCAGAGTCGACCACCACACCAGTCAGCAAACCTGCGAAAACAAATTTCACATGAAATAAAATTTTGATCTGCTTTGTCTTAAAGTTCTGCAAGGACTGAAAGACTAAAACACAAAAAAACGTGTTCCTGTGTTCATGTGTCTCACCCTGAGCATACAGAGTGAGCACCGCCTGAATTGCAACGTAAATGCCATGGAACTGGTATGTCTCAAACATGACCTCCGTGATCTTCTCCCGGTTCTTGTTGGGGTTCATGGGCGGCTCAGTCAGCAGGATCTCAAAAAAGGCAGATGTATAATGATGAATATAAAAGCTTACTTTATTTTATTTTTTTGCAGTGCATGTGATTTATAATATAGCAGATAAACTTTCTTTTGAAAGGTTGACCCTTTGAGCGGGTTGCAAACCTATACAAAATTCATAAACTCAATTAACCGCAGACACAAACTAGCTTTTAGCTAACTCTTGTAAAATGCATCAAATGGCAGCGTTTATGTTTAATATTTAACATTGTTCTCTTTCAAAGAAAATAAAAATAAATCAATTACCTATGGCAACAACCCTAATTAGTCACATATTTCAAAGGCATTTCAACATCCATCCAGCTGTGTTCTACCTTGCACTCTTTCGGGTCGATGTCGAGGCGGTCAGGCCCGAAGGTGTGGTCCCACAGGTGGATCATGTCGTCCCAACATCGCACCATGCCGTTCTCCATGGGGTAGGACACCTCCAGCATGGAGCGGCATTCACTGGCCTCATCACCAACCATCAGGTCCTGATGCAAAAGAAAAGGAAGTGTGTAACTTCTAGAGATGATCTTTTTGTCCATTTTTTTGTTATTGAGTGGCGCAACAATTTAACATGTCTGACAATAGTCAATAATATTTCTTTGATTTGTGAAGTTACTAATTGATTCAATACATGTTAAACAACAACAATTTAAAATGCTACTGACTGCCTATTAATCCTTAAATTTCAATGACATCAACGTAGAGATTTGAATACGTTGTGGCACAGTACCCACACGATACATTACTGTAATTGGATTACAGTTGTTGCCTCACTAGAAGCCTCCCAAATGTCTTTTCTTTGACACATGCTCTATGACACGAAAACTTGCAATATGGAAATCTTTCTCGTTGTAAACAATGTTCTGACGATTTCAAGTCTGAATTGTCCGCCGATGAACTAAACTGTGTTGTGTGAAGGTGTAAGACACTTACTGTGGTCTGAGCTGAGAGGAGAAGAGGCACAGTAGGTCAGGTGTTTAATGAGCTGAACTAGTCTTACTGTGTGTGTCTAGACACAACACAGACACTCAGTCACTTTGCTTTAAATAGAATATAAACACATGAGGACAATGGAGGGAGAGGTAATGAGATTCTTTAATGGGTAAAAACAATAGAAAATCCAAATTATGTAAAGGTGTGAACAACCTCGAATTTCTGAAAGGTAAATGTACTGATTGTGCATTAAAGGGTTTTTTTTCCAGCGTGCAGATACATCAAATTATTGCACTGTTGTTGTTTGTTTGTTGTCAGTCCAACCTTAACAACATTATGGAAAAATGGAGAAATGAAAGGCTATTCATATGAGGAGAAAGTTTATAGACTTGGGTGATCTTAAATTATCTACAGAAACAACACAAAGGCTTCTTGATTGTGTTTAGCTGAGCAGCAAACAGGCCCCTTTTTTCACATTAAAGTCGCCTCACCTTTATCTCAATGTTGCCCACTTTGGTGTTCGAGCGAATGATCGGCCGGCCCACCATGGCCGGGAAGATGTGTTCTGGGAAATTGGACCCAGCGAAGCCACACTTGACAAACTGAGAATGAAACATATAAGAAGGTGCTTTTGTTAGTTCTCTTTTTTATTGACAGTAACTGAAACTTTCTTTGTGAAGTGATTCCTGAACATCTATTTGCATTCTTACATTATCCTTTGTATGTATCATTTTAGTTTTTAAGTTTATAGTTTATATCAGATTCATTTTGTCTATGCACCAGGCTCAATCTTTATCCAATAAACTTCCCCATCATCATGAATCTTCATTAACATCTTCTTTATTCTATTAGTTTTATTTGAATTACTGTTATAAAATAATTTTGTATAATTCTTGTGGAACGTACAAGGACATGTTTATGTTGTTTTATGGCTTTTAAATGCACCGACTATCTCATCAACTGCCTGACATGACTTTACTTCATACTGTAGTGTCTCAACTTGTCTTTGTAGCCACAGTGCACATTCCTTACCCTGGAGGGACATTGCAATACGTAGCAGAGAGAGTCATGTGGATACTGCTAGCTTGTGAATGCAGGTAACATAGAGTTTAAAACTCATGTTATTCTTTAATGCAACAATACAATATTAAAAGTCAGTATGGACTTTTTGGTTCCTCAATTCGTTCTTCCTGCTTTTCATCCAATTGCTGCACAGTTCAAAGCATCACAACCTTTTATGGCTGTGTGTTCACATTAGAGGGAGTGGGACAAGTCCAAACAGATGTGAGATCAGGCTGCAGTATGCAGCACAGATTCACACCCTTCAGATTTTGCATGATCTGGGAGAAAAGTTAAATGAAAAGACATTATAAACTTAAAATGTTATGTGTTAAACAATTTAGATTGGCATCCAAAACACTTGAAGATAAGGTGTATTAAAAGTTTAAATCTATGCTACTGAAAAAGCAGAAAAACAATAACTAGGCCTGTCAACAGACTGTGAGTCCTGTATGTTACAATAGAGACACGTTGGATGGACTTACCCCTGTTCCATTGTCAGAGACCACGACTTTTCTCCCCTGGCTGTCCATGGTTACACAGCTTTAAATTCTCCCTCCTGTTAAGACAGGAGTTTGTCCAACAACTAAGCAATTCACACGACTGAAACTGACAGGTAAGCAGAAGTCCTTCAAGCTGGGGCGGGGCTAAACTGAATTTAGGGGACGCCCATTACTGTGGCAAAAGAGGCATTTGCTTATTATTTTTAGGGAAACAGGTAGTAATCTATAAGTACTATTTAGAGCAAAGATTCCATAAACTTAAATTAGCTTATTCTGTTGTTAAAATGTTTCTATACTTGTCAGACTTCTGTGGAAGCATATTTTCAGTGCTTGCTCGATGAATAAAGTCTCATTTTGTTTATTATTTATTTTTATGAATGAAACTTACCAGAGAATACCATAAGACTGTGTGACTTTTTCTAGATTTAAAATAGTTAAGATGAACTTAGAAGTCAGCTGCTGATGGCTTTTGATAGAAAATATCATTTCCTCAAACAATAGAGGAAATACATGCAGTGTTAAAATCACTAGTCTATGAATGATGTGTTTTTCTTTCATATGGATGTGATACATTTTTATATACTAGTCAACAGAATCCATATATATTTTGTTCTTCATCAGGTCTATAATCATTTCCAATAAGTAGGCCTACTGTTTGTTATTTCATCGTTTTGCATTTACAATTACTTAAAACATATGTAATAAATAGCAGTTGGAAACGTTAAGTGCTTTGCTTGATATGTAAGATAAATGTTATGGAGTTTATATGACTAAGTAAATATTGTTTATAAAATAATGTGCTTTATGTCATCCAAATCTGCTGAAACAGATCACAGGTGACTCGAGGTCGCTTCATCTACTGTTCATATTATTGTAGCTAATTAATAGCTTGCACAGGGCAACGAAAAAAACTACTAAACGTTCTCACTTCCGGTAACCACCTTTGTTTACGTCAGAAAGTAGCAGCAGCTGGTGAACAGTGTTTAAAATCGTCGGTGTCCTACAGAAACAATAGTTTGAGGTCGAACTGGATGGAAGAACTTTAAAAGGAAGTTAATGTCCTGAAAACTCGACTTTTGGTGAGTCCTGTCAGACACGTGTGGGTTTGTAGTTTTATGCAACAAACATATTGCTAGCTTGAATTCTTAGCTAAGAGCTTAAAGGAAATTGGACATTGGGGGGGCTGACTGTAAATGTGTTAGCTTGCATTTGCAAAATGCAAAAAAAATTGTTAAACATTGATTTTTTATTGTTGAACCACAAATATTTTATAGTCTATATATTTTATATGTAATGCGTGTTTGTTTATCAGAATAAGTAAATATTTAAGTATAACTTTTGTTAAGATTTGTAACTCATTTGTGTGTAAACATCAAATGAGAGTGGCAAAAAGAGAATAAACAATAATAAATCTTGCTTTGGCGAACACATTTCATGAGGTCAATATGGGCTTTCTCCTATTATACCCAAACACTCACTGAGTCAGCAACACTTTGGATAAAAATAGGTCAATTTATTAACACAAACATTTACAAAATACATATTTCATTGATAGGTAGTATCCGTGTGAGAAATGATGGTCGTAAGAAAGACAGCAAACAGTAGGCCTTTTTTAATGTGTCGTTCCTGAAACGAGAAGGACACAATCACATCTAACCAGGTCTCACTTTTCTCAAATGTAATAGGCACACTGAGTTAAGACCGATTAGTGCTTTACATTCTTTCGCTGTTCCATCTTTTCTGTTTTTTTCAGCTCCTGCGAGATCTTCAGAGCAGCTCAGGAGCGTTTGACGAAAAAAGCTTGACAGTTTCAGACAGTAACCAAAAGAAGCAAGGAAAAGGTAAAACACGACCAGTGGAATACTTTGTGCTTTAGCAGCAAGTGTGTACCATTTGCTACACAAGGCTAATTAGGTCTAAAGTAATAAGCTACTATTATTGCTAGGTATATAAAAGAATGATGATGCCTTTAGTTCCTTTTTAAGGCGGTGAAATGAGCTGAATTGCTCACCCTTATATTTACAAGCGCATTATAACCTGAGTTCCCTCATTAACAAGAAAAAAAGATTTGAATAATGGGCAGCATAAACAAAGTCAGAAAACAAATAATGCATTAACCCTATCACCTTTTATATTCTAATGCTCATTTTGTTAAATTTGTTTTTATTTATGGCCAATAAAGATGTTAAAAAAAAAGTATTTCCATGTTGCTGTAATCTGACATGCTCGAGTTATTATTGTGCCTGTAAATATAGCTACATGGTTTAGCCTACTCAAGGCATTGTTGATTGTGTCCTCACAATTTCCATACAAATGCATTATGTTGGTTATATGACATAAGAAAATCTATTTAAAAATAACACCTGAAATTACTTTAAATTGTAATATTAATGTGCACAGTATCTAAAGACAATAGGCTTTTTTTCTATTAATACTTTGTTTGTTGTTAGAAGTCAAAGTACCCGTCCTATGTTTGTCTCTCAGCGGTGCTGAATCACGATCAACATTAAACTAGTTCATGTAACAGTCAAGGTCATCTGCCATGGTGCTTTCTTAAGTGCATGTTGTTTTTGCAAATGTTCCCTTCTAAATGTCCACTCGCAGCCACATTAAGCGGGCTACTCTTCATCCTCCTCCCACTGAGATCCCTTCCAGTGTTTCCACAGCCACACACAGTTCAAGTGTCTTTAACAAAAGTCTGAGGACGGATGCTTGAGGATCCATCCGTGGGAAAAAAAAAAAAAAAAGAAGCGTCTCAAGACTCGTATTCGCTGTCGCTGCTGACTGAGATCTCGGGGGTGGAGGCTCCCGTTCCTCTGCGCTCGTTCTCCGTGCTGCAGTCGCTCGCCTCGGGGCTGCCGAGGTGGCGAGGGGAGGGAGGCAACAAGTGGGGGTGATGGCGGCGCTCCTGATGGGAGCCGTCTGGTGAGCTCTCCGAGGGATGCAGGGACGGATCCTGCTGCAGTCTGGAGAAGACAGATGACGTTGAAGTCTCATTTAGTTTTTTTTTTTTTAAACCTCCACATGTGACAGAGCTGCGTTTCAGGTGGAGCACTGCGTCAGCTTTTTCGCTCATTAACACGCCTGATAATGTCTGTCGTAAACAAAGCCAACTGTCCCGTTATTTTCTGCTTATCAGAAAATGGTGAAACAACGTACCTGTTCTTTGCGGACGCAGCGCGGTCTCTCTGTCGGCGGTTCTTAAACCAGTTCCCGACCTGTGTGGGCGTGAGTCCTGTAGCCTGGGCGAGATGGCGTTTCCTGGACGGGTTGGGGTATGGGTCTTGGAGATACCACTCTCTCAACAGACTGCGAGTTCTTTCCTGGAGAACAAATAGAAATGATGATGTTTCATAACATTGTCTCTCGTCTATATTTTTTGAGCAACGGCAACAACCGAATTCCCCCCCGGGATTAATAAAGTATTCCTGATCATGATCCTGATTCGGCGGGCTGTACAAAGAAATACTTCGTATCTTACACGTCTGAGCAACATATCGTCATTTTGTTCTGAAAATTGAAGCCTGTCATGATGAAAAGACACCATATGGTGTTTTGATATCATCCCATGAAACCACAATAATCTTATCACTCTCATGCGATGCTCACTTTAATCTTATTAGACCAGATTTATCAATAAATGATCACAACCAACATAAGAAGTACACAAGACAATATACGCCCACTAAATGGGATCATGTTAAGTGGCTTTTATAAGCTGTTGAAGAGTATGAAGATTATCGACACTTGTGACGCAATACCTCACCGCACCACACGGGGGCGATCACACTCTCACAAACACACCTGCCTGGTTTACAACATCCACTTACAAGGTGACACTTTGGAGAGATTTTTAGCTCATGAATTTGTCTATTTCACATATCTTTGTATATCTTTAAATGAATGTATCGCGTTTATTTGCCTTTAAAAGGTACTTTTTTTTTTTTTTTTTTTTTTTTATCTTTGTAGAGAAATTGTTGCTCAACAAATCCCAGCATCAGGCTGCCATTTTTGCCGGTTTTCTTTAGTAACGGGAGACTGCTTCACTCCATGAAGCTCTTAAACTTTGAATACATGTCTCTACATTGACTCCTGGATGGCAGATACAGATAGCTCGTGGTGTTAAAAGACTACATAATATATGAAACCAGGAAGTGCTCTGGCCTAAAGAGAGAAAAAACAACAATTGGAAGCGACCATTTCAGTTATTAAATTAAGTTATTAAAGTATTTGGGAGTTTTCGCTCTATCAAATGGACTATCAGACTATTATTTTAACCGTATGAATGTGTTATGTTGCACAAGAATCAAGGAAAAACTCGCAATTATTTCTGTTCTGCTCTGTCCTTGTTTTGAAAGCGTGTGAAAGCAGAAGCATTCAAAGATAGAAACTTGCTCCCGGCTCTGTGGTGCAGCAGCAGGCCTCCGTGCTTAGAGGAGTTTAGCAGAAGCCAGGAGGATAACCGGCTCTGATTCTTATCATCTTAAGAGCTCAAAGACCAGGCGGCTTGATGCAGCAGCGGCAGGTTAAAAAGCACCTTTACAGGAATCAACTGAGTCCAGTGTTTTCATATAATGTCACAGAAAGCACATGTTTGTTTTAACTGTGGAAAAGCAGCGTGGAGACAAATAAAGCGCACAATAAGGTCAATGTAGGTTTAATATCAGAGGTTTTGTTTTTTTTACCTTGAAGCAGTGCGTTTTCTGCTCTCCGTCCCAGATCGTGCGGGGCAGGGGAAACTTCTTGCGGATCCGGTACTTCTCCACCGGACCCAGCGGCCTCCCCCGCAGCCTCTCCGCCTCCCGGTAGTGAGCGTCCAGCCACAGGTCCTGCAGCTTGGCGTGCGACTCTCGCGTGAACCTGTGGCTCTGCAGGATCTGGTACAGAGCCTCGAAGTTTCCCCCGTGAAACGCCACCAGCGCTCGCGCTCGCATCACGGACTCGTGCCGGTTCAGCGCCTCCCCGGCCGAGCCAGGGACGGCGGCCGGGAGGGACCACAGGAACCTGCCGAGTCGCTCGATGTCCCCGGTCTCCTCCAGGTTCTCGCACACCCGCGCGACCTGGTCCGGCGTGAACATGGGCAGCGGGAACATTGTCAGCTGGCCTCTTCTCAGCAGCTCACCGAAGGAGTTAGGAAAGGCTGAAAAGGCGCGCGAGATGATGCATCCAACCTGTGCGTAAAGCTCCGCGCGTTGCTGCCCTTTAATTTTAACTGTATTGACACTTTCAGCATCTATCTGCCTTGCCCTTCTTATGTAACTGAAGCTTTCCTGGTATCTGAAATGTCAGAGAAGCCTCTGCGCAAGTTTCCAGAGTGGCTCAAGCTGAATAAAGAAAGAGGACAAGGAGTCAAACTGTATTTATAGCGTGATACAATTAGCATCTCTGTGGTTGTTTTGAGAAGGATTATACGTCCCTGGCCATTAGCTTCTTAGTGGGGGGTAGTGTGTACAGAGGTGACTGGCTGATCAGCTTGTTTGGCTTAGCCTGAGGATACATTGACTGCCAAGATGACTTCAGTGAGCAAACAAGCAACGATAGGTTATTTAATAGGTCGGATCTGGAGATGGAGCCCAGTCTGAGGAGGAGAGGAGGATGGGAGATAACAGCTCAGGCTTTTGGCAGCAGAGAAAACTCTAAAAGTTACTATCAAATCATGTGAAATAAATAAAAATCTTCTTTTTAAAATGTGTAAAACCTTAAAATATGCAGCAGATACTTGGGTTGTTCCTGGTCATGCAAACCAGTATCATATAAGTGGCCTGACATTTGGCCAAAGGGGACACTTGAGGACATAAAGCTGGAGCGATCCCCTGCCAGCTAATTCCCCTGTAATTAAAACAGACGTGACATGTTGCACCCATACAGTAGGCCATATCCTGGGAGACCATACGAAAACGCCCCGAGACATCTCTGCACGACAGAGCACCTATAGCAGGGAAGGGAATTAATGATGCCGCCGCTCGCTTCAATCCTTCTGATCTCAGCAGCTCATTAATCAGTCTCAGGACACATTTCTTATTAATCAGGTTAAGCATCCTGAAAGCATCTGTCAGCTATGTTTGCAAACAAACATAACTTACTTTGCAAATCATCGCCCAAAGGAGAAATATTTCTGCCACTCAAAGACGAGCGCGAGCGGATGGAGGCCGAATAAAGACATTATTGATTCTATTCTAATAAGCAGACAGAGATAATTCCCCAGCAGTGAATATGAGGCTTTGCATAAAGGTTGCAGTCAGGTGAGGGATGATCCGTCTACAAATCCGTCTACAATACAGATATGAGCCGACTAGACACAGAATGCTAATCTGTGAACATCAGGAGTCCCAAAACCTTCAGTGCGTTTTAGATTAACCAGAGATGAAAACGACCGTCTTTTCACACAAACACAGAATAACAGAACATTCGGTTTAAATGACATTTTTCTTTTTTCTTCCCAGATCAGAAATAAATCCTGCTAAAGGGAGAGGCTCTTTGTGACTTTTCCTGATGCATCGGTTTCACGTCAGGAAAAAATGTTTGAAACCATCTTTAAAAAGATGAACTGTGAGGCGTCATTAGACAGTTTGGTGCTTTATGAACTTGAGCTGGGAGTCTTTGGGTGTCTCAGGACTTCATTCGATTTGGATTCTCGGGGGGGGGGGGGGTCATAATTCAATTTGAGAATCTATTTTTGATTTTAAAACATTTCTGGATTCATATCTATTTTTGAATGAGTCCATACTTCAGGATCTCCTCCAGTCATCTGGGAGACGGGCAGACAGTTCTTGTTGCTCCATTGATCATTCTACTGATTTAAAGAGCTAGCGTTAGCAAAGCAGGAAGTGACTGATAACACCCCCCCCCAAAATTTTTTTTATAAATAAATAAATTGATCAATTAAAAAAAAAAATCTCAGAAGATAAAAATCTTGATTTTTACATAAAAAGACGTCTGTTCCCACCTTTATTATTAATAACAGACTCAACTCCACAAGTGAACGAACATTTACAAAAAACACATCGCAAAAGTGTGAATTTATTGCAAATGAGAAAAATCAAAAAAGGTGTTTAATTGAAATTCAGGAGGATCAGCAGAAAGTGTGTTAGTTAGAGCTAACGTGCGCTCGTTCATATCTGACGTCACCGTGACGCACGTCTCATATCGTGCAGTTCTTCGTGTTCGATTTACATGAAGAGATGTTTGTGCGCGTGGCTGCGGCGTGCTCGTTTCTGCTGAACATCATCACGGTGGACGCTTCGTCACATAACCGCGGTTCAGTTTAAATACGTTCATGAAGACACAGAGAATGCAGAGAATCCAACCTGCACCGAACAAACGGGTCACAATGACCTCCAGAAAGAAACGAGCATGGCGGACGCACTTCTTCACGACGTCGTCAGTTTTTGTTAAAACGCCGAGAAACAGAAAGAGTTCAAGCAGCGAGTTGAATCTAAACTCGACGTGTGAAGAAAGAAAGTCTCCTTTATTTGTTCATGAAGCACATCTGAAAACCTCAGCTGGACGCCGCGTAAAAGAAACGACACATGAGCATCATCTAATCAATGAACAGCTCCGGTAATATTCAGTCAGTGGGATCGTCCGTTCAGCAGCCAATCGGATCTCCAGACTCTGAGAGCTGCAGGGCGTATACAATGACTTTAGAAGCAGTAGGCAACCATTTGATACGTGTCGGATCCTAAATCTAGATTAAAATAGCGGGTGTGATCTGTGGGCTAATGGAAAGGGGGGTAGGTGTGTGTGTGTGTGTGTGTGTGTGTGTGCGTGTGTGTGTGTGTGTGTGTGTGTGTGTGTGTGTGTCAGTCTCCAGCACAGAAGGGGTGAAATGAGCTCAGTGAAGATCATGCTCGCTGTTAATCTAACCCTTTCAAGGTTCAGACACTTCGCGCCACTGACCATCGCAAGCGCACACACACACACACACACACACACACACACACACACACACACACACACACACACACACACACACACACACACACACCTTCATTACAAGAAATCCTCGTCCCAATCTGTTTAACACTTTGAGGGCAGACTGAACCAAAATCTGCTTAAGCGCTCCCAAGCCGTTAGAACAGGATGAATGATAAGATGGTGATGGGATGAACAGATGATGGATCTGTTTGCAGAAGGGCAGGGGGTCAGGGCTCTAATTATACCGCCTCTCTTTCTCCTAGAATATACCGCCTAGAACATCTTCATATTATTATTATTGAAGAAATGATTTTACTAATTAAGACGATTATTATTGATTTGAACTCAAAGTTCTTTGGGGATTCTTGGTTTTACATTTTTATTTTATTTTTTAATATTGGGCCATTTATCATCTGCACTGCAACAACATCAGGTAGAGTTTTATTTTGAAATAGAATTTAAAAAAAAAAAGATTTGCGGTTAAATCCCAGCATGGAAAAGAGGGGGGGGGGGGGGTCTCAGGAGAAAACATAAAAAACCCAAGATGGAACTTTAAAGTCTGACACGCTACAGGTCTTCATATCAATGCTGCGCTTCATTAGACGTATTGACAGTGTCAGTGAACGAACAGAGAAGATTGGGCACGTTTGTGTGATCGAAGCGTCACCAGCCGAGCGCTTCCTGTCGTGCTCACGGATTGGCCCAGCCAAACTTCACACAGATTTTTCTCCAGGTGGCCGAAGGGAGAACGTCTGGACTTGTCAGAACCGTCTTCTGAATGCTGGACAGGCATCAGTATTCATTCTCGCTTGATGTCCCCGCCGTATAAATGTTGTGGAGGAGCGTTCACAAGTCCAGAGTGGAGCTTGTTGATGAAGTGGTTGGCGTTGTTGTCGCTCTTCGTGACGCGCTTGTGCGGGAGAAACGTCCGACTGAATCCGTCATGTTTTCACACGAGAAGAAAAACAGCAGCCCGAGCAGCTGCCCTGTTTGTAAGATCTAAAGTCTTCTTCTAGTTAGTGAGTCTCCTCCTGGTTTTAGCGTCTGGTCAGGAAACACGCCGGTCGTTCCGCGGTGACAACGGAAGATTTATGGAATAATATGCAAGTCTGGATTTCACCTCATGGTGGTTAGTACGAGTGCTGTGCTTGTCCTGATAGAAGGCCTTTCAGATACCAAAATATGTATTTTACTATAATGTTTTAATCTAAAGGAGCACACACACACACACACACACACACACACACACACACACACACACACACACACACAGTCACGCGATGAAGGTGGAACCCCACTCAGCATAATTAATTAGAGGCTTAAACAGGAGTCTCCTTCTTAAAAAAATGACCTGTTGATTTTGCCAACAGGCAAAGCAGGGGGCATGCATCAGTGTGTGTGTGTGTGCGTGTGTGTGTGTGTGTGTGTGTGTGTGTGGAATGGGGGTATTACCATGCTGTATAAATCCACACCAAGCACAATTAACAAGCAATTGGGAGGAGAAGTAATTAGTATTATCTGCTTATCACTGTCAACCACTATTCTAAGGAAAATGGGTCCACACACACACACACACACACACACACACACACACACACACACACACACACACACTAATTCCCCCAGGCAAATGGGTAAGGGCTAATTACAAGCTCATTTGCAACTCAATAGCAGCATCCTCTCAGACAGGTCTACCCCCCATGCTACCCCCCCCCCCCCCCCCCCTTCCCCCCCTCCCTCGTCCCCTTCACACTCTGTGTTAGCTTTACCAATCAGCCCACGCTGGGGGAACTCGCCAAACAAACGGCAAGAAAAACTGTCTCGCTGCGGGGCGAGAGGAGGAGGAGAGAGGAGGATCCCTTGATTCAATAGACACAGGTGATGCAGAGTCAATGTTAGAGGCACTTTCAGCAACCACTGAGGAGGATTTCATTCAAAGTTTAAAAGCAAATAGAGGTTTAAAGAACAATTCGGGCTGAGTCTGATGGATATAATTATATATATATATATATATAAAAATAAAATAAAGATGTTAAACGGTAGACAGACATCCTGCCAGCGTGATGACCTTTAATAACCTTAATGGTTGATGTGACAATTATCTTCTTATCCGATTTTCGTTTTTCTCGATAATGCTTGGAAATTAAAAAAAATAAAAAAAATAATCCAGTTTAAACGCGAGTTCAGCTCTTGAATCTTTTCTGTTTCCTCTTTCGTCAGTACATGTTCAAGGCGGGACTTTAACGCCTCTGTGACGCCCGCTCTGCAATGTCTAACACTGGAGGCAGAACGATGGAGGCTCGACTGTGACGGAGTGTGCGTGTATGTGAAGCTGCCACTGTGCGTTCACACACTGCGTGTCTCTGTCGCTGCACACACTGGAACAACTTCACTGCGTTCTCGTGGACTCAAAGTCGTCGTGACGGCTGAACCTCGATACACCGCTGGAATCACAATCTTAAGAAGGGGTCAAGATGAAGATCCCTGAAAGGTCAAAAATACACGGTGAAGAAACAAAAATAGAAATATATACACAATATAGTTGACCAGATCGATTATAGGTAAGAAGACTAAATAATGTTTGGAGCTCGTCTCATAATGACCTAAACATGAAAATCAATTTATTACATTTTTTTATTTTGCACACCCAAGATCATTAGAGTGACAGACCGACATTCATGGAGCGGTATCAGAGTAAGGGGGCTGCATGGGGACCCCGAGCAGGTGAGGGTTCGGTTAATGTCTCAAGGGCACATCGGCAGTAAGTGAACGGGCGTCTCTCCAGCAACCAGACTCATTTCCTGAAAGGTTTCCCTCTTAAGGACTTCCACAAAGTACCAGGAACGCACAAAGAGTCATGTGTCCTGTGACGTCCCTGCTCCCACAGTAGTGATGTGTCACTGTGCTTTTCCGAAGGGGAAATCCCATCCGTGTGGATTTGTGCGTCATTCCCAGCAGCTGTCTCCTTGACACTTCCAGGTGTAAAGAGAAAAGGCGCCTGGAGATGATTTGTTTAACGAGATGCTCTTCCAGGTATCGTGAACGGCTTGATCGGGTTGTTGTTCCCTCCACTTCAGTGAACCGGCCGCAGACGGTATCATGTTCGCTGTTTGAGGGATCAGCTTACTGCAAGCTCACGGGTAGCTGGCAAACTCTAATTTAAGCCTTTAAAAAATAGCCTGGCAAATCAGTGCAAGCAGTGGATTATTTGTATTGTTGTTTGCTCATCGGAGTCACGGAGCGGAGAGGTGACTGTCTGGGTGACGCAGCAGTTTGTGATGTAACATGTTGATTTTAAATACAATCACTGTATTGGCTGAAAGCTGAGGCTTGGTGGATGGTTTTACTACCTCATGTGTTGTTTTTCATGGCTCATTTAAGCCTTACTGAACAAGTATATACAAGATGTGTTTGCTTATGTTTTAAGGAAAAGAAAAAACATGTTGAGTATTTAGTACAGAGCACTTTTTTCTTTTCTTTTTAAGATCGTGCTTCTGTTTTTATTATTTTATCATCAGTCTTTTTCTACTTTAAATCTGTTCAGTAAAAAGCTTGAAACCTGTTCAGGTCTTCGCTGGTCTGGTACGCGATATAAACAAAACAAGGACTCACTTCTAAAAACATTGCTCCACAGTGCTCCTAGTGGTCAAAAAGAGCACAGGGTACCTTTAAGTTTTTTTGTAAGTGAAATATATTAAACACTCTTCGAGTCGAGTGATGGTTATATAAATACAATTTTTATTTTAAATGACAGTGCTGCAGATTCAGCCTAATGTCTTCTTTTTAAAGTAACAGTTTCCCAACTGCTTTGATACCTCTGATTTATGAATCATCAGCTTTTTAATCGGCTCAGATAGATATATTTAGTTCTCTAGATTCTTCTTCTCGTTTTTATTCCCTGGTGAGCTGACTTTCTTTTTTTAAAGGACGAATGTGCGTCTTTTTGATCCACTAGATGTCGCCCTCGAGCGCCAGCAGGAGCTAGCGTTGTTGTGCTAGCAGGCTAATGGTAGCGCTCTTTAGTTAGCTCGTAGCTTCACATTGCATGTAAATGTACACAAAAAAGACCATGATCTAAAAAGGCTCATGTGACATTCAAATAAGCAGCGAGTACAATATGTCCTTCTTCTTTTCTCTCGTTCCTCAATTAAACTACTTTCATACGCGAGGAGATTAGCGGACGGTCCCGTCCATGTGAACACGGCTCAGACAGAGTCACAGACTCGGGTATCACCATCATGACTCAAGAGATATTTTCAGAGGAGAAACTGGATTTCTGCTGTATTTATCCGTAAAATGTCTCATATTCAGCTTAGAAGAACTGAACCAGTAAAATAAAGATGTCTGGAAAGTCTTTTGCTTGTAACGTAGATAGCTTTTATAAATAAGTACGAGCAAGCGATAATTAAAAAACAAATAAAAACCTCGTACCTCAGCTGTTTTTAAATGCACAGACCTGTTGCCTAACATTAAAACTACCTCGCCTTAAAAGTCTCCCTTTTCCTCTGCTTCCCTCCATTCTCAAATGTAACAGGTGTTACAGGAGTTGTTTAGGAATCCTGAGGGATTTAAGGTGGGACTTATTCTTACCTAATGCTGTAATGCTCATTAATTCCTGCTTTGGTGACTTACGTCCCCCTGATCCTCTCTGGTTGGCCCAGCCCGGCCCGGCCCAGCCCGTCCTGTCAGTGGCCTGACTGAAAGGTAGAGCCGGTCGGATCATTTCTCTTTAAGCGGGAAAATTAAGGAGGGAAGGCAAGAACAAGGGAAACGTTTGGTTCATTGTTGGGTCACCGATGCTGCGACACGATGGGGGGTTGGGGTAAAACAATTTAAACCGTTTACGAGTTGGACGAAGGTTGCAATCCGTGTCATGTCCACCAACACATTCGAGCCCCAGAGTCCAGTTTGTTTGACTCGTGTGAATGGTCTGTAACAAAGACATGACGTACAGCTTGTTGATGCGATTGTTCCACTATCACTTTAGAAAAAAGACTCTTCAATGGTTCACATCAGACCAATGCAGAAGCTCGAGTGTTTATTTATTTATTGAAAACTGGACAGAAGAGAATAAGTCAGCTGGATAAAACCCACAAGAATCTTCTGGAAATAACACGAGCCTCTACTTGAGTACATCAACGTGATGACGTCTGTTCAACAGGTATCTGCTCAGGCCTGTTTGGACCTGGAGACTGTGCCCTAAGACTCTTTAAAATCACATTACCACGTAATTGATTATGGCTGAAATCGACATAATCCAAGTAATTTAGGCAAAAATAGCTGGTGTAAAAGGACACTGATTTTTTTTTTAAAGCGCAGCCACAATGATAAACACCCCCTTTAGTGACCTTTCCTCTAAAGTGGGGGGGCGGGCTTAAAGAGACTCACATACGCCCTTTGTTGTCATGTTGTGTGCTGTCATATTGTGCATTGCTTTCTAAAGGCTAATGTTTGAAAACATGGAGGGGGGAGGGGGGGGTCCAGCGTGTTTGTTGTGACATCTGCCAACATGTGTCACACTGCACCTACTAATGAGCAGATCATCTTTCGCCTCAACCAAAACGTGAACGCATCGTGTTGAGGCGTGCACATGTCAGATACTCGAGTACGTTCTGATGAATTCATGGAAATACTTTGCTGCTCACACTTTAATCCCATCTCACATTCTGATTCTCTCTGCTCTCAGTCGGTGCTCACACTGGATTGGATGCTAACTGTGAATCCACGGGTTTGGCTTGGATCGACGTGAACGTAGTCTCAGTGATGTCACTCGTTCGTTTTGGAAGCAGAAACTCCAAACGCCATCTCTCCACCTATGCGCTTCGATCGATCAGCAGTGATCAGCGAAGGCGCTCGAAGCCTCCGAGCAAACCGCCACAACTCGACCACGTACCCAGTTATGCTCATTTAAGAATACCTCGTCGCCGTGACAACCCTTCGATGCGCAACAAATAAAGAAGTCAGCGATAAGAGACCAGTTAACCACTGTGCACCAGGCTTCATTATTCAACATCAGACGCTGTCACTTCCTGACACAGTCACTCTCTAGAACAGCTTATATTGATTTTTTTTTTCTTTTTTCCCCGAGTCATGTTTTGATCCTTTGATACGAGGGCTGAGAGCTCACCGGCAATGTAATCTGTCATATCAATCCCACCTAATCTCCTTTATTAACACTGATATATGAAGTGAGTTCACTTGGCTAAATGGTCAGCCATGTTTTTTTTCTTTTTCTTTTCCAGCTTCGTCAGATTAAACTAAATTGACTCGACTCACAAAGAATGAAATCAGGAAAAGACGGACCCTTCCTCTCAAAACACAGAAGAAGGAACCGATCTGAAATCCTTCATGTAATCTTCGGGGCGTTGTTGGCACACAGCCAGTGTGTGTTGTCTCAACATTGGGGTAATTGTATCATAGCTTGCATCATCTGCTGCTGCAGCACTGTGATAAATAAGCCTTGTATTAGAGCATCGATCGAAGCAGAATTAACACGCCGCCGCCGCCTCTGCACACGCTGTAATCAGGAGTGAAGGCCGGAGAACATGTTTTAAGGCTTCTCACAGCGTGACATACGTACGCATGACAGCGCTTCATGATTACTCCTCTGCTGTGATTCGAGCGTATACGTGCGCTGTGTGCTTCCCTCTCCGCCGGGCTCATGTGACAGCAGGGGTGGGAGGCTAAGAGGCGTTAGCTTGGTGAGAAGGATTACCTCGATCTGTTAGGCCTCCTTTTCTCTCCCCTGGGTGGTGTCACGTCTCATTACTTGTGTCCTCCAGCCCAGATAGTCTGGCTTTAGCCGGGATACGTTTAAAACGCGGGCAGCCTGGGCGTCCAGGAACACCCGCTTTAGAGGCGCAGTGATACGCATGCCCTTGCTTGAGAGGCTTTTTGCTTCTCAGTAAGCAGACAGGTAAACTTCTCCCAAAGCTGCCATCGATGGCCGTTAAGCCGTCACCTGGTTAAGTGAAACGGATGGCAGCGCCGCAGAGTGACGAGCTCAGCCTGTGCTTACAAGCTGTTGTTGTTGTTGTCATGGTGTCATCCAGATGACCTGCATGTAACCAACATGTTACATGTCACATATCAGGAAAACAAAGAGTCAGTTACGTTTCCACTAAAAATAAAAACAGGTGGATTCATTTTATCGTCTGTCACTCCACCTGGTTCTCAACTGGTGGGTCGAGACCCAGAGGTGGGCCGCGGTGGTCTGTGTTTTATTCAGTGTCTTGATTCTGTTAAGTTTTGGACACTGAGGTCCAAACTGCACTATTTTTTTTCCAGTAAATAAATCGGATTGGTCGGGGGAAAAAAAAAAAAATCGTCCAGAGGAGTTGAGAAGTCAGAGGGTCATCCTGACGGTTTCTTTCCTTTGAATCAGTTCATCCAGAACAGAATCACAGCTGATCGTGAGGCTTTAAACCCAGACAGATGTATGAAACATTTGTGGATTATTACATCGTGTTTCTTTTTTTTCTTTTTAAATGCTGAAACAATAAGTCCAGTTATTTACTCAGAAAACACAGAGTGTGACTTTCTGCTGCTTATCTGTATGTGATGTATTAGAAGACCTGAAACATGGCGTGACGCGTTTCTGTTATCGACAGAACAAACAGCCGTTTGTCAGTCTGTGTGGATGAAAAAGAAGAAGAAAGAAAAACTCATCATACATCAATAAAGGACTCGGATCATAGAGCACTTAACTAAATGTGTTATTAGCGTGTTTTAAGAAGTGATCTGGTGGGCCCGGACCGTAAAAGCTCGGCCCTCTTTAGTTTTTCAGTCTGGACTCGAGGAGAGACGCAGAAACACCGCCTGACGATCTCAAATCACGAACGTTTGTGAGGGATTACCTCCTCAGGAAAGTTCAACTTTGAAGCACTTCGTAAAGATCTTCCATCTTTAAAAGAAACACAAACTGAAGGAAAGCTTTCCCCTGACTCGACCGAATCCTTTATTGAATAATTGTAAAGGCCTCTTTGAAGCATTTCTCTGAAGCGTTTGTTTTAATCACTTGTAAATCCTTCCAGTCAAGTGGCTCATTAGTGGAAATCACTGAAGTTAAGCTGAGTGGCATAAACATCCTCTATGCACCTTTTCTCCTCACACTGCTGTTCGACATGCTACAAGAGGACAAACAGCCCCGCGTTTTCATTTTGTTGAATACCTCTCCTCGGCACGGGTCACCGACTGCTTCATTTCTCACCCCTTCACTGACCCAGAAGGGCCCGTGTTTTGACCCCCCCCCCCTCCCTCCCTTCCTTTTCGAGGAACCCCCACCACCACCGCCCCGCTGATCTCGCCCTCCAGCTGGTTCCCCTCCACTGTCCAGAAGCCGGCGAGCTCTCCCGTCCTTAGCAGGGCGGCTAATCTAGATGGCGGGAGGCCTCCCTCCTGCTAGCGTACACAAGAGAGCGCAGCCCTAATTGCTTATGTCGTAAAGCTCCCTGACCCAGATAAGCCTCCACTCCCCAAAGCTGTCGATGTAAACCCCACTTTACCTCACCAAACCTGCCTCTCCTGATCCACACAAGCCGCCCCCCCGCCTTACATTTCTGCACCTTCTGCCATCTTATTAACACCCGGCACAGAGCGGACGACCAGCACCGCGGACAGACCAGACGTCTTTCCACAGAAGCTGTCTTCATTTCATAACGACTGAATTCTTTCGTTGCGTTGCCGTTGTTGAATCGATGCATTTCTTACACGTACTCGACACAGAGAAGTCGTCATTTAGCTTTGACGAGCGAGCGAGAGAGGAAACGACTATAGACATAGATAACGACATAGATTCATGAAAACCTGGAAAAAAAAAAAAGGAAACCATTCTTCGGGACTGCCTTTTAAAAGTTGTCGAACTCGTAGAAAGAAAAAGTGTGACACATTAGATGACACTGTGTAGACGGTGTTCGTCCAATGAAAGCAGGTCTGAAGCGACCGCACGGGTTTGCGTGCTATAAGCTCTCGCGTGCCGGCTTCATCGCTGAGCTCCATGATGCGGGCTTAGCAAACCAAAATGCCAAAGAAAACGCCGTCAAGTGGAGAATGTCACACGTGGCCGTCTTTGACCAGATGGCGAGCTCGCCAATCAACACTTGCTCAGCTTAGACGCAAACACAAACACACGTTAATGCTTTTAATTCTACACTTAAAAAGTTGCTTTTTTTTGGTTGCCATTTTAAAAAAAAATCTAAATATATCGCAAAATTTGGTGGAGTCCCTGTTACAGGAGGAATTGAGTCCACGTCTAATTTACTTAGAAGTCCACTTTAATACAGATCTTAATTACTAAATAGGAGCTTTTAATTGGATGCTGGCCTGCCTCGCGCTGTAATCACCCTTCACATGCTTCTGGGGCAGGGATGCTTTTAAAGCCCCGTCACACCACAGCTTCATGTCACCGCTCCAGGGTTTTGTTGGACGATGTGCTTCTGTCGATCTGGTTTGTTGTTCAACGCAAACAAACCGACAAACGTCTCAGACACACCTGAAGCCGAATCAAGTCGTGAGGCGGCGCAGCTCTCGGCTTCATCCCGCCACTCTGCTTCTTCACCGTCCAATTTAAGTGATACTTCGAGCACCTCATCTGACATGACTTGTCATTACAAATCCCTCTGGTCAAGTTAATTAATTGGATTTCTGCATTTCCAGGTGACCCGGCGAGCTGCGGGATGACTAAGGCTGACGCTCAGTAGTTGTAACAGCGCGTCGATTTCCTGTAAAAGCACAGTGAGTCACGGGTTGGGGGGTCAGACAAAGGTCATCCAGAAACTTTTTTAATTAGAAATCCCAACAAACAAAATCAGGCATTTTGAACTCATCAAAAAGACAAATGAATACAAAATAAATATGAACTTTTTTCCAAAGTCGGGAAAAGACGGAGGAGAGAAAGAAACATCGCCACAAGTTGTCAAACAATATTTAAAAAAAGTGACATCACTCCAGGAAGTACCAAAGAAAAGGGACGTTAAAGTGGTTCGAACACGATGTCGTGCTACACTTCTCCAGCTCAGGGTTGATAAAACTTTTTTTTTTTTTTTACAACCAGTTCCATTTAAAAGATAACATTTGCAATAAATACTGTATATACCATAAACACAACAAGTGAGGACAGAAAACGACTCAAATAAGTTAAAACACGTGTGTGTGTGTGTGTGTGTGTGTGTGTGTGTGTGTGTGTGTGTGTGTGTGTGTACCTGCAGTGTGAATACATCTGGACTAAACAGACAGGAAGTGGTCGTCAAGGTGTGAAAGTGCACCTTCAACATGTACCTGAAGGTGTTGATTCGTCTGCAGGCCACAGGCGGCCTCTCGCTCTGCTTCTACTTTACATCTTGATTGTGCGCTTTTATTTACGTCTCCGCCCACACGCTACATTTCTACCTCTATACTCCACACGCCTGTTAACACACTCCGACAGCAGCAAATACAGAATCCAGTGATGACATGAGTCTGATCCTCGGTCCTTTTAGTACAGCAGGTTTCCACAGGTTTTGGTTTTTTCATCACGTCATCCGGAAAAAAAAAACAAAAAACACATTTCTTAGCGCTTTCGTTGTGCCACGGACGACGCTTCAAATCCTAAAACGATCTGAAACAGATGTGTGAAAGGAGCGGACAGTTGTGGCTCAAGAGTCGACTCGACCCTCTTCAAGGCCAAACACCACCAGTGTTGTGTAATCTGTTTCCTGACACGCAAGCGTGTGTCGCCATCTGCTGGTCGGGACGCGTCATTGATCAGCACAGCATGGAAACCAAACACTGAGGCTGTGCTTGAAAATCACAATAAACAGGGTTCATGTTGGACCTGATCGTTTGACTTCCTCATGAATCTCTGCACACTTTAAATTGGCACGTTTGAATGAATGCTGGGGGTTTTTTTTTCACGCTTGTGTCTTCACATCAGCCAGCCAACAGTCCATATTTTTTTACTTCTTACTATTGAAAAAGTCTTGACCTAAAAACATGATGCATGAAAAACTAACTTTGAACTTCTGTGTTTTTAGACTGAAAAACAAAAACAAAAAAAAGTACGTCTTAATTTTTCTGCTGTTTTTGGACCGCAAGAACTTTTTTCATAGTTTCATTGATTTCTCACCACAGTTCCCTTTTTAGCTCCTGCTTCAGAGTAGGAACCATCGTGTGTAGTGTCATGGATAGTTCTCCAGAACGGTTTGGTCTGAAAACACCTACAGAGACGACTTAGTGCGATTTCAGTCGGACTTTTCGGAACGAGGCGATCTTTGATCAGCTGTCATGTTGAACTCTCTACATGTTACACACTGAAATTAGGACGCAAGTGTTTTAAGATATGACTCGGAGTGGACATGTAGAAAGTCTAAAAGTCACAGTTTAGTCTATTTTTTTTTTAGCTGGACGAGCTTACGAAACTTTAAAATAGGAAAGCTACCTCATGTGCCGTCAAAGACATTTTGATCTAACGCCAACTTCACGTTTGAGTTTGATTTAAAGAGTCTCATGAGTTGCAGCCAGCTTTGATCGGTTTCCTTTAAGCGACTGGCTGTAACAAATCCCTCGAGAGAACGTTTTCCCTGCTTGCTTTTGTCAGACGGTCTTGAAATAAACCCAAGAGTTTGATGAGATTAAACTACTCAAAAAGAAGTCTTAGAGAAAGTAGGACATGTTGGACACGGAGAGTCAGCCTGGAAGCTAAATCGGGAAAAAAGAAAAAACCTGCGTCCGTCATTTCATCTGAAAACCCATCGTGGTTTGGAGTCCCGCTCATGTTTCAGCAGCGTCTGTTGGACGACGGGTATTTGGTTTTCAGAGCCTCTTTGAAGCTGCGAAACAGAACCCGGTTGTGTTTGTTCTCCTCGTCCTTCTTGGCGTGGAACTCCCCCTGGATCTTGAAGCCGCGGTGCACCACGAAGGCCGAGCTCAGCACCGAGAAGCTGTAGCCGGCCACGTGGAGCTCGCAGGCCTGCGGGGGGGGGGGGGAGACGGAGAGACGGGGTTAGAAGAAGGAACACATGGAAGGAGTGGGAAGTGATGAGGAGGGGAAAGGAGACGAGACAAACAAGACGTCAAAATAAACATCAAGATTTCTTTTTTGAACACTATACGTCCAATTTATAACACGAGCTTCCCGTCACAAACACGCTGTGTGATAACTTTCTGCTAAGACAAAGACGATGAAGTAAACTTTTTGCAGGCTGTTTTGTGCTTCTTGTGGTCAAGAAGGTCAAATGACTTTTTATGTTTGGATTTAGGTCGCACTTTATTCAGTTTAAAGTTTCTCTATTTGTTGGTCTTCAATAGAAAAACAAGCTGTTGAAATAAGTCTGTTTTTACTTGGAAGGACAAAGAGATCCTTTGATTTATCACTGACACAATCAGCTGACATGTAAATATTTGGGGTATATTTGGGGTGCAGACTACATTGAGACATTAAAGCTTGAATTCAATGAGAGGTGAACTGAGGAGAAAACGGTGAACCGGCTTCGGACTAAATCCGGCGAGGGGATCGAGTCAGGACAGCGATGACGTGGCCTATCAAAAATGTTCGACCCAGACTTAAATAAAAAAAAAAATATCCCCGGATTTCTCGTCGACTTTTCATTCTGTCAGAAAGCCAACGCATTGTTGGCTACGCTTAATGAGAAGAAGAAAAAACAGAGCGTAACACCAACAACCCCAATCCATGAAAGACAAATTTAGATCTGGAAGCGTCCAAACACGTTTATCTGATTCTTATTCTTTGATTATACGGTTGTTATCCTCCTCAATGCTACCGGCTACAAGCTTTCCCATGTGTTCAGTCTAGTTGGCGTGGATTAGGATGATTTGGAAGTACCACAAAGATTGGATCAGACAAACCTGGCTGATTCTGTTGAAGCCGTATTGCTTGAAGTTCTCGTCATAGAGCGGCACAGTGCGGGGCCCGATGTAGAAAGGCTCCCAGGGGTCCACCCAGGTGAGCGTGTAGGCCACCTCCAAGGTGCCCGTGTCTCTGACGTGACTGTTGACCCAGCGCGAGTAGTTGGTGGGGGCTTGACAGCGAGGACACAGCTCTTCGTAGAACGGCCGGACCTCTCCTACCTGATAAAGCTGAACCAGCTCCTCCTTGGTGCTCGGCAATTTCCTGGCGTGACGGATCTCGAAGGCGGGCAGGACGAAGACCTCGTCGCTCGCTGGCTGACGCTTCTTGATCATGTCCAGGAAGTTCCGGTGCAGGTCGGCGCTCGGCATCATATCGATGTCGATAACCAGCATGAAGGAGGACTCCATGCCTCCTCTGGCCACGTTTCGGAGAAGGTTGTTGGGGTAGGAGACGTTTCCACTGATGGCGTAGTTCTTGTGTTTATCCCTGTAGGACTCCAGTCTGGAGAACACTGAAGGACAGTCCTCCAGACCTGCAAAGTGCTCCCGGTCCTGCTCGGGGAAGCTGGCCATCTCTCCCGAGAGGCACACCAAGTGGAAGTCCACCAGGGCCTGGATCTGAGGGCAGAAGAAGCTGAGCGCGTAGACCAGAGCTGTGGCAAACTTAACATCTTGCCCGTGTGCAAAAATCACCACAGAGAGAGGGTTCTGCCACCGCTGCAGGAGAGACTCCAGGTGATGCAGGTTGTTGATGGTCGTGTGTGTTCCCAAAGCCAGGACATTGGAGCTGAGCGCTGACCCAGGTTTCTGGTCAGTGGTGTAATCACTTTTGATCAAGTTCTTGTAGACCCGGTACTGACCACTGTTGTCAAAGATCCCACCAGTGGACAGAGAGTACCTCAGACGCTCCTTCCTTGAGTTTTTCTCGGCGTGTGCATTCTTCTTACCCCCGGAGCCTCCGAAGAGCTCCGAGTACCGGTACCGCTGCTGCTTACCGTGGAACCTGGATAAGAAGGACAGGTAGATGAGCTGCAGGAGCGCCACGATCAGCAGAGCACTCAGCACCACTTTGAATGCGGAACATTTCTTGGAGAGATGCATTCCAGAGAAACTGCACAAAAAAAAAAAAACACCGACCGATCGCTGTACACAAAGGCAGGGCACAAACACCGGAGCAGGCTGCTGTTTGCTTGAAGTGCCTCTGCTAACATCAGCTACATATCAATGGTGTTGATAGGACGATCGCCTGTCAGGCTGCAGATGCAAACAAATCTTATGTGCATGATTTTTTTTCTTCTGGTTTAAGCAGGGCAGACCCCCCCTTTTTTTTAATGTGGCTGTCGATATGACGAAAAATCAAGGCCAGTTTCTTTGATCTCCATCTAAACACAGCGCAGTCGACACCATTTGCTTCTGCGACAGCGGCGCGTGAACATACGTCACTACCGTAATGCTGCAACCAGAGGCGCAATCAGATCTGCTCCTGGGGATTTGTCTACTAATTTAATTAAACTAATTTAACCTCCGTCTACAGTCACGGGGTGTCAGCCTAGGACCAATGACTAGTCATAAGAAACGCATATTTTGCATATGCCACGTATGTTTAACATGGGTTAGGGTTAGGGTTTCCATAGTACCCTGGAAATGTGATTCTATGTGCACCTTTATTAGTGAACTTGGTGAGCATAGGTAGTTCATAGGACGAGGTGGCCGAGTGGTTAAGGCGATGGACTGCTAATCCATTGTGCTCTGCACGCGTGGGTTCGAATCCCATCCTCGTCGAAATTTATTTTTCTCTTTCATCATGTGTCGTCCTTTTTTTTTTTATTGGTAGAAAAATCGTTCCGTTTTTTTTTTTTTTTTTTTTAAACCCAGCACCATAATAACTTCATTAGACCAGTTGTGCAATAACAACTGTAGCCTTGTAACTGGCTCTTTCTTCTTTTCTTTTTTTACATTTTTAAAAAATCTAATTTAATTTTGCACTGTGTGAGTTTTCTTCTGCTTTGCTGCTGTAACACTGACTTTCTCCGGATGAATAAAGTATTATTTTATATTAAGAGTTATTAGTAGTAGTAGTGGTGGGGAAGTAGTAGTAGTCCAAACTTGAGGTAGGGTTTTAAAAACACAAAAGCTGCGATTTTGTTAGACGTGTATCCGGTTACTGCACAGATAAATCTGACAAGAGGAAAGATGGACATCAGGCAACCTCAGCAAGATTCTGTTGCCTTATGTCAGTTTCTTACATTCATTTGAAGGATTGTTTCCAACAGCAGCAAAGATTAATGACTCAAAAATGGCATCTTTTTTTTTTTTTTTTTTTTTTGACAACTTTAATTCAGGATCATAAACGAAAATGTGTCCTTACAACTACATGAATAGTGTGGACAGCGCACATCCAGTCCCAGGCAGAATTTCTACAGTTCAGACTTAAAACATGTCGTACAGATCAGAAAGAATTAGACAGCTTTGTGTATTTAATAACAATCATTATTAATAAATGTGTTGTAAGTTAGCAGTAACAGCTAAAGACAAACTGATCCTCCTTCAGTTTAATGAATAGAAATGAGCTAACGTGAAGACAGGTTTGAAGCTAACAGATTCTATTTGATCCATACTGACATGATAACACTTCAATCTTTTGTTCAGGATTAGAACATGTTATCAAAACGCCTCGCAACGCTTCATTTGGGCCCAGTGAAATCAGCCTTTTTAGTCCTCCCCCCCCCCAATGTTTGTAAGTCAAAAAAATCTCAAGCTCTCAAAACGCAAAGTGTTTATTAAATCAGACATTTAGATGTTTATTTTTACTTAGTCTAAACTTTAACTTTGAGATTTTAAAGTAGCAACACGGGCATGGTATCTTACATCTGGTCTAAATGTAAGTAAGACTTAAACAAATATTTGATTTGAACACTTTAATGTGTGCCACAATATTCCAGAAGTAAAAAAGAGCTCACTGAAAGGCAACTTTACACTTTACATGCACTAGTATGCACACACACAAGCAAATTATGACTGTTGGAGTTTGTGTTAAATACCAAAACAATTCAACTAACAAGGGATCCAATTTTAAACCAACATTTTGAAACGCTGTCAACGACTCCCATAGTTTCAGTTCTGCAGAAATCAAAAGGCCCAACGGTCGCCCTCCGTGACAACAAACTATGACACTAAAACGCCAGCGCCGCTCTTCGACCCGCCGCCCTCGCTGTCCCGCGACGCCGCAGACTGCTCCTGCGCCTCTGCCTCCGCCTCGCCCTGTCCCATCAAGCGGATGTTGTAGCGTTCCCTGTACTCGGTGAGATCGCGACCTTTTGACTGCATCTGTGTTTTGATGGTCTCGATTAGTTTGGAGATCTGTGGAGAGGATGAGAAGAAGAAGATCATGGCTGAAGCTCTCTTCAGTGATGAAAGTGATGAACTGGTTAAATATCTACATGAAACTTAAATACTTGAGCTTTTCTTTCTCCGCTTACATTACCTGTTCTTTGTTGTTTTCCAAGGCTGGTAGAACTTCTTTTACCGTCCTCTCCACCAACACTCCTCCTACCAGACGGAAGCATTTCCTCGAAGGGTCCACGTCCTTCAGGTTGTCAATTACTAAGCTGGAGTTTAAGAAGAAGAAAAAAGAAACAAACTGTTAGGAACAAAAAGTGACTTTGATGAAGGAAGAAGAGACTCACAAAGCTGCTCCACGTTTTCGTCCTTCACTTTAACTGAGCTGAGTGTTTTTTTGCTAAGAAGAAGACATCAAATGTAATACAGTCCGTGACTGTTCAGGTGAGCAGCAGGAGAAATGTATAACCACGTTTCCGCCGACCTGTGCTCGTTGATCTGCATCTCCAGATCTGCAGCTTGAGACGCCATACTGCGCTGCTCCTGCCGCATCTTCTGAAATGTCGCCACCACCTGAACACAGAAAGGGACACGATTACACGACGATGTAAACACTCAAGAGTCACAACCGCTTTCATTTTCAGCAGCATGTATTTTACAGAGCTGCATGAGAAACACTCAAATTCTCCTTCCTCAGTTAAAACCGATCCAAGCCAGTCAGTTGGATTTATTATTGGTTGTTAGACCAATATCCAGTATGAGTTTGGGACACCCCTAATGGATTATGTGACAAATGAAGTTCCTGTTCGGAGCAGAAAGTCTGACAAAAATGTAGCTGTTTTGTACTTCTGCAAACGAATGCTTTTATTTTGAAAGGGAGGAGCTGTTTGAGCATTAAATACACATTAACATTAAAGTAGTTTTAGTTATAGTGAAGGGAAGGAGCTGTTTGAATATTAAATATATTTAATATTTATCTTTTTGGAGTCTGCAGAGATAAAAAAAAAAAAGCACCATATGAATAGCTTCATATTCTTCCACTTTCTCGAACTAAATAACACACCTCACGTTTGTGCTGATTTAAATGATATATTACTCACATTTAAAGGTTTTTTATTCGCTTGAATCAGTGAGGAAATGTTAACTAATACAAAGTACATTTAAGGAAGACGCGCTGTAAAGTGATGAGAAAGCAAAAAGAGAGGAAGCTAACTTTAGCTTTGGTTAGCTTCGAGTCAGATTCACATCTTTATCGTCAACGGGACACGACCGACCAGCAGCGGCGGCGGTTGTACCGACTCACGCCGCCTGCAGCTGGAGGTAAATATACCTGTTCGGCTGAAGGGCCGGACGGTTTCCCACCGGCGCTGTTGCTCGATTTGCTAACCGTGCTGCTACTGTTGGCTGCCATCTTGGAGAAGGTGTTGCAGAGAAGGACCCCGGGAGCGACGTAAAGACGAGAGCATGTTACGTAAAGTTGTAGTCCATGAAAGCGCCTGGCTGGAAATTTAATTTGGTGTTTTTATGAATTTATTTAGTGCAATCTACGTCTCTTAAAATACATTAAAGGACGAGTGCAGGATTCAGTCTTTCACCGCTATTTACAAACGTATGCTGTTTGTGTTACCCGTGGTTCTGCTGGGTCTGGACCCAAAAGTAAGTCATGGTTCGTTTTCAGTGGGCCATGAAAATCGGAGTTCTAAAATCCACCATTTTTTAATTAAATAAATTTCAATTGTTGAAAAAGTTTGGAAATGTGGTTCACAATTTCTTATTAAGGAGACTAGATGAGGTGTAAACCACTGATTTATATAATGAACTTCACATATATAGAACTAATACTCATACATAATATTCTCGAAGTCCTTCAAAAATCATTAGTATATGGTTAAACATCTCAATCTGTTTTGTATCTTCACGTTATTAATTAAAGGTCTGTCTCACCCAGCAGTGTTCAGTCTCTCTCCAGCAGGTGGCGGTAGTGTGGCTCAGTGCTGGTTTACAGCCTCGGATCAAAAACAGAAGAAGAAGAAGAAATGCACGGCTGATCCTCTCTGCTGTTCAGTGAACATGGACCAAACTTTAAAGAGCAGGTTAAATTTTTTTGTAAATTAACATTTTATATAGTCTGTTAATGGCTGTAAAATAGTTAGGTTATTTTTTGTACATGTTCTACAACACTAAAGGGCTCTAATTTAGAGGAGAAAGTGGCGGTTTTAGCATAGCCGTTTAGAACACGCTTTTTTTTTTTTCAACAACGCGTCATATTACGTCACAAAAGGGAGTCCCGTTCTCTGACTCTGCTTCAATCCGCTTTAATCCTGTGTGGTAGTGATCGACAGAGCAGACTTCTGATCGTGTTTCTTGAGTTTCTTCCGTATTTAATTCATTTGGCCGGTCATTAAGATGGTTAATTATTGTGTTTGTGCTGGATGCACGAATACAGTATTAACGGGAAATCGAGTCCACTGTTTCCCCAATAGAAAGAGAAATGGCGCTAGCTTTCGTGCCTGGGTTCGTTTTGTACAGTTTAAGAGACGGGACTTTACTTATTCGTCGGTCACAAGAAACGCCGTCGTCTGTGATGCTCATTTTCGCCAGGAGGATTATGTGCATGGCGATATGATGGAGTTCAAGATGGGCTACCGGAGCCTGAACCGGGTGAGACTGATGGCGGGCGCGGTCCCGTCAATACATTCAACGTCTGGTTCACCAGCAGCAGCAGCTAGCCCGGCTCCCGGAGGCAAAGGTCAACAATCTGCCAGAGAAGCTCCCCGACGGAAACGCAAACGCAAACTGAGCACCGTAAGTCTCCATTTTTTTCAAGTGGATATACGAATGTCAACTAGTAGAAGAAAGTTTGTTTAATAACTAATAATATCGAAGCCTTCAAGCTAACTTTACATAGCATCAGGGCCATGTAAGCTAGCACCTCTCGGCTAGCATCCCCTGAAATCAGGGACAATTAAAACCATCAGCTGTAAGAACTTTACATGTGATGTGTGGATGTAATAGCCTTCACCTGTAAGTGTGTTTTTTGTCCATAACTAAAAGAGTCTAGACTTTGAGAGAGCTATACAGCAAGTCTGGGAACGTGTCGTTGCTCATTGTGAAATGACAATCTAAAAGTTAAATTGATAATCTGCTCTACGGTTTTACCAGCAAATGATGTGCTGTTAGTAACTGGTGAATCTGTATTCGCCATGTTTTCATTCGGTGTGATGTTTGTGTCTGTCCAGGTTCTCGGAGATAACGAAGCGGCGCTGGTTGAAGCCAGTGCCTCAGGACTTGTGGTTCCAAAACAGGAGTGCCTTTCTCCAGCGGATCCTCAGTGTAACATCAAACCCCGCTATCGTTCAATGGGTAGAACAACTTTACTTTCTCAAAAAGTAATATTGATAAACATTACTATCGCTAACACATCTGTGTATACTAAAAGCTTTAACACACTATAATTTATATTATATTTATATATACACACACAACTCAAAACCTTATTGAAGTGAGCCCTGTAAAGGTAGACTTTTTTTTTTTTTTTGCAAAGCTGTTACATTGGGTTTTATAGCTGTCTCTTATATTTATATATATATATATATATATATATATATATATATATATATATGACTCCAAATATGCCTGCTCTCTTTTTACCCCAGCTGTCTATGTGAGCCCCAGGATGGTCTGTGTGGGAACTCAGACAGAAATGTCTGAGATACATACATTAACTCCGTGGTCCAATCCTGCACACAGAGATGAAGATCCCTCCTCTGTTGACATGAAGGAACCTGGGGATCAGTCATGGAGCCCAAAGGAGGAGAACATGAGCGAGATATCTGATGGTGGGGAAATCATCAAAGTGCTGCTACAGGAATCTTGTGGAGATCTCAAGTAAGAATTCTTGATTTCACAGATGGACTTAAATTCTGAATTTGAATTATCCTTCATGATAATGTTATTCAACAATTTGTGTTGAATAACTGTCGGGGACAGTGCCTCTGGACTGGCAGACCGGGGTGGTGGTCCCTCTTTTCAAGAAGGGGGACCGGAGGGTGTATTCCAACTACCGGGGGAATCACACTCCTCAGCCGGCCCCGGATAAGCGGTAGAAAATGGATGGATGGATGGATGGAACAAATTGTGTTATCAATGTGTGTTTTTTTTCTTTTCTTTCAGCCCTGCTGATGAGTTAGTTGTATGCAAAACCCAGCTGATGTCCTTGTTCACTGCTTGCCCTTCGTGTTGTGGGGAGACACAGGGTCACATAGAGCATCAGGAGGGAACATACATAAGAATACACCAAGTAAGAGGATATTTGTAAAGACCACTGCCATCAAAAGTTAGATCATAAACTTTCATGTACAACATGTCAATTTTTATGTTTTTGATAGAATTAGGATAATTTCATTTCTTTTAATGTATATCTCCTAGGTGTGTGCAGCCTGTGGGTATACGCGGTTATGGCAGAACCAGCCAGTCCGCCCTGTCAAGGAAAAGCCATCATACGGTAGGCTGTCTGCTTATCATATAATATATTTTTTTGAGCCAGTGAAAGTATAGTCGCAGTGAAATTGATCAAAACATCTTTTTCTTTCTCAGAATATGCATTTTCCCTGATGAAGTCACTGCGCGAGAGCTACAGCGGATCCCCGCAAGCACTACGGGAGGCCAGTGCTAGCTTGACCTCCACTGCACCTTCCCCTCTTTCCTCATCATGCCAAAGGGTCATCAAGGATGAGGCGGTTGTATCTTGAACGGCATTCAAGATTTAAAAAATGACTTTAGACCAGTTTCTTAGCATTCAAAATGGGTATTGCAGTCCACCATTAGAGAGCTGTTTTATAAAAAAAATCTTTTCCTTCTTTGTCAGTCAAATCCCTTATGGATATCTGCTTTGTTTACAAAAAATGCTGCTATTTTGTGATTTTCTATGCATTCATGTGTTGTTTTTTTTTACTGAACTGTAAATGTTTAACATAAGAGCATGTTAATAGTTTTTATTCTCTGATATTCTTCACAGGTATCGTCCATTTTGTTTGAGAATGTTAGACTAAGTTACATTTTGCTATGTTTGCATTTCACAACACCTACACGCACCACTCATGCACATCACACACTACTGACTTTACTGACGTCGACACTAGGTCTAATTCGAGTTAAAAAAAAATTCTGGTTTAATAAATATTTTTTTTAAACTGAAACTTGGTGTTGTCTCCCTTTTTTTTTGAGTCGGGTTATGAGGTCAGCATGGTCAGCTTTTTAAAAAAAATCACCGGTTAGTCCAGTTAGTGATTGTGTTCATTTATTTTTCTAATTTTCCTCCAAAATTGGCCTTTACAAATCCCTCCCTCTTCTGGAAATTGTCTCCTGATGGCAGATACAACACAGGAAGGTAAGGGCCTCCTAATGTGTCTACCCAGAATGCCACAGGCCCAGCGGATCACCTGCCTATAAGCTGTGTAACGATACTTCCTGGGGATGGGGACAAAATACTTACAATTAAACTTGATCCTATTATTTACACAAAAGCACAAATATAGATTCTGCCCTACACTTACTCATGTCTACTGGCTTCAAGAGGACCATGCTCCTGCCTGAAGGTCATGTATGCAATTTGCAGTACAAAGGGGTTTAGGCAGCAAGCCTCAAAACCTGGGTGCTGTGTCAGGCATGTTATGTCTGGGGGTTAGATTTTCCACTAACGCCCAGAAGGCCCTCTCCTCCTTGCAGCACACAGACTCTGCTGAAGCCATGGGCTGACATTTCCCGATTCCGGATCCATGCTTTTCAATGTTAAACAGATGGGAATTCAGCGGGACTCCCTTATGTTACGTCACAGCCGAATGCGGAAGTAAAGAGCGAAAACGTACTAAAACGTCTCTAAGAGACACAGTGGTTTATTCATTTCTGAATTTCTTTAAAAATAGTATTAACACATTTTCCTATGATTAGTTAACTTTTGTCTTTAACCTGCAATATGCTCTTTAAAGGACAAGTGCAGGATTCAGTGTTCAGTCTCTCTCCAGCAGGTGGCGGTAGTGTGGTTCAGTGCTGGTTTACAGCCTCGGATCAAAAACAGAGAAGAAGAAGAAATGCACGGCTGATCCTCTCTGCTGTACAATGAACATGGATCAAACTTTAACCAGTGCAGGGGACATGCTGTAAGGGTCACTGGGACCAATGTTCATGGTCAGGTGCATTGTGGGAACATCTCTGAGACATCGAATCAAACTGCTCAGCAGGTTTGTTTACTTCTCTGACAAGGGAATATTTGTCTGTATATAGAGCCAGTGATACTGAAATATTTCTGTGAGCATATTTCATATTTTCAAAGATTGTGTATGTTAGTTAGATCTGTGAGAAAAGCTGTCAATATAAAGCAGAGAGAAAGTGGCACAGTTAATGATAAACCAAGGTTGACCTGATGTCCTTTACCTGACTTGTAGCTGCTGTTCTCTGGACATAACAAACATTGTCCTCTCTCTGCAGGATGTCCACCATGCCTCGGCCGTTGGCTGCTGTCTGTCAGGTGACAGCCACCCCGGACAAGCAGGCCAACTTCTCCGCCTGCAAAGAGCTGGTGGAGGAAGCCAAGGCTCGAGGGGCCAGCATGGTTTTCCTACCCGAGGGCTTCGACTACATCGGATCCAGTCGAGAGGAGACGCTGTCTCTCTCTGAGAGCCTGACAGGAGACACGATGTCACAGTACACTCAGCTGGCCAGGTGGGTAAAAAACATGTGTGCTTTCTTTTCCAGGAAAATGTTAAAAACAATGAAACTGTTTTTCAGGTAACTTTTTCTTTTTCGTTTAATAACCTCATTTGAATTGAAGGTTTATTCAGTGACTGTTTTGTTATTTTTCAGTCTTGCTAAATGTTATCTGTTGTTTTACATTCTAGTTCCTGTTTGAAGCCCTTATGAGTTGCATGTAAAAGGTGCTAAACAGATGCTCAAAATACACTGCTTATTAACCCATGATGGAAGAAGATAAACAAACCTTCAGTGCTGCAGTATTTGAAGCTGTGAACCGTTGTGTTTGTATGTTGCAAAGTAAGCCTTGTTGTTAAAACGACTTAAACAGTGTGACTGAGCCTCTCACCTCCCCTTTCAGGGACTTGGAGGTGTGGCTGTCTCTTGGAGGATTTCACGAACGAGGACCCGACTGGGAATCTGATCGAAGAATCCACAACAGTCATGTTGTAATAAATGATAAAGGTACGTCTACATTTACATTCTTTCTCACACCAAAAACAGAACAACATTTTTCTTTTGAAACACAGTCATGCTGACATGTTGTCGTTGCACCCACAGGTGACATCATCTCAGTCTACAGGAAGTCCCATTTGTTTGATGTGGAGCTGCCAGATAAAGGCGTGTCCCTTAAAGAAAGCGCATTCACCATCCCGGGACCTTCGCTTGTGTCTCCGGTCCAAACTCCCATCGGCAAGGTGTCCTCACCAAGTCCTGCTGAAAACACACTCACTCCTTCATGTGCCTGATCTGTTATAACCGACTGTTGAGAGAAATATTTTAAAGCTCTAAGTAAAATCAAAATCTGAATATTCACAAATATGTGATGTTAATGCTGCAGAGAATAACATCATTTTAAAAAGGACATTTTGTGGCTGCAGTATTTAAACAGTCATCTTGTAATAAACTTGTGGATTCTTTACATTTTAAGATCCAAAACAGCACATTTTTCTCATTCAAATAATGTTTGGATGTCAAATCTTCAGACTCTTCTTGCATCCACGTTGAGCTCCTCATCTGTAGTTTAACATTAGGATCTGTCTTCTTAGTCTGGTGTTATTTCGTTGCCACAGGTCGGACTTGGTATCTGCTATGACCTGAGGTTCCCCGAGTTATCGCTGGCTCTTCAAAGGTCTGGAGCTGAGATTCTGACTTACCCATCAGCCTTCACTGTGGCTACAGGAGCCGCTCACTGGGAGGTGGGATGTTGCGACAAACTGGATTAAAATCCAAAGAAACAAACCTGCCTTTAAATGTCCATGCAATGCATTCATTCCCAGGTGCTACTGCGTGCACGGGCCATTGAGACGCAGTGTTTCGTCTTGGCGGCGGCGCAGGTCGGCCAGCACCATGAGAAGCGCTCGTCATACGGCCACGCCCTGGCGGTGGACCCCTGGGGGGAGGTGCTGGGGGATTGTGGGGGGGAGAAGCCAGGAATGATGCTGGTGGAGATCGACCTGGAGAAGGTGACGAGCACCAGGAGGAACATGCCGGTCCAACAGCACCGCAGAGACGAGAGTTTCTATCAGAGTGTGGAGGAGAGACGATGACAGGAGGAGAGCGAGGTTGAAACTGTCTGAGACTGAGAGACAACTAAATACACAGCATGCTTGTTGAATCAGAAACAACAAGATTGTAAAATCGTAAACATTGATTTATTGTGTGTAGATATGTTTGAAATTAAACTTTTCATAAATTATAACAAGAAAAACATGGAGTCATTTGGTGTGTATTGTGAGGATTTGTTCATTTTTAGCCAAAGGTTGAAATCTTTCTTCTCAGTTTTTGCTTGTTTAGATTTTCTAGTTCAGCCTTCGAGTCACCTTTTCACCTCTGCTACAGGTAAACTTATGTACACATACTGTACAACGACAGTCCAATCAAGACGAGATTCACAGGGTTTAAACAGAAACATCCAGAGCATTAAGTCTTTGTTGATGGACAGAAATAAAAAAGCAAAAAGAAGACTGAGTCAGACATAACGATGAAGGGCCTCGATGTCCCAGCTGGTGATAAACTTCCCTCAGTGCTGAACAAGGTTATACTCCAAGTGGTCAATAGGTGGCACTGTGGGGCTGGAACAAGATGGGAAACAAGATGAACTGGAAAATAAAACGTTCCTCTTTCAGTTCTGAAGTCAAATTAGGTGCATGTATCTTGAATGCATATCGACAAATTGTACTGTAAAGTTTGTTGTTAAATAGTGTATCTTAAAGAGGACATATTATGAAAAATCCCCTTTTACAGTTTTTTTTTTTTTTTTTAACATTTGGGTAACCTCTGCGTCTACCGACCCACAAAATGTGAAATAAATCCATCCGGCCCTTTATTTGTGTTCTGCATAAGTCTTACCACACAGAGAAAAAGGCTCTGTTCCAAACACACACACTGTAACATTAGCTGCACCTGGTTTGGTTGACTTCTGTACTAGGAAGTGAACAAGTTGCTTTATTCAAGGGCCCGACCGATTTTGGTTTTTTGGCCAATACCAACTTCAATATTGGGAGAAACAATTTTTGATACTGATGTATTGGCCGATATCTTTGGTAGAGTCAGTTGTCTCTAAACCAGATGGTCGGGGGTTTGAGGGTTACAAAATAGAAACTTTATGAAGATTTTCAGCTATTCTAACCTAACAGAGAAAAAAAAACCACATGGCTCCACCTCAAACTTTGACCTTTAATGAAATAACAGTTCTTGTTCAGTTAATTAGTCCAGACATATTATTAGATTTGTCTCGTCCAATGAGCGCTCGGGTGGGCTCCCGCCTACAATCAAGGATCTTAATGAATTAATCTATTTGTATTTTGTTTTCAACTGGAACAATAGTGAATTCACTGAAGCACTGCACCGAAAAAAACAAATGCGAGGTTTTGATGCGTACCAAACTTTAAGCACATTGTTCTATTTATTTTATTTTGAAATCGTACTTAAGGAACATTTTAACAACTAAGGTGCTGTTTTCAGTGATATATATGTGTATTGATTTGAGAAAAGGACCTGCATACTTCCTCCTCCACATTCTGCTTTTGTATGTTAAAACGTTCACAAAAAAATGTAAGCAGGAAAGTTTCATAGTTTATCTGCTTGTAAAGCATCTTGGGCCATATATCTTTCCACACAGCACTATTTATTAATACAGACTCGGAGTGAATCCAGTATGTTTTACCTCAACCTTTTGATTTCAGACACTGGATGAATAATTAATTATCGCTTTCTCTCCTCCTGCCTGTTTTTCTAACTATGTCAGGATGTCAGGGTGGTGGAGGGTCTGCTGCTGCTGCTAGGATGGCAAACCGGAAGTGAACGTCACTAACACAGGAATGGGACTGAAAAAAAGAAAACACCATCATGATGAGGAGGAGAATGTCAAATCCACTCGTGTAGGAAACAAAAAAAAAAAAAATCATCGTTTCCACTCAGAAAAACGATGAACTGTTGTGATCGGGCTGGATTTGAGGCATCGGGAAGGTACGTCATGTTCTTTATGTTGTTTCTTTGTTTTTTTGAAAAACAACAAATTGTTACGGCAGTCAACGCTAGCTCGCGTGCGTTTCCCCCCAATCCGAGGCCATCCATCCATCCATCCATTCCTGCTAGATTTTGCATTTTTGTCGCTTGCAGAACAGGTGCTATCTTGTTGTAGCTTGTGTGCTCACATGTCACACGACAGAGTTTGTGATTTATTTTGACGCTTTTTTGGAGACTCAGGCCCCCTCGGCTGCAACCCAAAAAAAGAAAAGATGTACACACAATCTGCTACCTCTACAGTTCCCATTTGATGTCATCCTCTTTTAACTGGTCATTTGCACCATGTAAATGCAGATGTAACGCTGATGTTTGCACGACTAATGGCTGCAAAACGAGCGGATGATTTTATCACCATGCTGCTTCTGTCATGGTGGCTGTCTGATCATCAGCGCTGCACAAGTCTTCTTCTTCTTCTTGTTCCTCTTTGCAGACAGATTCATCTTCCTAAATTAATCGGCAACCTGCTAAAAGTTCCTTTAAAGGGTTTGTCTCAGTGCAACTTATCATCTGAGTGTGTGAAAAGTAAAGCAGGATAACAAACCCAATGTTCTGCTTTTGGTACTTTTATCATATTCAGTTGTTTCCTGTCGAAAACAATGTATTTTTTTTACATTTATTTTCATGACATATCATATAGTTGTGTAAACTTTTCTGATTTGATTATTCCCATGTTGATCTGGCTTTTACCAAAGTGTTCATTTTGTCAATTCTCATCCTTAAATTCTGATCATTTAATCCAACAGCATTTGCAGTAGTGAGTGAGGATGTGATTATTCGATTAACTAGTTTGTGATTCATTATTCATAACATTGTTATTACTAAAACAAGTTTGTTTAAAATGTAATTCTTCTGAAAAGTTACAGCTGTTCATATTGTCTTTTTGTCTTAAGTTGCAGCCCTCATAAGACTCATTCTTTTTATCTGTAAAGTATCATGCCGATTATTTATTGTGTCATCTTTAAGTCTTTCTAATATCAGAATTTAAAGTTGGTCCTCCCAGTACGTCAGGCAGCGTTGGCTACATTTCAGTAAAGAAAGTAGCGATTGGCTCTCCTAAAAGTCGCTAAATGACGTCACTGCTACAATTGCATAATTGGTCATTTGCATGTAATTGTTATGGACACTGTAGGAAAGAACAATAACATTGTGAGGGAGAAATGGGTAAAAAAAAAAATAAACCTCCCTAAATGTGTTTACATGTAACACCAGAAAAAGTGGTTCGATTTGATGCTAGTAGCTTTTGACAAAAAAAAAAAAAAGTCACCAATAGGAGTTGGAAAGTCGGCAGATTTCGAGAAAGCCACCAAGTTGGCAACGCTAGCCGGAGGTGACCTCTTCCTCCTCCTTCTTTGGTCCAAACCTTGAGATGGTTTACATGCTAACAATCGACCAATTCTGTGAGCAAAAACTTTTAAAAAAAAGCTCATATTCCTTTATCCCAATGTTTATCCTGGAAGCATTAGGCTCAGCATTTCAGGTTTCCTCCCTGGACGGAGGGGAAAATGGCCACCCAAATAATATGATTAGTAGTGTTTAAAAGTCTGTTTCTTGTGACGGATAAATCATTTCCAGCTGGTAAACAAGTTGTCGGTGACACTTGAGGAAGTGTTAATATTAAACATGGACTCATGTTAATGTTTCATTGCTGTTAGATAGTTTTATGATTAGCTGTACCCTCTCAGGTCAAACTGCTCCAACGCTCCTTTTAATCAGAGTTCCTGATTGTGTTATTTCTGTCTGGAGTTTCTGCCCCCGTTCTGTTTCACATTACAGTCAGACAGTGGCAGAGTTTATGACTTTTTTTATTGAAAGGGAAAGATAAGCTAATGTTTTTTTTTGTTTGTTTTTTTTACCTTATTAATTATTTAAACAACTGGACACTGGTTACCTCGTGGTTAGTGCACGTCCTCACTATAATCCTCCAGGTGGGCGGCCCAGGTTCGAGTCCGACATGTCTCCTTTCCAGCATGTCATTCCCTACTCTCCCTTCAATTCTGACTCTTAACTAAAGGGATGAAAATAAAACCTTTTTATATATTTGAACAGCAACAAAATGTGCCGAGACTTTGCTAGAGCTTTTCAAATAGAAAGATAGACTTTTCTGGAAATGGCTCCCAATACAGCCTCCAATAAGAAAACAGCAACAGTTGGGCGCGAGCAGGGATTGTCATGTTAGCAAATATGAGCAAAATGTCAGCCGTCAGTTGTTGTCTTCATTTTTCATCTCACTTTGTTGGACAGTTCTCAGGTCTAGGTGTCTGAATCACTATCTGAAAGGTATAGTGTCCAAACATCGCTGGACTTAAAGACTTCTATTTAAAAGGGATTAATGTGTTCTTAAATAGTAAGTAGAAACATATTGGAATATCACCCATTTTTGCTCGTCTCTTAGCTCTGGATTTGCAAGCTTTTTAATTCTAGGATGCATCTACTGCTGTCTCTCAGGAGAAATAAGACTTTCAGAGTGGCGTAGGCTTGAGGAAATTGATATCTGACAACCCCCCCCCCCCCCCCCCCCCCCCCCACACACACACACACACACACACAGACAATGAGAAGAGATTTCTTGAATGATTGGATTCCTTTTCATTTACTGGAGGACATCAATTATTCATCCGTCAGCATTCATTTTGAAAAAGAGAACCCGCCTCAGTCTTCAGTCAGGCCTCATCGTTGTTTTCCAGCTCTGTCTCGTCCCGAGGCCGCCACATGTTAGCAGCATGACTATAATGGTATTTACATCATCTGGATTCCAGGCGTCCATCCTACTCATACATCTCACACTGCAGCTGACTATAAGTTCACTCAGCCTGTGTGGCTCAGTGTGATGGATTGGGAGCCCAAACCCCCGACCTTTAACACTCGAAGTCCAGTATGGAGGTTGTGTAGCCCCGGGTTTGTCTGTGTTTGTCTTTTGTTCGGTTTGTAAAATCCAACAGCCTGCTGCAGTGCTGACACTGGAGATTGTCAGCTTTACTTCCCATATTGAGGTTACTTAACCAACACTTTTATGCTTGTGTAATCTCAGAGAATACTCTTGTTGTTGTTTTTTTATTTTTTTTTATTTCTCTTTCTCTCTTTCTTTCTTTTTGACCTGAAGTTTTGCTTGCACTGTGTCGTAAAGTGTATACAATTAAAAGGACGTTCTCTCGCTGGTCAGAAATCAAAGAACACGGGATCTTTTGACCAGAGGTTAATCAACGATTTAATGAAAAGATAATTAGATGAAGTTACACTCTAATTAAGTTTATTTAATCTTCTTAAAGTTACAACTTAATGTTCCTGATCTATCATCTATGATTGCTCCGTTCCTTTCGTAAATCAGTCTCTATCAGACCCTCTCCATGTCGGTAACTATGACAACTGAAGCTGTGTGCTGTGTCGATGGATGTTCTGCTCCGTATCGATTTATTGACCGCTCGCCCGCTGCCTTGTTTGAGTGATACGCGTCAGCTCACTGCTTCCGTCTCTAAAGGAGGTGTGAGTGTGTCGGTTTTAGAGGACAGGCCGTAAACGCTGAGTCATGCTCCGTGGACAACACCTTCATAGTTACCGGCAGGAGGAAGATAAGGCAGGAGATATGTAAAACCAGCCGACGCTCCAACGTTTTGTTCTCCTGCTGTTGGACACACATGCAAAGAGATTCACCGTGCTTAAAACACCAACATCAAGCCGAGGAGTCGCTCCTCTGAATTCGACACACTTGTGATTAGTGTTTTTATAATTTCCTCAAAGAACGGGAAGAGGACTCGGCGATTCTCTGAAGTGGCATGAAGGCAGACCATCAAACTGAAGATTGTCAAACTGCATTTTAAACATAGAGGTCAGTTCTCGAGAGGAAAAGGTTTGCACTTCCCAAATGAGCTCTTATTCCATGTGTTGGTTGTTTTTCCTCTAAATCTTAAATCTTCCAATGAAAGTTGAAAAGTTGGAATCCTAAAAACATATAAGGAAAGGTAAGTGTAATGAAGCAGAATGAAGGATGTACTTTTCCCTGTAGATGACTGTATCCCTTAACTCGGGGTCAAATGATAGCGCTGCAGTCTGAATCTAAAAGTCCAATAAAACCACCGTATCATCACATGAGCTCTACCTCGCCATTCACTCCGTAAACAAGCTGAATTGAATTTCCTATTTGCACTGATTCAATAGAGCTCCACGGGAAGTCCTGTCTCCTGATGGATCAGGGGTAATGTCGACGAGGGGAAAGTTTCTCTTTCCTCTTTGCCTCACATGAAACCGTTTGTACCAGAGGGGATTATGCTCTTTGGTTTCCTCCGTCAGTGTTTGCGGAACACTTTTGTTTCCGACAGCTTCTGCAGTGATGGGGTTTCACTATAAACCCAAAGTGTCTAAATGCATTAGTCAGAGGTGAGTGAATTTGAACGCAACACCCCACAGGAGGAGAGAGAGGCGTAATGCTAGTCCAAAACCCCCCCCCCCAAAAAAAACCCACATACATTTTAGATTTAAAACTCTTCACATTCTGGATGAATAGATTTTATATCAACAGAGCTCACTTCAGCTTTTCTTTTTTCTGTCTTCTTTTTCTCTCTGGGCTTTTCCTGAATGTCACCTCATGTCTTTGTCTGAGATAGAAATCAAAACATCCCGATGAAGTAAATGGAAACCGTTCAGGTCAGCCTACAGGGCGCTCAGAAATCCACTTGTTGGGGGGCTGATATATAGAAAGGAATATGGCGCCGCCTGTCAGAGCATGACAGATTATTAAAGATCAGTCGACATTAGCAAACACATTAAAGCTCTTTCTCCTCTCCTCTTACTTGTCCCGTCTAAAGACGGTCATGTATAAAAATATCTCAGGTTAATCTTTAATTTTCTGGAGTCATGGTGCTCGACCTGTCGGGGAACATTTGAGGTCACCGTCTGAGTCATGTGTGCATGTGTTACAGATTTGAGTTGCAGTTCTCTTGTTCTCCACACGGAGGCGAGCTCCTTCTCTCTTATCCGGTGGTTTTATTATTATTATCATGGGAATAATCCTGTCTTTGTAGGTAGGATGTGTCCCCTTTAATCCCGCAGTCTATAAATACACCAGAGTGTCCACGCACGACAACATCAGAGCAAAAACATCCGGACAGATTGAGTCCAAAAGAGGACAATTAAATGAAGACATAAAGAAAATAAGACACGAGGTAGCACTTCCACAGCTGGCGTGAGGATGGCTTCACATCATGAGATTTATTGTTAGTTTTAAATCATCAGCTGCATGTCAAACATTTTCTTCCTCTTTTTGTATCTTTATTTTATTTTTTCCCCCCAAGCTCATCGCTCACGAGTTCCACTTCGGCTCGTTCTCTTCATCATCAGTCACCGCCTCTCTCTGAGGCTCCTCTGGCCGCTCGTATTTATCTTCAGACTGTAATAAAGGCTCGTCATTCGTCACTTACACACCTCCTTCCCTCTTCCTTCTCCGTTCATCGTCCATCAGCTTACACTTCAGGGATGACAGGATGTCCTTCAGACTGCGTGTGATCTTTCTCTCTCTCTCTCTCTCTCTCTCTGTTATCTGCACCTTGAAAATCCACTTGATGTTTTTAATCAGATTTTATTTGCTTATACCCTTGTGTAGCCAAAAAACACTCGGACATAGAAGAATGTTAAGATGGGTTTTTAACTTTTCAGAACACAAAGTAAAAAAGTTAAGATTAAAACATTGTGTAGATTAAGAAATTAAAAAGAAGATCTCTGTAATAGGTAGAAAGCTGCAACGGTCAACAGACCTTGTGGGCACCTCTTTGTCACTTAAAGTGAAATGTGAAGAATCCACTGTGACAGTGTTATTAAACATATATTTGGGTAACCCGAGTGTCTACCGACCCACAAAATGTGAAATGAACCCATCCGGTCCTTTTGTTTGTGGTCTGACAAAACAGAGAAAAAAGTCCTGTTTCAAATGTTCTCTGTTTGTGATGTCACAGTGGGTGTCTTGTAAAAAAACAACAACATGGTATCTCCACCCATGGACTCCACTCCCAGCCTAGAGCAAAACTGTTACGCAGGTCCGCCATTTTTATTGTCACTACTGAGGAGTGATGACTCCCGGGAAAACTCAGGGGGGGCTCATTGCATTTAAAGAGACACACACACCAAAACGGAGCGTTTTGAGAGAGCTTTATTTTGTATGTTTTTGCTCAGCTGTAAGCTTCTCTGAGAACTGACTCTGTGCTCCTTGTAGTTCAAATGGTAAAGTAGCACTTTGCTGGATTTTTAAATGTGTGTTAAAGGTTTATTCTTCCATGACAGCTTCATCTGTCTGTCTGTGCTGTTAAGTTGTGATCCAGTTTGCACGCTAACAACCCCTTACTCATCATCTTCGTACCTGTCAGACTCACACCACCTTGTAGACTCTTCAAACTAGCATCCTCACCAACACGGTGTGTATATCTTCACCACTCCCTCCTCCTTCCTTTCCTCCCCCCCCCCCCCCCTTATCATCCAGGGCACCGGCGTGTTGCTAAATGGAGTCAGAGCAGCTGTACCACAGAGGCTACTGCAGGAACAGCTACAACAGCATCGCCAGCGCCAGCAGCGACGAGGAGCTGCTGGAGGCGGCCGGCGTCATCATGGACTTCCACACCACCGAGGATGACAACCTGCTGGATGGGGATGCTGCCTCCCCAGGTAGGAGGATAACACCTCCGGTCCTGTCCCTCCCCTCGAGCTGTCTGATTGGTCCTTTATGACGAACCCAGACCCTCCTCACTGTTCCCATCCTTGAGTTGTCAGTGAGCTTCAGTTCTGTTGAGTCATCCAGCTGCTGATATCAAGACGCATCAAGTGTGTTGCTGTGACGCAGTCGCTCTGCCATCTGCCCCCCCCCCCTCCTCGTCTCCATCCACCCCCCATCAGCGGCTCCATTTGTCCTCCTTTCACCCTGCTTGCTCCCTGTTTGCCTGCAGCAGCCTCACAAATGGTTACCAAATAGTTTACTGATATTTAAATATCACAATATCTGATATTTAAAGATAAAATTGCTGTCCTTCATTATCTGGGCTCCGAAGTTGACATATAAGCTGTTTGACATTTTGAATGCATCCTACAGTCTTTTAAAGCAAAATCTCAGCTCAGAATCAAAAACCGATCGGTTCAACTTTTAACGCAAAGTTGTCCATATTTATCCAGAGTACATTAATCATTTGAAAAATGGTTCAAAGGCTGAAGTCCTCTAAGCGGCCCAGATTGAAGTCCAACCAGTGGCACTTTTTCCCATGTCATTCCTCTCTACTGTCCTCCATATATCTAACATAAAGGCAAAAGCCTAAAAATGTATCTTACAAAAATCAAATAAAATGTCGACCTTCTTTAGCTTCTGTAGCCATTTACACATTTTTATCATTCTCTACAAAGCAATTCGTAATTCCAGCAATATGCTAAAGATTTAATCAATGCACTGATTTATCCAGTTCGATCGATCAAAACTGCTTTATAACCATTTGTAAGACTCCCTAAGGGTTCCATTTTCCTCTTCTTAACTCCATCTTTTGAACAAGCTCTACTCTGCATGCTGTTAAAGCTCCCGTATCCTGTTTGTGTTCTCTTGACCCCCCATCACCTCTTTAATGTTCATGTTTCCTGCTCTACATTTTGATCTCTTACTTTTCTGTGTGCGTTGACCGTTGCTTGTGGATCCTCCTCCGTCTTATTACTTGGTCGGTACTCTGCTGTCCGCGAGCGTGAAAGAGGAGCGGTGGTAGTAATAACCCGGACACGTGGCTGAGTCTCGATTTCGTATTGTATTCAGAAATGCGTCATCATCATCATCATCATCGTGCTAAAAATAGAAGAGCTTAAGTGGAGAGAGGTGTGTAAGTCAGACAGTGATATTAGCTTGTTATATCAGGGATTATTCACCTTCTAAAGGGCGTGGTGAGACTGATTACCTGTGTTGAACTTCCTTTTGTGTATTTGGCTGCAATGCCACAGAAATGCTGTCATACCTGTCATTCCTCACAGTCACCTGTTACTCACTCATTCATCTTTTTCTCTGGCACCCTGACCAGTGTGTCCAATCATCATCTGATCTGCTGCATCCGGCTTGTCTGAGTGAATATGCTGTTTAATCTCCGTCTGGCTGCAGTGTCGACTCTCAGCTGATCAAACAGAAGACAGGGGGGGGGGGGTGTCAAAGGTCTCGGCTGAGCTTGGATCTCCAAACATTGTCTCATGAGCGAGTTTGAATGTGTTTAAATGTGTGCTGAGCTACGAGGGTTTTCACCGTCTACTTGAATGTGGCTAATAGGACTAACCGACAATAACCGCGAATAAAAATGCACTTCTTTTTTTCAAGGTTGCGATAAAAGGGAAACAGACGTGTTGCTTTTAGGGAACGCAGATCTTTTTTGCCCGCCACACGATTATCTGTCTTCTCCATTTTCTGTGCTGCCACTTTCTTAAAGTTGAGTCAGCACTTCCTGTTTCGCAAGACTCTCTCTATTTAAACCTTCTCTCAAACAATATATCAGGATCTCTATTGGTTGGAAGTCGTGAGTACTTTTATGTAACCATGTTTCTGTAGACGTTATCTTTCCACACAGAAGTGTAAATCAGCGTTTATGACAGTCCTTCAGCTGTATGGCCTGCTGCCTTCAGTTGTATGATGTATTAATGGAGTAAAGCATGGCAGGGATGCAGCGACTGTGGAGTCTAGACTCAGCTCATTCATAATTGAACAGGAAACTGTGAGTGAGCAGGCGATTCAGTAGGCCACCTAGAAATGACTTTACTGTGCTGTGCTTTATTTACTTGTTAGCTTACCTGCTAAAGCCAAACAGATAGAGGAGTTATCAGTTGGAAGGCAACAACATGAGGCGCAAGCAAGGCACAAACATTTCATTTGCTCGAGCTGCAATTGGCTAACGTTAGCACACTTTGGTTAGCCCGTAGCATCACATTACGTTTAAATTCACAAAGAATGACTGTGATCGAAAAACGCTTACTAGACTGTGAGATTCAAAGAAGCATCTCCTTTTTTGATGCTGCTTTAAACAAAATCCCTTCCTGGTAAATGTTTCTTAATGAGTCACCGCTTTACTTCTTAATACCCCAGTATGGTTTTGTTGTCATTCTCATATCACTTGTGTTCTTTCAGCCATTGTGCATTATGTAATGTAAGTAATAGGGCCCGGCTGATATTTCGGTGTCTCCAGTCTCTGCCCAGTGACTAGTCCTCTAATCCTTGACTCTGAAACAAAACCTCTGAGTAGTTAACTACCAATACGCAGAGAGAGATTTATGAGTTTTGTGGAAACAATCACACTGAATATATTGTCGTACAGCTGAAAGGGGTCTTAATGAACCATATCTGATATGGTTCATGAACCCAAAACATGCTACGGTTTTTCTTTTGACAAATAAAGTATAACATTCACAGATACTGTGAATTCATGTTTCTTTTACCATTTTCTGTAGTATTGCTGTATTTGCCTCGGCTCTACCTCCCAGTCCTGTCAGTCTAGATTGGTGTGTGTGTGTCACTCAAACTTGCACCGGAATTCCCATGAACCAGTTTGGCTGCCTGCCGCTTTGAGCATGCGTTTCAGGAAATCTCCCAATGAATGTTGTTTGAAGTTTGTGTGGTGCCTCTCTCTCTCTCTCGCTCTCTCGCTGCCTCCCGAGGCTATTTTTAAATTTGTAGTGAGGGGTGAGTTCTTGGGAAAGTGTGTAAAGCCCTCCCCAGGACTGTGACTGCAGCGTGAGCGAGGGGCGGGCTCAAGTTTTTTACCTTGTAGAGATTTTTCAGCTGAAACTTTTTGTTTTCCTGAGGACTTGTTTGTGTGAAATCTGAAGAAACAGTTGAGGAATGATGGACCCTTGATCTGAGAAGAGCTTAAGTTTTCTTTCACTCATTTGATTAAGGACACCGGAGAATCTTTTCTTGCTATTTACGGCTTTGGAGTCCTCGCTGGGACTTGTTAAACAGACAGGCAAACTATGGCTGATATCACCTGTGCCATTGCCTAGCAACTGGAGCCCTGCTGAAAGGTAAGGAGGTCTAAGGTATGATGGATATTACAGCCAGTGAAATGTCAAGGTCCCATTATCTAGGCCTGACAGACCTGTCTTTAGCTGTATTGTTTCATATCATAATAACGCGTGATCGCATCAGGTTTACAAAACACCTTCTGACTTTGATTTCACCCAGTGAATCCACACAAGTGTAGTTGTCAAACAATTAGTCATCGACCAAAACATCAATTCAGTCAATTATTTTGAATGACTAAAGCAAAGCAGCAGTTTAGGGGAAACTCACAACAAAGCAACAAGGCAATTTGTTTTATCTTGTCTTTATTTTATGTTAATACAACAACAAATCCTTATGGGGTTTTTTTTATCAGAGGCAAATTCATTTTGAATATAAATGACAAAATACTGCAGCAGAAGATTTAAAAAAAAATTATTAATCATTTGTTTGGTAGCAATGTGCCATCAGCTTATTTGCTTCAATCAAAATAATTGTGATTGTTAAATGACTAAATGACATTTGGTCAGTTTTAATAGCTCCATAGTATTTACTTTTATTCGAGGAAAATGTCACCAAGAAAACATGAAAATGAATTAGCAATAATGTTTTTATACTTGTAAGAAGTAAATTAGACTTAACTATAATAATTATACTCTATATTTAGGTTTTAAAGTACGTTTATGTTAAACTTTTAACTTTTATTTTACAAAATAAATTATGACTAATATTTTTTCAGGTACGTTTGTTATTATCTAGCGTGTTATGTCTCATTTTAACCCCCCTACACTTTCTCAGAATGTAATATTCCATGTTCCAAGTCCAACCTTAAACACCCCTGAGACCTGGAACTTGGTCTCTCCCGTACAAGCAGGGCGTACAGATCTCCCTTAGCAACCAAGCAGGCACGGCTGACCGGCCGCTTGCGATCGTCTTTCCCCTCAGTGTGTGTTTGATGACATCATCAGCTCCAACAAGTCAGCTGCTGCAGTGAAGAGAGAGAGAGAGCGAGGGGAAAGGGGAAGGGAGGGGAGACTGGACAGTGCGCACGCACGCACGCGCGCTTGTCGTCCTTTTTGGTAAACATGGCAGCAGCAGCAGCGGCGACAGACACGCAGCGAGCAGTGCGCAGTGAATCCTTAGCTTAGCTTAGCTTCGTCTCATCTGTCAACATGGAGGAGGAGGACGCGGCGGCCGACCCCTATTTGCCCTACGACGGAGGAGGGGACACCATTCCCTTGCAAGAGATCCCTAAAAGAGGTACACCACGTCCCCCTCGTCTTTTTTCCCTCCCCCCTTCCCTCCATTTCCCAGGTTGCTGTGATAGAGGTCGCCCTCCTTGTTACCCTCCTCCTCCTCCTCCTCCTCCTTCTTCTTCGTGTACAGTGAGTGCATGCAGCCATATGACAGGTGGAAGAAAATGCTGCCTCATCCTCTGCTGTTAGATCCGAGTGTGTCGACATGGATTTAAACACTGCCATTGCTTATAACAACACTGCATGATCCGAGGGAGCTGCACAGCTTATCTGGCCTGAATATTTCCACATCCACCTGTCACCTCTCTGTTGCAGTGTGTGTGTGTGGGGGATTGTCAGCTCAAGATAAAGAGATAAAAAAAAGGAGCTGATTTAAAGTCCAGGCTTGTGTTTCGGCCTGTAAAAAGAGCACGATGACGACAACAACATTGGCCTCCATTTTAATTCAGAGAGTCACAGTCGTACTTTATCTATAACATATGTGAACTGAATACTGTTTGTATCTGACCTGTGCTGTGCTTTGCTTAAGGCCGTGTTTGTAATGTTCCTGCTGTTCGAGGACACCTGTTGGTCATATTCAGGACGTCACATCGATCATAACGGGTCCCTCAGGGTTGAATTGTTTAATTTGTTTTCCCACCACAAATTAGACTCAGTACACAATATTCTTGTTTCTCCTCCGTGTGCGACCTTTTGGGGGAGGGTTTTATTTCCGCTCTTGGTTGGGTCCTGCAGGCTTTGTTAGATGTTTAACGGCGAGTGAGCAGAGACAAAAAGCCCCTGCTGAGTGTAGGACGGATTCATCTCTACATCCAAACTTTCACCTCCTTCCTCCTCTCAGGCACATTAGGCACAGTGTTCAGCCATGTCTCTGATCCTCTTGTGGCTTTTCACAAGAATCGTCAATTTCAGTGTGTTAAAAAAAGATCTCTGAAACAGCATTTTAAACCATTTGCATTTGTTCTGTTTTGGCTCGACTGAACAAGGTAACTGGGTTGTTTTAAGGACATTGACCTGCAGCCTGCTCCGGCTCTCCAAAACCAACATGTCCTATGTAAACAGCCAAAGTGAGCGGGGCCGTTTAAGTTCTCAGGCTTCTTCAGACTTTGCTCCTCTTTTATGCGTTGGACTTTTCTTTTTTTTTTTTTTTTTTTTTTTTTTTTTTTGCAACTCTTGGGGATTTCGTCGGCAGGTTATGAAGCGGCTTCAGTTTATGATCACATGACGTCCGAGCAGACTAACCCTATTCTGACCTTGTCTTAGCCAGCTGCTTTTAAACCCTCCTGATCTGATTTAGCCGGCAGTAGTAGTGGAGGCCTTTGTAAAGGGGAATGGAGACCTGAAATTTCTCCGCACTTAAGACACAGAAACCTCTGGAAAAAATAAGGAATCTGCCTGACAGTCGAGGTAGCGCATGAAGCACTTTCCCAACGCTTACCATTTAAAGAAGCGGTTTTATGGACAGTCAGCAAAGCTGCGTGTGCTCAGACGGGGAGGAAGGAAGCTGAAGGCTCAGTTCCACGTCTCCCTCGTTGATCTAATGGAGCGTGATGCTGCTGACGCTGTGCTCGTACGCAGTCCCCTCAGTGTTTCTGTTTTCCAGTGGCGTCACCCTCGTTTGGCTCCCCTCCGTCTGTACTGCAATATCATCAACTCAAGGGGGAGGTTTCTCTTTTATCTTGTCGATAAAACGCCAGACGTTTCGCTGGAAATGTAACTTCTTTTCTTCTTCTTCTTAGTAAGCCAAAGTCCTTCTGCTGTTTTTTTGTAAACTGGACGTTTTGCAGCACTTTTACTGCAGTGTGAATCTGCAGTCTGATCTTTGGAGCTCTTGTTGTCTTTATATTGCATCACTGCTGGCTCTTCTTTCTCCCACGTAACATGTTTGATCTCTTTTTGCATTTCAGTCCTCAGATTTTTTCCTGTTTCTGATTTAAACACTGAGTGAGCGGTCGATAAATAAATGTTATCTGTTTAAAGTTTTACTTCTGCGTATTAACATTATTGATTAAAATACATGTTATTGTCTCCTTAATCGTAATTTGCAGCCGTTTGGTGCCAAGTAGGCTGGAGTAGATCCTGAAATGAGAAACCCTCTTCAACATGTGAGGAATTTGTTGTAAATAGAAAATCGATTTATTGACGATTCGTGACCTCAAGACCTTAAAATGGAATCGACTCCTGAATTACAGAAACGCATGGACACACTCTGTGCACCAAAATCACTCTAACCCCCCCAAGAGGCTTTTCATGCACCTTTAAGAAAAAGCTAAAGACCCCTCTCTGACGTTAGCATGGTGTTGAAGCTGTTATATTTCCTCTGTGTGTCCGATCAGACTTTAAACTGTTTCCTCTTTTCTCGATCCTTCCTCGTGTTGTAGTTATTCTCTGATTCAGGTAAATGATAATAATTGCAGAATAATTTGTTGTATAAACCAAAGATTTGTTGCTCGGGCCTTTTTGTAGAACAGGTGAAATAAACCTGAATAATCCAGTGATCAGAAAGGCAACGTGATGATCTCCCTCCCCGTGTCTCGTTGACCGCTCTGTTCTGTGCCGAGATTTGTCCGAACAAACGTCCCCTTCAAATTCTTTGAGCCTCTTTCGACGAGGTGCAAACCTGCCGGTTAGCAGCAAGACGTCAGGTCGGTCACATTGTTGACCCTGCTTCGACCGCTCAGTAACAGCCATGTCGACGTCAAAGAGAACTTTCTAGAGTATATTAAACTATATATCTCTCACCTGTTGGAACATGTCAGGAAAGCATTTCAGGGGGACAGATGAGGAGAGACAGGAAATGCTTGGTGGAGAGAATGGGGCAAAGCAGGAAGTGTGTTTCATTACAGAAGCCAACGATGCTCAACGTGTCAATTTGCTGCAACCAACAGGACCCCAGTTTCTCTCTTTAGAGCCATCATTACTACGTTTGACAAACTTTTATTTTTGTCCATGAGCTCCGTTTGCTTTTTAATCGGCTCGTCTCTTTCTCTGTGTCCAGTGCTCCACATGTAGCCTCATTGTGAAAGTAGTCACTCCAGCTTATCCTCATATTGCTGAATGTCCGCAGACATGGAGAAGTACTAGCTGTACGTGTCATGTAGCGCATCATTTTTGTGAGTAATTCCACATCTTTTCTTCTCCCCCCTCTGTCCTCGTTGTACACTGCTCGTCCTTTGTGCTGCGGAGGAAGTCACATACTTCTGTGGTCACTGGACGGAGGATTTGGCTCTTTGACTGTTTCAAATGTGGGAGGTTTGATTTTCACCTCATCTAACCTGCTATGAAGGCTGGTGGCTAAATATTTGTAGAGCCTGACCGATTAGTCCGGCAGCCAATAATATCGTCCAATGTTAGCTTATCAAGTGACTGTCGGTATTGGCTCATTTTATCATATATGTTGCTTCATTTACTCCACTTTTCCACACGTGTTTGATGAATCACTCGACAACAGTCTCCCCTCGAAGCCTCTCACACTCCCTGACGATGTTCCTCCCCTGCCATTGGCTGTACGGCTAGGCAGGAAGACCCCCCCCCCCCCTTACTAGCCTGACAGCCATTTAATAGAACCTATCAGGGGAAGTGTTGCCGTTTGTCAAACAGATTTCAGATGGATTTCTCTGAATGTATCTAAAATGTGACCGCTGCAGTGTTGAGCCCTCAACTAACCAGCCAATCACTTCCTGTCTGTCTCTTCTCTCTTTAGGGTCTAACTACGCCATGTCTAACGGGGGCGGGGCACCCAGCAGCACCACCCACCTGTTGGACTTCCTGGAGGAGCCCATCCCGGGTGTGGGGACCTACGACGACTTCCACACCATCGACTGGGTCCGAGAGAAGTGCAAGGACCGCGAGAGGCATCGGAAGGTGAGGAGACGGAGACAACAGGACATAAAGCAGAACCAGCAACACAGTTATAAACAACCACTTCACCATGCTGGATTATGAAATGGATTTCATAAGATCATAAATCATTTCACATTTTTAATCTACAGAAGATCAATTCATGTTTTTAATTCTTTTTGTAGATTAACAGTAAGAAGAAGGAGTCAGCATGGGAGTTCACCAAGAGCCTTTACGACGCCTGGTCCGGCTGGCTGGTGGTGACGCTCACTGGCCTCGCCTCAGGTAACACACGCACACATGAAACACACATACACACACACACATTAAACACACACACACACACACACACACACACACTCTTGTGCAGAGCTGTTATCTCTGCTGGTGACTCTCACATGCTTCGCCTCAGGCAGCTCATGCTTACTGTTTATCCTGACCTCTCTCTCTCTCTCTCTCTCTCTCTCTCTCTCTCTCTCTCACTCGACCTCAAACAGAAGCTCGGTCCTCGGAGCATTCGAGCAGCGTTTACTCGAGTTTCTACAACTAAAACCAACATCCAAAATACCAAAATAATCTCGCTGTATTAAAAAAAAAAAAAGAACAAGCTGTATCTGCTTTATATATATATGTGTGTGTGTATATATATATGTGTGTGTGTGTGTGTGTATATAAAGGCTGCTGCTAACAGCTTCTGTTTGACAGTAATTCAGAACAACTGAAAACACAAAGTCAAATCCAACAAAAACGTTTCCTGTCAGCTCTCAAATCACAAAACAAAGCAGTCATATTTGAGATATCTTCTTCCCTCCTCCTGCCAGGTGCGTTGGCTGGCCTGATCGACATCGCTGCTGATTGGCTGAACGACCTGAAGGAGGGCGTGTGTCTGAGCGCCATGTGGTTCAACCACGAGCAGTGCTGCTGGACGTCCAACGAGACCACTTTCGCCGAGCGGGACAAGTGTCCTCAGTGGAAGAGCTGGGCGGAGCTTATACTGGGGCAGGCCGAGGTAGACCCAACACGGCCGCCGCTGCCGCGAGCTCTTCTGCCGCGAGCTCTTCTGCCGACTGACGGCACAAGTTATCGTTTATTCTGAAAGTAGCACGAGACATCTTCATCTTGAATCCAGTGTTATTTTCCTGCACATACAGAGAATCTACTCGTGGCAGACAGTGTTGAGATAATTGCAGGTCTGAGTCGACCTTTGAATGTGTTGACCTGCTTGAATGTTTATCAGAAGAAATCAAACAAGCTGCTTGACTAAGAAAATGTAACGAGCGTATAAAACACGATGCAGCAGCGCTAAGCTCATCAGTCTCGGAGCGGTTAAATAGAAGAGAGAGAGAGTGAAGGTTTTAACCCTGTCATGTTTTCTCCTCTGCTCAGGGCCCCGGCTCGTACATCATGAACTACTTCATGTACATCTACTGGGCTCTGTCCTTCGCCTTCCTCGCCGTCTGCCTGGTCAAGGTGTTCGCTCCGTACGCCTGCGGCTCAGGGATCCCCGAGGTGAGGGTTACTTTGTGATCTCTCTCTCTCTCTCTTTAGGACTCTCTCCCTCACACAGGAACCAGGAAGAAGAGTTGATACTTTGCTGCTGGTTCTCTTGGATCCCGCGGTTTCCAAGGAGAACTTGAAGGCACCTCAGAGGCGAGGTTTCAGTCAGATACGATCAGCGTCAGCATGCCTCCTCTGGATTCCTGCAGACCGTCGATGTTCTGTCTCATCCCTCGGCTCTTTCCTTTTTTCTCCCGTCTCATCGATTTGCTCACAGAGTCTGTGGCACATGATGAAGTGGAGTGTATAAATCTCTGCAGCTGACTCTGCCACTCCATGAAAGTGGTCTAGTTAGTCATGTGCACTCTGCAGGATCTATGTCGTTTGGTTCCCACACTCATGAGTTCCCCTGTAATCAGTGTGCGGGGGGAGAGTTTGACCAAGATTTAAGAGAAGCTGTTTGGAGTTGAGCGGTTTTAGAAACAGATTTTTGTTGCCTCTGATTGCTCTGCGGCTCGTCTAAATCTGAGTTGGTTAATTAGTAGATAGATATGAAAAGAGTCATTTGGATTAAAATAATAATCTTGTGTTTGTGTAATTTTTGAGTCTTACTTTTTAAGATTTTCTGACCTCTTGTAAACCCCCCCCCCCCCCCCGCCCCCGCCCTCAGATCAAGACCATCCTGAGTGGATTCATTATCCGGGGCTACCTGGGGAAGTGGACCCTGATGATCAAGACCATCACTCTGGTTCTGGCTGTGGCGTCGGGTCTCAGTCTGGGGAAGGAGGGACCCCTGGTCCACGTGGCCTGCTGCTGTGGGAACATCTTCTCCTACCTCTTCCCCAAATACAGCAAGAACGAGGCCAAGAAACGAGAGGTGAGAGAAGAGGGAGAGACGCTCGTTCTGCCTTTTGACACTTTGGGAGAAATCTCAGGAGACACTTTTTTTTTTCACACCAAACTTTTCTCAGTCAGTCCAGTCATACGGCAGCAATCATTAACCGGAGCTACAGGCGAACGGTTGGTGTTAAAAATATTGATAATTAGTTGAACCGACCGTTTAATGTGTTTCAAGTGATGGCCGCCTTAAACTGTATAAAACATGGACGTCTTCTCAGTGATGTCACTCATTGGTTTCTAAAGGTGAAGCCAAACTATGGCGGTCACCATATTAAAAACAAAAAAAACTTTCAGTCAACCTAGAAATGAGCGAAGAGGCGGAGCCTAGGTGGGCTTTAAGCCTCCTGTCGAACACGCCCACCTGTCAGTCAACTGGGCGACGCCCCTGATAGTGTAAAACTTTTGTTTTATACGATCAAGACGGACTGAAATATCCTTTTCCTGTGTGTCAATAAAAACAAGATCTATTAATACCATATGAGTTTTTGAACCGAGTTGAAGCTTCGACTCCTTTTTTGAGATGCTGAGGTTTGTTGTTTTGTTGCCTCAGGTTCTTTCTGCTGCCTCGGCCGCTGGAGTCTCAGTTGCTTTTGGAGCCCCGATCGGAGGAGTTCTCTTCAGCCTGGAGGAGGTAAAACTCCTGAACTGTCCAGAAATGACTCCAAACCAAAACTGATCTTCAAAAAAAAAAAAAAAGAAAAAGAAACGACCAACATTTTTTTCCCTCCTCCAGGTGAGCTACTACTTCCCTCTGAAGACGCTGTGGCGCTCCTTCTTCGCCGCCCTTGTGGCCGCCTTCGTCCTGCGCTCCATCAACCCGTTCGGTAACAGCCGCTTGGTGCTGTTCTACGTGGAGTACCACACGCCCTGGTACCTGTTCGAGCTCATCCCCTTCATCCTGCTGGGAGTGTTCGGAGGACTGTGGGGCGCCTTCTTCATCAAAGCTAACATTGCTTGGTGCAGACGACGCAAGTCAACGCGCTTCGGTAAGTACGATCGGCGAGCGCGGGCGTTTCAAGGTCGGAGCTCGTTGTCATCTTCGTCAGCTTGTTTTCTACCAGCAGGAATGAGAGGTTCAAGTCGTGTGTGACGTTACCTCTCCTCTCTCTCTCTCTCTCTCTCTTCAGGAAAGTACCCGGTTTTGGAAGTGATCTTTGTGGCGGCCATCACCGCCGTTGTCGCGTTCCCGAACCCGTACACTCGTCAGAACACGAGCGAGCTGATAAAGGAGCTGTTCACGGACTGCGGCCCGCTGGAGTCCTCGCAGCTCTGTCAGTACCGCAGCCAGATGAACGGCAGCAAGGCCTTCTCAGACAACCCCAACCGACCGGCCGGGCCCGGAGTCTACGCCGCCATGTGGCAGCTGTGCCTGGCGCTCATCTTTAAAATCATCATGACCATATTCACCTTCGGACTCAAGGTGAAGTTTTGCCCTTTGTTTCCTCCGACCGAGCAGATCTTCTCTCGACACGCATCATCGCTTTAACCGACTCTCTCTTCACGCCGTTAGGTTCCTTCAGGTCTGTTCATCCCCAGCATGGCCATCGGGGCCATCGCAGGGCGCATCGTCGGCATCGCCATGGAGCAGCTCGCCTACTATCACCACGACTGGTTCCTGTTCAAAGAATGGTGCGAGGTGGGAGCCGACTGCATCACCCCGGGGCTCTACGCCATGGTGGGCGCCGCCGCCTGTTTGGGTGAGTCAGCAGAAAACAAACGATCAACCACGCTGTTTATTTCTCAAAGTTTCTTTTTCTTAATAGTGTTTTTGCTCCTTTCTCTCTCTCCCTCTCCCTCTCGCTCTCTCTCTACCTTTCTCGCGCTCTCTCTCTCTCTCTCTCTCTCTCTCTCTCCCTCTCTCTCTACCTTTCTCTCTCTCTCTCTCTCTCTCTCTCTCTCTCTCTCTCTCTCCCTCTCTCTCTACCTTTCTCTCTCTCTCTCTCTCTCCCTCTCTCTCTACCTTTCTCTCTCTCTCTCTCTCTCTCTCTCCCTCTCTCTCTACCTCTCTCTCTCTACCTTTCTCTCTTTCTCCCTCTCTCTCTCTCTCTCTCTCTCTCTCTCTCTCTCTCCCTCTCTCTCTACCTTTCTCTCTCTCTCTCTCTCTCTCTCTCTCTCCCTCTCTCTCTACCTTTCTCTCTCTCTCTCTCTCTCCCTCTCTCTCTACCTTTCTCTCTCTCTCTCTCTCTCTCTCTCTCCCTCTCTCTCTACCTCTCTCTCTCTACCTTTCTCTCTTTCTCTCTCTCTCTCTCTACCTTTCTCTCTCCCTCTCTCTCTCTCTCTCTCTCTCTCTCCCTCTCTCCCTCTCTCTCCGTCCCTCTCTTCAGGTGGTGTGACCCGTATGACAGTCTCTCTGGTCGTCATCGTCTTTGAGCTGACCGGAGGCTTGGAGTACATCGTGCCCCTCATGGCTGCCGTCATGACCAGTAAGTGGGTGGGCGACGCTTTCGGTCGCGAGGGAATCTACGAGTCGCACATCCGTCTGAACGGGTACCCCTTCTTGGACGCTAAGGAGGAGTTCACGCACACCACGCTGGCCCGGGAGGTGATGAGGCCTCGGCGGAGCGACCCGCCATTAGCGGTGCTGACGCAGGACGACCTGACGGTGGAGGAGCTGCAGGCCACCATCAATGAGACCAGTTATAATGGTTTCCCGGTGATCGTGTCCAAGGAGTCCCAGAGACTGGTGGGCTTGGCTCTGCGCAGGGACATCACCATCGCCATAGGTACGTTCAAAGAGCACGACGTTTTCCACCTGATGGAAACCTCCATCGTTCAGTTCAAAAACAATAAACTGTAGAAAACCAAAAAAAATTGAAAAGGCGACACCAGATTTATCCGTGCACTTCCTCGTTCTCTCCTGACAGAAAACGCCCGTCGAAAGCAGGAGGGCATCATGTTGAACTCACGAGTGTACTTTACCCAGCATGCACCCACCCTGCCGGCCGACAGCCCCCGGCCCCTCAAACTGCGCTCCATCCTGGACATGAGCCCCTTCACCGTCACGGATCACACGCCCATGGAGATCGTGGTGGACATCTTCAGGAAGCTCGGTCTGCGTCAGTGTCTGGTCACTCACAACGGGTGAGTAAGAAACCGACCAAAGAAAGGATGCGCTCGTTTTGATCGTCGCACGTGTGTACACACACACATGTACACACACTGGCTGGTGTTGCATGAGCTCTCTGATCCCTTGGTTTCCTTTTTTTAATCTGCATGGTCCGGTCTAACTAACCGCTGTGCCGCACCCCCTTCACCCCCCCCCCACTGAGCAATAACAGTAGAGACTGAGAAACTAACTGCTGCGACTGCGTGACAGGTGTCAGGGTGGGAAACAGAACGCGTGGAGCGTCTTATTTATGTTGAGGGAAATAATGATGACGGTCAAACTCAGGAGGAGTTCGCAGAGAGCCCCCTGCTGGTGTCGTCCTGTCATTGAGATGACATGTCTGAATTCACTCTGACAATAACTCTCTGCTAGAGTTTGTTTTTTACTTAGTTTTAGACGATCTGGTTTTAGGTTTTTATTTTTATTTTTTTAACCGTTAAGTCCAAAAGAATCTGATGAGAAGTCTGAAATGTGTCAAAGCGTCAAATGTGCCTATTTAACAAGTGAACCTTGAAATCATGTCACAGTTACAAAGACTTATTAATATAGTTATTACTGCTGATTAATCAGCCAGCCGATAACATCGGCCGATATCAGTGGGATCATTTTATCTCGGATATGAGCTGATGTTACGAGATTTATTCACCAATCAAGAAGCGTTAGATTTGAGATCCTGGACTACAACAAACATGGTCACTCTCCAGCCGAGTCACCACCTCGTCTTTGTTATAAATCTTTTTCATCACTTCATTGGAGAGTGTGTATTTGTATCTATTATTGAACATAGATCAAAGGTAGATATTGGCTCATTAATAAGTCTCAGATTTCTTTCTAATATCGATATTGGCCCCAAAAAACAATCGGTCAGTGTGTGAACACACCAGACTTCCTGTATGGTTGGTAGTGAATCTAATTTCCACAAATCTGCAAAACAACCTGAAAGTGAATTCACATTTTCTGCCCCCAGTATTTTGTGCAGATTAGTTTAGTAAAAAGCAGCAGGTGGCGCTGCAGCGTTTCTCTTAACAACAGATGCAGAACGAGAAGTTGATTCATGTCACCAGTTTTCTTTGTTTGATTTAAGTTTCATTATTTTCGGTTTGAACCTGTTGTTTGTGTTTTTTTGTGCTTCTGCTCTCTCTCTCTCTCCCTTTCTCTCTCTCTCTATCTCTCTCTCTCTCTCTACCTTTCTCTCTCTCTCTCTACCTTTCTCTCTCTCTACCTCTCTCTCTCTCTCTCTCTCTCTCTCTATCCCTTTCTCTCTCTACCTTTCTCTCTCTCTCTCTACCTCTCTCTCTCTCTCTCTCCCTTTCTCTCTCTCTCTCTCTCTACCTCTCTCTTGCTCTCTCTCTCTCTACCTTTCTCCCTCTCTCTACCTTTCTCTCTCTCCCTTTCTCTCTCTCTCTCCCTCTCTCTCCCTCTCGCTCTCTCTCTCTCTTTGTTGTTTTTGTTTTCATTTTTGTAACGGGTGTGTGTTTCAGGATTGTGTTGGGCATCATCACAAAGAAGAATATTTTAGAGCATCTGGAGGAGCTCAAGCAGCAAGAGGAGCCCCTGGTGACTAGCCCCGCCCCTTTACCCGTTTGACCCCCCCCTTACTTTTCAAACCTGTGTCTTAGGCTCCGCCTCTTTCGAGGAATGCATGAAACTTGGTGTGAGAAGCTGTTGACAGTTCCCAGCTAAACACAAAGACCTTCTTTCCTCTTCTTGCTCTCTCTGTCGGCTCTCGGCTGTCGTGGGTTTGGATTTAATGAAGTCCTTCCTGTGTAGGTCTCTAACATCATCCTCACTGCTGGCGGCGCTCCATGGTCCTGTAATGTTGGACCTCGATGGGAACTGTCACCAACATCAGTGTAGAGCCCCTTTCAGACATCGACGTCGTCATGGAAACGATAATAAATCTGACAGAGTGCGGTCGATCCTGCTCTGCTTGTCGAGTGTCTTCAGATAACGTTTGTCCTGAGATGGATGGAAATGTGCTCTTATTACTGCAAAGACTCTTATTTTGAAAGGGCTTGATTTAATAACTCGTGTGTGAAGCTGATGACATCACTCTACAGTCGGGTTTAGGTTTTCTTGTATGAAATTGAAACATATACGTGATGTTTGTTTGGTCCCAGTCGCCTGCAGACGTTCGAGGTCACCTAAAGGACCGAAAGAAGAAAGCTTTTTGGAGATTCTCGTTTCTGCATTCTTCAAACCGAAGTAAAAGTGAATCTCTTCAGGATTATCTCTCAAAGCCCCGAGCTTCAAATCAGACTCAAATCAACAACAAAACAAACAATCCCAACTAATCAGTCTTTCTTTAAACCGGATCGTCCAGCCTTTCATTGCAGATTATTGATCATTCAAAACAACAACAACGTAACACCTTTTATTAGATGTAAACATGTCGTCACACGCTAACATCAGGAGTGTTGGAGCCACATCAAGGGGATTTTATTGATTTGTTTTGTGATTAGAGTTGTATTTTTTTTTACTCTCTCGTGTCTCAAACGCTCTGATCTGTCGCCGCACGCTTGTCAATTATTTTAGATCATTTCCCAAACTCAAAATCTGATTGGCTGTTGCTGACCCAATGATGTACTGTGTGTGACTAAGACGTGAATAAACGTTGTCTGAAAGGGGCTCAGTAGATTCACTGTAGCTCCACGTAGTGTTAGCCGCATCATGCTAGCTCTCTTCTGATTGGTCGATACTCTGTGATAGAGTTTAGTCCCCTCTGCGATTCTAAAATGTGTGAGCGGTCAGAGATTTACTCCCTTCAGCGTGTTTCCACATCTGTCGTCTTGTTTCAAGAATTCTTCACCTCAAAGTTTTCTACCTTCATTAATAACTTTCTTTTTTGTTTGTTTTTTACCCTCCCCTCTCAAACCCACCGTTTTTCCGCTTTGGTCTCCGCAGTTTGACGACATCTGAGCCCTCGCCGTAACGAGCACTTGGCGAGTAGTCGTCCGCCCTGGGAAAGCGGCTCTCTGTGCTTGTGGTTGATTTCGGAGGGTGGTGTTAGTTAGAAGAAGGGAGGGAGAAGATCTGTAGTGACACGACTCCACCCGCTTTCTCCCCGTCGTGCTGTAGTCTTTGCAGTGATTGCTGTGTTGGCGTGAAGTTGTTCGTAGTCCGTTAGTTCGAGTGTGGTGGTGAAATAACCTCCGTGAGATATTTACTAATCCTGCCCAGGCCTCCTCTCAGACAGCTGTGTCCCGTCCACTTCCAAAAACATGAAGAAAAGTAGGTGACAGAGACGGACACCGCTGTCTTACAGGAGCGTCTCTCCCCCCCCCCCTCACGCCTCCAGATCTGTACCTGCTCCCCCAGACCAGTTTGAAAATGAAGACAAGAGGTCGCTCAGTCATCTGTCGGGGATCCAGGATCTGATCTGTGTGACGTCTCTCGGTGTCTCATTCCTCCTCCTCCTGCTGCTGCTCTGTAGCTGTAGCTCTCCTCACACCTGTCCTCTAACGTGTCCTTCACTCACTCAGGTCTCATTTCTTCCACCTCGCCAGGGTTCAAATCCCTTCACCCGACCTCATCCAAACACTCACGGCTGAAGAGCAACACTTTGTCTTCCTCTCTGAGATTTCCAAATGAGATTATGAATAACATGTATTAGCTTGTGTTCTTGAGTCAGCAGCAAAACTGTGGACTGACTGAATATTTCACAGCTTGTTAATAAGTTTGATCCAGTCATAGAAGAGGCTTTTTCACAGGAGGCAGAAATCGATCAGCAGAAGAGTTTTAACGGTTTAAAAAATGTAAAAAAAAATGTAAAAAGGGAACGATTCTACTAAAGAAGCAAAACCAATCCCACATTAATGAACTAAAATACGACAGGTTTGTAGTTCATTATGAGCCGTGTCATAAATCTCAGAATTCATTAGTTCTAACATTTATAACCTCATCTTTGTTGTGATAACAATCATTATACAGCTCCTTTAAAACAAACAGAGCACATGTTGAACATCAAATGCCAAGCTAATCTTTGAAGCTAATGTCCCCCACACACACGCACACACACACACACACACACACACACACACACACACACACACGCACACACGCACACACACTTCTCCGTCCTTGTAGGATCCACTTCTGTCCCTTCTCGTGGCTCGTTTTGTCGGGATAAGAGTCTGAGATGACACCCTGCTTCCTGGTAGTCGGGTGCTGTTTCAGATCTGCTTCTTTTTTTATTTTTTCCATCTTCTGCTCCAGCTGACTCTTCCTTCCTCAGGGACTTCTGTTTTTGTTGGCTCGTCAATCAACATCCATTTCGGATTCTTAATCACTCACCAAAAAAAAAAAAAACAACTTCTTGCACTATGAAGTTGTTTTTTTTTTGTTTTTTTTAAAATCTGATTGGAGACTTTATTTTTAATTCAAACTGAACCTGCCAACGAAAACATGCAGCTGTTATGTGTCTCTTTGTGCTCCACCAGCACCTCCTCACTCATCTTCACTCATCTCAACCTCCTCTTCCTCTCTCCCTCCTCTTTGTCTCCCCCTGCAGGCGGCTTCTTGGTATTATCACAAAAAAAGACATCCTCCGTCACATGGCTCAAATGGCAAACAAAGACCCCGAGTCCATCATGTTCAACTGATCCGCTCCTTCCAGGATGGCCGGAGGGGAGATCCCGATGAAGAGGAGGAGGAGGTGGTGTGCCTCCTGGACGGCTCCAACCTCTGACATGCGGATCTTTTTTTTTTTTTTTTTTTTAGTTTTAAGCTTTCTAGACCCTGAACCTTGCCGACTGAGAGACTTACCTGCCGTGAGACGGAAAGACTTGATAAAAAACAACACTTTATTATCACTCTGGCTGCTGAGGACACCCGGGGGGGGGGGGTCACACACATGAGGAATGCACTTTTTACCTAAAACACACACACATGAAAAATCACACTTTTGCACTCACTGAATCCTCGAACATGCATGCTCTCTCTCTCTCTCAACACAAACACACACAATCTGTACAGACACACACACACACACACACACGTTTGCACTCTTCATGTGCCTCGCCCTATGTCTGCTCTCCGTTGAGGTCGTGGTAGACGTCACCTAGCTGGGGGTCAAAGGTCAGAATGAACCGCTGATGAAGGATGCGATGAGGGACCTTAAACTTCCAGGCTTCGCTTAAAAGAAAAAACTTTTCCTTAAACCCACAAAAAAACCCAGCACACAGACACACACCAGACCTGTCCGTCCTGCAGAGAAATGCATTGTTTACCTGTGAATTCAGAGTGTGTGTGTGTGTGTGTGTGCGTGTGTGTGTGTGTCCCTCACGTTACTACATTCCAGCCAGGTTACCATGGCAACTGAGAGGATGTGCAACTGCTACTCTACAAAACAAAATGCTGCAGCATCTCATGACCGCATGGCACGCGTTCGTCTAAATGAAATGGCTGTAACGTGTGTGCGTGTGAAATAGTGTGTAAGTGTGTGTGTGTGTGTGTGTGTGAGTAAGAGGGAAGTAGAGACATAGATGGGTACTGAACTCTTTCAGAAGGAAACTGTGGGGAAATGTACGACCTGAATGAGAGTGCGTTTTCATTTCTGAGCCAGCTTGAGCTGTGTGCGTGTGTGCGCATCACTGCCGTCAGTTCATTCATAGAGAAAGAAGGTAGTGTCGGAGTGTGTACTTGAGACGAGAAGAAATAAGGAATAAACTGTTCTCGGTTTGTCGTTACGTTAAAATAAATGTATCACATTTCCTTGTTTCTTCCAAAATAACTGGAAATCCTCAAAGTTTGAAGAGATCTGATGTTTTTTTCTTGTGGAATAATAATGTCATGTAAAATATAACGTGCATCTCATCTCTGCTATGAGCCCTGTCACTGTTAAACACACTTCAACATCTTTGAAGCTGGAAAATGATAAACGCCCAAACCTAAAAAACAAAATTAAAAGATCAGGACATTTTAACAAAATAAAAGAATAAAAAAATTAAAGCCAATTATTACTTCAAGCATTCAAAAGTTTTGATACACGAAACTGTATACGACATACCTATGTTGGAAAATTGTATTAAGTCTTATCACAATGATCATCTCTAGTTTTGTTCCACAGCTGGTCTGTTACACAAACGTATTAAAAACAATCTCCACTAAAGGTTTAGTGGAGATCAACTGTAACACTTTTAGGACGACATGCACAGTCGCTTCTGAATACACTGATAGGAAACGATGGAAAGTTCTTTCTGAAATAGCACCTGACCTCATTTTGTCGCGTTGTATTTCCCAAACATAGAAGGTCTGAAAGCTACAACCTATCATGGGATTTTAATGTGACATAGCAATTAGCTTCTAGGCTAGTTCCAAATACTGTATAGAACATGGACGTAGGCTCAGTGATGTCACCAGTTGTTTCCAGAGGTGGACTCTGAAGCCCATTGCTGGCGGTTGCCATATTGGAAGTGCTGTGTCAGACTAACTTTTGGTCCACGTATTAACAGGAACAGAGCTGGAGCTGAGCGCTAAAGCCTCCTGACAAACTGTAAGATCAGATTTAATCAAAACGGAGGAATTTTTAAAAATTAACTCCGTGAAAAGTGCCCACGAGGAAATGAGCCTTCAGACCAAAAATCTTTTTGTTTTTTTTAAACCAGACTGTGAACGTGCGTAATTCTGCTGCAAACATGGGCTTTGTTGAATGGGCGTCTATGTGACCTCTGGGCCTTCTGCAGCCAGCCTCAAGTGGTGACACGAGGTACTGCAAGCTTTTGCACATCAGCATTAGCTTCATTTTTTTAAAACAGGAAGTTGCCGCCCATTATTTTTGAAGGTTTCTGGTTCAACATTGTATCCAGCTGATGTTTGGTATGAAATAAATAAACTCTGAACTTTTATAAATGAAGTGAAATACAATCAAGGCTGTTTTAAGAGACTTGATCGCTGATTCAGAACTTTTTTTTCATAGAAATGTTTCAGAAGAGTTTAAAACCATCTCGCGTGAGATAGTCGCTAACCTGTGGGTCACAACTGACACCTCGCTACGACTAAAACACAAGATTACAAACATGCTAATGTAGTTTATTAAACAGTTATCCTGATATCACGTCTTGATTCTTTGTTGACAATTCTTTCTAGTAATTATTATTTTTAAGGAACACTTGAAACTCCCGCTCTCAGCCCCCATAACATCAACGCTTTGGTCCCTTAAGAGCAAACAGGAAGGAAAAAGAAGACATTAAATAGCACCTTACCTGCTGAGTGGCGGCAGTGATGTGTGTGTGTGTGTGTGTGTGTGTGTGTGTGTGTGTGTGTGTGTGTGAGAGGTCGGGTTCATCCTGTGTACTTGTCGTTGCAGTGGCTGTTCCTGCAGGGCGTCGTCTGTGTTAACAGTGATGTTGCCTAACATTTTGTTTCATACTGATCTCGATGTTTTTGTTTTTTTATTTATGGGTAGTGTCCATAGAGTTGTGCATTTATTATGAAGAAATTTTACGTATGATTACCTGATTGTTTGATTGTACATTTAAAACAAAATATGTAAAGATTAAATTTTGTTTTAATTAAACAGAAAAAAGATTCAAGTTGCTCTGCGGCGTCATGGTGCTTCATTTCTCCACAGTAAATTTGAACTGAAGGCCGTCTCCCTCTAATCCACACACACACACACACACACACACACAAGTATGAGAACACAGTTTGGAAAGGTGCTTATCTGATTTTGACATCTTTAAATCTGAACTTCCTCCACTTAATGAAAAGTCAGTGACTTGACCTTTTAGGTGACCTCATCTAAAAAACAACATGCAATAATTCTGCTTTTCTCTCAGACCTAATAAACGGCACATCTGTACGTCCATCCATCTACCCCAAACGTTTCCTTAAACATTTCCCATTCTGTTGCTGCCAGTTTCCATTTCATTGTGTTGTCAACATCACTTACATCCTGTTTCAAGAGGGAAATCGTCCCATTAAGGAAGAGAAGCCTAAATGTCACGGTGCCATTGCAAAAAGAAACAGGGGTCCTGTAATGGAAAATATGGAAAGTAAAAACGGCTCCACAACTGGGGAAAAAAAATAGTCTAAAATAAGTCCTGACTTCATCAAACCTTTCGTGCACCTCGAGTTCTCACTCTGTCAGGGTCTCTGTGCTCAACAGTGCAGCGTCTGTGCACATCATCGTCACTACAGTGGCCTCAGCGTGGGAGACGAGTTTCTCTCTGCTTCCCGAACAGAGCAGCCTTTGTGTGTGACGCCTCCTCTGTTTTAGAAGTAGTCCGTTTAGACGGCTCCATGTCTCAGTGTTCTGTTACAGGACATCTATCATTCATGCTTCAGTCGCTCAACAACCCGACACTTTCAAACAGCCTGTGCTGTTTTCCTCACTGTGAAAAACAACGTCCACTCAACATGAAAAAAACTCTAATCCTTCACTTTATTCTCATCTGTAATGTTTATGCTTTTATTATCTGGAGCTGTTCTCTGGATGTATGAACCATTAGGAAAAGGTCTTTAGATCAATCAGTTTGTACAGCTGGAGGAATTTTAATTTCACTTAAATAGATCAGTCTAAAATACACGTGGATATATTCTGACCAGGTTGAAAGAGTGTAAGAGAAAAAAAAACAGACTGAGATTTATTTTTTTGGATGTCTTTATACACAGCACTTCCATTTTATGACACTACCAAAAAGAGGCATCTGAAGAGCACCAGCAGAAGCAGAACAGCATCCAGTTCACCCCCCCTCCCTCCCTCCCTCCCACACACACACACACACACACACGCACACACACGCACACACAACCCCCCCCCCCCACTGGACCATTAGCCAAGCGAAAGGAAGAAAGACGAGTCCTTTTTTAGTCCCAGAGAAAGACGTCGGACATCTCCTCCACCGTCAGCTCTCACATGCAGCAGAGACTTCACTGCACAAACAGATCAGGACGGGAGTCAAAAGAAAACGACTGTAAATGTCAGAGAGGGAGAAAAAAAAAGCAACTCTTCCCTATTTTAAAAACAGCTGAAACTAGCTTAGAAATCACACCACTATGGGTAATAATAATAATAATTATAAGGACAATAATAATACTCTTTAAAATATTCCAAAGGAAAGAGACAGAAAGTCTAAGCAGGTGTGTGATCAGGAGATATACAGCACACTCGTTTTTCTCTTTAGTTCGAGGAGAATTGAACAGACCGTATGATCAGGAAACGTTGACCCAACTCTCAGATCTTTTTTTTTCTTTTTGTTGTTGTTTTGTTTTTTTTTCAGTCCAGCATGCATCTACAGATGAGCACGACATCATACAGAAGCTGGATGTGAAGCAGGTGAAGGAACCTCGAGGCAGATTTCTGCAGTTTAGTCGTAAAAATCTGTCTAAAACCAAAAACTGAAAAAATCATTGTCGCCGCCCTCGAGAGTGAGGTATCTAATTCTTTAAATGAATCTCCACACAGGAAATGTCCCTTTACATTTCACTGCTTATTACATTAATAATAATAACATTGATTACCCCTCCCGTGTACATTCAAGCATGAAAGTCCAGAGTGAGAAGAACCTTTGATTTATTCGTAGAACTTGTTAAAGAGATTGTTTCTATCCTAAAAGATAAAGAAAATGTGATTGTTTCTCTCAAAGAAATTTTAAAAATGTCTCGACCTCTTCAAGTGGAAATGCATAGCAGCTAAACGCTTCATTCCTCCTGGCTTTGTTTCGTCACACATGGCTCTCGTAGAACACCTGGCAGGGAGGGCTCGTCGCCGCCGCCTCCACCACCTCCGCCGTCTCCGCCGCCTCCTCTTTGTCCTCCGCTTCCTCCTCCTTCTCCTTCTCCTCCTCCACCTGCTCCTCGAGGTGCGCAGGAGAGAGCGGCGGGGTGGAGGGCGGGGGAGGCGAGCAGGGCGGGGCCTCTACCGGAGGAGGTGGAGAGTCGATGCTGCAGTAGCCGTCCACGGAGAGCTGCGGGTGCACCGACACCTGGATGGCGATGTGTTGCGGCTGCTCGTGGACGGAGGAGTTGTCGGAGTCGGCGGTGGGGGAGTCGCTTCGCTGCCTCTCCCTCTCTCGCCCTCTCTCCCTCTCCTGCAGGATGGTGAAGACGTCTCTCGCCCGGATGGAGGCGACCGTGCCCCCTGGATCCTGACAGCCCTCGGGCGCCTGCCTGACGAAGGTGTGCCTCATCTCCTCCACGCCCACCACCTCCAGGATCTCCTCCATGAACGTGCGGCAGTTCATGATGAGCGGCGGCAGCGGGATGCTGCGCGCCAGCTCCTCGATGTAGCGCGCGAACTCCATGGTCTTGAACTGCGTCACCTTGGCGAGCTCCAGCGTCTTGGCCGACGTGATGATGGGGATCCGTTTGGCGATCTCGAAGGCCTTCTGAAGCTTCTCGGCGCCCTCGGTGCGGAAGAACTCGTTGATGGCTTTCTCCGTCTTCTTCAGGTGGCTGCTCATCATGCAGAGGCGTGTGATGTTCAGCGCCATGATGATGGTGAAGGTGACCAGACACACCACCATGTAGTACACGCCCATGTCCCCGTTAGTGAACACCACACGCAGCGTCACGGTGCAGTTGGAGCTGCCGTGAACGTTGGACGCCATGCACGTGTATTTCCCTCGATCTGCAAACTCGATGCTGCTGATGTTAAGGATGCCTCCGTCCAGCAGCCACCACTTCCCCGCTGCAGAGAGACGGACAGAATGAAGCATCAGACAAACACACGCCATGTCATCACCATCATCCCCCCAAGAGGAAAAACGATGTTAGCTTAGATTCATTTGTATCTCTCTGGCTGAGACGGAGCTGTTAAATTTTTTCAGGTCTGAAATCGATCCGGTCCCTGAGCGATGCTGATTCAGGTTCAATCTGAGACCAGCTTAAATAAGTAACCTGTGTTCATCGCCATGACGACGATGGCGACGCTGAGAATTATTTGTCTACACAGCAGCATCTGTTTTTCTCTCAGTTATGTAAAAAAAACCAACAACTTTAAATAATTAAATCCACACAAACTGACTGAGTGGTGAAAACCACAGTGAGGCTCGTCGCTTTCACATCCACTCACTTTGTCTCCACCGATGGTTTCACATCCCCGGGAGGTTTCTGTCCTCTCGAAAAGACAACGCTCTGTTTCATTTCGTCTTTCTTCGTCCTTCTTGTTGTTTTGACGCCTTTTTCGACGTGCCGTCTGAATAAACACCAAACGTGTTGACGCGACGAGGCGTGACGCTGCTCTGCAGTTAGCATCCTCTGTGCTACCACGCGCTGACACAGAGCACACACGCCTGCCGTTAACATAGACATGGGTCGAAAAGATTGACCTGGAGGATCAGCGACATTGTCAGAGACACCCGACAGCCTTTTGAGTCAGGACTGGGCTGATGTCCGTCTCATAGGTGTTGTGAATGGAGGGAAAGTGTTTGTAGTGCGCTGGGTTTGTTGTCGTAGCTTTTATCCTACATTTAGTTTAGCTAACATGTTCATGATTTACGTTTCTGTACTGGGTCCATCCTGAAATCACAGCCGTCATAAAACAGACGGATGGAGAGGAGACGTCAACATGATGATGATTTCCTCAGAGTTCACGCGCTGCAGGGAAAGCCACGACACGTTAAAGTGTTCCCTGCTTTAAACACGTTCGGTTCTGGGTTCGACTATAAACCCTGACAATCCTCTTACTGCTCCAGCCTGCGTGCTGCACGAGTCCGCGGCTCCGCAGCATCCCTGCAGCTCGCTGCTCTCCAAGAGGAACGTGCTTACTCAGGTTTACTTCTATTTCTATGTTATAGAGCCTGACAGCACAGAACACAGCGTTGACTCATATTTATATATATAAATGCAGCTTTTTGTCAATGCAGGTCCTTAAAGCTGCAGCGCTGGTCTCATATGTGAGGACGCTCACATTCAGGATGTTCCAGCAGGATGTGACCGAGGCGTGGACGGTTTGAAAGGAGACTTTAATGTTCCTGCTGCGCCTCCTCTATGCAAATACACGAGCGCTCTGCATGCCGAGGTTGGTGTAACATTTACATGTTCCAGCGGCTGCCTTCGACAGCGATGGTTTCACGAGACGTTCACAACAATCTGAAGTGAAATCTGGACAAATCCAAACACGTCTGTGCGCTGTAGTCTTCTTAAAAAGGTTACTTCAGTTCAGTCAGCTGGGAGACGAACAGCGTTTTCAGTCACAGCGTCAGATTAGGCGCCCGCAGGATTTACTCGCTCTCCTTCCACATATTTCCCAACAGCTCCCATGGGTGTCACCCTGCAGGCTTTTCATTCACTTTGTGCTTAACTTCATTTATCAAAACAAGCAGCAACAAAAACAGCCTGTTCCCTTTCACACTACAGCCCGTCCCCTCTGCTTAGTAGCTCTGTTCATCCGTCTTTTACAAGTTTATGGTCGACTGAGACGCAGCTCACTGAAATACACTTCTTTGCTTTCTGGTGGAGAGTTGGATTTCTTCGAGCTGCTGCGGAGGACTTTGTGTATTTGTTTAAAGGATGAAAAAATGATTCTACTTTAACAACAGCTTATTGAATAAAAGGAATCCCTAAACTTGACCAGAGACTTAAAAACAAAGCCTGTCTGCTGCCTCCTACACTCGTGTTGTTTGTGTCCTCTGGAGGAGATGAATGGGCGGCCAGGAAACGAAGCCTGGCAGACAATGAAGCCCTCGCCCATCCGTCTTTTCATGTCAGAGCAACATTTTCTAATTTTACCTCGTAAGCCGGATCGTGTGATACAACTGATGTGCACTGGCCCGGCCTGCTTACAACAGTGAAAGTCTACCCTGCCTATTGAAGGAGAGAGAGGGGGGGGGGCTCTTCTGGGTTTGTGGGTCATAAAAACAAAGCTGCTCTCTGCGTGCAGGTTTTAACAAGTCGGCTCTGCGGGCAACAACAACGTTCTTCACTCTACGTTCCCTCTGAGGGGAAACACAAGAATGGAAACCCTGAGCATAAGACTTTTGTTTTTGAACGAGTGCTGAAGCTTATTGAGAGAATATTAGTGACATGCATTAATCAAGAAGACGTGTCCCCCCAGGACCTCAATCCTCTCATTGAAACACTTGAATCCTGCAGTTTACTACGGCCTTTAAAAACTCTTTATCTTTATACACACACACTGTCTTTTACACGCTTCAAACCCAGGACAGTGGCCTAATAGTTCCACGAGCGTGAGCTGGCTTGACTTCCTGTTTTGAACGTTTCAATAGTACATTTTGTCCTATCAGACAAAGAGGACAATCTAAACATTGGCTATGATTGGTGGGTGCTCTGTAGGCTGCACACACACACACACACACACACACACACACACACACACACACACACACACACACACACACACACACACACACACACACACACACACACACACACACACACACACACACACACACACACACACACACACACACACACACACACACACACAGGGGTTTATCCCTGTGACGGCTGGTCTGTCTTGAAGCCCACAAACACCGGCGGTGCCTTCGTGTGCTTCAAAGCATCAGGAAACACCAGTGTCTCATTTTCCAAACATCTAAACAGCACAGACGGACTTTTTTGTTCGCATTTGTTCTTCGGATCAAAACATCCTGCCGACTGTACACAGACGACCACATCTGTGTTTGATGTGACTACTAAACATGTTTGACTAGCAGTGGAAGATGGCGTGCATGAACTGTTATGAATACAGACTCAACCCATCACTTTAATTATAATAAACGATGGGCCAGTTAATCATCTGTTATTTGATATACTGGAGTAGTTTAGGGGGACGGGGGCAGGTTCTTTTTTAATCACCGTATGCACTGACATAACAGATTTCAGTGACATTCATTTGACAGAGGCAGATGTTTAATCCATATTGGACACCCACTATTCAGCTTTAAGCTTCTCCTACTTAAAAAAAAAAAACATTTTAAAGGTCACATAATCTTCTACTTTTTAACCACTTTTATTCTCAGAGGTACCTTACACACGTGTGTGAAGTATCTTGTTGTAAATCCACTCTGTTCCTGTATTTGATCATGTCTATAAACGACTCTATTTCAGAACAGCCCTTTTGGGTGTCTGTTGCTTTAAATATGTAAATGAGCAGTGTCTGACCACGCCCCCTCTCTGGAAGAGGATGCTGCTCTGCCAGTGACTCAGAGGGTAGAACAAACACCTAGCTGTGGGAGTGTCACCCACCTGGGGGAGGAGTCACCGCCCTTTGTGATGTCATGAAGGGAAACTCTCCGAAGGCCTGTTTGAGACTGGCACTAAGCTACAAGTACACACACTTGATTGTTACCATTCCTTCCTGTGAGGAGACGATGGTTAACTCTATAAACTGTACCCACATCTTCAAAACGGCCTCCCAGCTAAAACTCTACATTTTGAAATAGTGTGTGTGAGTCATGCTAATCCAGTCTTAACTGACTGTGGGAGAGCAGTTGGATCGGGGGGGGGGATAAGTGGCAAAACAACAAAATCAGGAAGTCTATCTTTGCGTCTAGTTAGAGACAGTAATTACTCAGTTACAGTGCAGTTTCTCTCAGCACAGCTCTCTGATATGTTTGAATATTGTTTACACTGCTAAGTACATGTAAAAGGTCTGGGAAACGTTTGTCTCTTTGTTGCACTGTATTTTAGAGGACAGCCTGTGGTGTGTACTAACTTCCTCCTATTGAGAAACACTCGAACGTCTCCTCTAGTTGTTACGTTTTAAAAGCCTACTCACAGTAAACAAAAAACCTGACACCACTCCAGATTTGCAGCTAATTAAATTATAATTGAGTGACGTGCATTGCTTGTGACATAAAGAACAGGAGAGCAGGTTTAAAGTAACAGTAACATAACTCTCACCATTGCTCTCGGTGTCCAGGCGGTCTCCATGAGAGTTGAACCACTGAACACTGGGGAACGGCTCTCCAGTGAGATTGCAATCAATCAGCGCGCAGCTCCCCTCCCGGGCAATTATCTGGCTAACTTTGGTGAATGCAGCAGGGACAAACCCGTCGTCTGTCACAGTGCCGTTCTCCGTACTGTTTCCATATGTGTCAGGTGATAAGGCCCCGACAGTGTGAGAGGCGATAAGGGACGCCAGGAGCAGAAAAACGTATCCACCTGCCCTGTGCATTTTCTCCGACAGTCGGTTCGACGCCCAAGGAGGAAGAGACTCTGTCATTCCTCCTGAGACTCCATCCAGCAGACTGGCTATCTCTTGATAGTATAAGTCAGTTTGGTTTTCAGCTCTGAGGTTTCAAACATCTCACTGAAAGACAAGAAAGCGGACAATGTGAATTAATGCAGATAGTGGATTACGAAATATGCTCAACCGCTGGAACAGACTGATAAGGAGCCTGAGTTTATAACTACTCATATAATGAATACAGGGCCGCAACTAAAGCATTCATCCACTCTTTATTATGAATTTGGCATCAGAAAAAAAATCTAATGTGCCCATCATAATTAGATTTAATTGAAAACGCTTTGGTCTCAAATTGACATGTTGAATAATTAGAAAACAGAAGGAAACGTCAATCCCTCAAATACAAGAGCCTAGACGAGCTGGAAAAAAAGATTAATTATTTATACAGAGAGATGTTGAATTTCATCTACAAATCTTTTTTTTTAAATGTGATTAAAGTGAAATCTCTATTTGTGTGGAAACATTACACCAGCTCCTAAACACTGCATGTGTTGTTTATTTCCTTGAAGGTCTTGCAGGACTGCTTGGACTTTTTTTGTGTTGAAATAGGCTTTTTTCCGGGGCAAAAATCTCCTAAATCTTAGTCAACCCGACGAATAACTCCAAACAGATGGTTTTAGGTGTTTGTTCCCCTTATACTAAGTACAGAGAATGAGGGATGTCCTCAAGTCAAATCCTCCTAAAATCTGCTTACTTTCAGGCTAAAAAATAAAAACACACAAACAAACCCTTAAGTATAATGTTTAAATGATAAAGCAAAACCTTGAAATACGTCGAAAGTGATGTTTTCTGATGTCCCTTCTGGTCAACTAGCTTGTTATAAAAGCTCACACAAAGCCTTAATCCAACATAACGGACCAAAACGATGGGCTGCGTCTATCCTCTGGTTCGCTTCTTGGCCAAACATTAAACCTACTAAAATGGCATTTAGAGCCACCTAACGTCAGCGGTTAAATACGTCGTTACATTACAGGTGGCCAATTGTATGTTTATGTAAGTTATCGTTTCTGGGTGTTACATAAAGTGGCCGCCAGTAGTGCAGTTTAAACGCTAGTATGACAAAACAAGGGCGGTGGGACCCGGCTAATCCCTGGACGGCGGTTTACATCACGGGATCCCTTTTCAGAATTGTGTCACCGCAAAGTGTGAATAAAGCAGCGCTTTTTAAATCCACAAAAACAGGGGCGGAAAAAACATTCACGTTTTTTTTGTTGTTGTTGTTCCAAATATTGTTCAGGAAAAAACAAGCAAGAGATGAGATGAGATATGAGGCCTCTAAAAAGCCCCGCATTAAACTCGGATCGAGCAACGCTGCGACGTCGCCTCCTCTGCGGGAACCCAACGGTCCAACTCAACGGTCGACTTTAGCTGCTAAAAACGGTCGACTTAAACCGAGAAGACATTTTAAAGACCCCACTTTCATACTCACAGCATGTTCAGCCCTCTCTAGTGTTTAAGGGTGGTAAAAAACACCAGCGTTATGTCGCTATTTCTCCGGCATCTCCATCATCCTCCTCCTCCTTCTGCTGCTGCTCGTCGCTATGTGGCCCAACAAGCTGCAGCTGGTCTGTCTCTGTCTGTGAGGTGCATGCAGGTAAGACTGGGACGAAGAGCTAAACTGGGACTGGAGGCTACATCGTCAAGTTGCTTTTTGGCTGCACATTGGTCAATTAAGGGAATGTGTATTTACAAACTGCGATTTATTATGATGATAAAACAGTTAAGAAGTTATAACATCAGCCAATGTGTTTGTAAACACTCCTGAGGGGCCCATTTGGGACATTTTAGGAGAAACAGCCACCTGTATTACCCTAAGCAATCTGTTTAATATTATATGAGAAATAGGCTGTTATTGTTGTTGTTGTTATATGCTTTACTCATCCTGGGTTTTAATTTGAATTTTTAGAGTCTGTAGTGGCCACAAGGGGCAGCACAAATTTAAAAAAAAACAAACAAAAAAACAGTCTCTCAAGACCCACTACCAACTCCTCTCTCAAATTCAGATATTTTTCAACCAATCAGATTGATTTTTTTTATTAGATTGTACCTCAGACGGTGCAAAACCTCTGACAGTAGTAATAAAACTGAACAAAATTAAATTACCTCTCTTTAAAAAGCGCTTGTGAGTTTTCCAGGCTCAGATGAGAACCACTGGCCTTGAGAGTGGTTTTCCTTTAATTTTGAGCCAAGTCCCCGGTGATCTGACAGCTGTTAATCAAATCTTTACCCCCTTTTAGCTCCATTTTGGTCTCAACCAACTCCTTATTTCTTATATCTGACTCTTAAATCAGGGTTTCAGAACAACAAAAGGCTGTAGGTGTTTAAAATGTAGTTTAAATGCTTACAATGGTTTCAACCACTACAGAGATGGAGATATAAATGTCTGAAGTTCGGAGCATTGTGCCTGTAAATATGAAACTTTTATAACAGCACCTGTCGACTTGGGTGGAAAAGTTATTGATTCAACATGAACTGTGAAGCAGAAGACTAAAAACTTGTGCACCGTGACGCTGACTTGGATGACGACAGCTATTGAGACTTGAGCTTCATGGTTCCTATCTTTTATCTTTCCTTATGAATATTTCCGCTGCCTGGCCCTGACTCTCCTGTGAAAGGGGGACAGCAGCAGGGTCTGCTTAGCATCCTTGGTTTCCATCAACAATCAAAGCAGACACATGCTTTTAAAAGGACGGTGCATTTGATTGGGTGGTGCAGTTACAGCTACTTAAGAGTTGTGATGGTAGTGCAGGAGAGCGATTTCTTTCATCGTAAACCTATTCAATTTAAATATCATTTGTTTAAGCATATTTGTTGGACTTTACCGAAGACCACATCCAGGTCATCTGTGTTGTTTTTGATTCTAATTTTTAAAGCCTGAGCTGATGACTGACTGACCTTGATGCATTGGATACAGTTTGAAATAGTCTCTGTGCCAAGGCTGCAGCAGACAATCAATACGTGAGTCAATACTGCTCTATAGAAACGATGGATATTTCAGGGAATGAATGTGTGGCTGTGTAAAGTTAGACTTTCTATTCTGCTGCCCTGAAACTCGTTGTGTTACTCCTGTGTTTCAAAGCTGACTTATTTTTGCATTGAAGTTTAACATGAAACCACAAGATAGACTCATAAATATTATACATTCTACCCGTTAAAATAGTCCCAGTAGACAGCCCACTTTAAATGCTATATATTGAAGTAAACTTGACAGCTTTATTTGTAAAAAAGTTAAACTTGTAATGCAAAAGTGGTGTTATTGCTGCTTTTCTTCTCACTGTAAATCAGTGTAGGGAAAGCCTGAGCTTTAAGCCGCCCTTTTGACCCCATCGTCCGTCATGGATGACTGTCTCAGCTTTGCATAACCACTGTGAGAGCCTGCTCACAGAGTGCTGCATATTATTACAGAAGGGGGGGGGGGGGGGGGGGGGGAATTTAAAAAGTGAACAGCTTTCAAGGTGAGCAGTCAAGCCAAACAAAGACTTCACATAGTAACAAATGACACAAGTTTAAATAAAATACATTCAAGTTTTATTTTACATTTTAAAATACAAACCAACGAAAAACAACCAAAAACAGCTTCTCTCTGGAAGCGATGAATCTTTGATCACAAAGCTTCTTTGATCAACGAGGACAGTCTCCTGAAAGCCTGTTGACATTTTTGGAGAGTTCAGACTAAATTCAGGAGTGTGTGTGTGTGTGTGTGTGTGTGTGTGTGTGTGTGTGTGTGTGTGTGTGTACCTCATCTATCTGCTCTGGTGTGGAGAGTGAGAAGGCCGCTCTGACGTAGGGACAGGGGTCACTACTGTTGATCATGAAGACACCTCCGGGTACCAGCAACACCTTCAACACACACACACACACACACACACACACACACACACACACACACACACACACACACACACACACACACACACACACACACACACACACACACACACACACACACACACACACACACACACACACACACACACACACACACACACACACACACACACACACACACACACACACATTAAATCATTGTTGGGTTGAAACCACTTATCTGTTTTGATTTTGCACGCTAAGCTAAGCTAAGCTAACAAACTGCTTGAGAAAGATGGATGCATACCCAATGGACATGTGAGTGGTCTTAGATTAAACTCATCCAAAAATAAATAAAGATGTATATATTTCAAAATGACAAACTCCCTAAACATCCAATTTTGTGGGTTTCAACCATGGTGAAAATCTAACAGCAACCGTCAATCACTGTGAAGAAGAAGAAGCGCTAACCAGAGAGATTCTCCGCTGACACGAGTTTCTTATCTGATGTGATGCACAGTCAAGGAGTTTTCATATCTGCTGTGTGGACGTTTCAAATACCCGGAGAGACAGCTGCAGTGCAGACACGGGAAAAGCCTGATTCTACCCACTCTGGTTCATACACGTCTATACAGACATTCACTTGCAGGGATTTGCAAATTCTGTGTGTGTGTGTGTGTGTGTGTGTGTGTGTGTGTGTGTGGGAGGGTAAACGCTCATTTGCTGAACCCACTCACAGTGCACATAAAAGGCCCTTTACACACACACACATTTCACTCTATTCAGAACATAACCCGTCTCTCTCTCCCCCTGTGCAAAACGTCGGCTGACAAACACGGAGAACAAGAGCCAGAAAAAGAACCAACAGATGCATTGTGGGTAACCTGCTGCTGGAATATGGTGGTACGGTAGTTATGTGTTAAGCGTCAGCGATAAAGGGGATTTGTATAAAAAGAAATGAAGCAAAGGGATGAATCTGAAGTTGTGCGCTGACCTCTTTCTCCAAAGCTTTCTCCATGATGAGCTGCTGCGTGTCGGCGATGCCTTTAAGTTTGATCCACAGGAACATGCCTGCAGACGGGGCGTGCCACTCTGCTACATCTACACACAGACACACACAGGGTGGAAGAAGACAGGAGAGAGAACCTGACCGTGTGTGTGTGTGTGTTTACTATGTGACTCGGAACAGCACACAGGCTTTCCCTCTTCAAATGTTTTTGTAAACTCGGAAGCACGAATGTTTGCACATTTGAGAAGATGGTTTTCAGACATCGTTTAGCAAACTTGGTGCTTCTAGCTGTGCGAACCCGCTCCACAAATCTAATTGAAATGTTGAAGTAATGGCCTCTGTTTCTATAAACTTGTATTTTTTTCAACCACAAACCTTTGAGCCACTTGTCTGCAGAGCCGATCATGGCGTCACGCTGTTTTCTGTAAAACTCGATCACCCTGCGAGACGGAGACAAAAAGGTTGACGTTCTTTCATCGTCACTGCAGGTGTTCAGAGAGAGGATTTAATCGTCTCCCTAACCAGTCACACCAGTCGTGCAAAGCAGAAGTAGAGAAAGACGTACCGGTCTATGTGTTGGAGGAAACCGTCCTGCCCCCAGCTGTGCAGCAGCTGAGACACCATGAGCTGTTTGAAGACAGCATGCAGGTTACAGAAGACCAAAATAATTGACAGTAAAACGACCACAACATGTTGTTTTTGTCCTCTTCGTGCTTCACGTTCGTACACTTGATAAAGTCCTAAATGCTTCCTTCATCCTGTTTCCATGAGTCCAGATCAGAGTAGGAAGCAGAAGTGGAGATAAAACACACCAACAACATGACGTCTTCTGTGCCTCTATCTGTGGCTGCTCTGTTCGTTTGTCGGCACTCAGACTGAAGGGCCGAACTGTTCTTTGTGTAATGTGTGTTTCCTGATGTTTAAAAAGCTGATTAAAGCTGCCACACAAAAATCATTCAGATATCCTGCATTCAAAAACATATTCTGTTTTTTTTTTTAAATCCAATATAAACGGGACAGTCTCCTCGTCACAAGAAGAAACATCCATGAATACATGACAAAGTTTGTTTGTCGCCGTTTGCATGACACCCTGCAGCACAAACAGCTGAGCGAGTAAGGCGAGCGCTCTTTGATTCACCTGTGTGAAGGTGCTCGTGTGCATGGTGGAGGCCTGGATGTGCAGCACCACCCGGTCTACCAGAGGTTTGGGTCCGGTCACAAAGCCGATCCTGAGCCTGAGAGAGAGAGAACACGGTCATGGATGGAAACAAGGAGCGCAGCTACGCTCAGAAAGAGGGGGAATATTAAAGACTAATGAAAACAGGAAACAGAGCCTGCTATCATCACACGAGTGTGTCTTACATAAATGTGTTTTTACAGCTACAGATGGTTGAAGATATAACTGATGATCTATAACACCATTTAAAGTAGGTGTTTGTAATGTTAGTCTTTAATATGTCAACAGATTGAATGTTTGTTTCCTCTCTATGTGCTGCTGACGGTGCAGGCAAACAGAGCGTGTAGAAGATGAAACAATGACAGGTTGGGTTTCTATTATTAGCATGCACATGTTTCGGTTTCTTTTGTAAAGTCAAAGCACACTGCAGTCTTTAATATTGCAGTATTAGGACTTTCTACAAGTGGAACTAATAGTGACACACACATAAAGATGCTCACCCTGAAGACAGGATCTTAGAAAATGAGTCCGTCCTGATGATTCTTCCGTCAACATCCATGGAGAGAAACGTGGGAGCCCACGGCTGGAGAGAAAAAAATAAATCAATAAATCAGTCTGGACTCAACTGAATACGAGACTCTGTTATTATTTGTTTTGTACCTTATCAAACTGCAGGAAGTAGTAAGGGTCGTCCTCGATGATAAGCATGTCGTACTGTCGAGCGAGCTGTTGAAAAGTGAAAGAAATCGGTTTCACGGCGAGTCCTTCGATGACGCTGTTGCTTGTTGCAGAGATCATTTTAACTTCACAACTTCATTTACTTTCTCTCTCGATAAGCCCGTCACAGCAGAAGGCTGTCCACTTACTTCTGATTTCTGCCTGGTAACAGAAGTGACCACAGTTCCTGGTGTATCCACGTTGGACCTCTCTTATAAAAACATCACTCGAGACTTGCTCTTTATTTAAGATGATGAGAGATTTGATTTTTTCTTTTAATACCTCGTACACTTCCTGCTTCCTCTGAGCTGTCATGGAGGCACCGGTGGGGTTTCCGCCGTTAGGGATGGTGTAAAGGATCTTTGGGACGTTGCTGTTGGGCTTGTGGACGTCTGAGGGATTCCAACGAGACAAAACCTCCTTCAGGGCTGCAGGTATCATGCCGTGCTGATCGCTGGGAACGTTGATTAAGTTGCAACCGAGCGGCTGGAGCTACAGAAGGAGGGAGAAGGTCAGAGGATTAAAAAGTTAGCTTAGGTAGATACGTAAATGTAGGTTGTGTTTAGAAAAAGAAAAAAAAGGGCGGTGCTCTCACGGCTGCGAGTGTGCCTGAATATGTGGGTGCGTCCAGCAGAACGTTGTCTCCGGGGTTGACCAGCATCTCAAACACCTACAAAAACCACAAACAGCAACACGACACTGATGACACCAGAAGAGCTCTTTAGTTTTATACATATTGTTTCTTTACAAGTACAAACTTCACTCACTACACCAACACCTCATCGTACAAAAGATAAACATTAAAGGTCACATATTATTCAAAACTTCACCAAGTTGTCTGTCTACAAAACCCCCCAATGATGAGAAAAGTCCATCCTCTTCGTTTCCTGCCTGCTCAAACAGGCCGTTTGGAGATGTTCCCTTAATGACATCACAAAGGGCAGTAACCCCTCCCCCAGGTGTCCAAAGATTTGGATAGGGGTTTGAAGGGTGTCGTTTAACTCTTTCGGTTCCAAAAATAGCTACCTGAACAAAGAGGTAAATCTTTAAAGGTAAAGTGTTGCTTTCCATTCAGCTGTCACGTATTTAAAAAAACAACAACAACAACAACAACAACAACAAACAGTTTCTTTGACCGGGTGCATTTGTCCCCTAAGAATGGGTTGCAGCAATAAAAGCCCGTTTTGTAGATACTGCCAGGAGCAATATGATGGAGCGTTTCAAAAACTTTTACTAACAATTTGTCTTTCAGATCCCTAAATGTTTAAAAAACTTAAACGAGTACCTTACAGAGCCCCTCCTGGCTCCCGGTGGTCACACACATGTCCATCTGGCCGTTCTCTGGAGCGTAGCTGGCAGTCGGAGGGTTGTGGAGGTTTTTCTGGAGATTTTTCATCCACGTTAGCAGCTCAGGGATTCTACATAGAAACAAATAAAAAGGCCTTTAAACCACTGTGACATTCCTCATTTAATACACAGAAATTTCAACTGAACTTGATTTTTACAAAGAAGTTGCTTCCATCCACACAGTAACTCAACATAGAGGTCCAATCTGTAGGATCTTTTTATGACTTAGACCTAAACAAATACAAGTCAAAGCTCCAGGTTGGAGTCAGGTGATAAGTGCTAATAAAAAGATAACGTCAGCTGTGCAAAGATAACCTCAAAGTGCTGCTGAGAGCTTTCCTGACGTTATTCAAAGTGAAGTTCAAATCAGGATTCAAAATAAAAGTTCTTTGATCTACAGACAGCAGACCGACGAGTCTGTGTATTTCATTCTTCCTTCAGTGCGCCGTCACTGAGGCTGATGTGAAGCTACCTTTAGGAGTCCTGTTTCATCTCTCACCCATTCGAAGCCGAGTACTGCAGAGCCCTCTTCATCGCCGCCTCGTCAAACGTGACGGTCTCTCCGTGCTTCACCTTAATGGACGCCGACAGGAAGGGGAAGGTGTCGGGGTTGGGCGCTCCTCCAGCCAAAGAGATCAGGGATGGAGGTGAGCGCTGCTGCAGCTCGGCTTCACACAGGTGAAGACACAACAGACAAAACCTTCTCAGTGAGCTCACGCGTCATTAAAATGATCGTAATATAGACGTGTAAGACATTTGGCAACAACGAGGCAACACATCACATGTAACTTCATTATGTTTGCATGTTTACGTTTTGGTCACTGTAATTTAATGGAGGAGAATAAAACAGAAAAGCTGATGATTTTAAATCAAATTTGGAACCAAAGTGTCTTCTAATCAAAGCTAATAAAGACCATCTGAAAGAAAAATTCCCCAATAAAGCTTGGAAGTTTTCGCTGTATAGTTTCTAATTTATAAAAGCACCTCAGTGCCCTTTATTGCCCTAAACCCTTTATTAGTTTAGCTTTCATTCAGGTAAGGAGTATTTATATGAATTACAACTTACAGGTCATTTACATTTAAGATTTGTATGCCAGTGGTTCAGTCCAGTGAAAAAAACACTCAAACTGAGAAACTGTGATTAGAGAGAAGTTGGTGTTTTGCTGCACAAGGAGGAAGGACATTTAGCTGCAAGATTTGGTGGTTCAGCCTGATTCAGTTTTCTTTTAGTTTTTAAACAAATAAATCAGCACACTTTTACAGACATACTCACTCAGCATCCTGATGGGGGAAGGCTTCCTGGCTGCGCTGACAGCCGTCAGAAACCGAGCGTAGTTCATGATGATTCCTGCCAAATGTTACATAAAATAATCCAGTCACATAAACACACAGCTTAATACATTGTGTAGGTTTATTTGTGTACACAGCTGCCTCCTGCTGTGTGTAAAAATGATTATGTTTTTTATTTATTTACATTTGTTTACACGTTTTATTTCAAGAGTTTAAATCAGTTTAAGGTGTGTTAGGTAAAAGAACACCATGCCAACACTTACTGTAAAGTTAGACAGTATAAATCAACACTAAATTGTTTATAAAGTGTTCAACTAGAGCCGCGTGCACTGACACCGTCTTTATGACGCTCCAATAAACCCATCAACATAAATTATGCATTATTAATAAAGTACATTTCAAAGTATTTACGGCTTTAGTTGGGAAACGCTCAGCTGTGTAACTGACCTTGCGTATCACTGCCAAATCGCCCCCGGAGACTTCTGGGTAATGTCGTTCTTCACCTACAAAACACAACACTCGTCATTGTCACGTGAACTACGTTACCCAGAGTGCAAAGTAAAAACCGGCGTTTCTGATTCAACGAACAGTTTGTGCTTACTGTAAGGACATGTTGTTGTTATAAACAGTGTCACGTGAAAGTTAAAAACTACAAAATGCAATAACACTGTACGGAAATAAAAACTTTTACGCCAGACATCTTGTTTTCAATCGTTTCTCGCCACGAGTGTTCAGTCAACCGGGTCCTACAAACCGGAAATGACGTGGAATAGGGCTAGCGTGTTAGCATCATAGACTATTAGCATGACTTCGTTTAGCGAACTATCTTCTGTCAAACATTCTAATAAATATAATTAAGCTTTAAAGTAGAAACATCTTCTACGTGTTGTATTTCGACCTGGTCTGCCCTCGTTTATTTCTGCGATGGGAGCGCAAACTGTGAGCTACATCAGGTCTGTTTACCATGTTTACATGTTTAAATAAATACAATAAATACAATGCATGTAGTGTAGCGTGGCTGTTGAATATTTACACATATATAATATTTGTATTTAATTAAAGCCACGTTGCTAAGTTCGTCTAACATGTGCAATGTGTTTGTTTTCTTTCAGCTTCAGTTTCTCTCAGTTGTCTGAGGATCCTGCTGATAGAGCTGCACACAGACTGTCCTTTGATTGATCACTTCTTCATCTTCTAAATGGGGAAAAGGAAAGACATGATTCACCCCAGGTTCCTCAGTATGTATGATTATTTAAACACGCAGTAAACTTTAAATGTTGAATACAGAGGAGATATCAGGCATTTAAGTTTCTAGTTTCCTGGGCTGATTTTCACCTCCTGTCTCAAAACAGAATTATTAGACACAAACAAATACAAAAACAGTGAAGCTGTACAAATACAGACATGATGGACTAAATAAGACTAAACCGTGAAAAGGATCAATGCTCACAAATTGTTTTATTTTTGTCTTAAAAACCTTGAGCTCTGTCAGATATTATTTAATTATTACTATTGAATTGATGCTTTACAATTAAAGATTGATTATTAGATGGTAATGTGTTTCCTCTTACTGACTTATGTTTAAAAACAGTTTTGATTTGAGCTTGGTGTTGGTATTATGAAGTAAAAAGTTCTTGATTGATGTGAAGCTGTTGGAAATGTGTCCTTTTTATTTATCAGTTTGCAGTCAGATGGCCTTTTTTTTTTTTAATTCTGTGTCTCCTCTCCCTCGTGAAAGGTGGTGATGGCGGGTCCAGCCTGCACAGCGTCCACAAACGAAAACACAAAAAACACAAGAAGCACAAGAAGAAGCATCACAGCTTCGCAGACGTCCCGGAGCCCGAGCCCGTCGTGATCCCTCGTCCTCCTCCGCCTCCGCAGCTCAGACTCAAGATCAAGCTGGGAGGGCAGACGCTGGGCACCAAGAGGTGAGCTCAAACGTGTGTGTGTGTGTGTGTGCTGCTCACTTTCATTCACACCCCGTCACTCAACGCGCCCTTCTCTACTTCTGTTTGTAGTGTTCCCACCTTCACTGTGCATCCCGGTGTGGCTTGTCCTCCGTCTCCTCTGATGATCATTCATAATAATGTTGACGACGACGACGATGATGATGAAGATGACGATGAGGAGGATGACGATGAGCCCTCTGTGCCTCTGGAGCAGTACAGAGCCTGGCTGGGTGAGTTCAAGTACAGTCTTTAGAAACTACTTTGTTTTATTTTTAAAAAATTAAACAAAGTCGTTTTTAAAAGTCTTTAATATTTGACCGTGCTGTGACTGTTCTGTCGTCATGGTTAGAAGAAATGAACAGTCTCTGTGGCGCAATTGGTTAGCGCGTTCGGCTGTTAACCGAAAGGTTGGTGGTTCGAGCCCACCCAGGGACGGAGTGTTTTGGGGCGGTTGTAGCTCAGTGCCGTATGGACTTGGGTTGGAAACTAGAGGGCTGCCGGTTCAAGTCCCGTTGCAGACCAAATTATAGAAGTTGCTACCCTTGAGCAAGGCACTGAACTCCCCACCAGCTCGGGCGGTGCTTCCAGTGTGGGCAGCTGCAGCACTCTGATGTCTCTCCATTAATGCATGTCCTCAGGTCCTGCTTGTGCATGTGTGTGTGAGAATAAAGTGCGAACCAGTTTCCCCTGAGAGGATTAATAAAGTGTGTGTATATATATATTTATATATATATATATATATATATAAATATAATTTATATATATAATTATATAATATATATATAAAACATTTATTTATCTTAATTTGTCTGTATTAGACGAGGACAGCAATCTAGCTACATCCCCAATGCCAGACATGGACTCGGACTCGATGCTGGTCGGGCCGGTGGACGAGGAAGAGAGGTGGCTGGACGCTCTAGAGAAGGGCGAGCTAGACGACAACGGAGAGCTGAAGAAGGAGGTCGACGAGTCTCTGCTGACAGCCAGACAGGTGGGGAAGAAATAAAAAGGTGGAAATGTTGAACGCTGCCGCAGACGAGCACACAGCCCTGATTTTATTTGTTTGTTTGTTTTGTGTGCGTTCAGAAAGCTCTGCTACACAAACAGCAGAGTCAGCCCCTCCTGGAGCTCCCCATGGGCTACAAGGAGAAAGAGATGACGGCAGAGATGATGCAGAAGCGGGAGGAACGAGCCCGAAAGCGCCGTATGCAGGCCGCCAAGAAGGCAGAAGAGAACAAGAACCAGACGATAGAGAGACTCACAAAAACCAGCAAGGCCAAGATCAAGAGCATGAGAGAGAGGAAGTCCAAGCAGAGTCAGGTCCCCATGATCCGCTACAGCGACTCAGTCCAGGGCATGGCCATTTCCTTCCCCACAGGACTCCCCACGCCGCTCCCAGCACGCTCCGCTCCTCCAGCCGCAGCCCCTCTGAACTGCAGCGTCAGCGGGTGCACCAACCTGAAGAAGTATGCGTGCTCCAAGACCGGGGTCCCGCTCTGCAGCCTCGAGTGCTACAAGAGGAACCTGCAGCTGGTTGAGAGCGCCGCCTGAAATATAAGTGATCGCCAACATCCACTGTGTCGTTTGGTTTACACACATGGAAAACAATCTACACAGACGAAGTCCCAAAGTTTACACTGTAAACTATGAACTTTCTTTTGTCTTCTACTTTGCCATCGGCTCTTTATTATCAACGATTATGTTTTGTTTTTTTCCTGCAGTGATTTAATTATGTACTTTGTAAATGTTTAGGGAACCTGTCAAACGCAAACATGAAGAGTATTTATGATTGACGTCACAGGAGCTGAATGTGTTTTTACACCGTCAAGTAAAAGAAGTGAGCTTGGACTGTTTTTCACTGAGTCAATAATGTCGCTGTCTGACGACCGGCCGATGTGTTTAGAAAGAATAAAGAGAAACTGCGTCTTCTTTGATTTCATAGTTTATGTTGGTAACAAAATGACCCTGTGTTACAATAAAACTGTACATTTTGAAATAAGTTACAGATGAAATGTCTTCTCAACACTGCATACACACCGATCTTTACAGCTTTAGCTTTATTAGAAATGTCTGATAATGAGGCAGCAGCATGATTGGTCCAGCTTTTCTCATCCGCTCTGATTGGAGGTTGATGTGAACTTTTTGAGGTATAAGCTAAAAGATCTCTGCACAAAGTCACCTGGTTTGACTTCACTCCGCCGTTCTACCTTCTTATCACTGCAGCAGCAGAACCTCCGTCACACACAAAGCTCGTGTAACGTTTTCCACACAGTTTTAGTGTTTCCTGAGAATTCGACACAAGCTTCAGCTGTTTTACAGTCACGATCCACAGAGAGGGCGAGGCGTCATGAGGCCAGACCGAAGGAGAGTCTGAAGGCCATCTCGACAGGAACCTCGGCCACCGAGTCGTGGAAGCACACGTAGAACTCCTGAGGGACCGGCTCGAGCAACATCCGCCTGAAAGTCAAAAAGGAAACACAAGATTTAGAGAGGAAGGAGCCTTGAAATAAATCCTCAAACATGAACATCACTATTACTTCTTCCAGCTTAAAGATAAACGAGATCGAACTTTATTGATCCTCCATTGGGAGAAATCTGTTTATAACAGCTAAAAAAATAAATACAGGTAGAATCTACAAGACACTGAAAAGTTAAAACACCTTTGCGTGAATTAAATAAAAAGAAACAATTGTACGTCCTTGGTGGGAAGGCGAGTGCAGAGGAGCTGGAGATGTGACGCTGCAGGAGAGCGGAGACTTCACTATAGCAGCGGTTTGTTTTGATTTCATGCAGGTGCTGAAGGGCGACACCTACTGGATCAATAAAGTCGCACACTCAGTTTATTTCTTGTTGGATGGGATTGTTTGTTTTGATCAGGTTTTTGTTTTGTAAATATTGACTCAAGATGTGACGTTAGAAATTATAACAAAAGTTTGATTTGTTCACTGTGATAATGAACAATAAAGTTACACAGATCTTACTTAACAAAATGAATGAAGAACAAATCATTAAAAGCTTTTCAGGAGAAAAGAAAAGACATATATAGTGTAACGGTTCATGTTGTAAAGTCAGTAGTTGATTATGTGACATAATTCCGATTATGTGGAGAGTCAGTGAATGCACCAGCGAGAACGTGTGGAGCGGCTGTATGAGACAAAGCAGGGTGAGAGAGTTGGATTGTTGCAGCAAATTACGTGTTGTTCTCTGCTGTAAACGGCGTGGTCACGGCCGACAGTGACCGGGTTATTAAAAGCTGTTATTTGAACACTCTCGTCGTCCTTTAACGTCCGTACGGACGCTACATTGGTGTCAGAAGTAAAGCTACGGAGTTAATTAGCCGCTAGCGTTAGCCGCAGCTTGCCGACAGCATGGCTTCCCAGCGAGAGTATACCAGCACTCGACCTAAAATGAAGGAGGAGGTGGCGGACAGCGACTACGGCGATATGTGGAGCCGTGATGCGGACCACATGGAGCGCCTGAGACAATCAGCCAGAAGGCTAGCTGCCGATGCCAGGTTCGGCTCTTCAGGTGGGGAGGAGCACGCTGGCGCCAAAACGTGCGACTCTGCGCGGGCTACGAGCCGGCTCCAGGTGAAAACGCCAAAGTACTCCGGTAAGGCAGACTGGGTTGCCTTCCATGCCCAGTTTGAGCTGCTGCTTCGTTTGCTGGCTAACGACATAGAGATTAGAGCTGGGTATCGATTCAGATTTCCCAAATCGATTCGATTCACAAGGACCCGATTCGATTCGATTAAGGATATTTCAGTCACAGTACCAATTTTACTTGAATAATTTTAACTCTAACTTGGTGCATTATTAAAGATATTATTGTTGAATTAAGCCCAAAGCAGTGCCATTAATCATGTACTTTTTTATTAAACATGACCAAAACAAAAATGTAATAATTTAAATCAAATCACAAGGCAGGCCGTGTAAACAAGGTGGCTACAAACACATTGTAAACTGAGGACATTCACTTTGCTGCCTGTGACTGTCTCACAAAGGTTTTGTGCAATATGACACGTTGGTTGCAAAAAAAATCTAACAACTGTATCAGAAAAGAAACAACCGAAAGAGACAAACAATCATACAAATGAATAAATAATGAATAAATAAAAGTAAACAACCAGAAATTTAAAAGGTTCTGAGTTGTTGAATAGCGCAATAATTCAGGTTGTCAGGTATGAATCCGTTGCTCTGGATGTCCAACAGTCACAAGTTAGGGCGACTCTCTCTGCTAACTTAAGCCATGTTGCGATGCTATGTTTCACGTCTGCATACATGTTTGGGACTGTCACTTCACTGTTAGCGTGTTGGTATAACGTAGCGTGGCTCCAGAGTCTTTATAAGGCCGCGGAAACCATCATTTTCAACAACGCTGTGTGGTCGTATGTCCTTGCACATAAATGTTGCGACAGCCTCGGTTATTTTCTGGTCTCGCGGAGAGTTTGCTGGTAACCTTCATACAAATGCCTTCTCCAGCTGCGTTTGCTTCGGGTCCGACGTCTTTCCAGACTGCGTTTCCGAGTGATGTCTCGATAAATGATTTCGGACATCCGTTGTGTTTCCACAATATTTCACCTCCACGCTGCAGATCTTGCATATAGTTTTGCTATTGTCCAGTTCATTGCTGCCTTCGTGTTTTTTAAATCCAAAAAAGTTTGTTGGTAGTGCCTTCAGTGCTCCCGCCATGTTTAACGACGCTCGCGCTCTTCACCTAGTGACGAGATCTAGGCCAGCAACACAGACGGGGGAACCTGGCTCCACTTCCTCCAAAAGCAGATGACACCATTGAGTCTGCAAGGGTGGTGGGCTGGACTCACTTGGGCGACTTCTGCCATGTCCCTGTTACCCTGGCGGAGAACCAGCGCATAGCCCTTGTTGATACGGGCTCCACTGCGACGCTGTTGAGGCCGGATGTGATTCCAGCGGGAACACGGTTAGAGCCTACAGTGGTGAAACTGCGTACGGTGACTGGTGAACTGACCCCGATGCTGGGGAGAGGGAGGGTGGCTATCCGGATAGGGGGGCTTGTACTGGACTTTGAGGTGTGGGTTGCAGCAGTCCAGGACCCATGCATCATAGGACTTGACTTCCTGCGGGCTGCTCGCTGTGTGCTAGACCTGGGGAGGAACACACTGGCTTTCCCGGGGGGCTCCACTGTGAAACTTGTGCACCCCACACCGGCCCTAGGGTCGCAGCTGGGAGCTTCAAGAGCTGGCGTGATTAGTTATCGGCCCGAAGTGGCACCCCAAGCTCCCGCTCTCGCCCCTGAACCCCCCTTCTCCCCTGCCCCGGTCGGACTGGCTGCAGAGAGGGAGGCTCGGGAGGTGGAGCTCTGCACTGTGGAAGGGCACAACCCTGTGCTTGGCGAGGATGGACTAGTCTGTAGAGCGGTGCAGATTGTTGGGTCATCAGGATGGAGAGTGCATCAAGAGCAAGATGCCGATCTCCGACCAGTGCTGCTGTGGGTGGAGTCCGGAAGGAGGCCCTATCGGAAGGAGGTCGCTGTGTGCTCCCCTGCCACGAAGGGACTCTACGAGAAGTTTTCAGCTCTTCGACTTAAGGACGGGGTACTTCAGAGAGCCTGGAAAGTGCCAGCTACAGGAGGGGAAAGGTGGCAGGTGGTGGTCCCCAGAGCTCTAAGAGAAGTTTTTACTGGGGCCAGCTCAGACGGGACGTGGAGGACTTTTGCCACCACTGTGACCTCTGCACATCGCGTAAAGGCCCCCCCGACCTATCCCGCGGAAGGCTTCAACAGCTGGCTGTGGGAGCCCCGATGGAGATGGTTTTTGGTTATCCTCCAGACACACCAGCAGTTCCGCAAGGGCAGGAATACGCCAGGAGGCTCCAGGATAGGATGGAGTCAGCTCATGCTTTTGCCCGTGACCAGCTTGGGAAAACAGGGATAAGGCAAGAACGAAACTACGACCTGAGGTCCAGGGGGAAGGACTTCAGGGCTGGTGACTTGGTGTGGGTGTACACCCCGAAAAGGAAGAAAGGACTGTGTCCAAAATTAGTCTGTCATTGGGTGGGGCCCTGTGAGGTGTTAGAGAGGTTGGGGGAGGTCGTGTATAGGGTCCAGCTGCCCCCTAGAGGGAGACAAGTGGCTCTTCACAGAGACAGGTTGGCCCCATACAGAGGGGATGCGCGGCCACTTCAACACTCCAGGACCCCGACATCCCCTTGGAGAGGTGGGACGTCACCACCCCTGGGCTCACCTCCTGCACGGCAGCTGGATGCTGCAGGGGTGACGACTCGGCCCTGGAGACGGAAGAGGACCCCGGGTCGCCTCAGGGACTTTGTTTGTGATCCCTTGGGGCGAGGGATTCAGTAAGGGGGGGGACAGTGTAACGGTTCATGTTGTAAAGTCAGTAGTTGATAAAAATCAACAAATCTCTATGTTTGATCACCTGGTGTGTTCCTATCACTGTCAATCAGTAAGTAGATGATGCAAAACACTGCGCACATATTCATCTCTTCCTCGTTAGTATAGTGGACAGTATCTCCGCCTGTCACGCGGAAGACCGGGGTTCGATTCCCCGACGGGGAGTTCCATTTTTCCCCCCACCTCCCCTTCGTTCTGTTCTTCATGTTTTTCAAGGCTTGGATTAATTTTCTTTCCATCTTTTTATCGGCTCCTTTTCAGCTGCATCAGAAAATCTTTCCTTTAAGTTCAATTGATTCAAATATTTGAAATTTGAGATTCAAATATAAATCAAGTGTGATTTCCTGGATGCAGTTTAGTGACCTGAACGTTTGATTTAAACTTTCACTCAAACGGAAATGTTTTTAAATGTTTACTGCTCTCAAACTACACGAGAGAGACTCCTCTCTGAGCAGGCTCCAAAAACAACCGCTGACTCCTGCTCTCCCATGATCCTTTTCTTCTCTCAAATTCCTGACCGCCCTGCCCCCACGTCTGTAACCTTGGTAACCTCTCCAAGACGAAGTTGCCTCAGCTTAGGAAGGTTTCCTCCCCGCTCGCTCAAACACAAAAGAGAAAATTGGCTACAAGAGCGTTGTGCTCGTATTGTGGTTTTGTTCTTGACGATCAGCGCTTCATTGCTGTTTTTTTTTTTTAACCGTGTTACATTTCTCACCACAAGGATCGTTGGTCTGATTACAACACTGTGAGCCGTGTCAGAGCAGACAGCTGGAGGGTTTCCTGTTTCTGGAGCCACACATGTAACGCTGTCTCACCACACGTGACCCATTTTAGGGTGAACTGTCTTACCCTATGACCCAGTAAGTCATGGTGGGAGCAGGTTTCTTCTGGTCGGTCCAGTTCTCTGGTTTACACTGGAACAGGACTCCATGTTCCTTCACTGGACCCAGACCCCAGTCCCTGCCCCGCGGCCGCTCTGCGTCCCGACGACCCTGCAGAACAAAAAAACAATCAATGCAATCAGAAAAACAGAAAACTGTCTTCACTGACTTTCAAAGAGAAGATAGTTGAACCTACACACAGCTCTCACTCTCATCTCTTCCTCGTTAGTATAGTGGACAGTATCTCCGCCTGTCACGCGGAAGACCGGGGTTCGATTCCCCGACGGGGAGTTCCATTTTTTCCCCATCCATTAACATGACATCTTACGGACTGTGTTTACAGAAAACCTCTTTATAAATGTCGTTTCAAATATCTCACAAAGACGGGAAAATGAAATCATAAAAGAAGAGAGGAAGACCAAACTCATTCTTGTTTATGTGATCTCTGGACAGTGTGCATGAAGCGTTTGTGTGCTGAAAAGAAAAGCGCTGCAGGTCCGTCCTGTCTCCATGACAACAGTTTGTTGACAACAGCTCTGTTACTTTTTACTGCATGTTTAATATTTGAGATTGTTTTTTAACCCCGCAGACACGGAGCAAACACGAGACATGATCTGTAGGAATATCACACAGCGCCTTTCTGATCAGATGAAAGAGCTCAGAGCGGGTGCACAACAACACCAGAGGATTTGTAAAAAAAAACAGGCGCTGGACGCTTTTCATCCAGACGGCTGCTTTTTGTTGCAAACGCTCCCATACCCGCTAAAAACAACTGAAAAAAAGACAAAGTGATCATGAAATCCTCATGAAGGGTGTGTGTGTGTGTGTGTGTGTGAGAAAGAGAGAGAGACGTTACTGAGTGAGGCAGAGTAAACGGCTCTACTCCGGTTCAAATATCGGAATCGCTCAATCACATCAGTGTGTGCAAGAAAATAGTTGACATGAAAAAAAATCGCAACTAGTTTTGCAATTTTTGCTTCCTGCTGAAATTTAATTGCAAAAAAAAAAAAAATCTAAAAACATTGCAACACGTATTGCCAATTTTTTTTGAAAAGCTGCCACGAAATCAGTCATTTTAGGCCGCAACAATCCCTCAAAAAGGCTGTGAAACCCTGAAGGGGCTGAGGGATGAATGTATTCCGGTTGCGGTGGGATTTTTAAAGATCGTCACCTGATTAGTTTAGTGTAGGGTTTTCTTAACCATGCCCTTCGAAGGGCCGCGAGCGCCACCTGCAGGGCCGCGAGGGGATAATATGTTTGCATCTGTGGGCCGTAAGGGCCGTGATCGTTGGCCTGCAATATACTCTCCGACCAACAGAGGCAGTATCATCAGTTAGAAGTAGGCCTACATCACGAGAAGGAGAAGAATATTTAGTTTAACGACCCCAGTCCGGATTCGAAGTACAGACCGTCTACACGGCAGGTCTTGCCTGAGTGAAAACGATGTAGTTCTCCCGCCCGGCCAGTAGTGGGCAGTGGAACTTTACAACGCGACACTCAGCAGTATAACCACTTCCTCCACAACATCCTCCTTAGCGGCAAGTTCTCCCAAGTCTCACCTAAATGCTGCGTATGGTCGCCCTGTGCTTGGGTAAATGTTGAACTATTTGCCGCAAGTATTCGTTGCTCTTTTGGCGGCGACACACACGATGTATCATGTCAAGGTTCTGTTTTAAAAGACAATACAACGCGAATAGCTACTGAAGCACATAGCCGCCGCCATTGTTGTTTGTTCTCGACTACTGCGCATGTCCAAATGTTTCGTCTTACTGTCACAGCGTCTCCGTGTAAACGGGGCCTGAATCTGAAAGGAAACGTAACGGAGAGGTTCTTAAAACGAAAAAATAATGACGGCAACGGGGGCAGCGCTACACAAAACAGAACGCTCTTTTTAATTTCACCAAATCTACCGAACTACTTAGAGCACCTCATTTTATTGCTTTTGTTGCTAAGTTTATATTGTGTTACTTATTTGACAAACATGCACTTAAACATGGTTTTATATGAGCAAAATGAATTAAATGATCTTAACTTGTGCAAGGTTTTATGCATAATTAGCCAATGTATAGGTTGATATATTGATTAAATATACTTACCTGGCAGGGGAGATACCATGATCAAGAAGGTGGTTCACCCATGGCGAGGCCCGGCCATTGCACTGCGGCAGGGCTGACCTATGCGAATTCCCCAAATGTGGGAATCTCGACTGCGTAATTTGTGGTAGTGGGGGACTGCGTTCGCGCTCTCCCCTGATTTTTACTTGAATTTCCCTCGGGATCAATAAAGTATCTATCTATCTATCTATCTATCTATCTATCTATCTATCTATCTATCTATCTATCTATCTATCTATCTATCTATCTATCTATCTATCTATCTATCTATCTATCTATCTATCTATCTTAAAAACATACAAATGAAGAACAGTATTCATTATTACAACATAGTGACACAAATAGCTATTAAATAAAAATGACCGCAAAAGTCAAATCAGAACCGTTCACTCGATTGGGCCCCAGACTACCTCGCCCTGAAAATGTTGGGCCTCAAGGTCAAAAAGGTTAAGAAACCCTGGTTTAGTGAGATAAAAAAAATAAACTGAAAGTTGAAACGAAACATCAAATCTTTGTAAACGTCTCTGACTGGAGCCGCTTCATTGTGACACACAGTAACCTGACTGTTACCCTCACTTGTATCTCCGGTGTGGTGAAAATGCTGATTTGTTTTTTGGTAGTTTTTAAAATATTTTCTCTTTTCCTTCACATCAACTCATGAGAAGCCCGGGAGGATAAATCAATTCGTCACTGATTACAAACACGTAGTCATCTGACCCTCAACACACCGCTGGCTCTCATCTCTTCCTCGTTAGTATAGTGGACAGTATCTCCGCCTGTCACGCGGAAGACCGGGGTTCGATTCCCCGACGGGGAGTTACCTTTTCCCCACGCAGCCCTATGAACCTTTCTACTGATAACCTGTGTTAGAGTTTGTTAGGGTTAGGAGCACTGTGCACCATGCAGTGACAAACCCAATAGACGTGTCGCAGCGTTGTTTAAACTGCTTTGGATCTGTTGCTGATTTCAGCGACGCATCACGTTTGTATTTGAGCTGTAATTCAAGACAGAGTCTGTAACTGTGTCTCACCCGGGCCGGCAGGCTCTGCTGGAAGGCGGCTCGTATGGAGAGGCAGCAGTGGTGGAAGTTGCGGATGAGCTGCGGGTGGATGGAGCCGCTGAGCTGAGCCACCTCTCTGTGGGTGGGCGCGATGAAGATCCCCTGGACCGTCTCCATCAGGACGTAGTGGAACAGGGTGTTCTCTGCACCTGAGGTAAGTCTGCCACAAAACACAGCACACACACACACACACACACACACACACACACACACACACACACACACACACAGAGAAAAACGTCCTGATTGGAAGTTTTAGCGAACGTGTGCGTCACTCAAACGATTCCCCCGGCCGTCACTCACTTCATGGTGTTGTACATCTCCTCGGTCTCCCTCTCAGTCAGCGTCTTCTTCAGGGTGCCCAGGTGGAACGGGTTTGGGTGCTTCATCCTGGGAATCTAATGTCAGAGCATTACAACGCATGACGTTATAACATTAATCAGCATGGGCTTGGGTTGTCACGGTAACAGAATTTTAAACTTTAATACGATACTGTACTGATGACTGTTTTCAATCCGTCTGGACAAACTAAGAAGAAAATGATTTTACCTTAAAGAGGCCTCCGCTGCCTCCACTCCCCTCAGACCCCAGAGAGTCTCGCCGTCCCCCCACTTTCCTCCCTGAGTCCGGGGTGGAATAAGGACTGAAACCTGGAGCCGCAGAAGAACCGGACCCTGATCCAGCGTCCATCTGTCCCTCGCTCCCGCTGTCTGACAGGCTCCTCTGAGGGCTGGACCTCCGGGCCCTCTCTCCAAACAGACCGCGGCCTCTGGACCCCGAGGAGGACGAGGAGCCTTTAACCGCCCCGGCCAGCTTGCTGAGGACGGGAGAGGACGAGGCCAGGCTGTCCAGGCGGTCCCGAGCCGTTGCTGCGGGGAGGAACCAGTCAGCGCAGGACAGGCAGGGAGCCGGAGGAGCACTCAGACGCTCCTCAATCCCGGCCTCCAACACCTCCAGCTGCAGCAGGGTGGCCTTCACCTGATCGATGTAAACACAATCCGGTCCTGGAGCGCTCAGAGCCGGTGACGCACAGCCTCCTGCCTCCAGCAGCACGCACTGCATGAAGTGTCTCTGTGAGGGGGAAACACACTCGTTCATCAGATGTTTTTGGTTTTTGGAGGAAAAGAAGGAAACAGCTTCTTACCAGCCCAACAATGAGGAGAAAGTGTCGTCCTGGAGGCGCTCTGCTGCCGTTAGCTCTCTGCTGAGGAAACACCTCCCTCCAGATGACCAGCTGACCGACCCGCTGCTCGGACGCCAGAGGCAGCAGGCAGTAGTGTTGGCAGTACAGGGAAACATCCAGCAGGTCCTCTTTTGGCAGGTGGTTGGCTATCAGGTAGGACTGTGAACGTAGGTTAAATTCAACGAGTTGAACAAACACGAGCCGGAAAGCATCAGATCAGCTGAGTCAAAAGATCTCTTTCACGTCTTTTCTTGAACAGCTCAGCCTTCCTCATTTGACTTTTCTAATCTCCTTTAAAGACTTTATTTTACCTTGTCCTTAAAACTTGATTTTCATACAGTGCTCCTAACCCTAACCCTAACAAACTCTAACACAGGTTATCAGTAGAAAGGTTCATGGGGCTGCGTGGGGAAAAGGTAACTCCCCGTCGGGGAATCGAACCCCGGTCTTCCGCGTGACAGGCGGAGATACTGTCCACTATACTAACGAGGAAGAGATACACGCATCAGCTGTGTGTAGTTTCAAATATCTACTTCCTCAGTGACGTTTGTTTCCTGTTGATGTGCAGGAAAAGAGAAAAACAAAGCACAAACTTCACAACAGCAAACATTCAGTCAGCTGAAGTGATGAAGCCTCTGAATGAATACATAGCTGTTGTTTTGTTGTTGACACGTTTGCTTCAGTTACTGTCAGGGAAACAAAGACCGGCTATTGTGATTTTTAAACAGATAACAATACGATCGTTTCTTTATTTGAACCTGTGAATATTTGGACACATCTTGCAAAAGTTCCTCTGTTAAGAAGTGATGATGTACTGATCCAGTGTCTCTGTTCCAGGTCCAACACACTCCACCTCCGGCTGTCCTCTCTCTCTCTCTGTGTGTTCATGTTTGAACAGAGTCATCAGGGTTGATGATTTGTCACTGAGGGTTTGAAAAGGCTTCATCCTGTACACACACCGTCAGCTGCTCTCCTTTTGTGACTTTTTAACAAAAGACAGAGAGGTAACATGGTGTGTGTGTGTGTGTGTGTGTGTGTGTGTGTGTGTGTGTGTGTGTGTTTTGAAACCAACCTTGTAGAACAAACAGGAGCCAAGAATCACATACAGACGCCTCAGGCCGAAAAAGTCCTCGGACTGTAAAGAATTACAAAAATTAAAGAAAATTAAGAAGACAAAGTGAACAAAAAGATAAAAGAGCAGACGGACTTGTTTCTAATTTAACTTGTAATTTAAAGAAAAAAAACATCTGGATAGTTAACGTCATTTAAAGAAAAACCTCCTTTTGAAAATCAATAATATTAATAAACCGTCCACTCTGACATGGACGACTCGAGAGTGACAGACCACACGGGGTTAATGTAGACAGACTCAACTAGACCTGAATCTTTTATAATATTTATATTGGAGAGGTTTCTGTTCACATTGACTTCTCAGTCATTATTCATCAGACTGCTCGTCCTCACTGATGAAAAAGGAAACGTGCAGCGATATAGAAAATTAAAGATGCATCGTGATCTGGAATGAAACCATCGACAGGATAGTCATCGAATCGTCAGCCGAGCTGACCAGTTATCTGCATCCTGCGTTCTCCGTTTGTCTCTGCTGTTTTTTTATCCTCAAGTGCAGCTTCCTGTGATCAGTGTGTGTGTGTGTGTGTGTGTGTGTGTGTGTGTGTGTGTGTGTGTGTGTGTGTGTGTGTGTGTGTGTGTTTGAGGAGAAAAGACAAACCGCTGTCCTCTCCCCGCTGGAGTTCAGACCACACATCTCAGCTAACATGAATTCATAAGGTGACTCGTGTGTAGTTGGCGTTGCTCATTTTGATATTATTATTATTAACATTAAGATATTATAGGCTGTAAAGTGTTTTTTTTTGTTTCGTGTAAAATTCTGTCTCACCATTTCTCCAAAATCCGAAGACTCAAAATCCGAGAGAACCGTGTCCACCTCCATCTGCAGGCAGAGGAAGGCCAGTACAAGTTTAATAGTGTAAATATTCTCAAGCACAGTCACATCACTTGTTTAACTTTTTTTTTCATGCAGAAGAATTCCTATTAGTCTTTTTCTCCTGCATCCACGTCATGAAATGTACAGCTCATTCAGCTGGAGAGAGTTTTTCAATGATGTCTTGCTGTTTCTAACATTGTACACTAGAGGGCGCCATAGCTGCATGTTTCACAGCCATGCCGTGTTCAACTTCAAAAACCTGCACAGAAAGATGATCCGTTTCTGTTTTGTATTGGAGTGAATTAGTACATATATTATATAAATATTCCAGAGACTCCTCACAAAAGATGGGAAATGACCTTGATTTGTGGAGGAAGCGTGAGCCATCGGACTGCCGGCAGCCCGTCGAGGAAAAGAGTCCCCGAGACGTCAGAGGGCGGGGCCGAGGAACCGTCCTTTAACCGAGACGGCTGGATGAGCTGCTGGAAGAACAGGCAGAAGAAGTGGTCCAACCTGGGAGCGTGGTCCTCCTGACAGAACGCACTGTGTGGGGGGGGGGGGGGTCAAAGGTCGACGTTACACACTGAAGTCAGAGGATTTTACATCATTAGAATAACAAATGAAATAGAAGAAACTAAAGAGGCAAGAAATGAGGCTTAAAGGGATAAAAAATTAAAGACTGTAACTGGAAAACAATGTTTATATTTCTGTCTGTTTTTGATGAAAACATGACCCACCTGTCTAAGGAGCCGTACATCACTTTTAGTGTCCGGACTACATCTCCCATCACCGTCTGCAGATACAACAGTGGAACCCTGGAGGGAAACGCAAAAAGGTCAAAGCTGGATCTGGATTCAGATCAGCAGAGCTCTTCATGCTGTGCTTCTGAATCCTGTCGCCTCTAAAAAAGCTTTTTTTACCCCCAACGGTTTCCCTTTTTATCATTTTCTTTCGCGCTCTCACTTTTCAAACTAACTGGAGTTCGTGCCGTAGCTCGCTCCACTCCTCCACATTTATCACACATGACAACACCTACGGACAAAACGAGCGCGACAAGGCCTGCGGCGTGCCGATCGCTTCTTGTTTTTATGATCAAGGAGAAGCCAAAACTCGATGAATCCTCGAACACTAGCGCGCGTCTGTGCGTGGCTTTGACGTCTACCTCTCAGCAGGAAGGCCGATGACCAGCAGGTTGTTGCTTTCCTTGCAGTAGCCGACGTGCACCAGCTGCTTCCCGAGCAGGAGAGAGGAACTGCGGAGAGGAATCAGAGAACATGAAAAGACAGGAAACAAGCGGACAAAGTTTACAAAGAAGCAACTCACAGGTTCTGTTTTTTTTTTTTCTATGCCGAAGGGGAAAAAAACGGGAAAAGCGTTTATTTGAGAATGTAATCAAATAAAAAGTAGATGTAGTTCTCTTTTCTTGTGTGCGGGGAGTCGGGGGTTGATCCTCAGCTCCGGGAGCAACCTCTCCGATTTGTCCTTTGACAAGACGCTGAACCCGGAGTTGATCTTGAAACACGGATTTCTCCGATGTGCATCGATGATTGTGTATGTTGTAACATCGTGGCTCCTCCAGCTCCTCTCACCTGACGATCTGCCCTCCTGTGACGTTGTCCAGCATGTCGCACAGAGTTAGGAAGATCCCCCGAACGCCTTTCAGCTGGCTGGACGCCTCAGACACCGGGTACTGGTACAAGATCTCTTCCTGCAGACACAAAACAAGAGTGGTGAAAATGACACACGCAGCAGAAAGAAATATCTGTGGTTGGCCTATCAACAGATAAATGTCACTTAAAAATGTGAGCGATCTGTTGTTGCGTGCTTCGGCCTCCACAGACGAGAAGAATGAACAAAAGAACCGCTGGATGTTTCTCTTTGGACGCCTCAACAATGCGTGTTTGGTTTCGGTTCGACAGTCCAACCGAGGGGGAGAAAACGGAGTGAAATGCTTGAGATGTTTCACTCTCCAGAGTCGAAGAACTTCTCTGACGGTTTACAGGACAAAATCCCACAAAAAGAAAAAACAGACACGAAAGTGTTCGAGGGCGTTTCACTGAATTGTTAGTGACGTTAGTATTCCTCGCAGCACACGGGCTACTTTAACGGATTCAGCACGGATAACAGCTGAGCTGCCGAGGATGGGAGATGGGGATAAAAACATTGGATAAACTGATCATCGTCACCCCTAGCAACCAGAACAATAAGAACAAGCAACTCAGCGAAACACTTCAGTGACGTCTCTTCTGTGACTACAGAAACAAAATAAGATCGCTGAAACTCAAGAATACCAACGCAGCTGAAACGGCTCCAAAGTGTTGCTACCCTGCAATCAAATGGCATTAAAAAATAATAATAATCAAAGCCTCGTGGGCAGAAAATTGACCTGTGGCTGATATGGCTGCAGACAACCCCTACTTTCAATCTCCACTGCTGCTTAGGTCAAGAAACAAAAAAAAAAAAAAAGAAGGGAAAAGATTCTGGCTTGTAGGAAGTGAACAACCTTGAAGAAGGACCAATAAAAAAAACATCAACCTGCCAACAGTGGTCCACAGGGGAAAATGTGATTACAGTGCTGGAGCTGTGGGTCAGCAAACGAGTGCATGAAAACACACACACTGAGGGATTAACACCAAACTACAAGCTGCTTGTACTTTGTCTAATGGGATATTCAAATAAAAAAAAGGAAATGTACCATTTAGCGTCAAAAGAGAAAAAAAAAACTTCTTGGAATTAAAATGACAGATCATTTATCGTGCCTTCACTTCTCTGTTCTCGGTTCCCGGCAGGTGCTGGAAGCCGTCCAGAGCAGGAGTCTGTCTCGCTTCGGAGAAGTCCTGAGAAAACTTTCCACTCTCCAGGATTTCTTACAGACTTTGGAGTAATTCTTAACACTTCATAAAAAAAAGCAACACGACGCTCGAGCACCGATGGAGGGCTTAGCATTCTCTTTAGGATCAAATGATAAGTGTTGACATTAATGCAGCCACCCTGATGAGGCCTTAATTTAAAAAAAAAAAAGGTCCACTCGCTATAATTCATTGTTTTAAGTACAGTCTTAGAGGGCTGTGTGTCATAGACCACACATTTAAGAGCAGGTTTACCCAAGACAAATAGATCTTTCCATAGAGATGGAAAAATCGGAGTTCATCCAGGGTTAAGACATCAATCGCTTCAATGTTTCCTTCAACTGTCGTTACTCCAGATTTCAGGAACTTCAACATCCCTTTAAAGAATTTCTGGACTTTAGCGAAGCTTTTTAAGTGACATAAAGTCAATAACCTGTTTTTATCATCTTTTATTTTTTATGACTCTAAAGCAGTTCGTCCATGAACCCCGGCTCTCACGTAGCTTTGCTTTACACAACCAACTTTTCCTTCAGCTTTCTTTCTTGTCGATTTGGTCATTTTCTTGTCAGTGTTGTAATTTGAAACTCGGGTAAAATCGTTGAAGAAGCGAAGACGTCGTTTGGCTGAATCTACTCTGTGCAGCTTTACAGCAGCTCAGTTAAAAATAGACCGGGCTCCTACCTTGCAGGGAGTGGCTTCTGATGCGTGCTGTGGCTGATCCAGCAGCAGAGAAATGATTAACAACAATGCACACAGACGGCGTTATGGCGGCTTTGGGCTTCACACAGGAGGAATGTAAGGTTAACCCTGGATCATGGAAATTGAGGTACTTCTTTATGTGATAATACCAGGGTACATAATCATAAAATCATGCGTCCCTGGGTGGGCTCGAACCACCAACCTTTCGGTTAACAGCCGAACGCGCTAACCAATTGCGCCACAGAGACTGCCGTGCAGAAAGAATGAGGGGGTGTGGCTTTAACTGCAGGATCCTCCCCCTTCTGAACGAGTGACTTGGATAAATCTGCCACAATCACCTTCTGAGCAGATCTTCAACACATGGTGGAGCTATAACAAATACAGACACATCTGAAACATGTATGACATTAAGTTATTTTGTGATTTTATATATACATATATATATATATATATAGTCCTGTGTTTTAACTGGTGCAGATATGGCTCTCTGATTTGTTAATAAGCACTTTTGTACAGATGTGTACGCGTTTCAGGTGTGTTGATTTTTTTCCATTCAAGTTGAATTTTACTCAACTTTAAGGAAACAACACCACTAATAATGAGTCCTATATAATCTACAGTTTCACTTTACATACTCTGACCAAGGACAAACGTCAATCATTAACTTGATGTTTGATTGTTTACTAAACTGAAAAGCTCTCCGTCCCTGGGTGGGCTCGAACCACCAACCTTTCGGTTAACAGCCGAACGCGCTAACCAATTGCGCCACAGAGACTGCCGTGCAGAAAGAATGAGGGGGTGTGGCTTTAACTGCAGGATCCTCCCCCTTCTGAACGAGTGACTTGGATAAATCTGCCACAATCACCTTCTGAGCAGATCTTCAACACATGGTGGAGCTATAACAAATACAGACACATCTGAAACATGTATGACATTAAGTTATTTTGTGATTTTATATATACATATATATATATATATATAGTCCTGTGTTTTAACTGGTGCAGATATGGCTCTCTGATTTGTTAATAAGCACTTTTGTACAGATGTGTACGCGTTTCAGGTGTGTTGATTTTTTTCCATTCAAGTTGAATTTTACTCAACTTTAAGGAAACAACACCACTAATAATGAGTCCTATATAATCTACAGTTTCACTTTACATACTCTGACCAAGGACAAACGTCAATCATTAACTTGATGTTTGATTGTTTACTAAACTGAAAAGCTCTCCGTCCCTGGGTGGGCTCGAACCACCAACCTTTCGGTTAACAGCCGAACGCGCTAACCAATTGCGCCACAGAGACAGCTGATCCAGGTAAGGGCGTGATCTAACATGTGGAAGCCCCACCCACTTATATTGTCCTTTTATTCTTAGATATGTTCTGAATAGGGCTGGACATCTTTGGGTGTCTCACGATTCGATTGCGACTCTTGGGTTATCGACTCGATTCAGACTCGAATCGATTTTCTATAATGCTACTTCAGGATCTACTCAGGTCATCTGTGAGGGTGGCTGAATTTCGTGTTCAAAGAACAGGGAGTGACTGATTAGCCGCCCTCCCCAAAAATATATATATTGAAAATGAATAACTCTGACTGTATTGATTTTTGTAAGTTATGAATTGATTAGGCCACAGATGAATCAAAGTTGACTTAAAAAGAACCAGATTTAAGCCAAGTTGTTCTGCTTCGTCCAAATGCTTCCATAGAGCATACAGCAGAGATTCACATTCATCATTCATGGGAATCTGTTTTTGTATTAATGGCCAATTTCACTCCCAGTCACAGACACCATAATGTCGTCATCATGGTGTCGCTCCAACTGAAAAATACTTCGTCCCTGGGTGGGCTCGAACCACCAACCTTTCGGTTAACAGCCGAACGCGCTAACCAATTGCGCCACAGAGACTTATACACCTTGGAAAGGCGTGGCTTCAAATGTGAAGCCCCGCCCACATCTGTCAGAGACTTCAATCGTGGCAGTTTAAATGTATATTACCTTTCTTTTCTAAAAAAGTCGACTCCTGCACTGATATACGCAGAGCTGCTTAGTAAAACATAAAGAAAGCTCGTATCGATAGAACACCTTCTGTAGTTACTGACAACACGGCCAATTTAACAGTAGCTGCCACAGGTAGAGTCGTGAAAACAGGTTAACCTCTTTGGGGTTAATATTCTTTAGTGAATTAGAAACAATGAAGAGTCATTAAATAGTGATTTGTATTCTATCTGCAATTATGTTGTTTTAATGAGACACCTGAAACATTTTCTTAGACTTTTACCACTAACTACAGACAACATGTTCATGGTTTACATGACATCATGTTGCTGCTCCAACTGGAAAACACTTCGTCCCACCAAACTCTCTGTTAGCCGAACGTGCTCTCCGATTACGCCACAGAGACTTCTGCAGCCATGAGAAGGTGAGGCCTCAAATTTGATCGACCCAGTGTTGTGCCGCTTTGTCAAAATGCTACCGTAGAACGAACAGATAGCAGCCGCTGACAAACTAATTCCCTGTCACGAAACACACGCAGAGCTGCTTTGTAACAAATCTTGATAAGAAGCTCTTCTCGATATAACATCTTTCTGGGGCCAGATTAACCACCGGCCACAGAAGACAGACGATTGAATAACATGATATTGTACCGTCGCACCAACTGAAAAACACTTCGTCCCTGGGTGGGCTCGAACCACCAACCTTTCGGTTAACAGCCGAACGCGCTATCCGATTGCGCCACAGAGACTACTGTACCTTGGAGAGGTGTGGGTTTTTTTTTTTCGACATAGGCTCCACCCACTTGCAGTACCTTATGTAAAAGAGTCAGTCTGGATAATTTCAAACAGAGCGACTTTGTAAGTGCGACTGTATCAGGTCTTCTTTTCAATGATTCATCGATGCTGCTGGTGTGGCTCCCTGAATATATACTGGACAGTAACTTAAGGTGCACTGATCGTGTGCTGTTTTCATTACTCTTCGGTGATTCTTTGAGTCATTTTTTCTGATAATCTATGTGATGACCATGGCAGGAGGTAAGAAAACAGAGTGTGTCGAGCAGTTTTGTCAAAGAGCAAATCAAAAGCAGAGAGTAACTATTACCCTCGACTACGGACAACATGTTTTGCTCCAACTGAAAAACATGTCGTCCCTGGGTGGGCTCGAACCACCAACCTTTCGGTTAACAGCCGAACGCGCTATCCGATTGCGCCACAGAGACTTCCACAGATGTGAAGGGTGTGGCCTCAAATCTCAAGCTCCGCCCACATTTCCTTTCCTTTCTAAGTTCTATGGTTAGACTAATGGTTTCAGAAGTCTGTTCATGTTTCGTCATACTTTCACACAAACTCACCTCCTCCTGTGGGGACGCAGAGTCCAGGTTGAGTGAGAGGTACATGACGACATGTGGGATATGTCCTATAGACATCTGCAGTTCAGCCGTGTCTTCCCCCCATAGCAGACGCACCAGCTGGCTGACTGGAGGGGAGACCTTCATCCGACGAGCCGTCTGAGTGTCGCAGGTAACGCTGCCCTCGACCACAGCCAGCGTCTCCAAGGTCAGCCTCACCTGGGGAGGTCGAATCAAAGAGGCAGAGAGATAGTGATGAAAGTCAGGTTACAGAATGACAAGGAGAGAAAATAGCATGAACCCGCCCTCCAATCTCTGTCAGAGCTCTCGTCCTTTTCCAAAAAAAAATCAGCTCCTTAAATGTACTTGGTAATGTTCATGCCTCTGTTTAAAACAACTGAGGTGTGCAAATATGTTGGGCGACTAAAGAGAGGAAAAACTTACACTCATTCAGAAAGAGGCTGCATAGTGGGTTCAAGAGTGAAAGTGACAACGGCATCCAGCCCAACCGCAGTGAACAAATAACAGGGATCTGTGTGTGTGTGTGTGTGTGTGTGTGTGTGTGTGCGTGTGTGCGTTTGCTTGTCTGAGTGTGTTGGACAAAATTATAACCAGACCTCTGAAACCCAAAACAAACAGTGGCAAGACGAGAGGCGGCCAGTCTTCTCTTGCTCATGCAGTTAGTAACGAATAACATCAGCTCATTGGGCAGTAAATACTGTACATGGATTTAGATTCACACATGCAAAAAAAAACTTTCGAAGCACTATAGAGTTAAACTTACAAACAACAGACAGGAAACACCATCCAGCGAATAAAACTCACCCAACTCAATAAAAGTACAGAAGGTGCAAATTAAGAATACACTATGTTGGCAAAGTTGTTCACGCAAATTGTGCTGACTCTGCACGAAACCTGTCAGTGCTAAAGAGGCTGTCGAAGCCATGCTGGTTTTAATGTGGGAGAATCAGAACCAGAGTCCAGATGTGAGAAAGAACAGCTGGAGGTCAAGGCTTGGACGGACATGTGTGTCAGATCTCAACATCAGGATTCAGAAATACTGAAAAATAGCCTTCAAGCTAATTCCATGCATCAGTGATGAACACTGATGTGTTACAAACCAGGAAGTGAAGCAGAAGGACAACACTGGAGGTTTTTGTTGGGATGTCACCTCAAACCACAAAAGATCTTCAGGATCCAGTTCTAAACTTCAAGTAATATGTAAAGACGGCCACGCCCCTTTTTCATATTCTGCTGTTTCACTGCTACTCAGATTGTGAAATGTGAACGAATAAGAACGATGACATGTTTTCCTGAGTGAAGGTCTCTGGTTTCTTGGGAGTCTTGAACAATTCTAATAAAGCCATTAAGTGTGTTTATTATTATTAACAACTCATTATTTATGAGTTATTACTTCCCCCCCCCAAAAAAAAAAAAGGAGGCGTCTCCTTCTCTCACTCCTTCAGCTTATTGTGGGTACCAAAAAAACAGAAATTGTATTTCCTGCTTGAAAAATGTTGAAACAGTATTTTTCTGATCCAGCGATCGCTCTCTGAAGCCTCCGAGGTCTGTCAGCACAAACCACAGGCCCCTCTCTCTCTCTCTCTCTCTCTCGCAGGCGCCTACATCTGGGCTGCTGGCCATGTGACCCAACGTTAGAGGGATTATTAGGAATAGCATGTGGATGTTTCTTTGGCCCACTCTGAGTTCGAGTTGAGGTGTAAAGATCAAATGTATTTTAAACTGCCGTCTCTTTAATTATGAGGGGTTTGTGAAGGACGCAGATCGAGCGGTGTTCATCAAACAAAGGAATTAAAAAAAAAAAAAGAAGCTCAACCCTGAATTTGTGGAAATCACTGCCTCTGATTCTCTCATCATAAATAAGAAGGATGTGGTGAGACTGGAGCGTGCCTTCACTTGGATTCCAGTCTGTTGATGTCAGTCATTTAGCACTACTTGGACAACACACATGAACAAGAAACTCAAGTTACAAAGGGCATGATAGACTTCCTTCAACCCTGATATTTGCTCCTAATGACGGCTGTCGTCTATAAATCTAGGACAGTTAGCATGTAGAAAAAGCAGATCCGCCAGCACACACGTCCTTCTGACTACAACTCCACTTTTTTGAAAGCCATTGTGGTGCCAGAGGAAACATATTTTTCAAGAAAAGAAAAAAAATCTTCCTTGCTCTTTTCCCCACATTATAATTTTGTTTCCGACTGCATCTTCTAATCAGCTGAGCTCTGAATGCCACAACAGTTTCCTGTGGCGAAGAAACAGAGTCGTACCGCGGTCCCGTCTGCGCGCCTCGTTTGCCATCCACAAACAAAACACTCTGTCATTTGCAAATTCCTACTTTCTGATGGTCTGCTTTTTTGGTGAAAAATGCACGACTGAGGCATGTTTTTTTTTTTTTTTTTTGCTACCAATGAAAGGATCATTTCTCAGTAATAAGGGGTTTTCTGACATCTGACTTCGGCTTTCCATTCACATTTTAGCAGCTCAGAATAACCAGTACATTTGAAAGTAATTTAAGGTCTATATTTACTGTCAAAGACGCCGTTTGAGCCAAGAACCTCGACGACGTTTCACCAAACCAGAAATATAGATACCTTACACGCTTAGACATTGAACAACTTCTTTAAAAGGTGTAGCTGCAGAAAGCAGGACGACCATTGGCTGTTGACATTTGTTACTCCTACAAGTCCAGGGCTCGTTTGGCTTTCCAGCAGATGAACTCACACGTACCTGTGTCGGTCCAGGAATGCAGGAGAGAACCCTTTCGATGTTCTCAGAGCTCACGTCCACATCATCCACAGCTACAAGCACGTCACCTGAAGGGAGCGTGGAGCAAAGGACATATTCAAATAAGACAAACACAAACACGTCAAAACCTTTAAGAGAAGGAAATATCGTTGAGGTTTAAAGAGATTCTTCATGTTTTAGATAGCAATGAAACATTATGCTGGTTGTGCTGCAGCAGAGGTGAGACTGGATCTGGGGGAATTAGTTCCATATGTCCTAAATGACATGAAGACAGAGCCACTGGTTCACTGGTTTCGCTCTGCTGCGTCTCCTCTGACCCAAGGCTTTTATTGTTGAGGGATCTCGTATTAACACGGAGAATCAACTGAGCTTAGAAACGATCGAGTAGGACGGCTACCGAAACAACATTAAAACATCCTTTTTCATTTTCACAATTACACATCGTCTTTTTTCTTTTACAGTTCAGAACAATGACTGTACGTGTGTTCATCAGGGTTTAGTATATATGTGTGTATATATATATATATATATATATATATGGCTTTATACTGCATACATTTTGCGTTGTTGCCAGTGTAATCTTAAACGACTGCAGGAACTTCTTTGTAACAGGAGGCGGTTCTGAGTATGAAATAAAGGCGTGATAACATTTGTAAGGTAGCAAACGAGAGTGCCTTAAAATTTCAGATGTTAACAAATTAAGCAGAATACTGAGGTTAAGAATGAGTTGTTTTTCCTCCTCTGCGGCAGGCTGCAGACAGCCTTCATAAAGAGCTTCACCTGCCGCTGCACAAGCAGGCATTCATTACCATCTCAGTGACGCAGCTATTTCAGCTATTCAACCTCTCTAATTGCTTAAGCATGGAGCAGCGCTGCATTAAAGCTTCTCTAAACACTAACTCATGTGGTTAGTCATTTGTGGCAGAGCACAAAACCTGCGCTCTCTGCTCTGCTAGTAAAAACTGTCCGATCATTAGTGCAGATAGAAGGAAACCAGACCTGACCTTTATTTGGAGCTGCGTTTGCTTATCAAACTGTGATGGAAGTTTCACTAGCTGCTCAGAGTTGGCCACGAGAAAGGCTGCACTTTCTTTCTCAACACTTAAGTTTCTCATCCAGTTACTTTCACGAGTCACGTACGTATCTAACCGGGCCAAACTTCTCTGTCTTGATCAGCTGCTGTGAGTCAGTCTCATTACTCAGATTGAGTCCTCCTTGTCTGCAGTCATCTCTGTGACTATATGACTCTGTTGTTACAGCCTGAGTCAGAGTTGGTTTATGACTCGACGGATGACTCTTACTGGAATCAAAACTGCTTCTTAGCTGCATCTGGCTTTGTCTGAGGGAAATAAGTTTTTCTTGAAGTAGTATTAGTGAGTTGAACTTTCGATCTTATACTGCAAAGTTCATTAATATGACATCAAAACAGAAAAAAATATATAAGATAGTACAGTGTGTTTTTGTCATACAAACCTGTTGGAGATCAGGTCTTACCAATAAGGATTTGTCTACATTTGATGGCCGGGCTGTTGGGTATCAGTCCATGAACAGTCAGTCTCTCCTCCTGTCTGACTGCTCCAGGGTCCCCGGGTCCCCTGCTCCAGGAGGGACGATGCACCACTCCCAGCAGCGCTTCCAGGAGGCCTCCTCTATCAGAGAGAGGTGTCGATGTACCTACAAGGCGTTTGGGGTTGAGGTAGACGCACACTTCCTTCAGCTGCTGCTGCTGCACCGTCACACCCTGCCTTTGACCCGGCTGGTTCTTCAAGATGGACGCTGGAGATGAGTTGTCTTTGCCCCCGACCTTCCCTCCTCCTTTGCGCAGAGATGGCCGACGTTTCCTCCTCAGGATCCGAGCGAGCTTTTTAAGCGTGGGCTCGCCTTTCTTGCGCGAGCTGCATCGCTGTTTCTTGTTTTGCTCTGTGATGATCTCCGCCTCCTTATCGCTAAAGCGTACGTGGTTGGCGGACACACCTTGATTGGCGTTGGCTTGGACTAAAGCCGCCTCTTCTTCGCCCTCACTCAGCTCAAGGTAGAAAAGCTCGCCATTCTTCTGGATGTTATCCAGCCATTCTGGTTCCAGGTCACTGACAGAAAACCAACAGAGATTAAGACTGAAATGTAAGCAGCTTGCATTACTTGTTTTCTACATCTACACTTTGAGTATTTGGGCAGATAATATCCCAAATAGTTTTTTTTATTTACTTGTTTTTAATCATGCAAATGGTTTTCTTTTAATTTTTATGTCACTTTTGCTGTAATCCTCCCTTTAAAAAAAGCTAAAACTTAACTACGATGAACAGATCTTCAAATAACAGAGTATGAATGAATATATTGGGTCGTCTTGTTTTTTAAGCTGCTTTGAAGATCCTGTGGTGGGCAGCTTTGAGTCAGTGTCCATAAATTCACAAGAAGCCTGCAATTATTTATGAAGGTTTACCTCCCAAATTGAAAACACTCCTCAAGGCTATGAAAAGTACACGGAGTGACACCGCCCTCTTTGGCAAAGCTAAAACCACTGCTTTAAGATGTAAAAACCAAACTGTTATAACTATTCATGAAAGTGCTATTTTCAGATTATAAGTGTAAATATATTACCAAAAGAAGCCACAAACCACAACCGTGGCTTTATATCTGCAGTGCCAAATGTTGAGATGACTGTGAAAGTGTCAGGTTACACCATCTCCTCCTCCTTAAAAACACAGTGCTAACTTTCTGTGACTTGTTCAAGCTCACTCCTCACATACATATCTAAAGCAGCTCCTCACACTTCCCACTGCATGCGCAAACAGTTTGTTTATCCGTTTGTAAAACCATCTTCTTACTCGGAGTAGTCGGAGCTGTTGAAACTTGGGGATGTAGATTCACTATCACTAGCGGTGCCTTCTTCTTCTTCTTCTTCTTCTTTGGTTTTGCAGAGTTTTTTCTCACCACAACGGCGTCCATTAGCGGAGGCCATCGTGTCTGCAGGACGCTTCACGAAAAATCACAAAATGCGTCTTTCCACGTCAAAACTTTTTAAGGAAACAAACGGGGGGACACACTACCGCCATGTTGTATGAATTGAGGAGAAGTTCCCTAGTGTGTCACGTGGCGCCAGCGCCCCTAGTTGATTGGTGGACAACACAGTTGCCCCTGACAACGCAGAAGCTTTCTCCCGAGTCGCTGTTTATTTATTTATTTATTTATTTTGCTCAGAAGCACGCGCTCGGTAGGAGCATTGCCCACCTGGCAGCGCGAGAATCTCATCCCAATAAATAATACAGTGACCAACACAGACACCAGTTCAAACGCTTCGAAACATTTCTACAACTTTTATAAAAATAAAATGCTGCAAAAAAACCCCTCAAACTACGTTTGCTTTAATATAAAACCACTATTTTTAAATTGCACGTGCGTGATAGTTTCGTCGCCCCCCTGTTTGGACCTCTCTGCGCACTTGCACGAAGTTTTTCTTTTAATCCCCTACCTACGGTGTTCAACAAACTTCTTGCCAAATGCTTCTTAACAAAAAAAAAAGCTAAACATTTTTAGATTTGTTAGCGTATAACTGCTCTTACAATCTGTTAAAAGTGTGAAAGCTTTACTGACCTGTACAGAAGAACACTGCGTATAGAGTCGAAGTCCTCCAGATTTTTGGAGAATGAGCCTCCATCTATTGAAATGTTAAACATGATTTGCGTGTCATGTTTTCACCGCGGTCATCTCCGCAGTGTTAACTCACTGTCCACAGTATTAAGGAGCATTTTAAACAGCAGAGAAAGCATTGAAAAAGAGATCCTCCTCAGCCACAGACAGGATCCTCTGCTGTATACGTAGATAAGCAGCATGTGGGTTTGACTACGACTCTAAGACCAGAACCAAATCCTCCTCCGGTTTCTCACGTCAATCATCGACACGGTGAAGCAGTGAACGCTTCAACGCTGTTTAAAGAGAGGAGAGACCCACTGCTGCATTAGGCAGAGTTTGAGTGTTTCAGCAGGCCAGCAAAGCGGAATTTGTCTCGGCGGTTTTTCTTGGCAGGTGGACCGAAAACCCGCCTACTCTCCGAGCTCACAATTTAGTGATCCGCAGAACAGAAACTAGATGGGCTGATATTTAGTGTGAATGCTTGAAATTTATTATAGTACTACTCCCGACCAACTACACAATACATTAAATCAATATATTACCACACTACGTACCCTGCTCACAGTTTCAGTAAGACACCTGTAATATCATGATGATACACTATATACATAGAGATACATTAAGATATAATCAGCACAGCATAAATGTCCATAATATTTGACTTTCACATCATTCCGCTACCACTCGGATCATACTCTCTCCCTCATTGTCCTCGAGAGGACAGTGAACGGTCATCAAAAGCAGAGAGCATATGAAGTAAATCAAGTCTCTCTGCCCGCTTCGCGCTCAGGAAAGAGTATCACCAACTCATCATCGTGGTTAGCGAGACCAATCACTTTAGAAACACATTTCTCAAGTCAAAAACTATAGAAATGATCCCTGAAAGTATAGTCTTAACTTTAACAACGTAAACCGACACTACTAGTACGACGAGCCTGACCTTCTCACTCACGGTGCGAAAACTAAATACGCTATACAAGATATATAATATTTCTTTTTTTTACTGAGAAAATCAACCAAAATATATCTACGGTGTTCAGCAATGGGCTACACCAAATACATGCCACTAAATGTGTTTACAATACTGAACATGTTGGACAGTTAATAGGTCATATTAATGGTTAAAAAGTGGAAGAATTAGGGTCCAAATGTACATTTAATCACCACTAAACTGGTTATTTGAAACCAAGTTTAAGCGACTCCCCCCACATTGAAAGCCTCCAAAAACCTTAAAGTAATTTTAAAAATAACATCGATAAAGAATACCCACAATGCTCTGTCTATGCACATCTCTCCTCTTATTGGTTGCGGTGAAACTGCCCTAATTGCTAACAACTTGTGTTTGAATATCTTATTGAAAGGCGACATTAAAAAAAAGCAACGAAATAACAAGATAGGTACATGACATCTAACCAGTGAGAAAAAAACGTTAAGATATGGACAGGGAACTAATAATCATGTGTTAAAAAAAAAAATCGCTAACAACCTTGTGTGCATCAATTTAGGCGTCCGGCTAGAAACCACTATAAACTGTGCGTTCCGGGGGAATTCTAAATAGCGCGGTAAAAACCAAATAATAATAATAATATTAACAAAAAATAATAACAAACCCGAAACAATATTTAGAAGGCCCCCAATATGATTCAGAATAAACAATATATAAAGAAATTGTATATGTGATTTAAAAGAGACCTCGAAACAGTTAAGGAACCTCAGAACAGGTAATAACTGAGCGATAATAACAAGATAGAAGAGGAGTAATGAATCAAAATGGATTAATGTTCTACAATGTTATTACATACTTTATTATTACATGACGTTATTATAAATAAATTCATCTGAGATTATTGGTACCTGCAGTAAGTAAGTCTGTATAGACCACAGCCCAAAAAGTGCTTACTGTATTCTGTGTTTATGCTGCTGAACGTGATATCAAATATAATGCCTCCTACTAAAGAAGATGACGCCCCGAGGTTGATGTCTGTTATAGGGTCAAATATCATGCTCATTTTTATACAGGAAAAAAAGACTAGTGATGATTATACTGCAGACAATGCTGCAAGATGCATGCTCAAGCAAACCTCCGTCCACACCGGCAATAAAACTTATAATTTATAGTGTATATTAAGACACAGAGCGCACACTAACAGTCTACCAGGGGTTTATTATGTGGTTTTAAGCACATCACTCCAGACACTTTGCACTGGGTAAATGTGTTGTATGAAATTTAATGCATTTAATGCGTTTAAAATGCATTAAATTGAATACAACAGAAGCACAAACATGCTTGATAATCCCACTTTTGCCAGAAATCATTTCTCGAGCCTTACTTCCATAAAAGAAAGTTTGGTCATATTATTTGGTTACAGATAAATTTCATCCCGTCCATTACACTATTTTCCCACAACATGCAAGTTCACTTTTGTATCTGTAACATGTTTAATCCTCACATGTTGTGGATGTTGATATTTGATATTTTTTTCATCTTGACCAGAAATTTGGAGAGCTTTTTTTAACGGATTTTAAAGCTAACTGACTAATGCTAATTAGCCAATGCTACGTTCTTAATTAGACACAATAACGTCCACACTGAAACTTTTTAAACATCATTTGTTTCGTCGTAACTTATTTCAAACTGCATAATTAGTGTAATCTCTCAGCATAACCAAACATGAACGTTAACAGGATAAACAAAAGACGTAAAATGATCGAGGACTTGACTCACCAACTGAAGAATTCGATGCTCCTCTGCGCGTGCCTAATTCACTTGAAAGCTTTTGCGCTTTTGCGCATGCGCAATTCAGACAGCATCGTTTTACATTTTCGGTAGTTATTGCCAAATACATTTACACATGCAAGGAATTTGAAAGACTATCAACAATAACATTCAGAAAAGCTCCTGCTGACAGATTACATCATATTTGATGTCTTTGATTTTTAATTAATCCGAAGAGTGGAGTAGTATATTTTACATTTACAAGGGATCATTGAAAAATGTAACAATTTATTGTCGACTTTAAAAACTGTATGTCACCAATTAATCCACGAGACATATTGAGGACCCATCAAATTTATGGATCACTGAATTCAAATAATGTTTTATATTTTAAAATAACGACTGAAAATGTGCCAAAATAATATGTTAAATAAAGTAAAACATTTGAAAGAGTGTTATGTTACACTGCCCTCCTCTGGTAGAAATCATATAAATAGATATTCCTCCCGGTCCCCATCTTTGTTTACTCTGATGTCATTCACATGCGCCGCTCACATGTCCTCATACTTGTCAGTTAAGGTAGGTTTCTGCTTCTAAATCCATCACGTTACTTTGAATGTTTAATTAAGCAGATTTAAGTAAAAAGTAATTCATGACGATGAGTTGCAGATGCGGTTTTTGCCATGGAGGTACTTTCAAATCTCTTTCAAATGCTTCACATACACGAGTAGGCTTTGTTTTCGTTTTATTGGAAACATGCATCCCTTATTTATAATAAAACATAAACTACTGTGAGCTATACATCATTTTACCTGAAAAAAAACCTGACATAAATGTGTGTACATTTACCGATGTAAATAAGGCCTTGTATGCTTTACAGGTGATGCATTTAAGGAGCATCGGACAGAAATGGCACAGAAACACTCAGAACAATGTGAAATGCAGCTGAATGAAGTTTCAGAGTTAATTGATCTTCTTCAGATTGATGTGGAGAGTGATGTGGCTGAAGAAAGGCCAGGGAGAGAAGACGCAGGATGTTCAGTAAGTTGTTTTAAATTTCATTTTCTAACTGAAGCTATTTCTTCAATAAGTTCGCTTTTGATTTATTAAAATGTGAGAAAAATACAGTTTTTATTTCAATGCAAATGTATGTAGAGTCTGGGTAGACAAAAAAATATAATCACACACATGACAATCGACATCCAAAATGCAATAAAAGTACTGATCGATTTATGTAATACATAATTAATACATATTTCCCCATGATTTTAGAAACCTTTGTGACTGGTCTTTGAAGAAGATCAAAGTTCCTTAAGGCGTATTATGTACACCAGATATTTTTGATGGTAGTAATTAATACATTTGTGATGTCTTGAGCTGTTCTGCACTTTTATTCGTGTTTGTATCTTTGATAAATAGAAAAATGTATTGAGGAAGCAGCGCAACTGGGAGAGACAGCTGGCAGCAAAGAAAATCAAGAGGAAAGAAGAGAAGCAGAGGAGGAGGCTGAACCGCGAGCAGGAGTCAGGTGAAGACCAAGTGATGAGAAACACATTTTCTTTCTCAAAGGGAGTTTTAAAAAGATTAACAGTCCAGTGAAGAGCTTCTGTAACACCGGCCTTTCGTGTTTTGTTTTTTACATGCAGGTGTAAGCGCAGATAATCCTCAATTCACCAAACGGGTCATGAAAGCGATCACCAGAGAGCGTTTAGCAGAAGCTCAGCTCACAGGGCTCAAACTCTGCGTTGACCTGAGTATGACAGACAGCATGTCGGACAAGGTAAGCCTCAACGTGTCAATATATCAGCAGCAAGTGCTAAACAGCTGGTTTTGATCCAAAGCTTTTGATCAGATACTTACCTTTTGAAACAATTGACCTACTTTTAACTGTGTGCATCAGGAGGTGAGTCGACTGGCCGGTCAGTTAAGAAGACTGTACGGGTCGAACAAGAAGGCGACTCGACCGTTTCGTCTTTACCTGACGGACTTGAAACAGGACAGTCGTTTCTACAGAGAGTGCATACGAATGAACGACGGCTTCCTGAATTATATGGTAAAAAATGGCAATTAACCACCATTGTAAGAGTTTCTCTCCCCTTCAGTTGAATGCATACAATGTACATTAGCTCCAGCTAAAACAACTAAAGCATTCGTGCAATTTCGTTGAAGTCAAAGTAAAACACAAAACAGATACCTTGAGGCTGTTTCTGAGACATCCACTCATCCTGTGAGAGTATTTTCAACATAAACTTCAACTAGTTTGTTGTTTTTCTTCATAAGTTTTACTCAATTTCCCTTCAATCGAGAGCAGGAAGAATATAAATGTTGACCAACCATGCCAGATTCCTTTCACCTTTTATTCCCTTCTTCTGTTTTTTTTTTTTATTATTATTGCAGATGGACATAACAGCAGAAAGCTGCCAGGACCTTTTCCCTCCAGAAACAATCATCTACCTCACACCTGACGCTGAAGAAGGTTTGCATGATTCGTCCCAGAAGTGTTGATTCTCAAGAAGAGACGAGAGTCTCACAAAAACCCCATTCTTTTTTTACTTGTAGTGCATCTTTTAGACCAGCAGAGGGCGCACTATGATCATAACTGCTCATGACGTTTTTCTACTACAACTTTTATCACAGCTTCTACTTTTACTACTACAAGTTAAATTAAATAAACAAGAGTAAGATAAGGATTAAGAAAAGAGAGATGGCTCGAGGAATAAAACAAGAGCGCAAAGACAATGCGTTCAGATTTTCCACCATCTTGAATCCATGTACCTATCATTTCAGCTTTACAAACAGTGGATGCTGACAAGGTGTACGTCCTCGGCGGCCTTGTAGATGAAAGCATCCAGAAGGTATGATACATAAAGCTGAACTATTGCTGCACAACACAATGATGACTGATAGGTCTCATTTAATGATAAGGTTATACTTAACCCTCCGTTCATTTTGGGTAAGAAAAGAGAGAAGTAGAGCTTTCTATCACAGCGACTTTACAGTCTTTCTGCTTTCCCTTTCACCCGCAGAAGTTGAGCTTCTCGAGGGCCACAAAGCTGAGCCTGCAAACCGCGAGGCTGCCCATAGATGAGTACATGGTAAAGAAAGACAACAGCAAGAACTTCCACTCTAAGATCCTCGCTGTCAATCAAGGTTAACATCTGTTATGATTTGTGAGGCGGATTTTATTTATTTATAATCATTTTCATTGAATTCATTCCAGCCTCTCTCTCTCTCTCTCTCTCTCCCTCTCTCTCTCCTCGACAGTGTTTGACATCTTGTTGACTTTCTGCAGCACGGGCAGCTGGACTGAAGCCCTGCAGACATGGTTCCCTCAGGGGAAAGGTTACGTTGTCACGCCGGAGGTTTCTCAAACGCAAACCTAACTCATCGATCGCATGGTTTCATTGTCATACTGTACGTGCATAACGCTTACTGGAGCGTGACTTTGTTTTTAAGCACCTGGCTGGAGGTGAAACACTTGACAAGTGCTGAGTGACTTAAAAGAAGCAAACAGTCTGTGGGGAAGGAGCAACAGGTCGGACTTGAACCAAGACCACCTGCGTGGCGGACCGCCGCCTCTGTACAAGCGTCACAACCTAACTGTACTGCAGTGCCTTGTTTTAGCATGATTTATATAATGTTGTCTGAAAAGGTTTATACTTGTGCGATTACTCTGTTTTACACTTTTATATGTTGTGTGTATATCGTGTGAGCAACAAAAAAAAATGTTATTTGAACTTCTTCAACTGAAGGGCTAAGGCAAATATAGTTCAAGACCTCATAAAGAGAATTCCCACTTACGAAAACACACGCCTTTTAATATTACAGGATGATCTGATGAATACCCTGTACTCCTTAACCGTGCTGGTATTGGCTTTTCTTTAACAATTGTAATAGTCTGGCTGACTGATTGGATTGGTATGCAGTCAGCATTGGCGTCACTTCGAGTTGGCCGGTAAGATGGCCAACTCACCAGAAGTACCTTTTTTTTTTTTTTTCCAGAGTGCCTGATAAACTTCCTCAAAAGCTGTTTAAACATTTTGTGAAGGCGACACCGGATGCACTTCTACAACACGACTACGCATGAAAGAAGATTGAACGAAAACACAAGCGATAAAGTAATCAACCTGAGGCTTGAAAAGATTGAGCAACGGGAGCCTCGACGAAGGGCGAGAAAGTGGAGACGGCTCAAGCAAGAAAGGATGCGGGCCTCTGCTTCACTGGGGATTTGACCAAAGATAACAGAAGCAGGAAAAGCTGGTTTTATCAAGTCTGGTCTGTGGGAACAAGACCAGTTTTGAGTACTACAGTTCTATCTCCCTCCTTCAAGGTACAACTAAAAGACTTGAGCTCAATTGAGGTATAAGACAAGGTCTTAGTTAGCTGTTAGCCATTTTTATATAAAATAACAACCCACACATAGAGTCCTTAAATGTGTTGGTTGATCTTTTGTCCATTACTTAGCTGGCAGATGATACCACAAGCTTTGTCAAAAGGTCAGAGCAGATCACTCTAATTATCAAGAAAATCAAGACATGTTTAAACTATTCTCTTGAATGAAAAAAAAAAAAGGGATCATAGTGTCTGTACACAATCACCGCTTGGTTGACTTTCCAGCGAAAGATGAAGTGAAATATTTAGGCGTGGTTCTAACAAAAGGGAAGAACAAAATGTAGAGACAGTTTGAAAGAAAAGCACGACTATTCTTAATTCCTGGTTGCAGAGAAATTCATCAACTTCGGACAAATGTGTCTCACGAAAACAGAAACACTTTCTACAACTATGTTTCCCTGCTTTTTCACGAGATATTTCTCAAAGCTTTGTGCAATCTGTTCATTAGTCCAATGCTAGCTTCATCTGAAAAAACAAGCATTATCATTTATCTTCAAAGACGTGATGTGGTCAAATCTTAAGAGGACAGGGTTTTGAATGTGATTGACAATAAGTCGATGAATGCAGGCCAAGTTTTTTGAGTAAAGTCTTTTTTTATTCAACGTTTTAGACCGCTCAGAGGAAGTCTTCCCTTTCTGCCAGATTAGAATTCACCAGTTTATTACAGGAATAAAAAAAATGCTACATTTATCTGCTCTCACAATCACACGACCAAACTTTCCATCATGTCACGATGATTTTCAAATTAACAAGCGTGATTAAATACCAAATGCACACATACTGTCACAACACTGCTCACATCAGCTGCACTCACAACACACCTGTCTGCATGTAAAGAATATGAAATCCAGAACTGATGTTATCCAGCACGTTATACAAAAACACTTGTTTATAAAATACAGTAGAAATTAATTTATTTAAGATAAAAGGGTTGAAACAAAACTTAAGAGGAATAGTTCAGTAATTTTACATTCAGGGTTACATTTTGTTTCATGTCTTGTTAAAGTAAAACAGCATGGCTCATGGCTGCAGAGGAATTCAGTTTCAGACTTTGTTCCTTGCTACATTTTTTTTTTTACTCTGCTCACTCATGTTCTGTTCTTCGGAGCTGCTCCCTGCTCATGTAGTTGCTTCTCAAGAACAAAGTGGATCAATTTCTTCACCCAGGAGGAATGAGGATTCAGGCAAACTTTCTCCCCATTCACGAGTCCAGCTCTGGGTTGAAAGACAAAGAAAAACAGAGTTCAGTTTGTTTTTTTGTTTTTTTTTAATGAAGTTTTCGTGGGATTTTTGCCTTTTCCAATTATCGTTGACTAGCATACTATATGTGTGGAGGGGAGGGGGATGGACTAGATGGGCAATAAATCTTCATGTGAACTCCTCTATCTCCTTCTCCTCGTGGAAATAAAACCTCTCAGAGGCACTAACAAAATGTTTATATGCTTTGAACATGAATCTCTCATAAGAAAAACAATTTGTCCAAACTCATTGGCTTGAGAACCTTTTGCTGCTTCGCTCTTTACAATCAACAATGTAAGTAAGGGGTCAGCTCTATTGCACACATTCCCATGATGGCTGAAGGCCTTTCTTTAAACTTACATGACTTCTATTTCCGGACAGTGCGGACCCTCAGGTACGAGCTTGATGCTCCTCAGGCTGTCTGGAGGGATGATCCTCGACTCCACCTGGAGGCACCGACAGTGTGTGTTGTAGTCCCTGCTGATTGGCGGCATACCTGTGACCAGCATACACTCAGTCAGAACACATATGTCACTGGTGTACACGCTGCTCAGGTCTCTCTTTTTCACACATCCTTTGAGACAGTAAACTTGGATCCTCACTTTGACATCTGTTGTCTGTTAAAGTGAGAGCATACAGATGTTTTCAATGTGGTCTTTACTGTGTAGAAGCTTGCGTTGCGATATTTTCTCCCAGAAGACAAAAAAAAAAAAGGTCAATGACTTCCTCTTTTTTTGTTTTCGATTACCAGCTAAGCAAGAAGTGATGATGTTGATGCATTCTGTATGTAATCCTGACATGTGAAGCACTGCTACTGCACAAGACACAAGTTATTGCAAGGTTGAGGTTTTTTTAATGTTTCTTCAACGTTACAATCTCATTTGGCTTTGCTGACCCTACAACCCCGCCCTGTTTCATATTTAAATGGCATTGTCAGTCATGACGTTTGTGTGATAATCATTGATGAATCACAAGCTTACAACTACACTTTCTAACTGCCGATACAGTCATCCTCGTCGTTGCAGCATTCCTCTAAAGGTCACTCTCTTGCTTTGTTTTTTTTTTTTTTTTTTCTCCATTTGAACTATTTGCAGGATATTTCCACTGCTGTGTAAAAGCTGTCTCTTATTGTGCACACAAATGTCCTACAAAACCAGCTCCACCAAGAGCTGGACCAAAAAGATGCAAAAGCAAAAAAAAAAAAGAAGAATCTTGAGAAGTTGTCTTAATGCCCACAATACTTTAACTCATAATGATGTTTAGGTTAAAGCTATTTGGAGCACTCTAATAGCTCAAGGGATGAATCTTATTATCAAACAGCTCGACCCTTTATTGTTTCTTTTACTGTTGCAAAACAGTGTTTATACTTGTGGCAGATGATTTCATAGCTAAAAAAAAACAAAAAAACAAAACGTTCTTGCAGATAGATTCTTTTCTCTCGTGAGAAGAGCAGAACTCTGCAGGCATCCTGTCAAGTCAACAGTGCATTAGCAGCGACCTCGGAGAATGTTACAAAAAAAACCCCCACAGAGTTACAAAGAAGATTTTACAGAGTTTATGTGCTCTTACCGTTAACGAGGACCATCAGGGTCCCAAACACCAGCAGGATGCAGAGCTTCATGTTGTTCAAACAGCTGGTTGTTCACGTCTCTTCACTCAAATGGAAACCGTAGTTTGGACTGTTATCATACAGCCTGCTTTTCTTTATTTATACACACAGTAAAGGGGCACATGACCCTTTACTGTGTGATCATTTCAGAAAAAACCTTTGTGTGTGTGTGTGTGTTGGTTTCACTTTGGTACGTGCACATGTGCAGCAGGAGGTAGTCATGGGACGGTGGATTCAGGGACAGACTGGGGGCCCCGTTGAGGTTAAGACCTGGTGTGCCTGCAGCCACAAACATGAGACACAGAAGACGGACTGTGTGTCTGTCTGTCTGTCTGTCTGTCTGTCTGTCTGTCTGTCCGTCCGTCTGTCTGTCTGTCTGTCTGTCTGTCCGTCTGTCCGTCTGTCCGTCTGTCCGTCTGTCCGTCTGTCCGTCTGTCCGTCTGTCTGTGTTGTCAGACAACAGCATCTTCTTTTCTGCTTGTCATATTTCTGCAAAGATTTCTCAACTTTGTTATTCGGCCAACAAAAGAGGAAACTGATGGAGTGATCATAAGGAGCGGCTGAGTACACAAGCGCAGTTTTTCATGCAGTAACCTGAAACGGTCATTCAGTGCAGCTACAACCTGTAACAGAACATGAGTGCGTCTGAAGAGGGGGAAGAAAGGTGTTTAATAAAACAGGTTTGATCATTTTTATGTTGGTATTGGTTTTAAGACTACCGAGCCTTTCACTGTTGAGTTTGTAGAGGTGGTAAAAATAATCAAGATTCTTCTCTACTAAGAGTTCAATTCATAATTTCCAATCAGGGGGTGAAGTCACTACCTGCTTTTTAAATCAGTAGAATGCAACAAGAAATGCAGCCACTCTCACAGATGACAATCCTGAAGTTTGTAATGATTAAAAAACAAGACTCTGAATCCATGGGTCAATGTATGCAGAATCATTTTGATTTGAAAATCGATTCTGAATCGAATCGTGAGACACCCAAAGATGCCAAGCCCTATGTGTTTTAATGTTGTGTTTTTAATGCTGTCTGGTTGTCTTTTTTTAATGATTCTGTGTATTACCGGAGCTGCCACCTGACATGAACAGTGACTGACTGTCTCCTGTTTTCTTTGGAGCACTGGCAGGAAAAGATCAATTCTTGCTATACACTTCAGCCAAAACACACATGATCAGGCAATCATTGTACTGAATGTGGTTAGGCCTACTTGTTGAGTTTTGTGACCCAAGAATATGTTTTACTGCGACTCTAAGTATTTGAAAATTGAACAGAGCTGTTTTAAAAAAATAAATAAAATAAAATGTCATCCCTATGGTACGAAATATCCCAAATTATTCATCAATACAGAAAAATTAAAAGTAAAACGGCCCAGCGGTATCATGTGAAGACAATTAGAGCATCCATTTGTTTGAATCAAAGAAGGTAGAGGTCTGTTTTTGACAAGAAGAATGATTTGTGAAGAAACCCTAAAAGCACATTCACTTGATGATATACATTTTATTTTTTTTAAATATGGAATTTAAAAAAAAAGTCTTTACCTCTCAGAATTTGTTGGGGGTCCAATTTTTTATTTATTTTTGACCAGCATGTGACATGTTCATGTAATAAGTGGCAAAGATCATATTTTTCCCTGACAAACCACTTTCAGTCTTGACTTGAGAAATATCGCTTCCTCATGATGTGAGCATGTGTTTTGAGCAGACATCTGGGTCATAAATATGAGTCATCACGCGAAACCTCAAAGCCACAAATAATGCCTATATTTTACACCGTGACTTTGCAGATTCTTTGGAAACATCTTTGTTTGCCACTAAACCAGGATTAAGAGCATGCATACACTGAGATAATGAACATGCTGATAGTGTTAGTGAAAAACGTGCAAAATCCCAGTCACAGAGCAGATTCCTCGAGGGTGTAGCTGCTGGATAATGAACTTGTAAAGACGCATGATAATTTTTTTATGATGTCACATTTATTGTTACAATATTGCATCTACTCATCGACAACGTCACTTTTACAGTCATTATTAAAATAAAACAGAACCAACAAGGCAAAAAATACAGTTAGGCTTATGTGCAAGTTAGTACAGGTGTGTTTGTTATAATGATGCTTTAAAAAAAAAAGGAAAAAAAATCACATTAAATTCCATCACTGGCCATCACGTCGTTATCTACACTCCGCTCCATTCACATCACCACGATTCGGCCCAAAGATTTCAGACACAATTCCAATGAAATATGCTACAAGGTTTTTTGAATTCAAAATGTGTCACTATGGAAAAAAAACCCTAAAACCCCTGACCTTTAAACATCGACTCCGTGTTTGAGTCGTCATTTGTAGCTGCCAGTTCGCTTATAATAAGAAGTATTTAAAAATGGAATTCTTCCGTGTTTGTTGACAGATGCTTTACTGACATGTGCTTTGGAAGTCGTGCAGATGTTTCTTCTTATTAACAGATAACCCTCGCTTCAGTCAGTTTATGAGGACATTTTGGGACGTCACAACGGTTCCATTTTTGCCAGCGTTGATCTTACGAAGTTGTAAACTGTGAAGAAAACACAATGAGTTCAGCATTTTTATATCAAGCCTTTAGAGAAAGTGATTTCTAAAACGTATTTCCCTTTGGGCCCTTTAAATGAAGCTACAACCATTTCTAACTTCTCCTCACGCCATGCTTCTTTCTTAAATTCTTAAAGTTTTTTAAATAAAGTTCATTGATTGGATACATTTCAGAACATTGATTATACCTGGCATTACTTTTTCAATGACATGTTAGAGTTCATTCTAAGTCCTTTGTGTCCCTTTGTCTGTGTAACTTCATGTTCTTGCTGCTGACTGTCTTAACCCTTGAAAAAGAGTCTCGTAACCATGGGAATTAATCTTTAAGTCCTGTTGAAGGATCAGAAAGAGTTCTGCAAATGTTGAATTTGTTTTCACTATATTTTTGTGTCTTTTATTCCCATTTAATCCATTTATCATTTAACCCTTTTATCATATTATCACACCTGCTTTTTGTTGCTTTTACATACACCATCTTTCATGCACGCATCTGTTATATAATCCTGTAATTTGATAAGGCTTGTGCACGTGCTAGATGGAGTTTAAAAGAGACAATTTTATCACTCTGTCTCGCTGCATGGCGCCGTCGCAGCTGTGAGGTCAGGGTGTGTGTGTTGTGTGTTTGTGTTTGTGTGTGTGTGTGTGTGTGTGTGTGTGTGTGTGTGTGTGTGTGTGTTTAAACACTTCTGTAAACTTCGATGTTGATGCAGCTGCATCGTTCACGTTTTTTCAAGGTTGTGGACGGAGACAGTTTGGTTTTAAAAAGGTTCTGATTCTGATTCCTAATATTCCCTTTTTTCCTGTGCCCTTTTTGAGAAACCTTAGAAAAAGTTTATTAGAGGTTAGTTGTCCACTTGAGGAGGCAAATTCTCTCTGGAAAAGCCACTCACACCACAAAGGCTTGAGCCTCTCTTAAAGGTGCAACCTGAACCTCGGGGAGGTAAGGACGAGCAGCCACACTTATTGCGCATTTACTTATTGTGAACCTTTAGATTTATCTTTGAAGCCCTTAAAGAGGCACTGATCTGTACTTTGAGACATGTATGAAATGTTTGATTGAGGAGTGTGTTGGTTCAGCCTCTCTCTTTAGAAACCTTTCTTACTTTTGCAGCTGCAGGACTTTTCTATGCAAACAAACTGCAGTGAGGGTTTGATGTCTGCATCATTGCTTTTCAGACACAACCATCTCCCCCTATCCTATTTTCAAACCCGGTGCAGTTTGGGTAGATGGCTGTTTGCTCATGATCCTGGACTTCTGTCTGTAAGGAAGTCTTTTCTTTCCACTGCAACTTTTGCTTACATGTTGCTAAAGTGCTCATGATGGATTAAGCTGGGTCTTTGTAATATAGCAATAAGTCAAGTCAAACACTTCTTATGAATTGTTGCTAAACAAATAAAGATTGATTGACTTGTCCCTTTGCTTGCACTTTAAGTAAGTTCTTGCTCTGTCGAAAGTAAAATGTAAAAGCAGCTTTTTCATTTGGACTTACAATTCTCTGAATATCCGTAGTCTTGTTTTGGTGAAATTTGATTCGGGGTCGAGACACCGTGAGCCACCGTCTTTCAGCAAGACACTGGGAGAAAAAAAAAAGGCAATTATAAAGTACTCAAACTGAAAGATCAATATATGTACATTTAAAAAAACAAGTATTTTAACTTACATGATTTCTTTTTTATTGCAGTAGGGACTAGGCTCAAGATCAATGATATCAGCAATGAGACGCATGTTTACGTTCTGGTTCAAACGTAAGCACCGGCATTCAAGCATAGCTGCAAAAAAAAAAAGGGGACAATGTAAAATAACATATGAAACAGCTTCGGTTTTAAGATATGTGAAGTCGAGAGCAAAAACATTGTAGGTACATTTTTTAATTCATGCAATCCTTTTAATTAGCATACTTACGTGTTGAGAAGCAGAAGGCAGCACAGGCCAGGAAAATGAAGCAGAAGGTTGCAGTATTCATTTTGGATTTAAGTTTTGCAGCGATTTCCTCCTCCTTAAATCCTTCTTCTTCTCTCCTCGTGTTGGCCGAGTGTGCAAGACTGTGAACCCTAAGTGAGATGGGAAACCTTTTTATACTCTCGCACTTGAAAGGATGCTGATTCCAGAGAAGTGACTCAAGACACCCTGTGCGTTCCCACAATCATCCACTGTTTGAAATAGATGAATTTTCCTTGGAACTTCCTTCAGCCAACACCTCCTTATAAAGACTTCCTGAAAGTTAGTTAGTTGGGCTCTTTGGTTGAGACATGCTTTTATTCTGTTGGCATTATCTTTATTGAGTATGTTGACTTTTGAACTCCTGTTGTGCTTCAATAAATTACTGATTGCTGCACGTGATTCCTCTTTGCTGCAGAGATGTAATCTTATCTGCACAGCTTTCACCCTCCACTCCCGTTGTCTCATTAGGATTTCCCTGGTATTCATTATTCATCTGATAACATAATAACCATTATATTTTGTAATGAAGCAGCACGTTTCCACTCAGAGAGGACGCATCTAGCTAGAGTCACCTTCAGATTGAGATCTGTTTCTCTCAGGTCCAAGATGTACTTTATTAAGACCAGGGACCCTAAACTCTTTTAGCTCTGGACCCCCAAAATAACTGCTAGAGACCATAGACCTCCGCCGTACCTGTTTCAAGCATTTAATATTGTGCACAGTTGCATGCTGTAATTGTTCAATCCATACGCTGGAATAAACAACCTAAAACAGTTATAGCTTAACATATACTGTATATATATTATCAGTGTGTCTGTGTGTAGGAGACTCCTACACTTACACACAGAACTGTTCACACATTTCTTTAGTTTCTGCAGAAATCTCACAGGACGACTGAAGTTTTATTTTAAATTAAAAAATCTTTTTTGCATATAATTTCACAATACTGGTTAAAGTATGCCATTCTGAATCGTTTGAAACTTTACGTGTTTTAGAAGAATTTCTTCCAGAAAATTGAGAATTGCTGATTGTCAAACGAAACTCTAACATGACGTTGTATGATTACGAGACCTTTTATCCAAAAGAATGATTTATGTTTATATTATTTAGAAATCGAAATGCTCATAACTTAAGTTGTGAAAGTGATGCTGACTGCTCTTACGTAGTTCACTTTCATCTGGTGCTACCGTATTTCTCTTTTAGCATGAATCATTTATGTTGTGTAAGGTATGATTGCTTGTTATTTCACAATAATCAGGCTTTTTTTTTTTCAGGAGCCCAACACAAGGTAAACTTAAGAGCCTAACATTTAAAAGTGGAATAAGTTTATCCTTTGATTTATGTGTCTTGCCTTTGACTAAACATTAAAAAATATTTGTATTTAAAAAGAAGGCATTTTCATAACTCTATTAATCGATTCATCTTTTTTTGTAGAGACCGAATTCATAATATCAACTCGAGAACCTTCACAAAAAGGTACATGTGCAGGATCAGAGCAAAGGGACCAACAACCACTGAGAGATGACCTTTACATACACGTCGTAACTCATCAAACAAATATCAGTATGACCAAGACTCTCTTGTTTGAAGTCTCCAAACTAGTTCCACTTCAATGATTGCCAAGGTGTGTAGTCTTGATCTTCTCTTCGCCTGTCATGTCATGTCATCACATTTTATGGCATTTTCATGAAATAAAATTGTTTCATTAAAATGTATGTAATATGAAAACGATCATCATTCTCATCATCATGTGTGGCTGGAAACTGGATCAGATTCTCCTCCCTTCTAGTTCATGTGAACTATGATTAACAACAACAGCATGAGAAGAACCGCATTGTTCCCGAGACCTTCTGACCCTCACTGATAGAGGAACACTTTTCTTCGAGGAGTATTTTCAACATGACTTATTGCAAAAGCAAAGGAGAAGTTTACACTGTCAAGTGATCCTCAACGACTAAAGAAAGTTGTTTTCAATTACTTACCCTGTTAGAGTAAACGTTTGTTCCTGTGTGTGTGTGTATGTGTGTGTGTGTGTGTGTGTGTGTGTTTGTTATCATGATGCAACAGAATGTCAGCCAGAAGACAATGTTGCAAGAGTCTTCTGTCCAACTTTTATTCATTGTTGTATTTAAAATATTTCAGTGGATCTGTTCTGCCTGTTGCACGTCGATAGTGAACATTGATTCATCAAATTCATTAATGGCTGAGGGAAATTCAGGTTTTAAGCTCCGTTTTGAGAGACAGCTTCTCACACACTATAGGTCTGAAAGGCTGTACACACACACACACACACACACACACACACACAGATGTCAGAGTGGCGCTGCTCCAACACTTCTACAGAGGGAGTGAACCGGAGCTGTTTGGGGTTTTAGTCCGTCACTGAACAGCATCTCGTTCCATCTCAGGGAGGGACCTGGTATCTCTCCAGCGACAAGATCAACTTCCCTATTGAAGCTTCTAGAATTATTTCCAAACTATTTAAGTCAAAGGAGGTAACAGCTAGCCGACATGGGGGCTCGTCTGTAGGCACCGAGCCATACTAGCACATCCAACCCACCCTCATGTTATATTACTGACTGTACTAGTTCTGCATCAGTTTCAAAATCATTCTCCTCACCTGCACTGCACGCTCTTGCCCCCAAAATAACTCCACCCCAGAACGTCTAGTCCTTAGACGACGGTCTGCTCTGCACTCCCCACACCGACCTGTAGATTTACAGGGGCATCCCCCACCTTCTGAAAGTCACCCCCCGAGATAAACAGCAATATACACCTTCAAAAACAATCCTAACAACACACCCGCAAACTCAGCTTTATGCACTCCCCATGCACACGATGCTTGATTCTTGATTTAGCTATGAAGTTGTTCTGTGTGTTGTTTCGTGTTCTATCCTCATGTAAAGCATCCTTGAGTCCTTTGAAAAGAAGCTACTGAAATCAACGAAGTTTTCAGAAACATGTCAATAAGCCTGTTTTTTTTTTTTTTTACAACACATGCATGGCTATACGTAAACATGAAGCATGCTGAGGATAGAAGACAGGGGGACTAAAAAGAGAAGAGTCGCTGTGCACATCAACAGAGTGAACAAGACTTTGGGGCTTACATTGATCCATTATAGTCAGATGTACCTGTGCAGACATACGACTTCAGGATTTCTCCATAATGAAGGCTCTCAACATTTTGTACCCATGCCTGCTCGAGCGTGAACTCTCCCAAGAACAAGGAAGTGTACCTCTCTTGAGCACGGCTCAGAGCACTTGCACAAGTCAAACAAACTGGACTTTAAAGGTGAAGCGTGCTTGGGCACGACGTGGATATGTCTGGTGTGAGTGCGTCCTCAGACACCCAGTTCCAAACGTCAGAGAGACACGACATTTGGGACAGAAAGGTTTCTCAACTTCTTGGCTCGTCACATGCATCATTGCAAACTTGGAAAAATCAAGTGAAATTCTCATGCTCGAACAAGAGTACGTTTCTCAGGAACACTATTAAGACTGAGTGAAAAGTAAAAACCACAAACAAGATTTTATAACGTCAGGAGGTTTCTGTGTTGTGTTCGAGTGCACGTGTGCTCACGCTATGCCTCTCACACTCCTCTCAGCCAAGTCTTAAATCAATATCAATCCACACACTGGGACACTATTATACGACACGTTACACGGTTAAAAACCTCTTCAGTGTTTTTAAGAGAGAAAACCAGCGACTGTTTTTAATCAGGAAATTGAAAAGTTTTGGTGTAAGTTCCCACATACTGGAGATGGCCTATAGACGCCTTGTTGAAAGCATCTTGCAGTTCAATATAGCTGCTTGGTATGGCAACTTAAATGTGAGGCAAAAAAACAAGTTGTCCTCTGTTGTAAAGATTGCAGGGAAGGTGGTTGGTAAGCCACAACATCAACTCTGTGATGTGTTTCAGAGTGCGGTAGTGAGGAAGGCCAGACAGATATCTGGGGACTCCTCACACCCCTTACACACCATCTGGTCGCAGATTCAGAGTCCTGAGGGCGAGCCGCAATATTTACGGGAGATTTTTTCTGCCACGTGCTGTACGAGCTCTCAATGCCATTTAAAGAGGTCAAGACAGCACAAGTAATCCCAGTTTAGAGGGTACAGTTATTACATCTGCTGTCCCCCTCCCCCCGCCCCTTTTTTGTCGCATGTTTGCACAACTATTTATTTATTTATTACGTATTGTTGTACTTTTTGGAGTGTTTTAATTTGTCCTGTGTATTTTTTATATTTTGGAGAAGCCAAAGACAAATTTCCAATGGACAATAAAGTCATCTAATCTAATCTAATGTGTCTGTTTAAAAGTGTGATAGTAGAACTTTGTGACGGCGGTGTTACAGAACTTTTGCCTACTCCTCACTATAATAAAATGAATGATGCTAGATACTTTTTGGCTAGGCTGACAGAGAGTCCTGGCACCGCTGAGCCATGTGGCCATGGTAACAGTACTGACCTTGTGCACGTCTGCAATGATCAAATCACAAACATTAACTTCCTGGCGCAGGCGCAGATTGATCTTTAAAAACAGTGACGATGAAAACAGCTTTAAAAAAAAAAAAAAAACCTTGTTTGTTTTTCACTTTTAAACAAATTTACCCTCCTGAACTGAAGTCACTGATGTCTTTATCTTCTTTGCAGTTCACCTGTCTGTTTCTCTCAGCTGCTAAAGGTGGTACTCAGTTTGTACTTCCTTATCAGATATGATCAGATCAGCCATGAATCACGGTCTTTTAAAGTAGCTATCAACTCTTCTTTAGAAGACATAAAAAATAAAACAATAAAATAGTATTGAAGAGAAAGGAGTATTTAACACCCACTCTGCTGCCACCTCACCTTTCTGTGTTAATTCTTTCTTTAAAGGGATACTTCACCCATTTGCATGAAGCTTTGTATCATTAGAAACATGGTAGTAGTGTTGAATGGTCGTGAATCCAACACTCATTTTGCCCTGAGACGAGAAAAATATGTTTTTCTTTGCCTGGAAGTTTTCTTCATGTGATGCAAAAAGCGTCATATTGCATCACATGAAGAAAACTTCATGCAAATGGGTGAAGTATCCCTTTAACCTTGACTGTGACTAAGAAACCTTATCCTGATTACTTTTTCCACGCAAGACACGACCAAACTAAGAACCCAACGCTGTGACTTGCTTCTTGAGAAATCCTTTATTTACATAATGCTGCTTCCTGCTTCCCAACCTTGACATAGTTTCCCTCTCTTCTATTGTTTTCATCATTCCCAGTTTTACTTGAGAATTGGAGCCTGTTTACACAATAATGAAATCATACAAAAAAGGAAACCTTTGTCACTCTTTGTCTGTTCATCTACACGTCAACATCAATTTAAACGTGTGTTGATTCATTACAAAATACGATCAAATATGTCATTACAGCACATTTTGTTGTTTTAATAGAGTAGTGTGTACAGTGTTTGTGACCGAAACGATGGACATTTTATAAAATCGAACGAAAATCGACCCTGTTGTCAGAGGATCAACAGGGTCAACTGAAACAACAAGTCCTACTTCGAAACGAGCATCAGACCATGCACCTTTGGAAGATTGGGCACGCCGCACGCCATCCCTTAAAGGGCGGTTTTTGAAATTAGGGAGCCATGTCTGGTTCCTTTCTATCAGTGTGAACACGAGCATACAGGACTTGACAATTTGTCCACTTGAAGCGGTGGTCTCAGGCACAACAAAAGTCTCCTGTCTCTTCAAAAGACGTTGAGGACACCTGTTGATGCCACCTGTTGATGCCATAGTTGCTTCATCTCTTTTCTTCAAGGAACTTTGGCAAACTCTTTCAGACTGTTTACATACAAAGTAGGCTTGGAACAGAATGATGTGAAAGAAGACTGTAGGGGAAGCGGTCATGTTTCAGCACGATACAAAACAATCAAGCTTTCTGTGAAAATGCCTGAAGAGGGTTTTTATCTTGATAAGACAAGCTGGGATCAGAAAAATCTGTTGACAGATTAAGAAGTCTTTGTGAAAAACATCAGGTGGATTGTGGCCAACGCCCCTCACTTCTCCCCCTTCACTCTGTTAGTGGCTCCAGGTTTAATTTTTTTCTCTCAGGTCCTGACCTACACTTAAATAACTGCTCCTTCCTGCTCCCAGGTCGGAGTCAAACTCAACACTGGAGCAACAAATGGCCTTTTTCCCCACAGAAGGATCTGAGCTCTATGAGGGCTCATTGGGCTCAAGTCCCCCCTTCAGTGGATTAAAAATGTTCAGACTGAACCTTAAAACCTCATGCTGGCACCCACCATTACTTCATGTTCCACACATCGACAACACAGGACTCGCTCTCTAAGCCTATAGGGCAACAGGTTTTACCCTGGAAGCAGCACTTACAGCACAGTTACTGATCCTTTTGGCCATCTGAAATATCTTGGTTATATCTGTTAGTTTGTAAAAAAAAGTCAATATGGTGCAGCGAAGATCAAACATGTATAGATGTGCTGGCTGAAAGCTGCCAAATTTGTAGTGTAAGTAGGACATCTAGGGTCTAGATGTCAGAACAACAGGACTCCTTGAGGGGTGCCGTTCTCTCTCTTCTCCCTCCTTTTCTATGGACTGAAATCCAGACACATAAAATCCAGGAACCGACCTCCTCTAGTGGCTGTTTCCCAACCTCATTTCATCCATCACATCCATCCATAAAACCTTTTTGGATTTAATTTCCTCTGTTTGCGTTTTCAATTCCTGTTTAGTGTCTCAACAATAATCTTCTAAATCTACGTTTCACTCCCGGTATTTGTGTTATAATTATCCTTGTCCAGCCTTTGAAAATCCTGCGTTACATGAATTAACACTGAACTCACATACTTACACACACTTACAGGAAGTCTTTATTAAGAGGATGTTTTCACTTGGTTTCGTACAGAAATGAGAAGAAGCAGTTTGATAATGATGGATAAAAAAGGGATGTAAAAGAGCTCGTTACTGAAGAAGAAACATGATGCATGCTGGGCTAAATGTCAAAGTTAAAGCTGCATGAACACATGTGCTGTATATAACATGAATTATAAGAAAAAACACTCCCTCATATCAACAGAAAGAAATGTCCAAATGATGTAGATTGAAGTTTTTTAACATTAATTTAGCAGATACCAAATTTATCCTGATTAAATACTCACTGAGAAGTAATGCCTTCAAAGAGTGAAGTCAAACTCCCTCTTAGATTGTTGTTCTCAGCTCTGTGTTTACTGACGGGAATGGTGCTTCCTGCAGTTTGTTTAGTTTTTGTGCAGAGGCTTAAACATGTTTCATACTGTTGTTGTTGTTTTTTTTTTAATAATGTAAATCATTTCCTGTCCAAGCCCTCCCGCCACATCAGGGAAGAGAAGTGGTCCCGCCCACTCTGCTGTGGGTTGAGGCACAACGGCGGGATAGAATTTAAGAAGAACCAATCGACTTTCCGAACTGAAGAAAATACTTTTATCAGCATGAAATGCTTTAAAGATATAAGAAATGTATTAACTTTGAATTAGGTATCTGAAAGATTATCAGTCATAGAAATGGCTGAACTTGGTGCAAACAATGACGGAGGGAAGGTGAAGGCAAGGAAGCAGTGTGCTGGCAAAGATAATCAAAGTTAAGTTCGTTTCCAAATAAGAAAGAGTCAAATATCAAGCTACAAGAAAAACTAAGTGTTGTTGTCCTGTGTCTGTCAGACTTGTGAGGGGGGCAACGCTCATTTGTAAGCCTATTTGTCATCTTGTCCGGTGCCCCCTAGTGGCCAGACATGAATGAATACATCTTTAACCTCGGCTGTGTGCTAAACCACCCTACATTTATTGCATCTACTATTCACTCTCTTATGTTCTTGAGTCAGAATTATAATTGTGTTAAATGTACACAATAGTCGGATTATGTGCAGCAATATAATAGCTGGATGAATTATTAGGGGCTCTGCAAATTTATGACCAATGATCTATTAGTGTGAGAAATCTCAGTGTACTGCTCGAAAAGTGAAACTATTTAATGTTTTTCCATTTGAGGAGTGAATGAGGGTGTATTTTCAGAGATGTGTTGAGCAGGATTAAATTTACATTAACAAATTGCACTTTTTCTTTTTGGCTTTATGAGTTTGTCTCTCTCTCATTTGTGAGTAAAACTATCACTGCTGCTGGCATAACAACACGCTGATGTGGCTTCAGTTGAAAACAGTTTTGTAATAATTGAACGTTATGGACGTGTAAGTGTGATTAAGTTGTTGATCCTCAGGGCTCGATGGTGACAGACGCCGTGCCGTGGACCTGTGTGAGACTGGGACAATCCAGAGTTGCGATCACCCTGCTGCTGCCGGCCCTCTGCGGGGTGAAATACTCCACCCAGATCAAGGAGGAGCCTGCTGGGATCAGACTGAAAACCAGCAGGAGGGGATAGAGTTAGACGCAAGAGGGGCTAGTATGATTGTTGATAATATATGTAAGAAATAAAGAATCAATAAGTCTAAATATTTAACAGTTCAGTGCCAAATATAACTTTCCATGAATCATTCTGCACAGAGAAGGCAACGATTAGCAACAAATCCTGGATTTGCAGTTACTTTGAACTGTTACAGACTTTTTCTACCTGCGATCACATGCGCATGGATTATTGAGAACAAAAAGCACAAGCTTGAATTTTGTACAACAAAAAGTCATGTTTCATAAGTCACATGCTGAGTGTACGTTCTTTCACTTTCCTAGAAAATGGATTCAACTCGCTGACCCATCACCTCTGCAAGCCAAGATCTGGTCACCTCATCTCACATACCGTGAACACAATTCTCAACTAAAAATTAAGAAAACATCTACTAGCTTCATGATAGTTTTGGGCTTCAAGGCATGTAAAACATGTTTTTTTCTTTGTTTTTTTTAGTGTAGTAAGTAGTGATTGATCTTAGATTTATAGCTTTTTCATACATGCCAGAAACTGCTGAACTGTTTGTGGTGAGCTGTGAACACCACAAACGTTAGGAAAACGACCTGGGGGTGATGGTGTCATGTGTATCCTGTGATTGATGCGCAACCGGTTTATGCATAGATGTAACAAATCAGTTTTTGTTGAAACCTGTCTGTGGAAACCTCTAATCACACAGAGCATCAATACAAAGGAAAAAAGGTCATCAATGTGTCAGACTCAGTGTATCCAGGTTTCCTGTTTCTGTCTGAAATATATCACTAAAGGAATAGACACATTTTACTCTTCTCAGACAGGACAAACTTGACTTCCATTTGTACACACGCACACATCAACCTGTGCTGAACTCACCTGTAATACTTCAGCTTGGGCAGCATGAGCCCGGGTCCTTCCATACGAACGTAGACGTTCTCCAGGTTGAAGCTGAAGGGGTTTGTAAACTCCACAGTTGCAGTCATCTCTTCGCTCACTCTTCCCCGCTCAGACACCTGAATTACACAAAGAACACACACACACACACACACACACACACACACACACACACACAAGCATGACTATTAGTTTAGATGAAGTTAGTCTAATTAGAAAAAAAGCTTTGCCTCTGGCTTTTATGGACAAATGAGATTGACTGATTCTATTTTGAATCTAAAGCGTGATATCCGACCTTGATGATGAGTTTGGGGTTGCGCAGAGGGACGACTTTCATGGTGCTGACGATCTGCCCCGTCTCTTTGACCTTCCCTGTAGCGATGAAGTTGAGGTTGGCCTGCTCCACCAGGTGCTTCATGTAGTGCTTTGACTCCACCACCACCAGCTCCTTCACACCTGGACGACACAGGTATAAAACACTGCTCGGTCTGCATTCACTTTGACATCCATTATTTACTGACACTGAAATGATCTGTAATGTTTCAGAACTGAATCTGGATGAACGCCATTTTGTGGTAAATAATCGTAGTTGTCATTATGTTAAATGATTTTTGGCGGGGGATACATGTTCTTTAGGATGTAGTTGTTTGTGATGACTGAATGAAAAAGCATCCCATTTCACTTCCAAGTTCGAAAAAAATGGCAGCTGGGTCACATGACCAAATTGTCCTTACAGTATCTCTCACCTGTTGTTTTTGTTACTGCACACCTTCCCCTAGTGCTCTATTAATATACACTGTCCCTAACAAACAAACAAATAAATAAAAATAAATAGTTAACGGTGTTCATGTGTCTATAAAAGGAACACGGTGGGACGTGGGTGAACATTAGTTCGGGGGGCTTGTAAGACGTGATGGATGGAAATTAAATTTGTGTTTCAGATATCCACACTGAAATGTTTTTTTCCTTTTTTTTCAGATATCCTAAATGTTATATTTGAATATCAAAAATAAAAATTGTGAGTAGTACTACATGTCACTTAGTTACTGTATGTATACAACTCTAAATATTTAAAGTTACACTTATGATTAGAAATAGATTTATTTTCTGTCATCCAAAACCATGTCAGGTTTTGAGGTCGTTTTATTTTCATCCTTGTTGACTTGACCATGCAGCTAAAATGATGCTTGAAAGGCTCCGAGAGTGTAATTCTTTAAGTGAAGGGCCAAAGACCAGGCTGGCAAAAAGGCAAAGCTAGAAATAAATGGTTAGAATTCAAACTCACTTTGATTGGGTTCAATGGTCACTGTGTGATTACTGAACAGGAATTCAGCGGCGGTGACTCCGGTGTAAAACACCACGTTCCCACTGATGTAGGTTTGCACGATGCGGCGCTGGTCGCTGTTATTTATGAACTCCAGGTTCAGCTCAAAGTCGTCGCCAATGTTGACCTCCAGAGTGGGCAGGACCAGGTCCACGTCAGCTGGAGGAGGATCAGACTTCTCCCGTTTACAGCCATATTCCTCGGCTTTCTCCAGGACGGTCCGCTCCTCTGTGCTGCCTGACATTTATGTTCAAACGTTTACATTCGTTAAACCCTAAAGCTAACTTGTTCATCAGATAAAATCTTTTTCTTTGCATCCATGACAAATGTAATCATATCAGCAGGTTTGCATTTGTATTCTTCGATGTTTTAGTTGTGATGGATAATATTCTCAAACTTTCATTCACACAGTTTTTAATGAAATAAAACCTCACAGTGTCTGTCTGATTTTAAAACACATGCTTTTTGTCTTGCACAAGTCTCTGACCTTCAGGAAACTTGTACTGATCTGTGATGTCACGGCGGGTCATGCTTCCTGGAGCTTTAGTCAACACCAAGCGGCCTACGTGGGTCCGGTTCACTTTGACCGGCTCCATAGTTCCTTCTCTGTCGCGGGAATAAAACACCACGTCGCTGTTGACCTGTGGGGAGAAAAGGATCATGAAAACACTCTATAATCCTGGAGTGAACCTGAATACTGTTCGTACGAAAGCTGTAGTTTACGGACTCACCTCAGCAAACACAAAGGCGGCATCAAATGGGTAGCAGGTGTGTCCATGTTTGATGGCCCAGACTGATGCAGGACCACACCTGTACATCCCTGTCAGGATCATGGAGAGGAAGATTCAAGTTGAAAAGGAAAATTAAATGAAGTTTGTTCATTTAATGTACCTTGCTTCGAATATCATGTCTGCTTCTATCTGGTCAATAATGATGAAGGTCATAATTTCAGGCTAAATGTGCTTTAGCTTGTTGTGTCCTTGAAAACACAAAATAATGTTGATGTCTGGGGGGGTATTTACTGTTTGCTTTCATTTCCCCCCATAGGTCCCACCTTTATCAAGTTCCTACTTTATTTATTTATTCCGCTAGTTAGCACAGCACTCATATAGCACCTCAGTCGCTATCAGGGCAGCTAGCTTGTTTGCCTGCTTCCGCTTTCGTTTTCCTGCCCCCAGAAAATTTAAATCATATCAGCGTCATGTGTCATTAGTCAAGGGCTCAGAATGCTAATCTGCAGTATCAACAAGTAGACTTTCAGTATTTTACCATCGCTAGTCTCCTGTGGCGTCGCATCCACAACCTGCCAGCCTCCGAAGCCGGTTGGGAGATCTGGTCTGGACATGAAGCACTCATTCCAGCAGTGATAGTTCCTGACATGACGAGATGACTTTCATTCAAACATGCTAGTTTTGCAGGGTTGCTTTATGATTAAATAAACAGCCTGGACGGCTGATATGACAAGTACTGAAGTAAACGCATGTTGAATTTGTTCCACATGATCCTCACTCTAAAAAACACAACAAGGGGTCATTAAACCTTGCGATCAAGTCCTAGCTTCCCGACCTGAGGGAGACATCAGAGAAAGATGGCTGTCATGAAAATACGGTAAATAGCTACGAAGAAGGCGTGGTACCAGATGGAGTCTCTGGTGCGGTCGCGGTCGATTCTGCCGCTCTCCTCCAGGATGATGTCAGTTTTCAGGTTCCCATCGTTGTCATGAGCAGAGAAGTAGTTAGTGACGACCCTCGATGGGATGCCCAGGCAGCGCAGGACTAGATGGACAAGAAATGACAGAAATAAAGAGCTCAGTAAAACAGATCAACTGACCTGGACTTATCTCCTAAAGCCAAGAAATCTCAAGAGCTGGTTATTTATTGTTGTCCCACATTGCTATTTCAAATGTTCGAAGGTGACTCGCCCAGCGTAAGTTAATTAGGACTCCACGGTTGGTCACCATTTTATGTGCATTTAATTTTTCTCTTTAATGACTTCAAAGCGATTTGGTAACAAGGAACGTTTTTTAATCCAGCAGAGGTCTCACAGGTGTTGAAGACGGCAGCGTAGACCCAGCACTGAGCGTAGCAGACGGGCATCTTGCTTTTCAGGTAGTTGATCAGGATGTCTGTGCTGCCAGTCCAGGAAGTGGGCGCCACTCCATAGGTGTAGTCACCGGTCCAGTTCCCCACCAGCACGCCATCGTCATCACGAGAGTTCAGCTGAGGAGCACATTTTAGATTTTCTCATAAAGTGTATATTCATGTATTCAAATTTTAGAAGTGCCACATTTTTTATTGTATTCTCCCTATTTTTAACCTGTTTATCCAGGAGACAGCCACGCTCATATTCACACTTACGGGCAATATAGAATCACCAATCACCAACCTAAAGGGCCTGTGTCTTTCGACTGTGGGTGGAAAGCCGGAGGGAACCTTACGCATGCACCGAAGGAAAATGCAAACTCCACACAGAAAGGCCTGTGTGTCTGGCCAGGGATTCGAAACCAGGAACTGTCATGCTGTGTGGCGACTGCACCAACCACTGACCAACTGCACAGCCAGAATCAACAACCATGAAACATAAATAACTTTCTGTCATGTTGTGTTTTTCACTGTGCAGTTACGCTCTGTTTGTATTGATGCACAACTTAATTGCAAATATGATTTATCTGTAAACAGGTTTCATGGGATTTAGAGAAATATGCATAGAAGATGCTCACCATAGCAGAGGCCTTTCTGGCCACCTTGATGGGGTCCGCTCTGTTGGTGATGGGCATCTCAGAGCGGTCCATGATGTACAGACAGGCATCCAGGACTCCGTAGTTAAACTAGGGGAAAACAAAGATGTCGTAAAAATCAATATTGTCTGGAAGATTTCGCAGTTTTTGATCATCGTTTTCTCCTACCTGCCCATAGTTCCAGGTTCTCTCTGCGATGTCGTCGTATGCACCGTGATAGATGATCCCCATCTCGTTCATCACACACTCCTGCCTCTCTGTCTCATCGTCCAGAAACACAGCATCCTCTGAGGAAAGAATGAACACGTCACCAGACGATAACAATGAAAACACAACGCAGTCAAGAGTCCAAAAGACAAACAAACAAACAAAGAGGGCTTCTCGGGTTGAGAATCCTAAACAGACCTGCCACCCATGGATTGAAGAGGATGTAGAGGTTTCGGCTGTCATCTCGTCGAGTCCTACGGATGCCAAAGGGGGTCATCACGGCCACATACAGTTGGTACTTTCCCACAATGCAGGTAGCCGCAGGGATCACGCCAATGGTGACCGTGTCGCCAGAGGTGTTTATTATGCGACTTTCCCAGGAGGTCAGACGCTCCTTGTTGGGGAAGACTGGAATGTAGGTGCCCTTGCTGTAATGAGGACTCGCTCCTGAGTGAACGAAGAGGACGGACAGATTTATGAAAATGAGGACATTTGGCACCATGTATAAGTGATTATCATGTATCAAGTTTTGGCAACAATTGCCTTTCATATATGTGACAAGTGAATTCTTTTAGTGCCTCTGTAAGCGCCGAAGCTTACAATGGGCAGATGATTTGATCCAGAATTAGAAGAACCCACAACATGAGGATGTAAAATCTCACTTTAGAGCTTATTAAGACTGCAGATTGCTTAACTCACCGATAGTGAACTCCACAGCGAACTTGTCCTTCGCAGGATTGTAGGGACGGTTGAAGGTGATGTTCAGCTGGAACTCCTGTCCTCGACGCACAATGAGATCATTGGAGTAGAATAAGTGGGTGTGGTGTTGTGTTTTGTTGCTCTCCTCCGGCTTCTTTATCATGTCCACTTCCAAGATATCAAGAAATTCTGAATAAAAGTAAAAAAAAAAAAAAAAATGGAGAGAGAGTGAGAGCTACAGTATTAATTATTTAACGTAAGGTGTAGAAAAAGTTACAGAAACAAGACAGGAAAGCGGTCAAATAAAATGCGATTTATTTTCAGTTTAGTTTTTCCACATAAATCAATTCAATTCATCTTTTCACACTTTCCATGTTCTAAAACAGGAGTTCAAATAAGACATTTTTTAAAGATAAGATTGATTGTTCAAAACGAATTATTGTGTGTATACTCACGTTGGCCACTAGAGGCTGAATTGCATCCTTTCAGTGTTCTACACGAGTCTTTATCTTTTCTTCTTTTGAAATTTTAAAAGTTTTCAAAATAATAAAAAACATTCTTATTTACATTTTTTTGTGTCAAATCCTAAAAATATATATCCAAGTTTGTAGACTGCATAAAGAAATTAGAACTCCTCTGGAAATATAAAAAGGGATTTTAGACCTTTATTAGAACAAGTGACAGTGGGTGCATTTCGTCCCTTGTTGTATAAGTGAACATTACAACAGCAAACACAATTAAAAATAAACAATCTGATCCATGAAAAAAGCTCTTTGACGAGCAAAATCTCATTTAATAAAACTGAATTTGTAAAACATTTCTTCTTGTTAGACGAAGTCCCTTTTTTTCTCTCTCTCCTTTTTTTTTTTTTTTTTTTTTACTTTCAAGCATAAACAAACACTTCCAAAAATGACTTATTGACAAATCCTAATTTTACATCAAAGTTGTATATTGAGACCTTTAATTCAAAAGTAAATTCAATATAGATTAAATAAAATTGGGGAATAATCCAGAAGTGAAGATAAGTAATCTCTCTGGATGAGTCAGCTAAATGTCCCAACAGCCTTTGTGTGTGTGTGTGTGTGTGTGTGTGTGTGTGTGTGTGTGTGTGTGTGTGTATGTGTGTGTGTGTGTGTGTGCTGTCATCTCAATGTCGTCCTCTGATGAACCATAAAAATTCCAGTGACCACGTTTAAATTCCTGTTAAATGTGGATATCTTCTACTGTGCAGCACTTTGGCAACAATACCGAACAGAGCGTATCAAGAAACAGCAGGAAGTGGGGAGAGTTTATCCTGATTGGACGTCATTAATGTGTCAAATTAAAAAACTCCTGGAAGCTGTGTCATCACTGTGAAAATATATCTTCAAGACACACTGACATGTCGGTTTTCTATCTTTCAATTCAGCTTTTTTTTAAAGAAATGATTATTTAAGAGCTGATCTAACAGGAGAAGGGTACAGTTAATCTTCTACAATTAAAATATATTTCTCTCTGGTTACACTGTAAAGTATTTCTGGTTGTTTCTACTTCCATCGCTCCATCAAAAAAGTTTTAAGATCATTCTTTTGCTTTTGTTAATGTAGAGCTGGTTCAGCAGTTTGAGACACTAAAGCGTCAGCAGAAAGGATATAAATGATATAAATTGATATAAATGATATAAATTTATAAATGATATAAATTTCACATTAAGAGTGAAAATTAACTATTTTCAATGTGCTTAAAGAAGTTTGTATAATAACAGGAAACTGACAACTCTTTGTGGTAAAATCGTTTCCAAACAACAAAGCGGTTGGAGCTTTAAAGGACCAATATGTAAAATATACTGAGTGAAGTTATGAAATGAGCCTCTCATACGTATGTCATCAAATATTAAGGAAACAGTGATGTTGTGTATAAACAAGTGCATTACTGCCACCAACTGGACAGAAGGGGTATAACAGAAATGGATGATGGGAAAGTAAGCAAATCATTAAAATGACTTGAAATAAGTAGAGTACATTTTCCATGAATCATACAACATTAAACTCTGTTGTGTGTATTTGTTTTTACTGTGTGCTCACCAGTCAGAGGGGGAAATCCTCTCGGTCCTGGTAAACCAAACGGCTCAAATTCGGGAATGTTGGTTGATTCAAAGTTGGAGCTGTCGATGGGCTCTTTAGAGCGTCCGCGGTTCGTCACTTTGGGAGGGGGTCCGGAGGGAGGAGGGGGGGCAGAGGAGGGGGCCACAGTGGCTCCTTCGCTGGACATGGTGGTGATCGTTCAGGACAAATGATCCGACACGAGGCTGTAAGGGGAGAGTTGATGGAAAACAAATACCAGTCAATATCTATGAATATTTGGTTGTTGTTTGTTTTGTTCATAATGACTTGAACTCAGAATTTTTTACAGCGAACGTCACACTTATTAACTGTATGTTACAATTACTGACAGCTGGATTCCCATCATGCTCGTGTTAGATCCTGCACGGTGGGAGAGCTTTTTCTAAACTCTTAACTCATCTGCTGGACATGTGTTAAAAAACTGAGACACCCCTGCATGTGTGTGTGTGTGTGTGTGTGTGTGTGTGTGTGTGTGTGTGTGTGTGTGTGTGTGTGTGTGTGTGCGCGTGATTGCGAGTCCTTGTCTCTTGTCTTAAGGAAGAAAAGATGTTTGAATTGGAAAAGCCGTTAAAGATAAGCAAGATAAAATAATAAGTGGCTGGTTAGTGTTGAAACACACATGGAAGTGGTTTGTGTGTGTGTGTGTGTGTGTGTGTGTGTGTGTGTGTGTGTGTGTGTGTGTGTGTGTGTGTGTGTGTGTGTGTGTGTGTGTAGTTTACAGTCACTCCTCTTCCTGTAAGTCGCTGCTAAAGAAAGATACTTTAAGAGTTTGGTGATCTATTTTCAAATCACAAATAGTGTAGTTGTTGTTGTGGTCACAGAGAGAGAGAAACACACACACACACACACACACACACACACACACACACACACACACACACACACACACACACACACACACACACACACACACACACACACACACACACACACACACACACACACACACACACACACACACACACACACACACACACACACACACACACACACACACACACACACACACTCACACATTGTTGGAAAGATAACTTTTCCCCTCCTTTTTTTTTTTTAAGTTTTCTTTGCTGCTCTCTTTTTTAATTCATTTTTATTTTACATGTCAGAAATAAACTTCAAGCTTCAGACTCCAAACTCAAATTAAATGCATTCAAACCGAAATATTGATGATATTTCTTTAACAATGAGACAACTGAGGAGGAGTTCTGATGAGAATATTTACAGTAAAAAGTCAAATCACCAGCAGTAGCAAACGTTATGATTGAGATCTTATGCAAACCTCTTCAGTCTGCATGAGACCTGAGCTCCACATCCTCCCTTTGTTTTTACTGGTTATGGACAAAGTGTTAAGATTTAATAAACATTTTTTTTATTGTTTTGGTCTCTTTATGGATTCATTTGATTTTAGGTTTAAAATATCTGAAGAAAAATTAAACTTGAAAAAAACAACAACTTTACTCTCTGACATCAATCGTTGAGAAGATAAATAATTGATGATGAAACAGTGCAGCTCTTATGTGCTGTACTCCTAATAATTGAAAGTTTCAATTTATGATGAACCGATAAATTAAACATCTTAAAAATGTTGTAAAGGGGAAAACATCAAAATGAATGCACCCCATGCAGGTGGTGTAAACTCGGTCACAGGTGTGAAAACGTCCCCGTGATGTGAACAAAGACGCTCAGTGTGCTCAGAGTGACTCACCGAAGCCTCTCAGCCAAACATGAGAGGGATTTAAGTGACATGAGCCGCTCAGACCACATGGGGTCTGATGAAAACCTGCCTCCACCAGGAGCTGCTCCTGATGATGACGTAAGGATGAGGTAAGCTTGAGTTAACCTTTAAATACACACACAGTGTTTTCACAGGATGCCAGCAGCAGCACAAACACCAAACACCTGGCTGAGTAGAAGTGTCATAACATGGGCGTGTGCCGCTTCACCAGAGAAGATCGAGGCGACGTTTTGCTCCATAGGTCATCATTTAAAACACAGAGAAAGCTCTGTTCCACCTTCAAGGAGACATGCTCACCTTCTGCAAACTGACCGATGTGCAGACTCACAGACGGCCGTACAGCGGCGTTAAGAATAGTAACACAATATTTACTCATGCAATGTGGCAGCACCTCTTTCCATGTAAAGCTGTTTGATTCTACTTTCATCGTCTTCATCGCCTGTGAGGAGGAAACACTGCAGTCTTTGCTCCACTGTATTCACATGACAGAAAGTTACTACTTTACTGTAAAGAAGTTCCAATAAGCTAATTATTTTACTTATCAATTCAAACCCGAGTGTTATAACTACGCAGTGCCCCTTTAATTCAAGGCCAGTTAAGAAAAGTTACAGGAAACCTACGTGAGCCTTTAAGATGAAAGAATTAAAACTAGCTGACGAATAATAATTATAGAAATACATTCTTAGAGATAAATTAGCATTAAAATGTAAAAATGCTATCAAATAAGCTAATCTTGTGCTGTATGAGTATTTAGAGTTCTATTTTTTACAGTTTGACTGTTTCAGATATTTTACTGATAATTGTTCATCTATATTCTACCTCGCTAAAGTAACACAGGACTTCCTGTTGGACCTTAAATGTGACGGCTCTAAATGTTGAATGGACAGATGTGCTTCTCTTGCAGAGATATGACGCAACATGGGGTGTTTCATCTGTCATGAAGCAGCAGCTAAAGTTTGAGATCGATTCTTCAGGAGATCTAGTTATTGCAGTTTATGATATTGATGTGCACTAGTGCATTCTGGGATTCAGTATACACTTTTCCTCGTGTGAGACACTGGTGGTGTATGCTCGCACATTTTTAACACAAGTTTGGGAAATGCTGACACATGAGAAAAACCTGCACACATGTTCCCAAGCAGAAGTGAGCCGGGGTGGGAGGGTGTGGTCGGGGGATTGGGTCTGAAAAGACTGTAGCCTTTTTTCTACCAGAAACAAAACAAAACAAAACCAGAGCCCCTAAATTTCTACAGCATGAAAAACTTTAAACTACAAGACTTTTTTTTCATTTGAGAGTGAAGAGTTTTGTTTTACTTTTAAATAGAGAAATCTCTGAAAAATCTAACTATTCGAAGTATTGCATATTCAATATCCTATAAACATGTATTCTAGCTTATTGTGTTACCTCTTTAGGATTTAACCTGTTTATTCAAACTTGTGAATAAACATCTTTAATCGACTTAAGATGTTGCTAATAAGCTAAATTCAGGTGATATAAATGCCTCTGTTTCTATAGTACTAGGTAGGGATGACACACAGCCAGTCCACCAAATGTAAACCAATAAAGAACAATAATAATGACATTAAATAATCACAGTCATATATAAAATGAATCTTTTGAGTCAAACTGTTTGTTTAAACATTATCTAAAGATTGCACAACAACAACGGAACATGTTCAATTACTCTCAGATGCGTCATTTATTTGCCACTTCATCTGGAACAAATGAACAAAGTTATGAAGCTGCATAAGATTTACAGTGTGAAAGTTTTGCAAACTATTTTACCACGGAACAGCTGTGAATGAAGAATGCAAACTTTGAATCAATAGAAAGAGAGTTAGCTTAAAGTGGATGTACCTTAGAAGAAGGTGGAGAAGCTGCTGTTGGCTGGAGTCAATCTGCTGCTGCTGCTGCTGCTGCTGCCGCTCCGTTTTGCAAGACTTCTGCTTCTAGTTATATACCCAACAGGGGAGAGGAAGAGCTACCATGTGTGTGTGTGTGTGTGTGTGTGTGTGTGTTTGTGTGCATGGGTGTGTGTCAGGATCTTGCAGGGTGAAAGTGTTGTGTAAGTGGTCAGTCAAATTTAGGATCAGGATGAGGAATCTACCATCTCTGTACAACCACAGCTGGATGTAGCTTCATTCAGATAAAGTGACAGACTTTGGTTTTCAGTGATAAGTGAGGTCTGCAGCTGTAAAGAAATACATTCTCTCTAGCTTTTTAGTTTATCTCACTTTAAACCGACAGTCGTGATCCTCAGAGGTTCAACTTTAAGAATGGGACTTAAAGAGTTGATTGAGTAAAAAACTAAAGAAAGATCATCTCTGCTGTCAACAGGTTAAAAAAACAAAAACATTGCTCTATTAAAAAAAAGTCCTTGCTAGCAAACAGGCCCTTTATGCAAAATATATATTTAAATACTACCGATGGTGCCCTGCCATCAGGAGAAAAGGGATGTAGTGCTAGCTTAGACTGTCAGGAGTGGACGTACAGTGAAGCTGAAGAGCCCTTAAATGTGCAGTCTTTTCAACATCAAGGAGCCTGGATGTGTAGAAGTCTACAATAGAAATGAACCAGTTCACATTTCCTCATGAATTACATCCAGCATAAGAGCATATCTTCATAAATTAATCATATTCCCATTCAGAGTGACATATATAGAGTAAGGTATATTTCAGGGCTTGGTGATGCGGCGATGACGAGCTGCTGCTTTATGTTTTAAACCAGAGACGTAGCAGTGTGTCCGCTGTCCTGTCAGAAAAATAAATGTCCATGGCATAACTTCTAAAACTTGACATGATGTGATACTTCAAACATTAGCAGAGGTTTCAAAATAAACGCATCATAACTTACTGCAGGAATTAAACTGCATACAGGTGTACTGACTTCTTCTTCACCCTGCTCTGCAATCAGCCACATGTATGAATTTAGTGTCACTGTTTTTTTGGGGGTTTTTTTATGCGTCGTGCATAAACAGGAAACGCTCAGACTGGTTTCTTATTTTTATACTTAAGTGTATTTGACTTTTTTTGATCTTGTTGTTAGTTTTGCTATTTTGCAAAGGTTGGGTTTGGTAACAGTCGCAGGTGAGGTTAGGGTAAGAGGAAAGAACTTACTTTTGATGGTGGTATGGTTTGTGTTGGTTTATGTCTAAGTGTGAAGCTTTTCTTTGACATGTTGGTTTTGTGTTTGTTTAACCTTTTATTTTTACTCAGGTGGGACACTCCTCTCTTCCTTCTTTTTGGGGTTTTGGTCTCTGCCTCTAAATTAAGATCACGTTTTGTCAGTGAAACCACAATGAATGTCGAAACAGCTTCACCAAAGCTCCACATTGGTCAGTCCTGGCTATTTATTTACCGTTAGAGTTGTACTAATAAGCACTTGTTTGTTGGATCCATGCCCAGATTGTGATGAATGACAGGACCAAAGCGAGCCTGCATGGAGCTAATTCTCAAACCAAAACTGGCTGAGCTTGAATGGCCCACTCATGAAAACATTACTCGATAAATCCATGGCAGCTCTAATGGTTAAACACTCTACAGGGTACTTTTCAATAAGCTTGCCAAATGGCTAGATTTGGGGGTGGTTGGCTCACACTTGGTTTCCTGTTGCCAGAGAACAGTCAAATGTGACCGCACTGAATCAAAATGAGCTCCAATCTGGCGAGAGGTGTCAAACTACTAAATCCACCTCATAATTTTAGATCCTAATATTGTTGCTTTATTTTGATACTCTGCCACTGTCAACGTTATTACCAGTGCTATTATCAAGTACATGAAAACACTCTTAATGAAAGTGCTCAACCCACAAAATAGGAGCGAACTGAGCTGCAACCACTGGGGTCGAGAAAATGACAACAATGCTCAGGTGCAGTTCCTCGTGCGGCCACTATTGGGTTTGCTCCAAAAGTGAGTTCACCCTCATTAAGGTCACATAATATGCCCAACATTAAAGCAGAATTAAACATGTTGACATGTAGGTCTAAATTCTTGTCATGTTTACTGCTTCGGGAACACATTTTTATGTACAGTATATAATCCAATTGTGGTGAAAAACCCAAATGTTGACAAGCCACCATTACTGTGTGGGCGTGTCCCTTTATCAGCTGTTTTATCAACATACTCTTACATTGCTGGCATTTTACCTGGCAAGCTTTAGGCTAGTCGGTTTGTGGGTCTGTTTTGAGGGTTAGATCACTTCTACTAAAATAAAATGGGAAATTAGCCAAATGACTTGGCTCTAAGAACTGGAGTACAGCCAGCTAATACACCTCACCCACCCCTTTCATCTGTTGCTTGTACTTTTATTTTCCTTGTTGGCATTCATATTGAATTTGAGGGTCATTAAATAAGAAGAAAAGGCTGAGACACGTTAAAAGACATCTACTGAACAGCCAGCTCATCCTGCATTGCTTGTGCCCCAATATGACATTTTTATTTCGTCTCTTTATGCTGCTACCATGACAGAAGATTTCCATCTTTTTTCATCTCAACAACCTTTAAAAAACCTTTTTAAAAACATTGAAAAAAGTAATTTCCATCTCAAGTAGAGAGATGGGTTTTAAAAAATATATATATAAAAAAGAAAATGTATTCAAAGCCAACCTTACTTTAAAAACTGATTCCAAGTTGGCGACAGATGTGGAAGCAAACTAAATAATAACCCTGAAATTACAGAGGAAACACTGTGCTGTAAGTTTCTGGGGTTCCCATTTCTACCACTAGCACTTATCCTCTGACCAGTTACATTTAGGGCCAAACCAATCAGCAAGTACCGATGCAGATTTATATGTGACATTTAATCTGTGAGCTCCGTCGATGATGGAAGAATTTTTTATGCTCTTATTATTCATGATATGGAGTCTGTTAAAAGCCAGACAGCCTCACTTTTAAAGAGAAGTGCTGCTGCAGGAAGTCCAATAAAAAGTAATTCATTTGACATTTACAAAAAGCAGCACACATGTAGAAAAGCATCCCTCATAGTAACATTCACCCAACACTCAAAACAACTCGGCTGGTTAATGGCCTCAAATCAATACGACTGATTCAGTCCTTTCCATAAACAGGGTTTGTTTTTATTAACCCCGACTGGAGCGAAGGGAAAGACTGAATCATAAAGGACATGATCTCATGTTTGTGTGTGTTTATGAAGTGGACACAAGAACATGTTGTACCATGTATGCAGCCAGGCTGCCATGACAGCAGGCAGGCATGATGAAAAGATGCTGGCTACTCACACAATAAGTGGACTGTTAGAAAATAAATCTGTGATGCTAAGAAATTAATCTCTCGCTAGCTGGTCTATTTCTGTTTGTGGCTCTGCTTATTTTAGTTTACTCCATCATACTTAGAGGGGTGAAATTATCTAGTGTAATGTCAGCATCTAAACATAAACTATGAGGGAGAAGAAGACAGGAAAGCCAAAAGTAATAGGTAGCCATTTACTTTAACCTGCCCAATTCAGCATTGACAAGTATAGGCTGGATATAAGACAAATGTAGCTTTCAGCAGAAACAGCAGGAACACTTTTGACTTCCTGTAGGAGGGGTTATAGACATTGAAGAAGGCATTAATCATCTCATACCTGCTACTATAACTGTGCTACAAGTCAGGTATTTAAAATACGGAACTAACCCTTGACATTTTTTTGACACTTGTTCTTGGCAGCCTATGAATACAGGAAACGTAGGTGCCAAACCTTAACCACAAGACTGTGTCTCACGCCAAAGAGCTCTGCAGCTCTCAATGTGAAGCCAGCATGTGCGTCTTTACATGCAATAACATGCAGAACATCTGCGTATACATGAACACATCCTTGCAACTGTTAGCAGCATTCACAGTTGCATGAATATGTTACTAAGAGGTTATTGTGTAAAAACAAACAAACACCGTACCGCCTCTTAACTTCCTGTTCACATGAATGAGAACATGTTTGAAAAACCGCAGGAAGGTCACATGACAGGGTATGTCGCCAAAACTGTCTGTGTTCTCCGACTGCATTACAAATGTTCATTTTGGAACCAATTTACCTCCAGCGTAATTCTGGTTTTTTTTTTCTTCTTTCACAATGATGCTGAAGAAATAGCTTACTTCTTGTGAAACACATACAGGAACCAAAATAGAGGAAGAGGAAGGACAGACTGAGAGGTGATGGACACGACTGATGAGAACTGTAGTGAAGTTATCGGAGAGGACAGAGGTAAGCTAATTTTTAGAGCTCTTTCATTCTTTGTTTAGGGTTCTATTGAAATAAAGTTACGAAGAGGTACTTCAACTTAAGGGATAAGTGAAGACAGGCCTACAAAATGATTCAGGGTGCATCTAGGATTAAAGGCAGTGCAGCTTCAGTGACCAGCAACATTAATTAAAAATTGCTTATGGGTTCTACATGTGGTTTATATACACATGTCATGACCATCAGATCATGGATATAATGCACAACATCTGAGTGACTGTGGACATTCGAGGGGCCTGATTACTTAAAGTAAAAAAAATCTTTATTTTTGTTTGCATTCATTCAATTGAGGATGCAGACATTTAAAATGAGGTTGCAATGAAAAAACTTTTGTAGCCTTGTAGAACTGGGCCTGAGTGAAGTCAACACTGTATCTGCTGTTTGAAAGAAAATGTAATTTAATGTTTAGGCAGGGTTTGATAACTCATAAGGTGCGGACAGCTAAGAAACAAAAGCTAATGTTAGCCTCCATCCTCTTCTTTGCCACGCAGTTAGCTTCTCTATTTCAAGGTTTAAAAAAATGCTACTAACAGTTAAGTATCAAAGCAACACTTTCCTAATGTTACTATAATCAGACATATTTTGAGGTAAAAAAACACACAAAGCACAACAGTAGATAACGCATACAGTACTAACATTTAAGTTACTTCAGCGTATGTTAGCTTTTAACCATGTTCTCACTAAGTTTACTATAGCTAGCAAAATTCGAGGTAAAAAAAAAAGAGTTGAACAACAGGTACTCAATGAAATTGCTTATTTCATGATTCAACCACTCCTACAATGTAAGGGGAGTCTTAGCTAGCATAGTTTAAGATATACAAAAATAATCATTCATTACCCATTTAGTGCCTAAAACTGAGTAAATACTCAGTTAGGTATTGCTAGCATGTCACGCTAAGTTACATTAGCTACCATTTCTTTGTGAAGATATGGTTAATAGCTAAATACATGTAACCTGGAGTTTGTTACCAATTAGACTCGTTTGCTTGTTTGCAATGACAACTGTTAAAGAGCAAATTTGGATGAAAGAAAGTTGATAGCGCATTAGGCGCTAACACTGGAGGCAGCACTGTAGCATCCTACTTCTTTGAATGTTTGGTCACATTTCTTTGTCTTTTGTCATTCAGATTTTCCTGTACGGTGCACAGAGGAAATTCTCCTCCCTGTCTTCACTGATGAAAGTCTGCAGGTGGCCATGGACTCACAACATGCTCAAACTACCCAGGTCATCCTTTCCCCTGCTCTTCCAGAACTTAAACTGGTCCTGCTGGGTCGAAAAGGAACTGGAAAGAGTTCGGCAGGCAACACCATCCTTGGAGGGGTAGGAGGATTCGAGAGCGGGAGGCCAACGGAGGAGTGTGTGAAAAGGAGAGCGGACGTGGTGGGGAGAAAAGTCACAGTCGTGGACACTCCAGGATGGGAATGGTACTACCCTCTCAACAGCACCCCCAACTGGGTAAGAAGAGAAACTTTACGGAGTGTGTCACTCTGTCCTCCCGGCCCCCATGCTGTGCTTCTGGTGGTGCGAGCCTGCGCCTCCGTCACAGAGGACTACATCGGAGAGATAGAGGAGCACCTGGAGCCGCTGGGAAAAGGAATCTGGAACCATACAATGCTACTTTTCACGAGGGGAGATGAATTAGGCATGATGTCCATGGAGCAACGGATCCCGATGAGTGGACAAGCACTCAAGGGACTCCTCCAAAGGTGCGGAAATAGATACCACGTTTTGGATAACCGGTGCAAAGGCGATGGGACGCAAGTTACAGAGCTGATAAGGAAGCTGGAGTTGATGGTGGACAAGAAGGATGGGAGCAGCCATTTAGAGACTGATAACACAGCTCTGCTGGGACTTGAGGCAGATGGGAAGAGGAGAGCGAGGGAGAGAATGAAGAAACAGAGGCAGATGGAGGAGCAGGTGCAGAGAGGGACCATCAAAGCAGCTCTAATGAGTGAGTCATTCAGCCCAATCAAAATGCCGTATCGCTCATCAAGATCATTTAAAAACATTAAAGACAAAACAGATATAGCACATTTGTACATAAACTTATTGTTTACTCTCTTCTTTCTGTGTCATTTCGAAGCAGCTAGCTATTCTTTTAAGCAAAGAACCTTTACTTGTACATTACTAAACAAAAGATTATTGCGCAGCTGAAGACCCTGGTGTTATCTTTAGGATTTAGCAGAGAAACCAAAATGGTGTTAAACGTGGTGATGACGGGAGAGAGACACATTTTTGCATCACTAATTTGCAATTTGAGAAAAAAAATAAAATAAATAGAAGGCATTTTCATTGGGGTGTTAGCTATTTGCGGTGTGTAAGTTGACTTGTTAGGATGATTTTCTCGCTATCAGAGGCTAAAAATTTAGACTTAACGTTATCCATTGAATCTGTGTGGAATTTCACAAAAGCCATCATTATCTTTACCTGTCTTTGTTCCAGGTGATGGTCTTCAGGGCTCTGAGCTGGACGCCCACCAGTCCTTCTCCAAGGCTCCTCGACGTTTACCCGAGGTCAGACTGGTTCTCCTGGGTGAGCGAGAAACAGGGAAGAGTTCGGCTGGAAACACCATCCTGGGCAAAACGGACGTCTTCCAGGCAGGAGAGGTGACAGAGGAGTGCCATCGTCAGCAAGCAGAGGTGGCCATGCGCTTGGTGACGGTGGTAGACACTCCTGGCTGGGAGGGAGGAATCGCCGGGGCCACACCTGAGAGGGTGAAAAGGGAAATCATTAATAGTGTGGCCTTGTGTCCTCCAGGGCCCCACGCACTGTTGTTGACTCTGAGAGTGGACACGTTGGTGAGATCTGGGCATGTTAAGGAACATCTGGAGCTACTTGGTGAGGGCGTGTGGAGGCATATTATACTGCTGTTCACCCACGGAGATCAGCTTCGAGAAGGGGTGGACATCGAGCAGCACATCCAAGGAGGAGGCAGGGAGCTCCAGTGGCTGCTGGAGAAGTGCAGGGGAAGATACCACGTCATTAGCAGCTTAGATGGAGGAGGAGGAACAGTAGGCTCTAGTGTGGTGACAGATCTCCTGCAGAAGGTGGAAAAGATGGCCGCCATGAACAGGTGCGAGGCTTTCTCCGGTTTGGTTCAGGAGGTCAGGGATCTGAGCCGGCAAAGAAATGAAAAGTTCAATCAACGACTGAAAGAGATGGGAGATAAAATGCAACGTCAGGATGCAGAGTTGAAAAACATGAGAGACAGGGAGATGAAAAGCATCAGGTGGATTTTTGACAGGAAGAAGAAAGGGAAGTCGCCTGGGAAGGTGGATATTCAAAAGGAAGAAGAAGAAGAGGATGAGAACAGGAGGATCGGCGAAAGACGGAACGATATCGGGGATCTAGAGGAAAGGATGCGATGGCTGACAGAGGACAAAGAAAGAGAAGTTCAGGATCTGAGCATAGAGAACGAAAGAATCCGTGTTGCACTGAACCAGATTAGAAAGGAAAAAGACAAGGGCATGCTAAACCTAGAGCTAAAAGAAAGAGAGATTGAGGAGCTGCAAGAAAGACTCGAAGAGCAGCAAATAAAGCTGCTCAACCTTGAAAGAGCTGATGTGGAAAATGAACATGAGAGAAAGCAGAGGGAGGACGTGATGAAAGCAGAGAAACGAGAGTGGATGAGTCAGGTGAAGAAATTGGAGGAAAGCGTAGAGCAAGAGAAGAAAGAGAAATCAGAGTGGATGCGAGAAGCTGAGTCTTTAAAATCAGAAATGGAAGATATTAAAACACAGTATTGTGACACTCTGGAGAGAAAAGCACAAGAGAAAAAGAAGGAGCTGGCCGAGTTAGAAGATAAACTGAAATCAGAGATGAACCAAAGGCTGCTTGAAAAAGACAAAGAGCAGGAAAGACTGAGAAAGGAATCCTCAGAGGAAAAGCAAAAAATCAAGGACGATAAAGCAGAATATGAAAAATACATGCAGAAGAAAGCTGAAGAAATGAAATCCCAGCACGAGAAAGAGATGGAAAGAAACATACGTCAGAAAGAGAACGAGATAGAGGTCATTAAACTGCAGCTTCAGGAAGAGATGGCGAGAAGAATCAGCGAAATGGAAAAAAAGATGGAGAAAATGAAAGACAAACACCGAGAAGACATTGACAAGAAACTGAGGGACAATGCTGAAAATGTAGAAAGAGTCCAAAAGCAACACGAAAAAGAAATAAGGGACAGGAGACAAGAGACACAAAGAGAGATTGCAGAGGTTAAAGAGAGCTTTGCAAAGAAAACAGAAGAAGAAGAGAAAGCCAAACGTAGAGAGATAGTAGAGTTAGAACAAAAGTATCTCGTCCAATTAGAAGAAAAGAGGAAAGTAAATGAGAAAGAAAAGGAAAGGATCCGTCTAGATTACAAAAAGGAGATGGAACAAAAAGTGCAAGAGAAGGACAACGAGGTAGAAGTTTTAAAGCAGCAGCATCAGGGTGAAATGGAAAGACAAACGGAGGTATTGAAAGCTGAACACAAAGAAGAAATTGATAAAATGTTGAGAGAAAAGTCGGAAGTTGTAGGAAATGTCAAAAAGGAGTTCAAGGCTCAGTTAGAGGACATTGAGCAAGAGAGACAGAAAGAGATGAAAGAGCTAAAAGAACAGTTTGCAGGAGAAATTCAGAAACAAACGCAAGAAAAGCAAAGCGAGATGAAAGCTTTAGAGCTAAAGCATGCTGCTCAGATACAACAAATGGGGCTAGAAAGTGAAAAAGAGAAGGAGCTGATGAAGGAAAATCTTGAAAAACACATTTTGGAGACGATGCACGAAAGAGACAGGCAAACTGAGGAGTTAAAACGTCATCACGATGAGCAAATCAAAGAAATGAAGCACGAGAGTGAGAAGGGAAAAGAAAGACTTGCAACGACTCTCAGGAAAGAAACGGAGCAAAGACTGGAAGTAAAAGAAGAAGAGATAAAGGAGATGAAGTCAAATCTAGAGGAAGTCGAGAAAAGACTGCGGCAAAAGGAGGAGAAAGAAATGCTTCTTTTAAATAACAAGAAAGAGATGGAGCAAAGACTGCGGGAAAGAGAGGAAGAAATAAAAAGGATAAAAGAGCAGTCAAAGGAAGTAGAGCAACAACTGCATCAAACCGAGGAGGCTCACTCAAATCACAAACGCCAGATGGAGCAAAAACTTGAAGAAAAAGAAAGAATTATTGAGAAATTGAAACAACACATCAAGGATGTTGATGAAATCCTGCAAAGAAAAGAAGAAGAGAGGGGAGAAATTATCCTCAGTCAAAAGAGAGAGGCAGAACAAAGACTGAAAGACAGAGAAGGAGAGATGGAGGAGATGAAACGACAGCTTCTAAACGATATGGACAGAAAAGTCAAGGAAAAGGAAACTGAGATCGAAAGACTTGAACGACTGGCCGACTCGAGGGAAACGGCACGGAGGGAAGAGCAGAAGAAGAAGGACGAGAAAGACGCAAGCGAGATGAACAGACTCCGTGAAATGATAGACGTGAAAACAGACGAGGTCGCACACGCACAGCGACTTCTTGAAGAAAGAGAGACGGCGTTTGAGAAGACGCGTGGGAGCTACTTGAGAGAAATCCAGGAGCTGAGAGAAAGCAATGAAAACCTCGCCGCCAATCTGGTTGAGATACAACGGCGTCAAAGTGATGAGGAAATAAAAAAGAACGCCGAAACGACGGAGAAACTTAAAGAGAAAGACGACCAACTCGAGCAGCTGACACAGAAAGATCAAGAGAATGAGAAAGAGATCGTCCAACTGAAGCTAATCCTCGAGCAAACAAAGTCGGAGCTGAAGGAGCTCACCAACAAGATGGAAAAAGAGATGACAAGCATGATTCAGAACTACGAGAGAGAGATTGCGAGAAGCAACGAGAACATAGAAACCTTGACAAAGGAGAAAGATTGTGCTTTGAGATGTTTGGAGGAAGAAAGTCGGCAAAGAGTTTCGGAGGTCACGGAAAAATTCGAGCAAAGCCGAAGGAAATTTGACGAGCTGCAGGAACAAAATGAAAGGATGAGAAAAGAGACCGACAACCTCAGATTAAAATGTGAGGAGCAAAAGAAGGAGAATGAAGAAGTTAACAAACATCTCAAGGAACATGAAGAGCGGGAACATAACAGAAAAGATGAAATCGAAAGTATTCTTGAAATGAGTAATTTAGAGGCCAGGGCGTTAAAGGAAGCGAATGACAAACTACGGGCACACGTGGATGAAGCAGAAGGGAAACTGAAAGAAATGATTACAAAACAAAGTGAATCCAGATTAAAAGACAAGGAGGTCGAAGGAGCGTTATTAGTGAAGGGAAAAGATGTAGAAGAAAGGGAACAGGCTCTGATCCGAAACAAGGAGGAGGTGAGAAAAAGAGGACTTGAACTTGATGCAAAAGAGGAAGAGCTTGTTGAAAGAAAGAGAAAGTTGGAAAGTAAGGAAGGGGAACTATGCGAATGGGAAGCACATTTACAAAGACAACACAAAGAACGAGAGGAAAACGAAAAACTGGAGCGCGCGAGAGCACAAAATATCCAGAAAAAGGAAAGGGAGCTGGACAGCTTGCTTAGCGCTCTGGAGGGCAAACAGATAGAGTTAAGTTCTCACGGTCAGGATATTCAAAAGAAGGTAAAAGGACTGAAAGATCAAGGGAAAGAGCTCAAAGATAGGGAGTACTACTTGAGAAATGAGGAGCAGGAGTTGCTCGACTGGAAGTCCAAGCTGCACATCCAAAACGAGCACGTAAACTCAACAACCCAACAGCTGGATGAAATGGGGAAAGACCTGGCGATACTGAAGGATGAACTTCACAAAAAGGAGAAAAATCTGAAGGCTTTGTTTGAGAAACTGGGAACGTGGGAAGAGAATCTTAAAGAACGAGAGGAGGCGATGAACACAATTCAATCAGAGAATGGAGTAGCGGAGGTTGAAAGCTCAGAGGACGACTTGCATTTAGTAGATCAACAGGTCAGCGAGAGGGGAGGGAAGGGAAGAGGAAGGGAGTCAGATATGGGACAGAACACAAAAGGCAGGGAAGATGAGAAGAGAGAAACCGCAGCGTCATCTGCAAAGAGCAACAACTGTCACCACGAAACCTTGAAGGAAAAGGAAGAGATAAGAGGGAGAGGAGTCGTAAAGAGGAAGACACAATGTAAAGACAAACTGGAAAGGACGTCGATCACTGAAGATTTAGGGTTTTTATCGGGGAGTCAAAGAAGCTCAAACAACAAAGATTCTACAGGGTCGGATTTGAGGGTGATGATGTTAGGTGAGTCCTGGTCCTCTCGCTCCCCATCTAGTGTCAGTATCCTGTTTGGAGAGGCGCCCAAACTGGACGGATCTTCCTTCAGAACATGGCAAGGTCAGAAAGCCGGGCGTGGTCTTGCTCTCGTAGAACCACGCGGTCTGAAGTGGCGAGACGGACCCGATTCAACCCGCACAGTTCAAAGGAAAAACATTCGTGACAGCATCTCTTGGTGTCACCCAGGACCTGCCGCCGTCCTGCTGCTCATGCCGGCCTTCTTGACTTGCACAGTAAAGTACAGGAGAGCGGTAGAAGAGCACATGAGTTTGCTTGGGGATGGGATTTGGAAACACACGCTTGTGCTGTTCACACATGGGGAATTGTTAGGAGAGAGCGCAGAGCAGCACATCCTGAGGAACGGAGAGCTATCGAAGCTTGTCGAAAAGTGTGGGGGCAGGTATCATTTGATTAGCAGCAGGGTTAACAACTTTATGATTGAGGCACTATTGGAGAAGATGGAGGGTATGGTAGACTCAAACAGCTGAGAGAAGTTGTGGAGCTGGGACTGATTGGACTATAAAATTGTCTTAGAAAATGTGTTTTCAATCTTGTACTGTGAATATGTTTAAATAAATTTGACAGAAAAACAATAATTCATCCTGTAAAGATCATTTATTCACTGTACAGTAAGTCAAAGAACCAATACACCAAGGTAAGGTTCTGTTCAGAGGGTAACAAGATCAATCTTGGTAGCTGTAAGGTGATTAAAGCAGCAGAAAAGAGAAACAGAATAAATAAATGAAAATCACTTTGGGTTCTGATTTAATCTGAAGAATGATTCAGACTTTCGAAACACTTCAAGTCTTGGTACAGATATCAGAAAGTCAGAGTTTCCACTTCTTTCGAGGTTCACAAGTAAACTCTGAGGGCTTAATATGTGTGGAACTGTCTGGAAGAAGAAATGACTTTCTTGTTCATTTAAAGGCTTACTCAGATCCTGTGTGTACTCAAAGTGAAAGTACCAGTTTAAAAGCTTTAATTGCATACACTTTTTATTGGAACAAAAAGCTGAGGGGCTGTAAGAAGATTAGAAGGGTCTGAAATCCAAATGGCTTATTCATTTGAAGACGTATACTAAGATCGTTTATTTACTCCGAGTTAATTGGCCAAGGTTGAAGCTGTCACCTCCACAGTTGAGTGATCCCCATTTTCTTGTCAGAGACGTTTTGCTCCTGCCCAGAGACTACAGATGTAAATGAGCTCTAACTCTGGTACAGCTAATTGGATGTACACCGTCACTGTCAAAATAAATAAAATAAAAATGAATAAATACAAATATGACTTCAGTAGTTTGGGCTACATTCAGATGGTAACAATAAATCTGAGGGGCTTTACAGTGATTAAATAAAAAAGTACGACAACTTTTTAAATTTGCATTGACATGTTTTTAATATTTCTCCATTTTTGGCTTCTTTGGTTTTTAAGCCTTAACAAGAATTCATTCAAAAGGGGAAAGTGGCTCCTACAAGTGAACGTCTCAATTACTGTTCTTTTAAGCCCAAAAGAACCACAAATTTAATGTTCAGCAATGCAGTGCTCTTAATACATTTTGTGCTCTATGTTTTAAATCTCAAGCTGGAAAGAAACTGTGGTAAATGTCATGTTTAACTAAACGTCATCCTCATTGAACGATTCATTTACATCTTTAATAATTCATTGCTTTTAAAATCCCTGCCAAATTCTAATTGAGCTAAAATCCATCCTGATTTTAAAGCAAACCTTAGCTGACCTGCTCCATGTGCACCATTCACAAAACTTTCATACTCTCTCCACAAGATGGGGACCTTGTGTCAGTGTACAGATCACTCATGAGCACCAACGTAATCAGTGTTCAAAGTCCTTCATGACAAGAAGTTGATGGTGAAAGTATGGTGAAGCCAGTCATATATTTTCCCAAACCATGTTTTTACTATTTTCTGTGTAAATGGCTATTTTGAAAAGGAAGCGTACACAAAGGCTGACTAGGCCTGTGCTCCATCTTGACTGGAGGCATTTCAGGAGAACCAAACCGTCTCGCAATTATAACCCCAGGGAGCCTCCCGCATGCTGAGAGGACTCCTGCTTTGACAAGTAAATTATGACTCTTGATGAGAGGAGTACGGCTTTCTCAGAATGCAATTTTTGACAGCCAGGAAAATGCGGGTGGATACATACAACAACTCCCATCATCCTTTGAGCCAAATGCAACAGCCAAAAACACTTGTGTGCAATCATCAGGCTAAAAATTACGGAGTGTGAGTGCTGGTCGGTATCTAACATGGCAGCAATGTTTTTTTAATCTGTCCTTTCAGTGTGAGCTGCCTTTGGAGACGAGCTGAGAGGGTTTGTGTCAAGATGGATCCTTGCTTCTTTGATCATCTCTGCAGGGTGTGACTGTTTTCAAAGCGTCTGGGGAGAAAATAAGGGGGAAATAAGGTGCCAAATTGCAGTTGATTCAAAACATAATTTTCAGACGTTTTCGCATAATGTTTTAAAGATGTCAGGTATCCAACACAAACACCAAAATAAAAGTCATTAGCAACACTTTTAAATCCTCGGACTCATCACATTTTGTTCTAGGTTTATTGACTATTAGCTCGGATTGATAACAGAGTGCATGATGCTTTTCTGCTAAATTCATAGACACACTTTTAAGTGGTTTAGTTTGAATGGTTTTAGCCTGTTTGAAATATTAACCTAGTAAACATCATTAAAATGCATGATAGAAAGGCAGACAGATAGATTGGAATTTTTCTGCAAATAATGTAAATCTTCAGTTTTTGTACCACTGTACCGCTAGCAGTAAATTAGCTTAGCTTAACAATGTGACACTCGTGTTGCAGCTTTAAGGTTTATAGCTTCATATAGCTATGAGGACAGCTAGCTAGCATGAAGTCTGGTACATGAGTCTGACTAAAGTAATTTAATTCATCTACCATCTAAAAAAAAAGTGTGAAAAACATGTTTTACGTGGCTGCGAGCTATAGCTTAAGCTAACACATGCATGTTTCTGGTATGCTTGCGAAGTAAATAAAAAGTATTCATCAAAATGTTAATTCTGTTGAAGTGATACACAAGTTATTCAGCATAAATTATCTTTTAACTTGCCAATACGGTGAAAAGACTCGGGTATATTTTAAAAGTAAGATACACATGCATGTATAAAAATGCTCTTTCTTGCCAAGGACAACATTTATCACAATATGAGTTCAAAGGCAAATAAATTCTTCCATAACATTGAACGTCCAAATCAACAATGTAACACTGAACGGTGCAAACAGAGAATGACGAAACCACTCTTTGGCACTTATTGCAGTTTTAGCTGGCATTAGTTCAGATTAAGGCAACATGGTAACCCTAATTTATCTTTATTTGGAACCTTTTAAGGTCCTGAATGAGGCTTTTTGGGAAATATGGACGGGGCCACATTTACATGCAATACAATAGACAGGAACAGCACAGTCAATCATGCCTATAAATGCTGGAACAAAATTACTGGGCTGTGTTAAAACACAAGTTAATGGTTAGGCTGATTTCTATTAAGGTCTGTGCACTCTCATTTGAATAATGGTCTATCCAACAATGTTTTCCTTTTCAGTACTTGACCCAGGTGGGAAATAAATGTGAATCCGCTTTAACACCTCCATTAATATTCAAGTGGCTTTAATACTCCAGGTTTATTTCCGACTCATGGTAATTAGCAGAGCAGTCTACAGATATTTCCTGATAAATCTGTCTGATTGTGTGCTTGGATGGTGGTAGAAATGACAACGGATTGATTGATGCAGACACAAGTAACTGTTCAACAAAGATGACTGATTGCACTGCAAAACAAGATTGTATAAACACATGTTTTGCTTAAAATAATACAAATCGTTAGGGCATTATTAATAAATCGTTTGTTACATTTTATTATTTAATTGATTACTATCAACTAGTGTTGTAATCAAGTTATACATTGTTTTAGAAATGGGCATTTTCCTTCTTATCACAGTAATGGCGTGTAGAAAAATGTCAGTCTTGACGGTTCACCCAGCGAATCTGTCAGCCGGAGTTCTCTGATATTTCCTCATGAGTTTACTTATTCAAGGACAAAGCAAGTGCCCTCTGGGAACACGAAACAATCCCAATGTTATCTTTTAGATATTGGATGGACATTGTTACTGCTAATACGGCCTTGTTAGAAAGTGGTGATTTCAGTGTAAATATTCAAAACTGTATTTACTTAGATAAAAGTGATTTTACTCCGATGATCACTGTAAGGGAGTTTGTAAGACAGAGGTAGCGTCCACTGTGGAGAACAGGTAGAAGAGTGCATGATCTATGCTGAAAAGGTCAGTGCTGGTCCCATGAGGTTGAGGACTTATATTCAACCTGATAGGCCATGAGGAGAACCAGATATGTTGCGCTCCCCACCACCGCCATCACCTGAGCTGCCTCTAGTTGGGCATGTTTGGATAACGTTAGCCTTTCAGGATTACGCCCACTTTGACCAGTTACATAAACCAGCGATGATTCCACACAGGCCCTCTGGAGTCTGTACCCAAAATAGTTGTTGTGCAAAGGAGGACCGCGCAGGAACAAAATGTTCCCGCTCTGGTAAAAAGGGGACAGATGTTCCCAAGAACAGACACTCAAACTTCAGCTCGTTTTGAACCGACCATTTTGTCCATTTAATCAAAATTATATGGAAATAATGGTGGAATTATGGGATTAATATTAAAATAAAAAATGATAAAAGTGTGCTTTAAAAATACAAATCCAGATGTTTGCCCCAAAATATGCTCTTTTTTTTTTTTAGAATAGTTGTAGCAAGTAGAGGCAATGGTTGTACTTGGGTTTAAAGTGGACAGATGTTATCAAACAAACACTGTCACTTGAGTTTATCTTCAAATATATTTACTCTGGCTGTGCTACTTTTTCATATTGTGCAGCTATTGTTAGCTATTATTCACTGAAAAAATACAAGCATCATATTTGCAAAGATGGTAACTATAGGCTTTGTGCCCAAAAACCTGATTATAAATCCACTGCACAAAATAGTTTTAACACGGGGGGGGCACAAAATGTTCCTGCTGCTGTCAAATCGAAGCCAGATGTCTGTGAGAACAGATGTTTAAACTTCAGCTGATCTTCAAAGTAGTGCTGACTGTTTGTAAGTGTAAAAAGAAAATACTCATTTTTTATAGAAAAATACTTCAGGTTTTGCAAAAACTGGTGGAAAATTAAGTCACCGCCTTATTCCGTCAAATTTGTGCATCTCTGTGTGTTTCACTTCCTCTCCTTCCTTCCCTCTCTGTTTCTGAGGAGAGAGAGAGAGAGAGGGAGAGATGATGATGCTGCAGATGATGAATCCCCCCCTCTGGACTGCATCCTTTCTGGCTGAGTGCGTCTAGTGGGCCAGAGCCAGGTCCTGGAATCTAGCTAATGAGACACACCCCCGGAGGGCCTGTGTCTTCCTATTGGTCGAAATGCTGGTGGCGGACAAGACGATTGGCTGGCTGAATCCTGGGCGAGCAGCTGCCAGAGCGTGTTACAAATCAAACTCACAGTATTCATATCCAGCATGACACACAGTAAAGAAGCTAAATGAATGAAGTGAAATGTACACCCAAGCCTAAATTTGACAAAAGGCTGAATAAATATATTTTTAAAATAAAATTTAAATCCAAGGAAAGAGATTCAAAAATGTTCACATTTTATACTCTTATCCAACAACTTTAAATTCTCAGAGCTTTTTGCTTTTAAACTCAGAGCAGGCTGTTTTTGTGTCTGTAGCTTTAAATGCAAATGAGCTGTGTCTGACCACGCCCCCTCTCTGGAATTGTCTATAGGAAGTAGGCAGAACATATTTGAGGAGGGCCTTTGACAATGGAAGGGACACGCTGTAAATCTTGTGGTAGGAATAAAATATTGTATTTTTCACAATGTGCGAAAGGCCGGACCTCTCATTCGGAAGGTCCAACAAATATTTTGGAAGTTGCATTTTGTCTGTAATAAACTGACCCAAAGAGAAAATCTTTCCAGCCTTGAACAGTTCAACACGTTCACATATTAGAGTATATTCAGTAGTCTGCCTCAGGTTTTAAAAGGCAACATGACTAGAAAGAAGAGCAACAGTAAAGGGGAAAAAAAAAAGATGTGAAAAAGCTAAAGTGGCTCGTTCCTCGTATACTTGTGTGACATTTTGCCTCTCTGTCTCAACGGGCTCCTCGGAGCTGTGGGGCGAGTTCAGCCGGAGTTCATGGTTGTAAGAAGAGGGGATGACGAATATTTCCGGTCACAAGTGAACGTTCTTTGATCAGCTCATGGTGGCAGATACTCCGGAGGCCACAGAAGAGAGGAACACCAAGAGCAGCATGAGGAGAGAAACAGTATGACTACGGCCAAAGTGAAATAAAAAGAGAGAGAGGAAATTAAAAGATGAGATTCTGGAGGTACATCCGGATGTGTGAATTATAAGTCAGGGGGTCCCGTCCCCTAACCTCCTCCTAGTTACAGAACAACACACTGAAAAGGACAAAAAGACGTGATTGTGTTTCTTTTTGTGCTCACTTCCTCATCTCTTTGATATTGTTTTCATTTCTTTAAGTAACTTAGAGTCTCGTTCCTGCAGGTTTGAGTCACTCTGAGTCTCTTTGTTGTTTTTCTGGCGTTTTGTGAGGACATTCTGAATCTCTTTGTCGTTGCTGTGTCTTCTCTTTTGTAGTTTTTACGTTTGTCCCTTAAGCTGCTAGTCGTCCGTTTGCGGTACTTCTGCATCTCTTTGATCACTTGAAGTCTCTTTTGATGTTTTGCATCTGTAGAAGTCACTTGCAGTCTTCTGATTAATGAGAAGATGCTGTTACTGATGTCTGCGTCTCTTTGGAGTTGTTTTGCATGTCTGTTAAGTCGTCATCAGCCCTGATCGGACTGCTGCTTCACGCCTGCGATATTTACATCTCTGTGACATTTCGCCTTCAATCTGATGGTCGTGGAGGCGTAACGGGGGGGGGGGGGGGGGGGGGCATAGTGATCCCAGCCCCGTCCTGTTTTTGAAGGTAGTAAGAGAGGCGTTACAGATGTGAGATGGTTTCAGTGTGGCCAGCGGAGGAGCACAGTGCTGTGTGCGCACACGTCGGACTCTGTGTGTACGTGGAGCGCCTGCTGGGCTGCGACAGTGTCTGCCTGAAAAAGGCTAATGTTCTCCATTTGTCTTTAGCTGTATTACTTCCTTTTAACTTCAAACTTACTTCAATGTCAGGTAGATTTTATCTTTACACAGTTTAAGGGGGCAGAGCAGATGTAAGAAGATGAGAGCTTCTGTATATTTTAATCCCCACTCTTGATGAAACCTGTCTTAGACTGTCGTACTGCATCACACAAAATGCACTTCCATCCATGTCCACTTCCTGTCAGCTCCCCTCTTTCTACTCCTCCCACGTTCTCCTCTCCGTTTCATAGTTTGTCAATTTTCATCTCTTCACACTCCCTGCTTGCTTCTGCTGCTCGTAATCATCCTGCATCGGCTTTGTCCTCATTGGGAGGGTCATAGAGTCAGTGTGTACCATCATATCCACCCAATTAATCAAAGCTACATCACGTAATCACAGCTGAGAGATTCTCTGAATGCCTGGCAGCGGGGGTCAAAAGTTCACAGAGGACGAGCGCCCTCTGGTGGCGAACACAGTGTCCCATCTGTACACTGTGTACTCTGAGTGCTCTGCAGTGTTTTGCTCATTATTTATCGCATGCAGATGTATACACTGCACATATGCATACATGCATGAATGTACACCCCTGGGCCATGTTTATTTTCATGTATTTGCATCATGCTGTCCTTTATTTTTCCTTAAGCATTTTTCTTTCCTGCTCTTAACCCTCCCTTGTCATGTGCGCGCACACACACACACACACACACACACACACACACACACACACACACACACACACACACACACACACACACACACACACACACACACACACACACACACACACACACACACACACACACACACACACACACACACACACACACACACACACACACACACACACACACACACACACACACACACACACACAGTGGGAGAGCCTGATCCAGCAGATCCCTGAATGCCCGTTTCATCGTATCTGAGCACTATTATATAAGACTGACAAAAAAAGATCCCTACGAACAGCAAGCAGGGAATTACAAGGCTAAAAACTTATTAGACACACACACACACACACACACACGCACACACACACACGCACACACACACACACGCACACACACACGCACACACACACAACAAGAGACTTTTTCTATGTTACATCATCTAAACTTTTTACTTTCTGAATCCCTTGATGACAAAAGAACAAGCTGTCCACCCTTTCGTTCAAAATGTCCAAGTTTAGGCGGGACGGACGTCACACACTTGTAGAGACACACACTCGTGCTCCCCCAGGCACCAGTAAAATATTCCATTGGAAAACACTTTGACTCAGTAGCATTCAGTTCAGGCTGACTCTTTTTGTTTCGGGGGGTCTAATCCAGGTAATCAGGCACCTTGAAGTCTTTCCTCTGGGATTCTAAGGCAGGAACTGTTACTTCACCTCAGGTTTATCTCGATTACCATCATGAATGTTTGATGGGTCGGCCGAGAGCAGGAATCACAGCTCAGGGTGGAGGTGAGGAGCAGATTAAAGATTAATTGTGTATATATAATGAAGTCTTTCCTCTACTGCTTTGGTAAGTGTGTCAGAAATGAAAAACTTGAAGGGGGAGGCTTAAAATACTAGAGTTCTCTTACTGTGGATGGAGGACTTTGGATCTGGAGTCGGACCTTTCCCAGCATGAAGACGCCTTTTCACACCGTGCCAGGCTTCTTAAATGAAAATATGGCAACTCACGGAGGACAGAAAGGAGGAAAGGCAGCCAAAATAAACGAGGATGAATAATGACCACTCTTAAGATTGTGTCTTTGAAGATCATCTTTTTTTCCCTTCTTCTCTAAATGCCTTCATTCAAACCAATGATAAAAACATACTGCTAATGATTCACTCTGTCTTTGTAAATGGTGACATGAGCTGCTTACACCTGAGGTTGGTTTTTATTGAATATGTAGATGTTGAAGGATATCCTGGTTTTTAAACACCGTCTCCTGATGAGAACATTAAATGAAAGCTTTTCAAGTGCTTCTCTTGAAGGGAGAGTTTGCCAGTGTTACACTTTTGTTTGCTTTGAATTTCGACTCTCTTTGTGAATTACACGAAGCAGGTGATCCTCGGCAACAAAGATCTGAGTCAATTAAACACCATCTGATTCTGAGACACACTTTCAGATCCCATAAAAAGGTGTGAACGCAGGTCAAGGCCACTGTCAGTGCGGCAGAAAAAGTCGAAGCTAACCGTGCGGCGAGGTGGTGACCTGCTGGTCTGAATATAAATCCTGTCCTGGTGATATCTCTGCTTTACTGTGTGTTTGACCTTGTCCTCGCTCTGGATGTCAATCCTCGATGAGCTCAGAGAACTTAAAAACAAATCAATGAAAGTTTACAATAAAAAAACATGTGACCTCTCCTTTTTTTCTGCCTGATGGGTTCATGTGATGGAGGAAATAATCAGCTCAGTGTCGGGCGTCCGATGAAAGAGTTTGTTGTTTTTTTTCTCTACGCGACCCTCTGACCTTCACACACTTTAAAACAGGCAGCATCTACAGAAACACTTTACAGACAGAAATCAGTTCAGCTTGAGTCGGGAAATTAGAATTTTATACAGACGACAAAGAAGAGGCACAATGTAGAAAGTTAAAAGCACACAGAACACAGATTCACTGTAAAAACTCTATCGTGGTGTTTGTCCATTTTTACGGACGGTATAATAAGCTACATTCACCCGACACGTCCAGATTAACTTCTTATTTCAAGATATAACAAGTAAAAAAGGCCTGAACCATTTATTGTAAGAAACGCTAGAAGTAAAACCCAAACAATCTCAACGTTAAGACTTTGAGGACAAACGATGTAATAAACCAACAAAAAAAGCTAACAGCTAAATGTGAGTTTAAAAAAAAAAAAAGATTTAAAAGAGGACACTTTGCTTGGACTGCTTGGAAGCTCGCTCCTAGTGTTTTAGGAAACACGAGGAGGGTCCTGCTGGAGAATCCCAGGCAGTGGTTCAGTTCATAGGGAGTCAGCAAATCCCAGATATAGTTTGGGGGCAAGCCTGGCTATTTAGGGCTTTCAAAACAAGCAAACCTGGAGCCTGGGGCCAGCTTGAACATCAGTGTGACTATTCGCGGTTGCTCTTTTGGATACGTGGAAGCCAGCAAGCGCTACATGACAGAGTACATCCTTGTCCTGCTGTAAAAACAGCGACATAAACGCTAAACAAAGAGACAGCCGTTCAAAACAGCCGTTAGCTCGTCTTTGTTTATGCTAAGTGTCACAGCCTGCAGCCTGCATGTTGTCGCAGAAAGAAAGGGGCCTTGTGGTTACTGTAGCATTGCTGTGACTCACTGTATGCCCTAAGCTGTTAATGCATGTACGCATCGAGTCAGTCAAAGCTCTGTGTGTGTGTCACATGGAGCAGGTTGGGCCATTTCATTCATATTTGTTGTAATAAAATGTTAGCAGCCACTGTCTAAAGCCAGATTTCTCTTTGTTGTGGAACAAACTTCTGCCCGTGTCCTAACACACAGAGGAACTCAAGGTGCAGTTTATACTCCGTCTATAGTTTCAGTATACAGTTTGTGTGTCCTGCTGCAAAGCCCCAGAGTCTGTGAGCCCAGTAAAGCGTTCAACCCCTCGCGAGTAGGTCGGGCCCACATCATGAAAAATGCATACCGTGGCATATGGTGTGCCAAGCAGCGTTAGAGGCAATATAGCAGCGGCCCCATACACTTATAAATCCATATCCATTACTGACATTTCTCTTTTTTCTAAGCCACAGGTCAATAGTTCACTCCCCTCAACACACAGGAGAAAAACCCTGCAACATCTGCTTCTGTTGCCATGGCAACTGGCTGCTGCTGCTGCTGCCTGACACACGGAGAGAGAAGGAAGAAGAATAAGAGGGAGAGGGTGCAGGTTGGGTTTTTTATTTTTATATATATAAATATATATATATATAGCTGCAGGTGTATTTTAATGCGTTCTGACGCCAACTGAGGAGCAGTGACACCAGCTTTTCAGTAGCACTGCAGGTCTCTTGTCTTTTATGCTCTCACACATCTGGACTATTATGAGTGTTTTACCGACTGGTCAAAACACATTTGATTCACCTGTTCCTGAGGGAGAGAAGGTGTCCATGCAGCACCCTAACATCACAAAGCCCAGCTGCATTGACGAATAGATTAAGAGACGTTATATGTGCCGGGGCTTGAAGCTCGCGTGAGGAGTTTTGAAGTGGTCTATATGACCACTCTTTTGGTCAGCTAAGAAAGCGTGATATGTGCCAGTCACAGAAGCCATACTGATATTCCCTTGTCCTGCAGCTTTCTGGGTATTCACACTTAAACTTTTTTTAAGTTCAGACTTTTTTTTTCTTGCTGTGTAATTCTTCATCAGTCTGTAATTGTCCCCGCTGCTACTTTCTACATCATCTCTTATATACAATACATATATAATAACACAAGATAAGATGTTACTTTATTGATTCCCAGAGGGGAAATTTGGGCGCTGCAGCTGCAATAAAGAAATTGAATAAGGTGCTGGGAGCCACACTGTCCATGCAGCTGGTTAAAACATGTACAGTTGCACACAGCCATGCACACTAACAGGCTCATTTTATTGCAATAAATGTTAGAAGCAGAACATAATTAATCTGTTGATCTACTTTTTGTGTATACATGTTCACAATAGTGGGTAAAATATGCAATTTTAAGTCATTTTTTTTATACGTTTTTAGAAGGAATCTTGCGACCCCTGAGGAGGTCCTGACCCCGCACTATGGGAACCCCTGCTCTACAGTACAAACATCGTTTTTTTCCTCTCTATTCTGCTATGGCACAGGAACATTTATTCATTTCAAAGACAGCATTAAAGAAAGATAAGAAACTTGTAGCACACCTGTAACCCAACAGATTCCTGCAGCGTGTTTGAATCTTACCTGCGCATGCAGAAGGAAAGCAGTGTGCTTTTAGCGTGACTTAGCAAGTGTAGTTGTTGCATCAATTTTAAATGTAACATGTTTGTTTTTCCATTTCGACAACACTGACCTCGATTCAAACCTCGCTGAGCGGAGCCAACGGAGAAATCTTTAAGAAAATTCAAGAGATCTGCTCTGAACTTAATGTGACCTAATTATCTTCTTCTGCTGCCTCCACACGTGTTAGTTAACCTCGGTTTAAGATGCTTCATCGTCAAGCACACATACATCTTCTGGCTGTATTAAAGGCACACACTCTGTAAGGGTTACTGTTTGATATGCACGAGTGGAGTGCCGATTTCATTAAAAAGTAGAGATGACATTAAATAATAATAAAAAAGGGACTAGAGGGGGAATAAAATACTCTGCTATCGGCCTGATGGACAGAAACATTCTTCTACAGTACTAATACATTGTGATTATTATAATAACTTTCAATATTCAGCTGTTCAGTGTTTTAATGTCTCTCACTAGTTTGAAAAGAAATATGAGCGTCTCTCTCTCCGAGCAAACAAATTGAGCTATTAAACTAATTACTACTTAAATTAGTTTGCAGCTTTTTTTCTCCCGCTCACAAACTGCATTTCAATTTGAAATTAATTTCCCTAAATCTGTTTTCCAATCAACAAGAGGGTTAATGCAGGGCTATTAGAAGAACATTTTTCTCAGCATCCCATTAATTTAATTTCATGTTTAACAGTACACACAGGAGATGGGAATAATAATAATAATAATCATAATGATGATTGTTTTAAAAAAAAAAGGGAAAAAAGGCAGTAATCAGGGAGCTGCGTTGTGCTTCTGATTGATGATGAATTATTCATGAAATCAGAGAAAACTAGAATGAAGGGATCAGCTTGGCCAGCGAGGAGGGATCAGTATAAAGACAGGACACACTGCTGCCTTTTTCTTCGATGACACACACGTCTGTCTGCTGCTGCACATAGGGGATCAAACGACACAATCCAGGTACTTTTACTCATTTATTCTTACACTGTTACATATTTATACGTTTTTATCTATTTGAAGGTGCTGAATTTAGATTTGCATTTTGAAAACTGGCAATTTTCTGGCATATGTGTCATGTTTTTGTATTTTTGGTTTTTGCAAAACTACATTTAAAATAATTTGCTCACATTTAAAAGTAGTATTTTCCCTTTTTATATGAGGAATACCTTATCAGTAATGTAAAAAATGTGATAATTCATATAGAGTATATGATCGCATGCTACAGTTTGTTAATATTTCATTAATTGATAAAAAATTTAAATCTCTTTAGAGGCGACTTCGTCAAGTGGAATGAAAACGCTGATTGCTTTACATTTCTCTTCCTATGCACAGAAGTGTAAGAAAATAAAGACTTTCTTCTTGTTTTGTGTAATTATTTCTGCTTCTCATTCAGTAACCTTCATCCTGCAGAAAAACCTAGACAAAATTAACACCACTCTCAACATGGGGAGATCTCCCCTGAAGAGAGAGGACTCTAGGACCCAGAATCCTCAGCGTGGCCGGGTCCCTGTGCGCGGTGCATTCACAGTTCACAGGCATCTCGACCTAAATGCGATGTGACGGGAGAACCTTTACTGAAACAAACGGGAATATAGTATCAGGGAAGGCTGACCGAGCTGTGAACCGGGGCCCTAACACAGAGCAAATTAACATCAGCAGAAATAGCTCAGTGTTTTCAGATCGCTTATGTGCCAGGCAGCAAATGCACCCAGCGCTGTCAGGTCATTTTAGCCTGCAGATGTCGTACAAAAACAGGTCGATGTGAGGAGGGCTCGCTCGTCCTCGAACTCTGACCGCTGAGCTGGACGGGCTCCTGAGGCGCTGCTGTTTTGTGTCCAGCGGGCAAATGTCTCGGGGGCCTGAGCTTTCAGTCGCACTATCATCCATCATGAGATCTCTTTCTCGGTGTCTTGCCTGAGAAAAATCGTCTAATGATGCTATCTTTGCCACTCGGCCCGGGCCGGCTGAAAGCACAGAGGGAGAGGGGCCGTCTTCTCCAAATGTAGTTTGATTTCAAGGCCACAAAAAGGGCTTCTTGGCGCGTCACTTTATGGATTCTGGGTTGTGCAAGGTCAACTCTTCAAACACATGACAGTGATGTACAGCTGTCACAGCAGATCTTCTCTTTCTGGCTTAATGACGGGGTCCATCAGAGGCCAGATGCCAGTAAGGGGGCCGCAGCAGCAGATATAGCAGCTTTTAAAGGCCTGGTTATGTGTTCTCAGCTGAAATTAGTAGTTAAAAGAAAATTAATAGAATCATACAAATTATTTATTACCAACCACCCTATAGACATGTGCTGCCTGTTTTTACTAATTTTAACAAATCTAATAAATCAACCAATAGCTAGTAAGAGGGGGGCGGGGATAACTCCTCCATACTGACAGGCTGCGGTGTTCAGTTTAAGTCTCTGCTATTGGGACGGGATGCACAAGTTAAAATACATGTCAAATACCTGGATTCTGTCATGATGGCTGACTGTCAAAGTGTTCAAGTAGCTGAAAAGCTAAGTGAAGCTAAAAAGAGCACCTGTTACATCATGAATGACAGCTCTGTTTGTGTCTATGCACCAGGTTGGCAGAGTATGGAGGAGGAACAATGCTATTATTAGCAGCAGAGGTGATTGTCAGTTCTGTTGTTGTGTGTGTGTCTTTGCCTGTTGTGAGGTTATTTTGGCTTCAGTGGAAGAAGATGGACACTTGACGTCCATATTGATATAAAGAACAGTTCATGTTTTTCTAAAAACTAGAGATTTGTCTATTTAGAGCATCATATGGCAGATCACTAGTAACACAATCCACAGATGAATGTTCCTATAAAAAACAACTCTAAGACATGTTTTCTTTTAACAGGAGAGTGAAAAGAACAAGACAAGACCAATATAAGTTAATTAGATGGTGAAATAAATTGACATCAACAAGGTCAGAAATCTGATGAATGAAATCCTAAAATATTTTAGATTCCGAAGGTTTTTAATTCAACACCAAAAAACAATCAGCCCAAAGTCCACTTACAGTTAGTTTCACAGTTTTTGAACACTTAGCGGAGGCGTGTTTTTTGTTTTTTTTTCTCATTTAGACATTCGATGAGAATTGTTCAACTCAACACTTAAGTAAAGTTAGTGAAGGAAAGTGTTACAGAACAGGACCAGACACAGTGAACTCTCCATGAACGGATCAGGTTTGTGCACAGAAAAGAAGTCTTGATATTTGGATATTTCCGCCCCCTGCATCTTCTGCTATGGAGAACTTAAAGCTCTAAAGTTTACATGCAAATGCTTTTCATCAAAATCTAGCACTAAAGGGCCTAAACCTTGTTCCTTGAAATTAACCCAAAAATAGTGAACAGCCATGCGGTGGAGGGAAAACTCCGAAAGAGAGGGGATGAGGGAGTGAGTCACCCGCCTCCTGTCACTGTTTCACAGCCCATTAGGTCAGAGCGGAGCAGGGAGCGCGGCTCTCAGCCTGCCGGTTGTAATATTGGCGAGGACACGGCTGAGGGAAGGACCGGGGAGCTTTTTAAAAGCCTGTGATGTTCGCTGTGTGGGTGAGGTGAGATGTCATTTCCTCTCACTGCCTGAGAGCACCAACGCACTGATATAAAAGCATGCAGCTCCTCAGCTGCTGCTGGAGGGAGAAGGGACGCGGGGGGGGGGGATGAAGAAGGATAGTCCAAATGTTTGGAAATACAACTCATATTAATAAGAGCTATTAACTGGCAGAAACTGAGTGCGAATGAGTCCTAAAACCAGGGAGTGAGTTAGCATTTTAGCACCATGGGTTCCTAACTCTAAAAGTCAACGGGGATTTTCAGTGGGTTTGTGGTTAAATGCCTGAAATAAGGTCTGTGATTAACAGAAGTTTAAGAGATGTTGACGTTTTGTGAGATGAGATAAACCCACTTGTGAATTTTAAAGTTTTTACACAAACTTAAAACTAGCTAACAAGTAGCTAATTGAGACTACAGTGGTTGTCATGGAGACATTAAGGCCGGGAACTCTCTCATTAATCCGCTTTACAGCCTCTCGTCAAGTTTTTCAGTATTTTTGAAAATATTAGGTTAATAAACAACTCATTAAGCTACGGTCTCGCTAGCTTGTCAAAACTGCTGATTAGATGAACGAAGCATAACGTTGACGTTAAAATCTACCGACCGCGGTGTAGTTCACTTGTAGCATAACGTTAGCTTTTTACTTCTCTCTGCTGGATTACCTCTTCAAACATCATATAAGTAGTGTTCATCTGTAAAGATTATCAAACTGAACAAAACAGCTGCACATCAGAAACGTATTTGACACAGAGCTTATTTTCTGCAATGATCCTAAATCCAATGAAAAAATCCCAAAGGCGAATTCTCGTTCGAATGCATGGCGATGCTACTTCCAGGTTGGCTTAGAAAAATACGTCATCACTATCGTTCTCTATAGGGTAAAGGTCAGATTCTCTTAATCTGTAAGAATGCTCCAGCTTTAGGCCTGAAAATCAATGTTTATCAGTTTCCTTTCTTCTGAAAACTCTCTCATGACTCATCATTATATCTGTCTCTAAATACGTCTAATGCTCAAACACAGACTTTTCTTTCCCTTGTTTTCTCACAGTCACACAAACGTAACATTCAGAAGTGCACATGGAAGAGAGCGAACGTTTAAATTACTTTACTTACTTACTTAGTAATGTGAATTATTTGGTGTGTTTTCCTTTCAGTATCTGCATACAGAAAATAAAGGCAAAACTCTGTTCATCCAGCCCATATGACCACTTCCGGCTCTAGTAATCACATTAACCCTTTCATTCACACTAATGTAGTGTTCATCAGTGAATCAGCTAATTCTTTACACAAAGTCATACACTTCAGGCTACACTATAGGGCAGGAGGATGATCAAGTTTATTTCGATCTGTTGACAGGAGGAGCCGGGGATTCAATCCGACGTGTTCTTTGAAGTTTGACCTCAAATTTAGAAAGATACAGCTTTATGAATTCAAACTCTCCTTGAATTCATGACTCACACTAGGACCTTGGTGTTTGTGTGCATGTGTGTTACTCTAGCAGTGAATGTGTATGCCTGTGTTCTCAGGCAGTATGTCAAACTCAGTGTATGCACTCATATTTGTATCTCTTTCTGTTTGCACTCTTCTTCACCTATCGGTGTCTTCAGGTTTTTTTTTTTCTTTTTTTATGTTTTTAAAAACTTAACCTCTGCTGTTTGAGACGATACAGAACAACCCTTTAACACCCCCTCTTCATCCTGTGCCTTTAAGAAAACAGCCTCTCAGGATCCCCTCAAACCTCCTCCCTACACATTAACATTATCCGAGGTGAGAGGACACCTGAGAACCAGAGGAGCCAGACTCCGGTCCGGGGTGTGATTGAATCCTGATCTCTCATTGCCCATGACTTCTTTTCACACTTCGATCTCGATCGTGAGGGCGACCCCGGGTCAAGTGCTCAGAGAGGTGGCACTGAGCATGCTCACGGCCCTGGGTTTATGGGTCACATCTCTCTCCCTAAGGGCGAACGAACACATAACAGAACGCATGAAGGGCTCGAACGTCAACGCAGCTTGAAGAAGGACAGATGTGAACGCATGAGTCCACACATGCATCGGATCCACACATTTTCAAATTAGATTAAGCAACAACATATAAGGGAGAACATATAGCGCACACACACACACACACACACACACACATATCTAGTGATATGAGGACATCTGACAGTATCTGAGCCATATGTTGCCACTGATTAAAGTACTGTATGTACAGTAGCTGTTTGATACCAGAGAAACACTTGAAGCTGTACAGACGTGTTAAAAACACATCTGGCCTTGCCACGGATACAAATGCTCACACACTTATGAGATGTAACGGCACCTCACACAGGCACACACACACACACACACACACACACACTGTAGGTGTCTGAAGTAGAGGATGTAAAGAGAACCCAAACATGCCAGGAGGGATCCTAAGAGCCCCAGGTAAGAGAAGAAGGGCGAAGAGGAGGGTGGCAGACACTGTGGGTGATGCCAGTCAGGGGTGAGGATCACACACACACATAAAGTCGACAGACACACACACTTGTAGATTTATAAAATGCACTAAGGCACAAGACACCTATAGGAAGCCCTTCTGCTCCTTTAAGCGTGTTGTTCTGGTGTTATAAGCGGCAACTTCACAGTTCTTTTGTCCCTCTTTCACTTCTTTATGAAGTCATGGACAAAGCAGGTAGATCATCACAGGGGGGGTGGGGGGGATGTTGTACCTGTTTCTAGTCTGCCAGAACCTCCTCTGACTGCTCTGAAAATCTGCCCCCCCCCCAAAAAACAAAAAAACAATCCATCTATTTGTTTAGTTTCAGGAATATTTAGTTGCTTATAATTAGCTTTGACATTGCGATTGTTTGGTGAATATTGATATTAGCTGAGTTCCAGTAAACTACATGAAGTCCAATCAAGAACTGTTTACATCCAGCACAGAAACACGGATTAAACCTTTTTTTTTTTTTTTTTAAACACTCGACCCCAATCTGAGTTCATGTTGGAGAACTTCCTTTAAACTCTGTGTCCTTGTTTGGCATTCTGAACCTTGAACAACATTTGCGCTCCAACACTGGGGATTTCTACATCAGCTGAAAGTCTCCTACAACCTCCTGAACTTCTGAACCCTTTTTATAAATCCGTCTGATAATGTCAAATTAACTCACTGTCAAACAGAGAAACAAAGCTACACTCTTAAACCCCTCTGAGTAAACAGTCTGATGATGTCAATGTATTCATATTTATACATCTATAAATAATTGTTATATAAATGTAATTGTTTTGTTTTACCTTAAATGTCTTACTTTAAGACAAGCAATAAGTATCAACTATTTATCCCTTTTATTAAAAGATAAAGTGTTTGTCTGAATTACAGTACAGTTATGAAATCGTATCTCTTCTGGGTTAAGTTTAGGTCTATTTCACTTGCTACGAGTTTTTAAAAAACACTCTGCAGCATTAATAATACAGCGATCGACATGCCGTACACAACGCACGAGGCTACATCCTTTTAGTCTTGTCGGGCCAAATGGATTTCAATGTTTCTGCATGTAGCTGGCACACAGATGAATTATTTAAAGAGGTAATTAGGTGATTGTGAAAGCTTTAAGTCACTGGAGAAACAATGGTAGTTTATTAGGGAGAAAGGTCCTTTAGATCCTTTAGATCGTCGACAAAAAAGCCAAACCCTTGTTAAAGGGTTAATTCTGCCTAAATTCCTGCTTCTAAAAAGAGCAGTTTTGTTGAATGGATCAAAAACCTCAATTAAAAAAATACCACTGTGTGTAGGCCTCTGTGTGTGTCTTTCCCTCCCTGTTGTAACATGGTTGTGTAAGTGTGCATGAATTATAAAGTGGCTAACTATCCGAGAGCTGTTGTGATATTGCTGTCCTGACGCTATTTGTATTTTACATTTTGTCGTCTCCACCGACACCACTTCATATGAATACGATCAGGATGCGTGTCAAGAGAGAACAATGGGTTTTGTGAAGCGTTGCCCCACTGGTGAACCAGGACGGGCCAATGCTCTGTGACCTGGATAGAAGAGATATTAGAAAAGGGTCACAGTGTAAGCGGCTACGCACATGCCATGAAAATAAGACATATAAATGTGGCCGTGTGCACATGCAGCGTGAGCACATGCAGGCTGTAGCGTGTGTAGTGGATGATACGTTTCGTGTGTTCCTCTGCAGGTTAAAAGTGCAAAGCTGTGATCTCCTGACAGGGAAGGACGGGACGGCAAACATGCAAATTTGACCTTGCAAATGTTGTTGCTGAGTGGTTCATCTTTGCAGCTTAACACACAAGCAGAGTGTGAGTTCAACTCTGAGGTCAGGGCGAAGTCCAGACGTGAAGGACAGAGGAAAGATCAGGGTGAAGGCCTCTGCTTACGTCAGTGACTCTACGATTCTCACATCGACATGGTTCAATGCCTGATGGCCTGGTACTTTAAAGAAGAATGTCCTATATCGTGACTCTGAACTCCATCATGCACCTCCAGAAAAATGTTTGCTATAATCCTTCAAAGATTTCACTCCTGTATCTTTACTGGGATTGAATGGCATTGCATACAGTAAACTACAGAGTGACGAAGTGCATTAAAAGAGCTGTTCTGGACGGATGATTGGGTAAAGCACAGGACCAACACTGAGAGCATCAGGATTGGAATTTCTGTTAAACCAAAAGTCAAAGTGGATATGTGTTTAAACCAAAACCATTTTCTGTTCTTGAACCTGACCAAGCACGTTTGGTGCCTAAAACTAACATCAACTGTTTCACAAGTTTTAGATTTTAGCTTCAAAGTACTTGGCAACATATTAAAAAAAACATGGTTTGTGCTGAAGGAAATCGTCAATGTTGACTTTTGGCTCAACAGCAGACAGTAAAAAAATAAAAATAAAAAGTGCATGTTCATGTGTAAGAGCTCCACAAATCGAGTCTGGAGAATTCAACACTACTGACTGGTCACATTTGACACGTGACTCCCCCTACCCGCTCTTCCAAAGTTCCTGTCACACTCTACCACAAAATAGATTTTAAACAGAACTCAAAGTGATGCGTCTCATAAGATGGTTCAACAACATTTAGCCAAATTCCAACAACATTTCAGGATATCTGATTTGGAATTTTCCATTTTATTTAAATTCAGGGCCCAGTCGTTTAAAAGTAATGAGAATCTATTCAAGCTAACAAGCTGGATTAGATTTAGAAAACGTGTTGTGTAACAGAGAAAAAAAAAGATTACAACACCGGATAAAATCAGGTAATCCAAGTCTGGTGTTTATCCTCCAGTTTGTTTGTTTTCTAATTCTTTGTTTCTGCTTAGCCTTGAAATCCTAAGCTATCATTTCCCTCATTAAAGCTAACTGGCCATTGGCAGAACATTTTGAGGTCAAACTCAAAGGACGGCTTTTTTCTGTGCTTTTATTAACAATCAATCTCCAGAATCGCCAAGCCCCCCCTTTAAAGACGAGATTGTGTTTCAATGTGTAGGCCTACAGCCCATGGCAGGGAAGCATGGAGGATGTGACAAGCAACAGATGGACAGAACCTTGCCTCAGGTTTTACGGAGGAGAGACGCGCTGCCTTGTTGAGATTAATCACGACCTACAAATAAATAACTTGAGACAGGTGTGCCATGAGCTAGATTGTGTTTTTCTATCTCCTTGCAAAGATCTATCTAAGTCCTTGTTCTATCTCAGCCGTTTTAGCTCACTATTTTACCCTCTGGTCGCTTCTGCTGGACTGTGAGGATCTTGTCTGAAGGAATCATGGAAAAGTGTGATGCCGTGATTTCTGTTAGGACTTTGGGTATGAAAGAGCCCGGCCTGATGTAGAAAAGGAAAGTAGAGAAACAAGAAACGGTGAAGGAGAAGGCAAAGCAGTCAGGGGAACTGATTTTGTTCCCTTGTGTTACACCTTTAAAAATTGGTGTAAGAATTTGGAGCATTGGGTTAGCTGTTGGGTCACTGACAGGTGCAACAGTATTAGTTTTACCTTGTAAGAAACCACATGGAATAATCTGATAATCATGTTGGGTGTTCCACACTGGAGACGCTTAAGGCCTTCTGTGTTCTTCTGTCTTTCATTACTTACAATCTGTCCATTTATTTGATTGTACATTTCATTGGCAGAACTTTTTTTCTCACTTAGTTTTTTTTTTTTTTTCACCATTTACACCCCTTACATTGCCTCACTCTTAGCCCCGAACAGGCCCTGGTACAGCACAGCATCGCTGTGCAGCGATACTGAGAGAGGTCGCCGTGCGGTCACTGCGCAAAGCCTGGTCGCATTGTGACTCGAAGCTGCAGAATGTGCCATGGTGCATTAACGCGCTGCCGCCTCGCTGAGCATGAGAGAGAGAGAGAAAGAGAGAGAGAGAGAGAGAAACTATAACACATAAGAGGAGGAGCTAGAGGGAGGGATAGAGAAGAAGGAGACACGATGGAGAAGCGAGAGAGGGAGGAGGACCAGAGGAAGTAGGAGGGAGAAGGAGGAAACTGAGAGCATCAGCGCACTTACACAAGCGGGATTCAGATGCCCGAGGGCTTCAGGCTCCTTGTAAGGTGGCTCATCAAATATGGAGGCATGTTGAGGCGATGTATGAACTCTGCTTTCTGCCCTTTATCATCTCCTAATCTCTGTTTTAATGCCTCCTTTTGAGTCTTTCTTTTAATGTATTCCTTTTTAACTTTTTTTTTCTTCATTATCTTAATCTCCTTTTTTACTTCGTTTATCACTAATTTGATGCATTCAACTAAAGTTAAGATAATGTGAAGCACAGAAGGCAGGAAAGACTTCTTCACAGAAGCTCAATCCTGATGAAAATCAACTGGAGAAAGTCAGTGTCCCTGCAATATTTCACGTTTCCCGGAAATGTTAGGTAATGTTAAGATAATGATCTGAAAAGGTCGGGTTATATGAAACAAAAAACAAGGAATTAGTGTGTAAAAAGTAAGAGACATAGATAAAAGAAACAGCAAATGATACGTATGTACTTCCAAAAGTCCTAAATGTCCCTAAATTACTTTGGTAAGTCTCATTTATATCAGGTGTAAAAACTTCCTCGGCAAATGTCTTTAAATTTTAATGAATGTTGTTTTAATAAATGATCAAACGGCCCCAAAAGATATGCAGAATTGGAGGATTTTAACAACAACCCAAAAAGTTTGTCGGAAAAAAGCTTCCACCGCTCTTCCAATGAAAGCCTTATGCAATGCGATTGGATGACGTGACAGACCAATGGGAGAGCTGGCTGCGAGGCTGCTGGGACATGATCTCATTTTCATCCTCGCCCTAAGCAGGTTTAGACAGCTCTGATCGGCCCGCTGCTAATCTGCTCTGCACCAACTGGATGTGCTGTAGCTAATGCATGCATGCACACTGTGCACGTTCACACACACACACGCATGCACACACACACACAGGTTTCATTGTGTGTTTGGAGGCAGCGGAACATATGGTATTAAAGAAAAGAAAAAATATATATATTCATTTTGAATTAGAGTCAAAACAGTCATAAAAACTGTTTCTTTTTTGGACATACGAAAAACAAAGCTTTTAAAGTTTTGGAGCTTTTAGGGAATCAGTGCAGGCTGAATTTACAGCACATTGACAATAAAACACAAACACAAACACACACACACACACACACACACACACACACACACACACAACTGTCAGAATAAAGAGGTCACATCAGAGGTTGCTGTCCAGGGACTTACGCTGAAAGTCAAACATGAAAGAGCTCTACCACAATGGCTCCGTACAACTGCTATGACATATGACCGAGGTCAGAGGAAGCCGCTGAGGCCTCAATGGGGGCGTGCTGTTCTCTTTCTATTAACCCCCTTACAGACACACACACACCAACACTGTAAACACATTAACATGCACGGATATACACATAAAAAAGGGTTACTCACTCTCTTGGCACACGTCACTGAAGTGGCTTCATGTCTGTGTTGAGATGGCGGCGACAACTCTGGGGGGGTTGGCAGTTGGAGTTTACAGCCAGGGGTCCATGCCCCGTCCTTGACCGACCACGAGACCTTGATGGCACTGAGAATGACAATGAGAGTATGAAAAGGGGAAGACACACAAAGCTGCAAAATTGAAATTTAAGGAATCAATGTTTCCGGCATCCTCTAGTTTGGTACACATCTCAGCTCTTAAACACAGTTTCAGTAATGTTGAGCTAATCAGTTGTATTCTAATATAAAACTAAAACAAATGGTATATACTGTACATTCAAAGTATTAGAAAATAAAATAATCCATAGAGCACCATGTTTTTGAGTTCAGACAGATATGGCACCAGACAGCGGTTTCTTTTCAGCATTTATAATTTCCCTCAGATCATTTTTATCTCCTGTGATCTCTTTCTGGTACATTTGGATCTTTTATTCCTGCTTATTAATAATGAGTCTCCATATGTCTGATTTGCCGAAATAGTAAAAACAGTTAACCTCTGCTAAAGTCAAACTATCGGCCCCGTATCCCTGCACATCCCCTCCCACCCCCCACCTTTAATTCAGTCAGTGGTCAAGTGATCAATAGCAGAGATCAGAGAGATCTGCTGCCCGAACGAGCCCATCGACCGCTCGGTCCCACAGAGACATGGAGAATATAATTGTTCACAGAATCTATCCCTCGTAGCATTGGCAGGATCGATCTGCTACTGCTGAGGACTCCACATAGGAGGCTGGAAGTATCCATTTCTGCCGAGCCTGCGGCCACTCATCTGCCCGTATCTGTCACAAGCTTTTACACTCAGACACAACACGTGTTATTGAATATGCTGTATAAGGAAGTGACCACTTGGTTTTACTGTTTATCTTAGATTGACAGCTGACAAACTTATATTTGTTCATGGCTTTATCTATGAAACACATTTTATATCATCTTATATTAGGGGGACGGCCCCTCCAGCATATTTCTTTTTTTTCTCCTTCTGCTTCAATTTTAAACAAATATGTGGTAATGAGTTTGGGTATTCTTCTGGGTCAGTTTCAGACCAGCAGACAAGAATATAGCCTGCTGCCAAAAAACCTACTATAAATCAACACAAAAGACTTCAACATTCTCTGAATACTGAAACCATAGACAGCAAATAATGATGTTATATAAGCTATGAAACAAGCTTACTTACAAAATGCTCACTCACTCCTACGGAAAGCGTCATGGGACATCCCTAGTTCAGCCTGTAAGCTTATGGGGTATCCTACTGGGTTTTTAAAATGCAATATATATATATATATATATAAATAAAGAAAACAACACTTAGTCACTTAATGGTCAATGTCTAAATGTTAACGCGCGTTTTTAACACTATTTACCACAACAGAGTTTCTTACAGTAAATCACAGTCAAGTGCGTTTCCTGGTTTCCAACAACAACTCCGACGTTTCCATGACAACGATGGAACCTGCTGTCAACAGATCCGGAAAAAAGAGACGCAGCGCAAGATGTAAAAATCGGTAAACAACATGAAGTTTATGGAAGCTCGGACATTTATTTCCTGTGTCTTTAGCCTATCCAAGTGTTTACATAAAGCATGGCAGCTTAAGGGCTTTAATTTGTTGTATTGGCTGTTTTTTTTTTTTTTTAAATCATTCAGCCTCGGCCTGTGACACTGAATAATGTCCCGGTATCGTTGTGCAAATTTGTATTTTTTTTCTCTGTATTGTTGTGTGTTCCAAAATCTTATAAAATGGCAATAAAACACGTTTATGCGTCATTGAGCCAATTCACCTTTAACAGTTTGTTTATATGTATATATCATTACCTAGGAAACGTACCTGTACAGATGCTCCAGGCGGGCTCAGGTGTGCAGATGTTGACGTAGGGAGCACGGAGGAGCTGAGAGTCATCGTGGACACTATGGTAGGATCAATAAAACTTTGTCTTACTTCTGTGTCACAGACATTATGAAGGAAAAAGGGATTGTGCAGTTTGTGAAAAAAAAAAAAGTATCTCTCTCCAAATACTTAAAAGAAATGTATGTAATGTAAGAATATATTAAACACCAATGAAGCCAGACAAACTGGTTAGAAATACTTTCTTTAAAAGGCTGCCTTGATGCAATTCATGTGGTAAGTCCTTGGTCGTATTTTACCAAATTAAAATGTGAATCTATAATTAAAAAATGAAACCTCTGTGTATTAGAAAAAGAACTCTAATGTAACCAAGTCTTCAAAAAAAATAAACTTGAACTGTTGTATTTAACAGCAGAAACATTCCCAAAAAGGGAAGTAAAACCATGCAAAATTAATTGAATTTTCACACATTCACTGCTCAAGGCTCTTTTTCTTTTCATAGCAGAAAACAAAAATGATAGCGTTCAATGATAGGGTCACTCAATTTAAGCCGTGTCAGTGAGAAAGCGCACATAACTGCATCCCTGCAAAACAATCCTGTGCTTTTACTAATTGGACAAAACAAGTTTGTTTTGAAAGGCCTTTTAGTTATGACAGTCAGGTCACTTTCTCCCAGTAGGAACAAAGGTCTGTAAATTGAAGGAGAGTCCGTTTATAATCGAGAGAATCATTAAAATGAAGCTTTTTGTTTTTGGGTTTCAACCTCCAGGGTGTCTCAGCCCTCCACATGGCTTGTCTTTATGGCCATCTGGCTACCATTCAGCTCCTCCTGGACGCCAAGCCGCAGTGGGTCAACCGCAGAGATCAACAGGGTCGCCAGCCTATCCACGTGGGCCTGTCCTCCCTGAGTTCCCCGAACACCTCCTCGTGCGTCAGGTTCCTCCTGGAGCGCGGCGCTGACGTCACCGCGTGAGCATCGTAGTTTCTGAAAGAAAGCTTGACGCGTGTTTCGAGATTAGGCAGCTTCATTTGCTCGAGTGCAGATGCTTTTTTTTAAGAATTCTGTCAGCCACATCCTGTGGCATCCAGCTGTTGCAAGTGCATACAAAAGTAAAATAAACTTATGATTGCAATGAGATGATGATAATTAAAGTTTAAAGCTGCTGCTGTGAGGGATAACGATGATACCACTGATGATTATTATGACAAACATAATGAAGATGACGGTGGTAAAGCTTCTTTTTTTTGATATAACTAGGACCTTAGATTCAGGGGTGACCTCGTTGCACCTGGCTGCCTCTGAAGGTCTTCTGGACTGCACAGAGATCCTGGTGAAGGCTGGAGCAGATGTCTCCGCTCGGGACAGAATGGGACTCACTCCTCTGGACTATGCTCGTGCCTTCAGCTGCAGGAAGGTAGCGAGGTAATGCCCTGAAAGTACACTTCATAGCACAATTTTTTTTTAAAAATCCATTAAAATGTGTAGATTTTTTAAAAAGACGTATTTGTGTTCCTGTGTAGGTATCTGAAAAGCTGCATTTGGCAGAAAGATAAGGACAACGAAGTGAGGGAAAGGAAGCTGGTGCAGGCATTATACAGAGATCTTGTGGACATGGTCAAACTGGATGACCTCAATAAAAAGGTGAGTTTATCCAACATTTCAAATGAAGGCATAAAGTAACACATAGCTGTGACAAAATCAAGGAAACATAATCACATCACAGATATTTTTCTTAGTAGCCTCTTGAAATCAAACGTTTTCTGTCTCCATTTCCAGGCACTTATTGATGAGAAAGTGGCAGAGTGGGCAAACAAGAAAGGATTACCTCTCTTGAAGGATTTCTCCCCAAGAGTCCAGTTGAGCAAGTTCCACACTAAGTGCCTCTTTTCAGATCAAGACAGCTCCAATCCAGAAACCACCAAGCCTAAAGAACCTCCAGCCTCCTCCAGGCCCTGGGCGGTCTATACTGGTCTTCAGCCAGAGAGACCCCCCGGAGGAGACCCAGACCTCCGGGGCTCTGTCACACTTTGGGGTGGCAGGCCGCCTCAGTACACCACAAAATGGGACAGCAGGCCTCGGCCTGCCCCGGATCTGCCTCTGGATGTCCTGGAGAGGGTTTTGTTCCCCAGAGCTTTCCCGTCCAGGATGGCCACCCCTCGGGACTTTGAGCCGCAGTACATCCTGGAGATCCAGCACAGAGGATACCCCCAGGGGCGGAGCACCTCCCCCTGGACAGAGGTGGCCATGCACCTGCTTGAGGAGTTTGACGAGGAGGCTTTTAAAGACATACATTAAAACTCTTCAGGTATTGATGTGTTTCAGCCATTTTTACGTATAAAGTCAGTTAGAGATGGAAAAAACAGGAAGCTACTTTTAGATTTTATAGACACTGGTAGATTTAAAATTCGGCTCCTGTGAGGATCTTTCTGTTGTTTTTTTTACTTTGGTACAGCCTGTGGTTAGAGCTGTACATCTCATCTCTTTGACCCTGTTTCTGGTAGTTTGTTTTGCTTTTGTTTGTCATATAAAGTCTTCAGTATTCATTTCAAAATGTTTCATAACAAGTTAAAAACTTGTCACTTAAACCATGTACGCACTATGATTAGAGGGTTAGGAAAAACATGTACTGAATAGATACCAGGCTATGTCTCTGAGTAATACAAGTTATTTTCTTTACAAATACCGATTCCAATATCTCGAGTTGAGTATCGGCTGAGAGATTCAAAATGTACATTTAACTGGCATGAATTACTATTACTGGCTTTATCCAAGATTACACTCTCTGCTAGATGCAAACATTTACTGTCTATTCTTGTTGCATGATCATTTGGCTAAAGCCAGTCGATATCTGGGAGGCCTAATGCATTGAGGTATCGGATGAGCGCATTGAATGTTAAACTGGCCGTGATGGAGGCTGTGATACCGATGAAGGTTTCTTTGAGGATAACGCTCAGCTCATTTGAAAGGTAACCAGTGGGCACAAAAGCAGATGTTTCCTGAACAAAGCCTCCCGACAACACTCAACTTCTCCTCAAAGTGACAACATTCAAAATGTCACCTGCTCCAGACGCAGGGTGGACAATGGGGTGAGAAAAACCTCACTGAACTGGGTCACCTGTCACACCTGCACCCCCCCACACACTTCCACTGATCCCCCCCAGGGAAGCGACTCGGGATCCAAGTGAGGGCTTGTCAACAGTGCGTTTGTTACTGCGAGGTGTGGCCTGTCAGTGAGAGGTGTGTGTGTGTGTGTGTGTGTGTGTGTGTGTGTGTGTGTGTTTTGAGGTTTTGTTCTTATACTTCATGAAGAACTTCACACCTCAGCATGGGGTAAAAGGTCAGGCCTCAACTACATGTACCCACTATGACTTCAACACACAGGATCTTGATTTTACTAAACTGGACAATATTGTGCGCACACACATTCTTGATGGAAAAGGGTCTTTTATTAAATTTAATGTGTCACCTTATCTGATTTAAAAAGACAAAGATCAGCAGATCCATTTCTTCAAATAATTCCTAACACATAGCAGTAAAAAGAACCGTTTCATCTGCGACTTACTTCAACAAAATCTTTATTTTACAGTTGAGTGGATACCATCCGACAATGAATCACCTGGTAATTGGTAAAAAGAATTTTCAGCCTCTTCAGGAGAAGTGCTTCTTTTATATCGAACCACCTTGAGCAGCTTTTTGTCCCTGACACCCGAGAGCTTTCAGGAGTCTTTGCACAGCTTTGATCTTCAAAAATGTTTTCCTTTTTTTTTTTCCCTCCACTTTTCAGGTTAACTCAACGATCATGAAAAAAAGAAAATCGCTCTATTTTGGCTTTCAAAAAAAAAAAAATTGGGGTGTGTTACATACTCGAGTGCTGGTGAAGAATGAACGTATCGACTTAAAACAAAGAGGAAAAGAAGAGCATTTTAGTTGCCACTTATAAATTATCCAACTGATATTTTAAAGGAGTTTTTAAATGATACGCGTTATCCATTTGTACTTGTTTTAATCAGCCCGTTTTTTTATGACGTCATGAGTACTTTTAGCATGCAACACCTCATCTGGAAAAGGACTTAAATGTAGAACTGATTCATTCCATCTTCACTCTATTTGAGGTGATCTCCGCTGACCCGTCTGTGGCATTTTGCCCGCAGCTTTCTATGATCACGTGGGACCAAAATCTAAGATTTGACATCATGATTTAGCCCAAAAAAGTACCTTAAAGCCGTCTCATTCATCTCCAACTGACCTGCTTTTTCCAAGAGGTTTAAACGCTACTTTTGTGTATAAAAAGTACAAGCGTGATTACCTTAAAAAAAACCACAACAGACAGCAGGTATCTTAAGAAGACAACTGATGATTTATCTGCCAATGGGAACGTTGGCAGGTTTCTGTTGGTTGCTAACGTCAGACCCTGCACACAAATATTGAATACCAAAGCTTAAAAAAATGGAGAAGTCCAACGTAACAGTTAGAAAGCATTGCGCTACAGAGAAGATCACCTCAGGGAGGTCTCTAGTCGATGCTGTAGGTGGTCGGTAAACGCACAAAGACAAAAAGAGACCAACATGGGCTGTGTAAACTCATCCAGCACAAAGCTCTGTCCTGTTCATTGGTCCGTCTTCTTCCAGTGCGCTTCCTCCACGTTGGCCCACTGCTTCAATTTAGTCCCTTCCAGAAACTCTTTTTATTTCACAGTCCTTTGCTGCTTCCGATGAACGTACACACACTCATACACATACACATATCCGACCTCCGAGGCTGCGGCCCAGGTTCGAGCCCCTCAGTACATTTTCTGTCGGCTGGGCAGCACCGCCTCCTTTAGGAACGAAAACACGAGGAGGATCCCAGACCTCTTCCCTCTCTTGCCCTTCGTGAAGTAATTAGACACCACGTCATCTAAAGGAGGAGGGCGAGAGTTTATAACACCGCCGAGGAATTGTCCACACACTTAACCCGTGTGCTGTAACACTAAGGTAACCAACGTATCCAAAAACATGTTGACGAGGTTTAATGCTAAGATATTTCATATTACAATGATCCCGCCCAGGTTCTTCTGGCCTAACGTGCTAATTCTTGTTTCGTCTCTACCACCTGATTCAACTGGTTAACATTAGCATGTAAATCTGTCATGTTTCTTTAAAGGGCCTTTAACTACATCTACATTTTTTGGGGGAACAAACATTTAAAGCACGGAAAATTCACATGAAGACTCCCTGAAGGCAAAACAATAACTCGAAAAATTTTATTTTTCGTACGCCGAATAGAAGTCAAAATGCAGAAATATGGTAAACAAAAACAAACTTTTGTTTTTTCATGAAACTTTTTATAATTCTAATTAATGCATACCTTTTTTACTCACATTTAAAATGTGTTTTTAGGGTAAAAAAACAACTAATACAAATAATTAAATCTAACATCGTTTCTTCATCAAAGCTGTTTTAAGACTCTTGCATGAGTTGGAGGTTGGAGGAGGAGGATAATGATGACAATGAAAATGTTAAGTTATCAATAAAAAATACTTCTTTTTTTAAACAAGGGTAAGAAACTAACACGAACACTGTGTCCAGCAGAACCCTCGAGGAAAAAAACCAAAACAAAAGAGCTCACCTCCTTGTTGCATGGTGGACGGAAGCACATTTTCTCCCGCCGACAGTGACACAAAGAAGGCGAAGGGGATCACCCACAGACAGATGGTGAAGTATGCCAACACCTTGACGTCAGCCAGGAACAAATGTGAGATGATACGATTAGTAACAGGGAGATGTCACTTATAAAATAAAGTTATTACATCAGAGGGAAATAAATGTACCTCTGAGAATGGATAATATTCTTGTGCAAAGAACTGGAAGGCCATATAATGATTCACCACCACCAACACTGTAGAAGATGAAATAGATGACTTGAGGTTTTAATACCAGTTTGGATCTTTTACAAAATAAATACACAGTTAATGGAAAGCGTGCGTTTTGGCTACTCACCGCAGGAGAGAATGAAGTTTGGCGAGCTGAGCAGAATGTACGGGAACGTCTGCAGGAGGCCGAAGTACACCAGGTTGGTGAAGAGGCCGACGCCCACCATAAACATGGGGAAACCTTCAAAAACATAGAGACCTGCCAGCACACCTGTGGAGAACTGGAAGCATTCACAGCGCACATCAGCAGCGTCTTTCACTATACACATTAAGCTGCAGGATAATCTTGACAGTAAAAAGGAGAATGGCTTCCCTGTGAACTCACCAGGATCATGTACTTTATTATTCGACTGGTGGCTACTGTGTATTCTTCTATTAGTTCTGCCAAGTAGTACAGGCCGGCAGCTGAAGACAAAGAGAGAGAGAAAATTCTTTGGAAAACTCAAATTTAAAAAATCCATACAAAAAGGTCACTTTAAATTTCAGCCATAAATAGAGCAGATTAAATCCTATGTAAATGTGTCTCAGTGTCCTGAGTGAGAAGCTCGAGTCTCGCAGGCTGTGTTGTAGGAGGCGTGTCGGCGTGGACAGGACAGACGGCTCCTCCCATTGGAATAAAAAAAAAGCTGTTTTAGAGAAACAATGCTCACCGCTTGTTTGGATGTCACGCGTGTGTTTTGAGATCACAGTACATTATCCTGCTAACACAACAATATAGGCCACAGGCAATCGCAGCTCGAGCCAAGGACCATTTCGTCCGCCACTTTCACTTAACTCCTTCATGCTAACGCGAGCGGAAGGGCGTTGGAGGTGTGCCGCCGGAGGGCAGCGGACGCTTCAGTATGGTGGCAGTTTGTTTTGGTTTCATGCTGGTGCGCAAGGGTGTCAAAAAGCCGCACATTTCTTCCTTTAAAATTGACAACTATTGAGTGTTTTATCTGTACTGTACTTAGTAATACAGACAGGTAAAGCTGATACCCGAGACAAATAAACACCACTGCTGTGCTCTACTCCTCCAGTGTTCATTGTTCACCAGGTTATTAACTCCTCTTCAAGCCCGTTGGTCAAAAATACAAAATAGATTTTTTTTTCAAGTTGAATTGTTTTGTTTTTATTGATTTGTTCCTTCTTCTTTTTTTTCTTTTAAGACATGACTAATCGAAATCAGTATCAGGAAAGAAAGTTGTCAAAACATTCTAATCAAATTGATACTTAAAGCGTTTCTCATCGTTCATTTTAATTTGACAGCGTCAACTGCAAATCTGTAAACAGTTTAATGAATAAAATAACATCATCAGACCCCAGGAAACAAACTTTCAGTACGTGACAGGTTTTCTACTTTTCGTGCTGAAGACAAATTTTTAGCCAGTATCAAAAAAGATTTCAAGATTCAATAAGTTGCACTTGTCAACAGCCAAGGCAAAGCACAAAAAGACAACAAAGAAAAATAATATCAGTTCAGTCGAGCAAGTTATCAAAACAACCCCTTCAACAGAGACGTTACCCACAGTTATTCAGCTTACAAGCAATGAAGGCCTACGCAGCCTGAAAAGACCAAACTAGTCAAACGTTGTATAGCCGAGAGCTGAAAAGGTGCAAGCTCAAAGAGCAGAGGGTCTGCAGGAGTCTGAGAGCTTCATCACGCGAAGGCAAGCCGTTCTTTCTCAAAGACAGAATCCAAAGAAAGAGAGAAAAATCGTGACTGCAGATTGCTTTGCTCTTTTGGCCTCTGGTAGCAGGCAGACAAATCCTAAACTATGTTCCTCCTGTCAGCACTGCACAGCTCGCACCGATAAGAGATTTATTAAAGAGAAATGTTATCATTTTTTAAACCAAGTGGTGCCTGCTGTGAGGAGCAGAAGGGAAGAATACACCACGCGTGAAATATGTTGTGATCAAAATTAGGCAGGATGAACAAGATGTGTGCTAAAGGTTAATCTGTGCTCCATTCACAGTGTGGTTGTTCCTAAGAGTTTAGACTTTAATCCTTACGAGTATAGTTTCATAAGTTGTGGGTACACCTTCATATTGATCCCAATTCAAGAAAGAAAGAAAGAAAGAAACTGAAGGTACTCACAGGCTTCAAAAGCTCTTTTTTTCTATTTTTATTTTCAGAGTCCTGCTGTTGCAAAATCACAAAGCAGCTTATAACAAACAACGCAACTCTGACAAAGGGTTTGTTTGTATATTTGAAGTCTTCTTTAAATCGTAATAAAACATATAGCTAATACTCAACACATTTATAAACCACTGATAAAATGGCTGCAGGTAGTGAGGAATCTTTTTGAGTTTTAAACTGTTTTATTTGGTTACTTAAAATGTTAAAAATTGGTAATCCTTGATTAATACTCTCGAGGCAATGAGAGGACACGTTTGAGCTTATAAACGTCACAATGTTAATACAAAAACAGAATTAGAGTCACTGCAGAGCAAATCAAAAGTAACGCAGCATTAAAAACACGTTGTCTTTACTCATTTATGATAACTAACATAACAAGCAAAGATAAATGATTTGATGAAGTTATATAATAAGTACTGGGGCCATACTATTAACTAATGCGTTTTTTCAATGACATAATTCCGTTTTTAGTAAGTTTGTATTTATTTGTATTTATGATGCGCAATCATTTTTATTTTAATGCGTGAAGAGAAAAGAAAAACCTCACCGTGTAGTATCTAACTTCTAGTTTCTATCGTGGAAATGGTATCCCTACAGAGCCAACACTGACAGGTAAGTAAGCCACACCTGACAGCTGCAGCTGGTGTGACGTAGGCCTGTGACGTGGCCAGGTAACAAACGCACAACGTGGACGGACTCTTTGCCAAGTTCCCAATAAACACTTAAGAGCAAGTGAACATTCAAGAGTCTAAAAAATAACCTTTTTCCCATTTAAAGTGATATAAAGGCTTCTTTACATTAAGACACCACAGAAACATTGCATCTTAAAAATTCTGCTGACGTCATCACAAGCTTGTCAGACATCTTTACAGCACTATTTGCTGACTCATCAATTAATTAATTTTATTAAAACGATTAGCTAAAACAACATTTGAAAAAACATTACAGCTGCCAATTGTTTCATATTTTATCAAAAGTAAATTACAAAAAGCATAAATAGATGCCAAATATGCATCAATCTTTTTAACGCGCGTGCTGCAGACAAATGTCATCTTATTATAAACATGAGATGTGTCTACGTTGCAAACACAATCCTGCTACGAAGCTAACTGATTAGCTGAGCAGGTAGCTATGAGTAGTGACTCAACTAAAATCACTTCAACATCTATTTATTCTTATGGGGAATGTTGCAGGTTTAATATCCATTTAATTGCAATCACACTGATATTAGTGCTTGTGAAAGGGTGTCACATTTACTGTAATGCTGAAGCAGCTTTGCCTGAGTACATGGTCCGCTAGCAGCTACGTTTACACTTGCAGGGACACCCAGCATGCACTTACCTATTGCTAGAGTGACGAAGGATATCTGGATCACCAGCGACAGCCAGCTGAGTAAATAAATAAACCACATCTCTCTGCATATGAAACAACACACACACACACAAAAAATACACAGAGAGAAAGGTAGCTGGGTGCTAACTAGCAGCTGGAGCACCGGTCAAAGTTCCTCCTCTTTACTTCCTGTGCAGGCTGAGGAGAGTTCACAGAGAGGAGCTGCAAGCAGCCATGTTTTGGTTGTAGCACCACCTGTGGTTGGAGGAGAAATGCATTCCTACTTAAATATATGTGGGGTTTTATTTTAAACCATCATGTGCTTTGTTAATCCTGCAAGGGGAAATTCAGTTTTACACTCTGCTACACACACATAGTTAACCCCTCCCACAAACACACTTTCTCAGGTTTGAGTGACCTCTCAGACTTTTAGTCTAGTTGTCGTTCATTTGCTGCTGTGTGTCTTTTGAATTGCCCCCCCGGGGACAAATAAAGTATTTCAAATTGAATTGAAATGTACAAAATATTGTTTGAGTGTCAAAATATGCAATTCAAAGTAAAAATAATTTAATGTTCGACAAAATCTGACGGATGAATCTGACGGAAAATCACATGAGTCGGATTTGTTGTCTTTTGTGTAGGTCATTCCAGATGTGTTTGTTCACCACCTTATTTGCCTCTATGAAGGTTTATTCTCTGATGGGCCCACTGCCCAACAGAAATGTAGTTTTGCTTATGTAAATTATGTAATCTGAATTTTTTGGTTTTATCACGATGTGACGTTGTAACGGTGACCTTTAGATGATCTTTTGTTGTCGAGAAAACAAAATGACAGGCGGTCACTGTGACAGGCAGAGCGCTATAATACCATGATGGCGTTTTCAAACCACAGGAACTTCTTCATAGTTCTAGGAACAGTTGGAACTATTTATTCCTTCCTCTCCACAGGGACTATGTACTACTTTAGTTCCTAAAATGTTGAGAGGAACCTTTTTAGCTCCTGCTTCAGAGGTACCACGGCGGTGCGAATGTAGACCGAAAAAAGTTCCCATAATGCAAAGTTTCAGGAAACTCCCTCTTAAAAAAAGTCCCCAGAACTGTTTGGTCCCAAAACAACAATTGTCAACACTGATTAATTAATAAGCCAAGTTTGTTTTGTGCTTTTGTAACTCTTACGAGATATGTAAGACGAGATCTTGAGAAAATAACTTGAAATGACTCGCTATCCCCTGAAAACGGAGTAAAAAGAAATGTATGGATGCATATAGCTTAGGGCTTCAGGACAATCGTCTTTGTATCAGTTTCAGGCCCTCCTGTCTCTGTCATTATCAGCGTGTCCCCATCCCTCTCTCTCTGTTACACACACACACACACACACACACACACACACACACAGGCATTCATGTGCATTGATTCAATAACACATTGCAGCCAGAATACATTACTGCATCCCAAAAGCTAACACCTTCTGAGACGGAGGAGGAAAACAATAAAAAATGTATGCGGGAGAGTGAAAGGGGCCAGACCTTCTGGTTAAAAGAGCTAAATAAAGTAAATATATAATGTGAGACAGTGTGAAAGAACTAAAATGGTGTCGGAGTCAAAGGTGAAAATAATCTCATCCTCCTTTTAAACCGCTTTTAACAAAAGGCAGACGTGCAGGTGGATGGATGGCGTGGCGCGAGGGTGTGGCGCATGGGATCATTCATGCATGCTTATATACAGTATCTGTGCAGAGGTGAGAAAACAAAAGGCGACCTGCCGCATTTAAAGATACTTTCAGCACACAGATCACCGTGGGCTCTTATCTCTAACAACACCTCTGGGCCCTGGGTGTGAGAGCTTTAATGTGCTGAAAAAAAAATGGCCACCTCTGCTCTTCTGGCGGATTGAGCTTTAAGAGGGCGACACCTCGGGAGAGAGGAGCTGGCAGTCATATAACCTAAGTGATTCTTTTATGGCTCCGGCTACTCATCTATGATCTGTAGCATAAAAAAAAAAACTGCACTTAGATCATCTCAAACCCAGGCATCAAGAAAAAGAGCGATGTTGGACTTTAAACACGGTTGAATGAGTTTCCTTTCCCTTCACACGCAACAAGTCCTGGCCGTTCGAACACATCTGGGTTAAATGGTGTCTAAAAAATGCTTTTCCTTGTTTTTCATCAGTCATAAATATTAACTCCTCCCCCTCCTCACCAGAATGATTAAAGAATTTGTGACAATTGTCTTCAGACATTTTTTGATCTATTCAAAGTCAAAGAATTTATATGAAACAAATCCTTACAGACACATTTGGTTTCTTTGAAGTCAAAATAAAAGTGGTGTTTAGATAATCAGGGATGACAGTTTTTTTTTTTTTTGAGGTGTGCTTCAAACATCAACCTCATCTTCACTGTTTCTCGCCCTCAGTTTTCCTGGTTAAGGATCAGCGCTGACGCTCTGATGCGCGAGTCTCTCTTCTCTCGGTTCTGTCTCAGCCTCCGGAGCACAGGGGCTCTGCCAGTCTCTCCTGCCCAGGGAACGTCTCCTGCTGCTGGGACACTCTGCGGACCAGGCGGGGGGTCTGAGAAAGATATCACCACATCCTCCAGTTAGCCAGAGAAACATAGAAATGAGATCTAAAGGCCGAGCACAATGATAGGATCGAGAAGGTTTTTCAGATTTAAATACTGCAGCAGAAGATTTTAAAGGGTATTTACAAAACTCTTCTTATGGTACGGCTCACTTTTCCGAATAACACAAAAGCTAAAAGTTACAAATAATTAAAGGCTTTGTTACAGACTTAATTATCGGCTGTGTGTCAACCTTAGCTCATTACGGACACTGAACTTCATCTCTTGGGTTTCCTTTGTCCACATATGAACTCTTCATGTTCCTAAAAATAAGATGGACTTATATCCAGCACTTTACAAACACCTATCACATGAAAATCCCCCGCCTTTATACATATAACCTTCGACTTCAACTTTGAAAAACTCTCATTGACACACACCTAAAAGGGGGAAAACTACGCATAAAAAGGACGGACAGAATAAAAAGACCTCTAAATTCTTTAAGAAGCCAACATGTTGGACCATTAAGAGTCTTTCTCAGGGCTTGAAAACCTTCTCTCTGTGCTGCTTGTCCTCGCTGCCTTCAAGCATGAAGTAAAGGGGAACCATGTTTTTGTGAGTAAAGCGATCTATAATGTTGTGTTGCTCCTAAACTGATGCTTAAAAGGACACATAGGGGACTGTGCAAACACAAAACCAATGACATTAGTGTTCTTGTAATAGTTTGTACCCTGTGCTTTTGTTGAGGAAGGCAGATCCTGGTTCTCTCCGATCGCCCTCCTCCTCCTCTGGAGAACCTGCAGGAGCTCCGCTTCCTCAACGTGACGGCTTGTCCCCCTTCTGGACGGCAGTCTGCAGAGGGGCTGACGTTTTATGTTGTCCTGGATGGGGAGAGTATTTCACAGCTGCTTAACTTCACAGAATCTCAAAGACGCAGTTGTTAAGCACTGAAGCGTTCGGCCTTGGAGCGAACAATGTGATTTCTTGGTACAATACCAGCATTCCTTTCAGCTCCAGGATGGCCGATTTTCTTTTTTCACAACTCGAGTCCTTCAAGTAGATTTGAGGGAGTTGTTAGAAAGCTTTTCTATATTATGTCCAAAAGAAATAATGACTGTAGGTATGAAAACACTCACCTTCCACGAGCTGTCATCTTCCTGTGACCACAGATGGTACAAATCAGTTTCAAAGTCTATTTAATATTTTTTCAGTAATTCTACATGTCTGTCTACAAAGAAATGCCTCACATGACACTGCTGGTTCATTTGTCTACCTGTTTTATCTTAATGGGCCTCAGGACGATGCCCGTCTTGATTCTCGCCATCATTTCATTCACTGCTTTCGTCTTCATGTCCAACAACGGTGCAGGTTCTCAGAAAGAAAATCAAAACATTTAAAACCGTTTAGCTGAGCTTTATTTCTCCGTCAGCGTCGTCATTTCAGGAAAAACACAGTCGGTGCTACATTTACAATAATTCATAGGTGACTCTTGAAAAAGGAGAGTTTTTTTGTGTTTGGTGAAACCAGAAAGAAAATGTGTTTGTTAACATAAGTTTTGAACTCTGTTTGGTCATAAAAGGTTTTTTTTTTGGGGGGGGGGGGTTCCAGTTGAATGAGATGAATGTTGAACTCACTGCTTTGATCTGCTTTACAGGATCCTTCTTTTCTCCTGCTTCTCAGGACGTCAAGAGGACTTGGAACAGAAATAATTAAAGACGTCAGAGATCATGTTAATGGATCCTCGTCCTGCCGCTAGCTGTGCTGGTGAGATGGTAGAGGAGCTCTGGCTTCAGTGTAACGTACTTGGTGGTAGAAGTGGGAGGAGGTGGAGGAGGAGGAGGAGGAGGAGGAGGAGGAGGAGGAGGCGGTGGTGGAGCAGGAGGAGCTGCGGATGACTCTCCTTCTGGTTCTTTGGTTTTGTATTTCTCTTCCAGTGTCTCCTGTAACTTTTTCACTAAAACAGAAGAAGCACTAACTTAAATGCCACTGGTTATTGTTTTGTTAACTGTTTTTTTAAATATTTGAAAAATAATTCCTATGACGACCTTTAGTTCTATGAAGACATATTTTCCAATCAGCTGTTACCTTCCTCCTTCAGCCCTGTGACCGTGCTGTTCGCCTCAGCTAGCTGAGTTTCTAAGGCCTTCCTCTCCTCCTCGCTCCTCTCCAGCTCTTCTTTCAGCTCCTGCAGCTCGGAGACGACTCCGCTCTCCTGAACAGCGCTCTGATACTGTGTGACCGGAAAGAGTCAGACATAAAGAACGGGGAAAAAGTGGATCAAATTGTGCAACTTCAGGGCCCAAGTAGCCTAGCAGTTATAATGTACAGAAACTAAATCTGTGGCTTTGGGTTCAAATCTAACCATGGTCTCTCCTCACAGCATTTCCTCTCTCTATGTAGGTGTTCTATCTAATGGAGGTAATAATGGCCCCAATAAAAGACAAAAAAAAATGTGCTCCTTTTCATCACATCTGCACACACCTGGTCGTGGTAACAGCGCTGTATGTCAGTCAGGGCGGAGCTGATGGTGGCGATCTGTTCTAGCGCCTGCTGCAGCTGCAGGCCGGCCTCAGAGCTCTGCATCAGCGTCACACTCTGCCTGTGGGAATCTTTCTGCTGCACCAACATCTGGCAACACAAACCATACAGTTTCAACTTTTGGTGTCTGGAACACATCGTCTTAATTATCTGCCTTTCAGAAAAATTTGGGGGGAAAAAAAACAAAAAAAAGACAAAGACAATGAGGCTAAGCAAAGTGAGATGTGTGCAGCTTGTTGTTTATTTTCTCCCCAGGAGGTTGTCACGATGAAATGTTGTCAGGGCCGAACAATAGCGTTAAAAAAAAAACAAAAAAAACTCCTCAGCAGAGAAGAGCAACAAAGGGAAAACGATGAATTAGCTGTGAGACAAAGGATCGTTTTCCCTACAACAAGATAATTGGTCTGACAAGAAAAAAAAAAAGTCTGAAGCTTTGTCTTGATTCTTCTTCTCTCCTTTGACACACACACCAAAAAAAACTACAGCTTTCATTTGAAGTGTTTTAAAGAAACATTTTGTCCTTTTGAGGAAACTTGTGCGATATTGTTCATTCTGACTGGGTTTTAATCAGTTAGATTAGATATGTGGTCACAAACACTCAAAGAGCATGTTTAATTAGCTTAGGAGCTAGCGTTGGTGCTAAAAGAAAATAAATCAATTCTCACATTATAAATAAATAATCAGACTAAAAGGGATGTAACAGAAAATATGACCAACAAAAAAGGCAGCATGTATTTTAATTTTTTTTTTTATACTAGAGGGAAACATTATTCAGTTGAACCCAAAAAACGATGAATATTTTCTGTCAAATGTACCTGGGTATTTCTACTCCTCTTTATTCACACAGATAACACAAAGGCCATAACCTCCGCCTCCATACATCTCTCTGACAAACTGTATCACTGTATGAGTGATTCAACAGGAAGTGTGAGAAAAAGGTGGTTTTCATTTCCTCGTTTCTCCCGGTGAGAAACAAACCTGAGCTGCAGGTTTCGGTGATCTCTGTTTCAGTGAACGCATTTCGAGACTTGTCGCTCTGAAATAACACGCTCGAGTCTCCCTTCGCCGTTATTAGGCACAGAACAATTTCCACACAGCAATTAGCACAATCATTTTATACACACAAACACACAGGCTCAGCCGCACACTGCGACACAAAGAGACAAAGACACACACACACACACACACACACACACAAAGAGAGAAAAAAAACGGTCCAAATTGTTTCCTGTTTGAGGCCTGGCATCATTATACCAGCATGCACCACAGAAGAGGGGTGTGAATGGTTGGTGTTTTCAAAACACATGAAAACAGACAAATAGTAGTGCATACAAGAGGTATTCAGCGCAGGGGGGTCTTTTACCGTGAATTGAGAGTAAAAGGGGCTGAATTGTGTGAGCAGTTGGGGGTCCTTTTCACAGGTAAGGACCCCTGCGAGGCCGCCCATTGTGCGCCTGTCCAGTAAATGGAGGACGTCACGCACAAAGGCAACAATTGCTATATGCTCGGCACAACATAAAGGTGTCAGGCAAAGACAGGTTGTGTTTAAAGAGCACTATTCTCCTTCAGCGGCGGTGATGACCACTAATTATGGGCGAGGGAGGGGCTAAATGGGGAGAGAAGGAGACAGAGAGGTGTTTTTTGAAAGAAAAGGCCTTCATTATGGGAGCAGCTGGGGCAAGGAAACTGTGCTGCGTGTGTGTGTGTTCGGGACTTTGGGTTTTTGTGGAGTGTGTGTCTGCCTTTGTTTTGCGTGTGTGTGTGTGTGTGTGTGTGTGTGTGTGTGTGTGAACGCCTCACACAGACAGCCTGGATTTGACCGAAGTGTCATCAGTGTGAAAACAGAGAATGGAGACCCCTTCTCCTGTCCCGCCACATCAGCAGCCCCTTGACAGCACTGTGTGTGTGTGTGTGTGTGTGTGTGTGTGTGTGTGTTCAAGACCTTCCTACTCGCCCGTGTCTCGGCCATACCCGCCGGAAGGTCAGCGGCGACACTCCCGCTTCCTTCCCGTAGCACGACCTGTCACCCTCAGTGTCTGTAGGTGTGAATGTTTGACAAAATGTTTTGGGCAGAAAAGACACGTACAATACACACACAAACACACACGCACACACACACACACACACACACACACACACACACACACACACACACACACACACACCGGGCCACGTGCTCACACCTGGTGGGCGAAGACTTCAGCGTGCGCCCGCAGGCCCTGCTCCAGCTCCAGCTTCTGAGACATCTCTGTGAACTCCTCGCTGACAAGCTGGGAGACTGTGAACATACGGAGAACACCCAAAGAGAACCAACAAAGCAACATTTAGCAGCTCTGTGACGGCAGCCCGGCCTGTTGAGGAGGGAAACTTGCAAAAATAATGAATATTTCAGTAAACGCAGTGGCGATTCCAGAGTCTGTTTGGGCCCCGGGCTAAAAATAATAGGGGACCCTTCAACCCACATTTATCACTATAATCACTGCCAATGCTTAGTCCCTGTCCACTTTTTTCCTGTTTTTATTTATTTTATTTTTTTTTTTTTTTTTTTTTTTATTCTGCTATAGACGGATAATCCCTCTTAATTTTTCTTCTGGGACTTTCATTGGCATATTTTGTTTTCACAGCAATAATGTGTGCACATGAATGGGCCCCCTCTTTGGGAGGCATATTTTGTGACCTGTGTCCTGAGTTTGCTTTAGCTTCACATGAGCCCTTTCACACATGCTTCTCACTGTGGAGTGTATGTCAGGGGGAAATGTCCTTAAACACGTTTTAGTGCTGTAAACACAGAAACCTTCACCATTATGGAAGACTCCTCTTCCTCCACCCGCACGCGCTACCCAGCCGCCCCTCTTAACCTGAAGGCAACGTCCAAAACATCTCATCCCCTGCTGTGTGTTAAGGCTTCTTCTTTTTTTTTTTTTTTCACACATGCACTCCTGAAAATGACAACAAAAATGTCATGTTGACTGTCCCTGAAATACTCCTGAGTTGATTGTTCACACATGCACCTCACAGCTGGAGACTTTCCATGTTGGAGGGGAGAGAGAGAGGGGGGGGGGGCTAGACGCTATATCAAGATCTACATGAAGTTCACCCGTGGTCCAACACAATCACAACGTCAACAAACACTCAAATATACTCGCTGAACTGAAAACCTAACGCAGCTTTTTCATCACGTGCGCTGAGATTGTACCAGTGGCGTGCATACAGGTTAATGGCCATGTGCAGGTTAATGGGTATAAATGCCTGTCAGACATGCAGCTCAACCGCCAGGACGTTTTCAGGCGTTGTGTGCAAGTGTGAAAGCACTATAAAAGGAAAAGTCCTGAAAGACTTGAAATGATGCCGAAAAATATGACAGGGGCGACAGGTTTCCTCCTTAACACCTTCTTCAGAGCAGCAGGTTTCTGTGGCCTGGGTGTAAAGCAGTGTCCTCTGTCCTTGTATGAAGGCAGACAGATGAGACCTGACATGAGGAGCTGGCTCTTATATGACAGGCCATGCTTTAGACCGCTATAATATCAATATGCAGTCATTACATACAAATGGACGGGTAACTGGTCGAGTAGTTGTACAGTGTATAGTCATTTAGAATAAGGAATCACAAGCCACTTTATGATGACAAAAAAACAAACAATCATTGTTACATGTATCAGTATTGATGTGAAAAGGACCGACCTCTCTTGATTTTATTCATGGTCTTGCTCTGTTTGTTCATCCTCCTCAGTATGGCCTCTTTCTCGTCCACCTCCCGAGCGAACTACGGGGGGAGAGAGAGTGTGTGAGGACAAAGTGACGGCACAAACACACACAGACAAGCAAAGTCATACCTGCTCTCGGAGTTGGAGCTGCTCTTCGGTCAGATCTTCTACTTGTTGCTCCAGCTGCAGCTTCTCAGACAGGAGACCGTCGACTGACACCTGCAGCTCTGACACACACACACACACACACACACACTTATAATAAGTTGTAGAGGACACCAGCTTGCCTTTAATGTTGACCTGATTATGTATGAGTTTGGATCACCGTTCTTTAATTCAGTCTTGTAAAATAAACTGAGAAGCAGAATATTTGTTAATTCTGAACCATCAGCACTTTTGTCGAACCTGCGATCTTTGCCTGACTCTGCAGCAGCAACGTCCCCTCGCTGCCATCCTCGCCAACATCAACCTCATCGCTGTTCAGGTCTGCGTCGACCTCCTGTTCAAAGGTCACAGCAGCCATGTTTTCAGGTAGCTCAGGGATGAGCGGCATCATCATCTGGCTCTTCCTCTTCAGCACTTTGTTCTCTTTGGTTATCTAGACAACAGGAGGAGATGAGGACGAGGCTGGAGGTCGCACTTTGGACTTTTTCCATTAAACGACACAAAGGTTAAATGAGATGAGAGTCGTCGTTGTAACACAGCAGGATTCTTCTCATCTTCTTTCGATGAGAAAAGGAAGAAACACGTGTAAAGATAATTATAGCCGTGAAAAGAAATAAAGGCTTTGTCAAAAAAAAGAATTGTCAGGGAAGGAGGGGAAAGAAAACGAAAGACATGGTTTTGTAAAAGAAGTACAGATGTGGGTGAAAAGATGAAAGAGTAAGAAATGACAGAGAAGAGGAAGATAAATGAAAGTAAAAGGAAAAATGGTAAAAAAAAAAAAAAAAAAAAAAAAGATAAGGCCTGAGAAGGACATGTTGATGTGGTCCAGAAGAGATGTAAGGTGCTGATGCAGAATCACACTGTGTGAGCTGCCAAAAGAAAAGAAGAAATATAAACATGAGGAAGGACAAGCACAGAGATGAGAGGGGGGACTGATACAAGTTATGGAAATGTACAAGATGAGACATATCAAACTGAATAACAGGAAAAGACAGAGGAAGTGACATGAGATGAAGAAACAGTCGAGCAAAAGAAAATAAAATAACAACAAAGGAAAGGAACTAGAAGCAGAGAGAATGTATGGGAAAGTAAGTAACCGTAGAAATCAACAGACACAGGAAGCTTTTTTTTTTTTAAAAAGGAGAGGGGAAGGAAAAGTCGGGAAACAGAGGAGAATGATTGTAAGAACATGAAGAAAGGAAACCATGGTGAAAAAGAGGAAATGAAAAACAAGAACATAAAAGGAAAGTTAGACAAGGACAGGAAAGGATGTAGAAGAAGAGAACAGAAAGGACAGTGTAAGAAGGACATACTTTGACAGCCAGAGCCTCGGCGCTCTCCCTGCAGGAGCGCTCGATGTGAAACTGGATCTCCAGAACATTCATCTCTTTCAAGAGCTGACTGGAGACTGAAATCAAAACATATATATTTGTCATCTTGTACAACAGGAAAAGAGATATTTAAACTAACTTGCGGAAAAAAAAAAAAAAAACCCTAATGATTTAAAGAAAAATGTGCATCAAATTCGATTCATTATTTTGTCCATGCTCCTTTCCTTCATAAGATAAGAGATAAGATAATCCTTTATTCATCTCGCGAGCGGAGAAATTTACAGTGTTACAGCAGCACAGCAGGACAGCAGAAGAAAATCATACAGTGCAAAAAAAATTTAAACAGATAAAAAACATGCATCAAAAACAGCAATCAAGAGCTAGTACGAAAAAGAAATGTGCATCAATTAAAGACCTATATACTTCATAAACTAAATATTGATTTAATTGATATCTCTTCTCTGGGACCGGAAATGGATAAGATGATTGTCACCTTCTTCCAACTCAAACAGTCTCTGATTGGCTTCATCCCTCTCCTTCGCCAGAATCTCGCACTAACAACCAAAAAACATCAACAAGGGAAACAAAGGAACAAAAGATAAGTGAAACAGAAGAAATCAATCGTGTCACAAAAGATTAATGACGTCGATTTTATTCACATTTCATTCTGAGGACCTTAAATTGTGTTTTTCCTTCTTGGTGTAATCAGAGTTGTGCACGTAACTTTTTCTTTGCTTTAATTAAAATCTGTCAATGACAGTGTTTCCATCACATGGGACCCTTTGATTGACATCTGACTGAGCAGGATAATCAGGGTTTCTTCATTCTTCCTCGCTCAGGATGTGGGTTAGAAAATGAGGTAAATCATGTTTCAGTGTTTGTCATTAATGCAGATACCTCAATGTCTCCTTCATCTTCAGAGGACAAACCGCACTCTTCATCAAACTCTGTGGGGGGGGGACAAAACATCTGTTTATGTGCAGACTACAGGAGGACTGTCAAATGAGCAAAGGCTACAGAAACAGAGAACTTGCAAAAGGAACTTTCACGAGACTTTGTGAAGGAGTCAAGAGACCAAAACAGGAAGTGAAATCAAAGACGGATCTGAGAAAACCAGTTTTTCTATGGCTTCTGACTCACAGCGGTTCAAACTTACTGAGAGCTTTTGGTTCTTTCTTCCAAATGAAGTGAGGTAAATACATTGATGGCCTCACAAAGTTTCATCCTCACATTTCTGTTCTTAAAAGACGCGGAAGATTTCAATCTCTGAGCTTTAAGGGGGGTTTTGTTAGCCAATAGGAAAGCCTTTGTGCTAAGCTAGGCTAACTGACTGCTAATTACAAGATCATCGCTGCTTTAACGGAACTGCAAACAATTTTTTAATTCAATTTTTTTTCTTTATTTATCCCTGTGGGGCAATTTAAAGGCACAGAGAAGCACCAAGCAGTCGGCCGCAAGAGCAGCGACCCGCATACACACCCCATGTCAAATCGGTTGGAAGTGTGTAGCTAACGTTAGCCGTGCTAGCACCACCTTAGCAGCTTAACGTCTACATGCCTGTGCTAAATGTGGCTATGATCAGATTAAATGGTTTAATGGCAGTTCAAGTGTGCTGCTGCTGCTACGAGAGGCCATCTGTCTGTGCTGGTTTACATCTGGGCAGTAGAGAGGGCAGAGCAGGTCACTTAACCAGCTAACTTGGCTGCTAGCTATTGCTACATGTTTATAGGGTACACTTGACAATGCACATAATGCCAGCAGCTATTTAGTTTAGCTTGAATACTGGAAAATAGGAACCAGCTAACTTAGCTGTCAGAGGATGTTTGAGTTTCATCTTCCAAGCACCTCAAACATTTTTTTGTCTTTTATTTTTGAAATGTTCGAAATCTACCAGATCTACAGTTCAGTGTCATTGAAGATAATCCCGTAACCTCCTCTTCTCACAGGCCTGGCTAACCAACTCTTGTTTTATTAGCTTTAAATTCAACAGTGAGAGTTAAACCTTTCCTCTAATCCAAACTCATTGGGAAGTTGTCCACACTGTTCTTCGAACTGTAATTAAGTCATAACTTTTACATTTTTGTTGGCCTTTTCAAGCTTTTTTAAGGTCAACAATTGATTGAATTGTAAAATAAAGGATGACAGAAGAATCACCCCTCCTTTAATAAACAATCACACCTTTAACAGAGTCACAGTATGGACGAATATGGTCATGTTCATTTTAATTGCACCAACATAACTCTTACACGTTGCCAATAAAAAGATAATGTATTTGACTATTTGAAAGTCTAACTGAGTTACAAACGTCATCATGTGACTTCAATAAGGAGTTCGATTTGATCAGGTCTTACCTGCAGCTGCATTATTGTCAGCCTGCACTGACATCCTGCCGCCTGTTCAGATGTTTTCAAGAACAAACAGCCTGTGAAGGAAGAAGTGGACCTTTCTACTTTATCCCTCCCCCAGCTTTTAAATGAGGAACTCTTCCAAACAAAAAATAAATCTACATCCTTCATCTGATGTGAATTTGTAGGGACAGGAGTGAATTAGGGGGATTGGGTTTTCTTGTATTTTGATGATGACTTTAAAGATATAAATATCGGTAATGTAACAAGTAAGAAGATGTGGGGTTTGAACTTTTACCCCCTTTCTTGACAGTGAGAAGAGGAATATGTTATGCTCTCTGAAGGACGACTCTGTCTCTCCTCTGCAAGATCAATGTCACTCAAGCAAAAGGGGCAAAAGGCAAAGCTGCTTTTACTCCTCTATTAGCATATGTGCTCAGAGTTCACAACCTCTGAAACATCAGAACAGCCACCGGACTTAGGAGCCCAACTGGAGGGGACAATTCAGGATATGATCAAGAGGAGTGCATGGCAGCGGTGATGCTGATGACACACATTCCTCCAGTATGAATAATTCAGAGATGTATGTTTTTATTCACTTGCCCAACCCGGAGATTATTTCTAGAAGGACACAGAGTTTGGTCAGGGATAAGTGCTACATGTCTTTAACTCTTAGCGGCTGAGTTAACTGGCTTTGGCTTGTCAGGACCAACGGGAGGTCAGATGGACAAGAGTATCTTAAAGGATAATACCATTCTTTTCTTACTGGACTAAGTTCTGACTTAATTGGTTCAAGCTCTTTGGTTCTTATTCAGAAATGGCTTAATGGAAACTGCTGCTGTTTAAAGGGTTAAATAGTCAATGTGCCATTTTAAATCACCTTTAACACACACATGAAGTCTGTAGAGCGGGATGATAGACGCCTGCATTGACTGCCGTCCTTGTGATTTAATGAGTCTTTTCGCTCTCGCTGTGTTGCTCTCTTTGAGACACCACCTGAGCTCCACAGCCTCCTCCACCCGTCACCCTGACCTTTGCTAATGATTCTTCGCCGTCTTAATAAAGGTGAAATTGTCACTTAACATTAGCTGTTGTCTGGTGTCTCTCAGAGCCGTCCTCATTAATACAGAGTCTCTGAATTCTGGTTCAACGAAGACCGATAAGAAAGCAAGCCAGATTTACATTGGAATAAACACAGCTGGGAGGGTTTCAACCTGCAGCCTTTAACAAATGCTGTTTTCATTTATTCTTTTAACTCTGTTACTCTTTGCCCGGAGGGGTTTTTATTTTTAATCCAATAAACACAAACTCTTAATTATGCCATCATAATACCGTTAAAAAGGGTTTACAGCAGAAGTCTTCAACACAACCGCAACACGGTTTCAGTTCACCAAAAGGTTTAATTCAATCAAATAAACAAATGCCCCAACCCTGTCCAACACACACACACACACACACACACACACACACACACACAAATCTGATGTCAATTATCAAAAAGTTACACCCCAGTTGTCAATTCCTGAACCAAACAAATCACTGAGAAAAATGAGGCTATCTGTGCTGTTAGCAAGCCTGTTTAAACAACATGTAGGAATACTAGATTAAGTTTTTTCTACATTCAGATTCCCACGTCAATGCTGTTTGGTCATTATTTGATGTAAAGCTTCTCAAAAGGTTATTGTCAGAAGTGGGATTCGAACCCACGCCTCCAGGGGAGACTGCGACCTGAACGCAGCGCCTTAGACCGCTCGGCCATCCTGACATATGAAGAGTGAAGCGGGATATAAATGACTCATAACTAGTCACAGTGTCTTGAATTTATTTATAATTTTTTTTGTTAATTTCCTTTTCTTTCATTTAGAGTTTCCATCTGTTTGGGGTCCACATCACTATTATTAACATTTGGTTAATACATAATAAAACTTGATAATATAGGAAACATGCATATATTAATGATACATAAATCCTCAGACAGAACTGCTCTAACCAAATATTGTTCATTTAGAAACACGTACAAAAACGCTCGATTGCTTTCATTACTTCATAACAGTGTGTTTTAATATCATATATTACATGTTCGTAAAATAATAGGCACACGTGAGATGTGTAAATTCATAGATTTATAGTGAGTCTGTGTGTGTTCAACTTTGCTCAACCTGCCTTATCTGGCTGGAAAGAAACCTCCTTTTTCTACATTTACGTTATTGCTTCCTTTCCGTCTTTTAAGGACGCATCTCGGATAGGTCTTTGTAATGCATAAGTGAAATACTGTGGATGCTACAGTAACAGACTGAGGAAGAAGAAGAAGAAGAGCACTCAAGAAAAGGTTATTGTCAGAAGTGGGATTCGAACCCACGCCTCCAGGGGAGACTGCGACCTGAACGCAGCGCCTTAGACCGCTCGGCCATCCTGACATGTAATTATGATCGACCGCAATTCAGATCTAAAAGGCGCTTCACTGTTCTTCCCCGTATAGGAAGATCAGAAGAAAGAAGGGTAAAGAGGGAAGAGACAACAAATGTAGCACAGGTTTCACTTCTGGTAAAGTACTCAGAGGAGTTATGGGATGTGACTGTAAAAAACAGGAGCTAACGATTTGTGATTTAAAGAAAATACACCAACTAAAGTACAGTAAGACACGACGGAGTCATCCATTTTTATTGTCACCAGTGACACGAGGTAAGCTCACTGATTACCTCACCTCACGACTGGAATAAACAATGCATAAAAAAGTACACAACACAAGCCTCGACTCCACAAACAAATAGCAATCCGAAACCAAAGTAAGGGTGTATTTACCCCGTCTGACAGATGTCTGCAGAAGTGAAAGCATGTTAGCTCCACGCACGAAAATAATAACTACTTTAATTTCCATAATTAACATTACCAGTCCTTCCCATTTCATAATCGTTACAGCTGCCAATATTAATATTGGACTGATCAGTCTATTATACGTGGCTGTTACTGCTACTACACATTTGCTTTTTGCATTATCGGTGCTGCAGCTATAAATCCATTTTATTTAGTTAACACCGTGTCTGCAGATGGCTGTTTAACCTGAGCCTGGTTTCTACCTCTAAAAGGAAGTTTGTGCACTTCTGTAACTTTGCTAAATGATGCTGCACTCATGGTGGGTTCATGTTGAGTCTCTGGACCTGCTATTTGTGAGGTGTGTTTGACAAGATCTGTTATGAGTTGGTGCTGATAAAACTTGATAGCTCGACACTTTGGTATTTATGTGACAATCAAAATAAAACTGAGGAAGCTCATAGAGGAAGTATTTGAATAATTGTTTTTTTTTTTTAAATTAACTTTAAGGATTCAAAAGGCAGTGGGAAAAAAACACAAAGCAAAACCAGAATCATTTTAAAGGCAACCATACTTTAAAGTGAATGTTGTCATGATGGTTGAAAAAAATATCAAGGGAGGAGGAGCCAATGGCAGGTAAAACAAAAAGGTTTATTTAAACAAAAAAGCAAAACAAATCTACTTACAACAAGTGTCCAAACAAAGTTCACCAAAAACAAAAAAACAAGGTAATCCACAGGGGAAGAGGGAGACAAACTACTACAACCCACTGACTATACAACCCACAATGAACCAGGAAATACTGAGACTAAATAGACACAGGGGTAATCAGACACAGGTGAGACCAATGAGACAGGTGAGGACAATCAGGGTAATCAAGACTCAGGAAAACACAGAGGGGCAGGAAACAAGACAACACTGAGGACTAAAACTACAAAATAAAACAGGAAACACCGAAGACTGAACTAAGACAACACACAAGAGAAAACAAGCAGCACAAGGTAATAATAAAACAGAACTCAAACTCTGAAATAAAACACAAACAAAACCGAACCAGGACAGAAAGTAATACTCCTTGTAACACCTGTCTTACTTCAGACACTATTAAACAATCAAATCCTTATTTTTATTGGTTTTATGGATTTCCTGTGTGTACTTTGTAAAGAACACAACCCAGCTCGTCTTCCCCATCTTTATATCACCCTCGTGATTGGCTCTGACGCCACACATGCCGGTCATCAAAATGATGTAACTCCTGGCAACCCCTCCCTCATTTACATCCACGTTTATAAATAAAACCAAGGTTTAATGAAGCTCGAATGTTTCCACGAGCACCTGGATGTTTACCCATCAGAGCAGAAACGGCCTGATTGTTGACTGATCGTGTGCGGCTTTGTGACACAGAGGGGACATTTGTGTGATTATTTACTGTGTAAAAAAAAAACAAAAGAGGAGAGAATAGGTCATAAACAGAGAGATGATGAGGTTGAGATCGACACTAACACATACTCACCTGCTCAGGCTCAGGCCTCCTTGGCACTAATGACTGTGTGATTGGATTATCTGGGCTTTTCGCAGCACCACAGCTGCAGCCGACAGAGAAGCTAACCTGCAAGAAGGTTAACAAGAGGGCAGCGGGGTCGTGGCCTTTTGCACAAGATGAGACCTGGGGCACTGAGTGAAAGAAGATATTTTTACGAGGAGGAAAAAAAGGAGGCGTTTTTTTTCTATGGCAGATGGATCAGATAGGATCCATGTTTCTGGCAATTCAGAGGGAGGAGGCAGCAAGAGAGGACGAGGGGAGGGAGGGAGGGAGACGGGATTCAGTGTGACAGAAGAGCCTCGCAGACACTGCTGGCCTCCCTGTGACTCCACTGTATCCTCAAATTACCACAAAAAACATCGATGCTATACTGCCAGATTTATCCACTGTTCTCGTCACCTCTAACCCTTTCTTAAAGCGTTTCACTCTGAGTGCGATTTTTGTCTTAAAAAGCAGATTAATAGTTTGTATGACCCTTAAATATCTTTTGACCATCTTATCTCATAATAAAGATGCTGTCCAAGCCCGTACACGACGTGTGATTCTGTTCCTGAAAAGAGGACAAACTTTTGTACAACACAAATATTCAGACACCTCATACTGAAAAAGCGTGTTCAAGACTTGTTTCTTTCCAAACACATTTTAAATGGGGTTATTTTTCTGAATAATTAGATTAACATGCTTTTGTTTAATGACTTCAAAATAACCTTCAGCCCCATTGTATCTTATAAAGTGTGTACTACACTTCACATTGTGTGTGTCCATAATGATCCTTTTTGTCAGCTCGGTTGCCTAAAGATGTTTTTAAGTCTGCAAATTTCCTGAAAATAATAACATAAAAATCACATCTTGAATTTGACTTTTGTCCACATCCACTCCGCATTTTTATTTTTACTTGAAAAGGAAATAAATTTGAATTTATCTCCCATAATTAGACCCTTTTAGTGCGGTTTTTGCTTCAGAAAAAAAGACACAATCCTTATTTTAGACCCCAAATATTCCTTCAAATGTATTATATCATTTAAAACATGTCTCTCTTTTACCTTCAGGGAATTTTTCGTTGGATATAAAATATCGTTGATATCACCTCAGCACACTGTCACAGATCTAAAATGTGACTGTATTTGATGACTGCACATACAGAACTGAGGCTGCAGGTGTGAGCTGGACCCGGCTGTGTCACAGTGGAGAACGGCAGCAGGCAGTGAATCAGGACCCTGAGGGAGCAGCATGTTAGTCTGCTGCAGAGGACGATGAGTCTGTTAGTGGGAGTAAGTGACAACGTGTTCGTCTGTAATTAGTTCTTGAGCACATTAAGTCAAACATTCACACACTGAGACATACAGCGGAGGGGACATGAGGATCCTATGAAGAAGTATTTCTTCCCCTTTTTTTCTTTTTTAGGAAACGCCCGTTTGTGGTTTTGTTAGAGTTAAGACCTGAAACACAATTCAAAAGTTTCTCCACATAAAAAAAGAAATAAAAACACTTTTGTAGAGGAACAAAGTTTCCAATCATTAAGTAAGTTATATTTATTCCACTTCTATCAGCCTGAAGTTCTAAATACTCAGATCCTATTTGATTGAGACATTTCAAATCAATAAAAAAATTAAGAGCAATATCATGCTGAAGACGTGAATACGTTTTTTAATACACTTTATTTAAAAAAATCTATCGCTGGTCAAATTATAAACATGCTATGTAAATATTATATCTATTGCTGTTGAGAACATTTGAGAGGCCTGCTTCCTATTTCTGCTGGGACTTCCTCGATCAGGTGTGTGTGTGTGTGTGTGTGTGTGTGTGTGTGTGTGTGTGTGTGTGTGTGTGTGTGTGTGTGTGTTTTCTCACCCTGAGGTTTGTACTGTAGGTGTCACTCTAACTCTGTGTTCTGCCACCTGTTGCTCTGCTGAGTTTCTTCAACCAGCTCTTCATGATGAAGGCCCAGTGAGCTCTAAATCTTCCACCTGCATCACATGATATTTAAATATAAAATATGTTTAGTTTTTAAATTTAAAATGATGTGAAGATAACTTTTAAATATCCTTAAAGTTTGAGCTTGTTTTTGCTGCTCGACTATGATGGGGAAAAAAAGTGCATACGCAGTTTCTTCCATATCAGTGTGTAATAACTATTTTGCGAATGGTTAACTGCTTTGACAAAAAGGCAGAGATTTCTTTTTTTTTCTTTTTTTCCAAACAAAAGCATTTTTTTTAACGCACAACAAAACCCCGAGTCAATCTGGGCGAACAAACAGTTCAGCTACTGTACAGCAGCTAGAAACAGCTTCCCAGACAGTCAGACACTCCGTCAGTGTCCTCCGTGGTTTGCTCATCAGGCCTGGCTGCTCGGCCGCTACATCAGCGTCTCTCAGTGATGATGTCAGCGGGGGGAAGCCGTCTGCTGAACCGGGCACAACGTGGCACAGACGACCGGTCATACTCCGTCTGCGGGCGGAGACAGAAGAGGAAGCGGGGTGTCTGGACATGGAGGGCACACAGTGGCACTGTCTGCAGCTCAACACACACACACACACACACACACACACACACACACACACACACACACACACACACACACACACACACACAGTCAGCAGACTGGCACAGCAGCTGACACACTGCACACTTATAGCCTTCTGATCTGTCTGTCTGGCTGGATTGATTTTATTTTTAAAGGCTGAACAGGATAGGCTACATAAACACAAATAAGTGATTACCTTTTTCGTTCAGATCTTATTGCATGTACCCTTCGTCTTCATTTGTTTGTTCTTTCCTTCACTTGTTTTACTTTTTGTCTTTTGTTTTTTCGAATTCTTTGTGTTGATCTTTAAAAATCATAAACCAGATTATCTAAAACAAAAACAACAACAACTCCCATTTCCAATGTTATTGGCTGCTTAATGCAACAATTTGTCAATCCGAGTTCAATAACATTCAATTAGAAATTGAAGTCCTCCATGCTGGTTACGTCTTCAGGGTTTCAAACTGAAATTGCTGCTTGTTGTAATAAAAACCTGATGTGTCCTCTCAACAGGTTAAATACTCTGTGTGGTGGTATACACATACACTGGTTTAAGAAAAACACTTTTTTTTGTTTGTTTGATCCAATATTATTGGTAGAATAATAATCATTTTAAGTAAAAAAAAAAAAAAAGTAAGTTCATAAAAAGTGACAAGTTGTCACTTTTAAGAATTTCATTTTGTTGTATTGTAAAAAATAAAGAACATATTGTAGTATAATTGTATCAGATGCATTAACAGGTGACAGTCTCAGTAACTATATCAAGCTGCTTCAATAAAGGTCACATTTAAAAAATGATACAAACTGTCAAATATAAACGTGATTCTTATGTTAAGTCAATTCATACATTTTTTATTTTGCTTAACTATTTGTAACTATGATAATTAAAGATGTAAAATAAATATGAGTTGTGGGTGCTTGCAGAGATCATGACCATTCAATCTGGGGGGCTGGAGCCTCCGCAGGTTATCTCTCAATCTGACAGGATTTTTTCACATATCTACAGGATTTAATATATCTATTATTTTTATACGATATATAGTCACAATAAATAAAATCATTAAGTATGGTGATGAAAAAAAATTGCAAAAAAATTAACAATTTGGATTTGAGGAATTTTGCATGATTTCACTTCCTCAGACTGAATCCCTTTTGCTTCAATTATAAATGTTTCAAAATGCCAAAAAATAGCATAATTTCTCCCATTTTTTCTAAGAAGGACCTCTTGACCTCACGTTGGCTTGCACGATGCCTCTCGAGATTTGTTCATGTGCATAAACTTTATTTGCAAAGCACATTAATATGTTACATGTACAATATTTAACCATTAAAGTACAACTATATAAAGTAACATATCATATGTTAGGGTTGTACAAATAGGCTTCAAACATTCAAACGTATAAATGTGTTCATAAATGACACCTTATGGTCATGTAGAACAATCCTTCCTGGAGTCTAACCTTGGCCACGCCCACATCTCTTCCTCTATTTCTCTCTCCATCATACAATCACTACTCCCTCATTGTGTTCATTCTCATCTCTAAACCTGCTGCTCTCTTCTTCATCCTGAATTGTTGCATATCCTTTTTCTTTCCGTCAATTTTGGCCAAGACATTGTTTTGGGTTTTTTATTTCCAAACATTTCTCTCCTAAACATACGAGATATATTCAGCTTGATTTCACATCTTTAAGTAATTTCCCCCATAAATATTCCCTTCCAGGTCTTCCCATCTATCTTTTCTTCCCACCTTAGTCTTTTTTTACTCTTCATCTTTTTTCCTACCTCTCACCCTTTCCTCCTCTATCTTCCTCCTCCTCCTCCTCCCCTTCCTCTTTGGTGCAGCTGGTGGGGCCCTTCCATTAGTCCTGACATGCAGAGGCACTGATTCTGTAAAGGTCTTGACCCCTCGCAGCGGGCTTCACTGGGGCTTAGTCCTTCACACTCACACATCTGCGTGCCCCGGGAAGTCCACTGCATGCATAACTCGCCTGCTACACACACACACACACACACACACACACACACACACACACACACACACACACACACACACACACACACACACACACACACACACACACACACACACACACACACACACACACACACACACACACACACACACACACACACACACACACACACACACACACACACACACACACACACACACACACACACACAGTAGATGTACATAGTGACACAAAAACGCAGAAATTCACACAAATGCGGCCTGCTTTCATCATGCGGATAAGACTTAACCCCTCCCTCGACAGCACCGACTGACTGCACAGCTGTTGTATGAGTGTGTGCGTGTGCGTGTGTGTGTGTGTGTGTGTGTGTGTGTGTGTGTGTGTGTGTGTGAAATCCTTCTTAATTGGACTGCTGGGGGCTTGGGAAAGACCCAGACACTCTCTGCTGCTCTATATGTTTTGTCCATTGCTACCTGTACTCGTATGAACCTTTGCTCGTTGCACAGGTAGAAAAGTAAACTCACACTAGTCATCGTCATCGTTTGGGGCCTGTAGCTGTGTCGGGCTCCTCATGCTCAGAGGCTGCTTGCTGCAGCAGCCGTCGGTTCAAATCCAGCCTCGGCCCTTTGCTGCACGTCGACCCCCCCCCCCCGTCTCTCCTCCCAGCCGGTCCTGTCTCTCTTCATGCATCCTACTTTATAAAGGCCAGCTTTATCTTTATGTGCACATTACATTGAAACATTTGTCTTAAGTCTTTCAGTGAAATAAATCTAACACAAACCTTTAATTAATACAAAGAGAACAGATATCTTTGTACACCAGGAAACATCCAAACCTCAAGAAAAATAGGAAGAAACGGAAAACTTAGTTAATTAAAATATATTTGCTCTGCTGCAGTTTTGAGTGTTTTTAGATTTATAGTTCAGACATTTTCAAAGCATACCTTTGTCAAGGCATGAGTCTTTTTTATTGATATAGTTAACAATAAAACGTGTTCTGGCTGGTGTAAAAGTGAATGAATTCCTGCAGAGGAGGGTCTTTGTGGGACTCACTCTATCTTTGTGAATGAAAGCTGCAGACTCTGCAGTTTCCGTCTCATCCAAATCCCTTTTCTCTATCCGCTGTTCGTCTTCACTTCATTTCACCACTGTTTTCACCCACTGAACATCTCCAGCTTTCCTCTCTCATCTCAGTCATCTCTCCCCTCCTCTCTGAGCCAGTCGCTTCTCACTGTAACTGGCAACTTTGCTTCTCTCTCCTTTTGTGACGGGGACAAAGGGGGCCGGTGCCCTCTCGCAGGCTATGTTACAGGCTGTCACATGAGGCGGACACTCTTGGACGGCCCAGCGTTATCTGCTGTGACAACTCAGATTACTTCCACAGCCTCCCATCTGATCAGCACATCCAATTCAATTAGTGGCAATTAGTCCTGGTCCTCCCCTCCCCCTCCCGCCCCGTCCCCTGCCACCACCCTCCTCACCCACCTGCTGCGTCTCTTCCAAAAAGCAAAGCTGCCGAGCTTGGAGCAACTCGCTCAACCTGGCAGGCTGGCTGGTGCACAACTTTGGAGCGACTTGTAGCCCCCCCCCCCCTTCAGCCACCAATTACCCTCGCACACACACACACACAATGACTCATTCACACATTCATACTCATAATCAGCGGCAGAGCACATATTCAAAGTGACACATCACACAGAAACCACAGTTTTCTGCACACAAACTCCCACAGATCCCATTCAGAAGCAGCACAGATGGGTCGACAAGACTGCAATGCAAAAACTGGCGTTGAATAAGTATGCAAAACAGATTTTGAGCAGCTTCCATCAATGTTTTTTTTCAAGTCAGTGGACTGCATTCACATCTTAAAGCCAACTTTCTTGGTTTTCTGACAAGCAAATTTACTATGTTGCTGTCTTAGCAGCGTTTGGTGACAAATGGCAGCTTGTTTCTTGGAGACATAATCCAAAATAACCACTGTTGGCTTTATAGCATTCACATAAAAGAAAACTGACAATGTCATTGGAGTATGTAGAAGTCAGAGAAGCTTAAGTTTTAAGCTGCCATGCACAACAACAAAAATAAGAAACTGGAAGTGTTAAAGGGAAATATTTCCCATTTGATGAAGACAAAAAGGAGATAAGAGAGAGTGAATTAAAGACAGATTTGTGAAAGCTAGCTGCCTTGCATAAAGGCAAAACATACAGTTGTTAAAGAAGGTGACATTTCCCTTATTGGTTGATAAAAATAAAGAGTAAAATACAGACAGACCAGTCTGTACACTGAATATGTGGGCTCCCATTTACTGTAACAAAGTTGCTTGTTTGTGAAACGAACATTCAAAAGCTAAGGAGGCCGATATTTAACTAAGAAGTTGGAGGAGACCAAAACAGAGTTAAAACTGATCACCTACCTGAAAAAAAAAAACAACCTCATTGCTGGATGTTTTTTTTTTTTTTAAACTTTTTCTGACAGTTTCAGAAGTCGAAAGGTGAGTGTAATAGACCCACCTGATCCAAGTGTCTAAAAATCTGTTCTCTTTAGATTAAGCTGCTCGTGGAGTTTGGTGCAGTGCTTCTAAACATTTGTGGGAGGTTTCATAATAAAACACGTTTGCAACATCCCTTTCACAGAATAAAAGGCCGAAGGAAGAACAATTTGAGTCTTTATAAAAAAAAAGGCAAATCTGAAAAACAAACTTTTAGTTCCAGAAATATGTTTTTCTGAGAACACCTCCGAGTGCCACACAACAACAAAGTGACATGACAAAACTGACAAACATTACAAACCCATAAATCACTTGAATTCCAGAGTATAGTCTGCACTGATGTCCTCTGGTTTGTGGGACCCCTTTGTGACCCCCCCCCCCCCCCCACCCCCACTGTGGGTCCACGCACACCTGGCCTTCACAAATTAGGGCCCTGAAAAACCAGCAAGCGGAGAGAAAAGCGTGATGCGTGGTGGAGCGAGGGGAAGGCAGGGGACGGGAAGGGGAAGGCGGGGGGGGGGGGGGCGTTTGGTCGACGGGGTCTTTCAGCATTCCGATGGAGCAAAAAGTTAATGACGGGCCTTTTGTGTTGTGAGAAAGCCGGCCGGAGGAGAAGTGTTACAGGGAATCACGACCTGTGCCAGTGAGCAGTGACAAAAGGGGGCCGGCCATAAGCTGCATTGAGTTTTTACCATATTTATATCGCTTACATGGCCGCTTTATGTAAAAGTGCACTCAGCCATCCTCGCTTTTCTGAACAATGTAAATTTGTTTGGAGCGGCAAATAATGACAGGACTTTGTTTTCCTGAGAAAACACAACTAACAGTGTCAGGCTGAGACGAGTTCTTGGTGTTTCAGCCTTTAAAGAAAAGGACATACTTTATTATATGGAAGATTTTTTTTCATTCTATCCAATCATTTCTCAATCCTTAGCTCCCTCTCTTGCTTCCCTCTTCTTAAAAGCCGCCCTAACACGCCCGCCTTCCCTGCAGGCCTTAATGCATGCTGACAGCTTCCCTCCGTAATTGGTGATCACACCCAGATGGATGGTTCCTTAATTTGCTGTTCCCAATAAAGCTGTGCAGCTCAGGGGAAAAGGGGCAGCAGGGGGAGTCGAGCTGTGGAGATGGTGGCGGTGAGGTGGGTTCCCTGATTTGTTGGTTATAGATACAAGAGCAGTAAACACCCAAAGCTGTGGGCGCGACAGTTTGATCACGCCTTTGTTCACACATCAGTTGAAATGTAGAGAGGGGGGGGGGAGGGGGGGGAAGGGAGGGAGGGGGGGGCGGGCTCTTGGGCGCCCTCCTCCTCCTCATTCTTTCCTCTTCCTGAATTATCCACTTCTGAGCCCCTGCTTCTTCTTTCTCACTCGATCCCTCTGTTTTCTGTCAGGCCCGGAAATGCTCTGCGTGAGCGCTGGAGGATGTGCAAGCAGCAAGTGTGTGTGTGTGTGTGTGTGTGTGTGTGTGTGTGTGTGTGTGTGTGTGTGTGTGTGTGTGTGTGTGTGTGTGTGTGTGTGGGTCTGAGCCGCGGCAATGATCTCTCGGGTCCATATGTGTCCGTTCCCTTTTCATTGACTAAACGGATTGCAGGAATCCGAGTGAATGAAGTCTGAATGGAGGCAAAGAACAGAGTGAAGTTCCAGAGGTTATAGGTTACGATCCGAGTATAGGAACCTGGTTCATGTGTGGTCGATTTGGCTCTATTAGGGAGGACACAAATAGGGTGATGGACTGGGTCTAACTTGGAGACCCCCTGTTACTAATGAGGGCAACCTGCAGTGACCCCATGGGGCAGAGGGTCAAGCTGAGCCTGATGGGATGATACAGGCTAACTGTTAAAATCAAGTTTAAAACCGAAATAACTGAATATGTGACGCAAAATTAAAAAAAGGGATTTTTGGACTGAAGTAGTAGAAGATCCACAAGTGTATAACTTTTGTCTAAAGATTAAATAATGAACATTAACTTTTAAATTCTGAACAATTCTGAGGTTAAGATTGTTCGCTGAAATTCATGACATTTTTTCACATCCATACTGATCATCGCCCGGCAACTATGTCATCATGAGCAGTTAGACAGCGAGTAGGGCCTTAAACACATACACACACATTGAGCAACGGTAACAACCGAATCCCTCCTCGGATTCATGAAGTATTTCTGACTCTGATATGGAGTAGGTAACGACATGTTCCCATAAACGGAGGGAACAGGTGACGTCCTGTAGGCCTGTGCCTGTTAATCCCCAGCCATGCAGATCGGTCCTTAGGACATACAGAACTTCACCTCTCTGGCTGGGAAGGAGCTGGAGTTGGTGCTGCATGTGGAGCACGACCAGCTACAGAGTACAGACACTGGAACCAAACTCCTTGAGAGGGGCTGGCCCCCCCCTTTTTTTTTTTTTTGGTGACAGCTAGTAGGTAGAAATTGGTTGAATGCTGTTATTAACTGCTGTGACTTTGCTTTTGGTACTTCTAGTTATAGACATTGATTTTAGTTTAAAGATAGCTCAAAGTACGATTCCATTCTACGTGGACTTTTTAGCGTCAGATCACTTCGGACACTCAGAAATGTCGTCAAAATTTAGATTATTTTTCTACATTTAAGAACTTGCAAAACATCCGAGTGGCGGTATGTTGAGTTTATTTAGGCGGATAGCCAATGGTCAATTGCAGCTTTTAGAAACGTCTGCAAGCAAAAAAGATTCGAAGCACAGGCTCACAATGCCATGGACACAGAAAATACAACAAACGCTGTTTAATGAAGGAGCACGGGAGACTCTTGATCCTGATAAAAGAATACGATCACCAAAAATGCTTCGGAAATGAAGCGAGGATTAATCGATAAAGCGGCTAAAGAGGCGGCGTGCGGACTCAAACATCTCAGAAAACTTCATTCACATCACACAAGTACCCTTAAGCTTTCGATGAGCTCCTTACGACTCCAGTGTAGCAACAAGTGAGTGATATTCAGACACACAAGGACACACGCTCGCGCTATTAAGATTGTCTAATACAAAACCTTTAAGACTAAATGGTGCTTCTCCCACCGCAGACTGCACTCTGCTCATCACCTCACCTGTTACTTGGAAAGCACTCTCTCTTGTGCCGTTGAAATGTAATTAGCTATTGTCAATTTGCGTTTGATGCTTCACCCAAACAGAGAGTCCAAAGGTATGTGATAATGAAATATAAGAAGCTTTCAGCACATTAATTAGTCGAGGAAGCACTCTTTGCTCCTGTTTGAAGGATGAGGGAGAAAGGGAAAGATCTTACAGAGGATATATGAGTGCATCAAGTTGTCTGTTTCTTAGAGGAAGTCCAAGGTTGATGTTTTTTGTGCTGGTTTTATGCTGAAAGACTTGCTTTAGATACCAGGTGCATTGTGCCCTGGGAGATAAATAAAGGAGACATTTTGTGTCCTTGAGTTGTGATCGCTGTCTAAAAAAAAAAAAAAAATCCACTGACCTAAACAAGGAAGGTGGCAGCCTCCACAAAAGCAGCGTCAGACCCAAGGCCAGATGTGCAGTCAATTCAAAGCTCCGTCCGCTGATTTAGAGCACAACAAAAAAAAACAAAGCTGGGATGGCTTTTGTGCACTCGTTGCTTGTTTCACATTATATCAGAGACAGCCGAACAGAATCAACACACATGAAAAAAAAGAAGAGATGTGAATCCTGCGTTTTGGCTGCACAGACTGAACAAGAGCGGAGGGCGGGGGGGGAACGTCCTTGAATCCTGCCACGACAGGAAGTGTTAATTGAAGACCTCAGGTCCTGAAAAGAAGGTTAAGGTGGCAGAGTCATTCATGGAAGGAGGAACAGAAGGACAACAACAACAACAACAACAACAACACATGAGCTCAACGTGTTATGCCTTCTGTTGTCCGTCTTTATATGCAAAGGCAACTCTCATTCATCTTGAAAGGGGGAGGAATTGGAAATGGGAACAATGATGAATTGTTATAAACGTATGTGAGGGTTCCTGGCACAACATCACACAACACAGCTGTGATGGCTTACCTTCTATTAATGCTCTAAACGCCCGTTTGTCCACATGCTCCAGAAGCAGAAAAATAAAGAACACTTGTACTTCGTGAAAGCGGCTTGTTTTCAACCGACCTTGTCACGCTGATGTACGACGGGTAGAAACACAGGGAGGGAGGACTCCAAGTGCAGAAAACACAAATATTTTACTTTAACTAAAAAGGCAAAAACACAAACTTACTCGTCAAAAAACAATAATCCAAAATATCCAAAATCCACGAGGAGCAAAACAAAGTAATCCACAGGAGCAGGGAGACAAACCACATACCACACCAACAGACAAAAGACAATGAACCGGAAACACAGAGACTAAACAGACAGGGTTAATCAGACACAGGTGAGACTAATGAGACAGGTGAAGACAATCAGGCTAATCAGACAGGAGGGAAACACAAGGAACACAAGACCAGAAAACTAGAGGACGAGTACTAAGTAAAACCCAACACTGAAAAGACTAAAAAAAAGATATTACAAAATAAAACAGGAATCATTAAACACCAAACTAAGAACCTGAAAACACAAGTAACAGGAAACAAGCTTGCAGACAACATAGAAGGACACAAGGAAACAAGGAAACACACTAAGGACTGAAGTAAACCACACCAGGAATCATACATACACAGAACACGAGGGAAAGAATGAAAACTAAAACAAGATGAAATACAGAAACAAAACCTCAGGCCTTGATTATACATATTATACATGTTATATATTTTCTCAGTGCATCAACGATCCTCCTGAAGGAGTTCAGGAAAAACACCCGGCGCAATATGAAATAAATATTCCTTTACTTGGAATAAAAACCAAAAACCTTATTTGAAATTAAAAACGTGCTTTATTTTTTCGTGTGACAGACTGAACTATGTTTTGAAAAAATAACCGAGTAGGCCGAGAGCGAGCGTCGAACATAAACTGAAGCAGGTAAATGACATTTAACCTTCTGTGCTGTGTTAAAGAGTCATAACAACCCTTTTCTTTTACAAGCACAACGTACAGTCTCTCTCTCTCTCTCTCTCTCTCTCTCTCTTCCTGTAAGATTTTACCGCGGTCAGTTTGGTTCTCAGGAATGCAGCTGTGAATCTTTCATAGAGCTTAAGCCCCGACTCTTGTGTGAATCGTGTCAAAACAAGCATACATCACTTAGTCCTCGAGAGCCGAGGGAGGCAGGCGGGCTCGGGGGCCTCTGCTGAGCTGTCCGGCCCTTAAGGTCACCTGGCAATTAACCTCTGACCAGGCAGCGTGTCCTCGCCCAAACTTCTCAACGTGTATTTCACTCTGTCATTTTGCAACTTCCTCAACAAATCCCTGCGTTTTCACTCCTCGTCTGTGTCAGGGGAATAAATGTTGTACTTCTAAACAAACATATATCACACACATATCTTCAAAATAAAATTCACACACACTGATTGTACTCAGTAAATAAACTTTATATAACAACTGCGTCATTTTGCCCTTTTTTTCGCCTGTTGCCTCCTGCTCTCCTCCTTCGTCTGCTCAGCCAAACTAATCCAAACCCTCCCTCTCTCCTCTCTCTCTCCCCCCGACTATGGGACCCTTGACCCTGCGCACCTCTTTGAAAGTCACATGACCGTGCAGGTGTGGAGGGGTCTCTGCCCTGGCCAACCCCCAATTAGTGACCCTAATTAGTAGAGAGGCCCCCCTGCTGGGCCACTGAGCTGCTTTAGAGGAGGAGGAGGAGGACAGAGGAAGGAGAAAAAGGGGAGGAAAGAGCAGGGAGGCCGGCAGGACAGTGAAGCATTCCTAAAGGTCTGCAGACCCTCCAGGATTACACACAAACACATACACCATGAGGTTCAGAGAAAACATGGAGCTGAGAGATCGTCTGCTAACGCACAACAAACAAAGTCAGAGTGCTGATGTGGAATTGATCTGAAGCTCGCTCACAAACAGGACAGCAAACAGGAGACGAGGGCGGAAAGATCCGGAGAAAAAACGTCAAAACTGTCGAAGTAACTGTGTGTGGAATAATGAAAAATGTAAAGAAACAAACACTTGAGTAAAAGACAAGTTGAATCATTGTGTTATTGATGTCCTTTAAAAGAAGCTGTAGCGAGCATGTGCTTATGATAAAAATGTAATCATGATCTGAAGGGTTCAAGGAAGAAAGAAAAACTCATATAATGTAATATTCCAACGTTTTGATTCATTATCTGGTCAGACAACAGAGTCCTCTGTCCCTCTGTCAGGCTGCTACACAGGGAGCACACACGAGCGGTCAGAGGTTCGGTGACTTGCTCAAAGGCACCTCAGCAGAACTCGGGAAGTATTGTCTTTTTTCTGTCCTATTACGCTTTGCGTGTCGAACAGGCGTTTTACAGGTCGGTTTTTATTCACAAGTTTCCCGGGGGAAAAAATCCTTAATTTGTCCAACACATTGGAGTTCAGTTTCCGAGCTTTTATTATTTATTTTTAAATTTCTTATCATCGATGATTCTTCATAATAACCTGGTATCCATTCCCATTGATTGAATGTTTTTCCTGTGGACATATATGTTGTTGTTGAATTTTTAGTTGACTTGAGACAAACTCTTCTACATATGTCATTATTTCAAATGTCCACTTTAATTGTAGTTGATATTATTTTATTTCCACCAACTTGTTAAATCCGTCTTTCAAATCAAAGCCAACAAAAACCCCCTGAGTCCTGCTGCTTCTCTGTAGAAAATGTTTAGCTCCGGCTTCTTCCTCTGCAGCGGGGTCCTTCCTCCTCGGCGTCCCCTCCCTGCTCTCCTCGAACACAGGCCACCCATCTGGTCTCCTTTCTGCACACCCTCTCTCTTCTCCCTCGCTCAAAAAAAGGTGCCAATCACTATAATTGGCACCATGCGGATCAATTGTCCCAGCTTGGAGAAGAGCCCCACGCTGCAGTCTGGGCTAACGGGGTGGGGGGGGGGGGGGATTTACTCTTTACAGCTTAGTCTAACCTACACACGACTTGTTCTTTCTCTGCACATTATTCTTCATTTGACGTGTCAGCTGTGAAGTTTTTATAAGTAATCATCCAAATGTGAGTCAGCTGAAGAGTCCAGGTATCATTTCACAGGTTGTGTATATCACACAGGCCTCTTTCTACAGAGGCCCCAAGAGTCCAATCTTTTACATGTGTAGGAAGTACTTTAATGTTTGATTTGACTGAAAGTGTTGGTGGAGTCCTGTACTTGAAATCTTTGTCACATAATGGCACTAAAGAAGTGAAAGGAGCAGGAAGAAGAAGAAGAAGGAGTCATAGTAAAGACAAACAGGCCTTCCATTATTTAAATGTTATTTGATTCATGTCAGACATTATTTTAAAGGTGCAGAAACAAATGTCCTCCAGGGATCAATGACGTCCCACTTTGTAATAATATCTTGATATCAATATAATCGCATGTTGTATTTCCATTATAATCTATTTAATTTAAATTTATATTCTGTATCATTTATGTAAACTAGCAAAGTAACTGTTTTTTTTTCTTTTTTAACCTGTGAAAAGTGGTGAATCTGAGGTGTAAAGTAACAGGAAGTGAAAACACGCGACATTATCAAAGACGGGACATGGCATGTTTTTAAATCGCCCATAAAGCAGTTAGACAGGCGACTTTGCATTAGCCCTTTAAATGTGAAGTCTGGTTAGACTTGTTAAGAAATGAAGAGTTTTAAAGTCACCTCAAGTTCACAAAAAGAAGCAAAAAATCTAAAATTCAATTCTTGACATTTAGTCCATGAAATTAAATTATTTTAATGTGTTTTTTTTTTTAAATCAGGCATTCTTCAAATGTCAATTAATATTTGAAATCATTTGAAGAGGGAGAAAAAAAGCACGAAACAAAATTCGTGAACTCAAAGTTTCACCAGCAGTCCTAATATGACTGTTCTTTTATTCCACTAATGTGTCAATCTTTTAAAAATGTTGCTTTCATTTATATTTTAAATTTTTTTTTAAATCTATTCATTTATTTTCTGCTCTTCATATTTTCATCCAATTAATGTCCCAAGGGCACGTCCATTCAATGTGTTTGTGCCCAACTTCAGACCACGGGACGGCTGCACAGAAAGACCTGAAAAGGAAAGGATGCCCACTGCCTTGATCTTTTATTTTTAATCTCAGTGATGGGAAGGACAAAACAAAAAAAACACACACCCGTGTTTTGATGAGGTCCAAAGCCCTGAGCGTGAACAGAAAGAGCTGTGACGTGCCCATGTCAGCTGTGTTTGTACATTTTGTTGACCGTTACACGAAAAAAATACTCTAAAAGCTTTTCTTGAATTCTTTCGGATTCATTCGACGAACATATTTCTGCTTTTTGAAAAGCACAAACTAAAAGACCTCCTCACACCTCAAATGCATTAAAATAAAGAAGAAGAGACCACAGGAGGCAAAGTACATAGACATATATTTATATGCATATGAATAAAAATACATATACATAATGTACAATATCCTGGCCGAGCGTGAAAACAGCTCTGTCAGCCCGGAAACAGAAGTAAGCCTCTTTAAATAAGTGCAAAATGTTAATGAGACAAAGAACTGTAAAGCATATATAAAGTCTTTTTTTCTCAATCTTCCTTTGCTGTTTTGTTTTTTTTTTCCTGTTTGAATCACACAGAGCGGACATGGAGAGAACGTGTGCAAAGACCCATTCATATATATTCATATAGAACTTTATATCTATGTACATAGAGTTTGTTCAGCAATAGTAGAAGCTGGTGCCGTTAAGTTATGTTTTTACTGCTTAAAGAAAAGAAGTGAATCTGCAGGAATCTCGGCTGTGCATAAAAAAATAATAAAAAAAAGAACAAAGTGGTTGAATTTCAAACTTCCACACAATCTCAAAGGACTTGAATAAGGAATATCATAATGCAGTCAGTAAGAGCCACACGAAGAAGGTGGCCCGTCTGAGAGGGTGGTAAACAAGTGCAAGGTGTCACAGATTGCACATTTAAAAAAAAAATAATAATAATAATAACGTCATGTACGTTCATCCGCTCAGGAGTGAGAACAGAAGTGTCAGAGAGAGAAATCAAACTGTGAAATAAAAACCAAAAAGCTTGGACTGACTGATCCACGTGTCCCCTTGAGACCTGGCATCACATCCTGCAGTAACTGCAGATTTAAATGAAGAAACACCGACTGTACAGTGATGGAGAACAGAGTCAGTGCAAAAAAAAAAAAGAGACAATACTGTGTGTTTTTGTAAATGCTTGAATGCTTTCTTGTCACCTCGCCTTACAAATGGAGATCACAGAAGAACAGTTCCAGGAACAAATGTATCACAGTTATTCACACCTGCAACGTAAACTTGGTCATAGAGACTGTTTTAGCGAAACAACACGGAGAGAGAGAGAGAGAGAGAGAGAGAGAGAGAGAGAGAGAGAAAAAACAGGACCCTGATGTGAGAAAAGAAAAAAAAGAAAAGCCAAGGTCTGTGAAAGGCTACACGAGAAGCAAGCCTCCTGACCTCTCAGCTCCATCGCTCTGCTCAATATTTGATGCCCCAGTGTGTGAATTATGGATGGTGCTTATAGAAAATAATACAGTGTTCAACAACAGCACAGGTGCAGCGCTGCAAAGAGCTGCAAGTAGATAACAGGGTTGTGGGGTTTTTTTTCTTTTCTTTTTTTTCTACGAGTAGCACTGCCGGGGTCTAAACACAACAGCCACAAATCACCTGCTAGCGAAACGGGTACCTACACGGGTGCAAAGAGGCCCCGAAGAGCCGACAGACGGAGGAGTTTTTTCATCCACAGAGGTCGAAACCTGCACATGCGCTCGGAAAGAAAGGCATGTTCAGTGAAGAAACGTACTTCAGGCCTGGCGTTTCCTTTTAAATTTGTGTCAAGGAAATGTTTGTGTTCGCTTTTAATAGTTGTCAAATGACCTTTAGGGAAAGTATTACACCTCACGATACCAAGCCAACAAATAAATAATAAACACGTGGAAATGTAAGGTGGGAATACGAGGCAGGACAAAGAGGCGGCAAGTTTTGAAAAGAGGCGCCGACTCATTCCGACGCGGGCAAAGCGGGAGTAAATTGGGGTCAAAACTGCAGTTTTCTCGCAAGTGACTTTTGATTTTCTTTGGGTGACATAGAAAAACGGGGCAAATATCTTCATATGAGAGGAACATAACATCAAAAACACCGCGGCTGATTCTTTTCCTGTCCTCTGGAGGCCGAGCAGCCTGCAGGGAAACGACCACAGAGGGCAAATTGCAGAGCTTCAGGTCGACTTACGTTCGTCTTTTAAAATGTAGACTCAAAGAAGCAACATGAACAGTTTTGTTAAAGTGAAGCAACCTTACTCAATCTTAGAACTGATTAAATTGGGGGCCAAAAATGGGGAGGAGATTTGGAAGGAAAATCCTACAGACAAAGTGCTTCAAATGAAGGGGCAAACGGAGGGAATCTTTTTGTTTAAAACCAGCTGGAGTTCAAAAAAAGAGGCGGGGCAAAGGGATGTCATTCAAATTAAATTAAAACAGCATTAAAGTACGAACATTTTTCAAGTGATACTGCAGTTTAATAAAATCTAAGACGGTGCGCACAGTCAACGTTTCCTGTGCTAGAATGCAAAGACCCCATATGACTTTATGTCTCTGCTGCCTATTTTATGTTCAATATGAAAAAGACAAACATGAACAGTAGCCAGACCATGTTTGCTATTTTGGCGAACTTTTTTTTTTACGATTTTCAAGATTGTTGCAGGTTTATTTTCCGTCGTGAATCATTGCAGCTGTAGTCTTAAACACACTGAACGCGTGTCTGCATATGGGTATTTTTTTCTGTTACAGATGCTCAACATGCGTTTAAACTGAGACGCGTGAGTTCATTCAAGGTTGAAACGTTGAGAAGTCAGCTCCCTGTGAGGAAACATCTTAGCTTCATCCATAAATGCTTTGGCAGAATCGAACCCTCTTCTTTCTTCTGCTCTTCTTTTATCTTTAACTAATCCGATCTAGATATGTGATTTTTGCACCATTTAGTCCAGATCCTACCACATCATATCTCATACACGAACACAACCCAATGAAGAATTTACTAAAAGAAACTACTGCTGGACACCAAACACACTGATATTTAAATGCTACGATTCTTTTTTTTTTTCTTCTTCTTCTTCAGTGTTTCTTCCATTTCGTGAAAGCACATCAACTAAAATCAAACATGGCCACTCGGAAGGAAATGTACGGGAATGTGTACAAACTGCTCTCGTTGAAAAACCCCCTACTCCTCATTCAGACGCCGATTCAGTCCGAACTTCTCATGTCAAGTATTATTTTTTTTCCTGAACAGTAAATGAAGGCCTGTATAGAGACAAAAACCACACACACACACACACACACACACACACACACACGCACACACACATACAAACTCACTGGACACAAAGTGAAGAGTCACTTAAAACCACTGCGAAGAGAGTGGAGATAAAAACAAGTCTGTCAGGGGTCACACGTACACTCACTGCATTTCTGCAAAAAATGTACAAGTATTGTTTCTTCTTTTTATGTGGCAAAGTCCGTCACATCAAGTCATTTTTCATTTATTTTGTGTCAGTGCTGTCGAACACAATGTCGCCACAAGGAAAGCAACCTTCCTTTTTTAAGATTTCTTGTGATACAGGGAGTTTCCTTCCCCCTGAGTGCTGCCTGTCAGGTGTCAAACAGGCCGCTAGGGAGTGGTCTTTCAAGTCCCCGCTCCGCCGTGTTCTAAAGAGGGACGATAACTTAAGAAACCGTCTTCTTCCCTCCCAGATCCGTCTCCTTCCTGTCCAGCCTCATGTACGGCTCAAAGGCTGAAGATCCACACCCGTAGGCGGAGCTTAGTTCGTGATGAGCGCCCCCTAGCAGTGGCATGGAGAAGCAAAGGGAGTGCGGCGGAGGGACGCCAAGCCGCGGAGAGGGTGGCGCGCCGCCCAGCGAGGGAAGGGACAGCCCGAAGCCTCCAGATAGGGAACTGGGAGGAGTACTGCTGCTGATCCCAGGAGAGGTGGACGAGCCTCCGCCAGGGCTGCTCAGCAGGGAGCCGTTAGCCTGATGTGGAGGAGGCCCAAGGAGAGAGTTGTGAGGGACAGGGCCCGAAAGGAGGCGGCCCTGCTCCAAGAGGCGCAGGATGTTGCAGGTGGCCAAGGACTCGTTGGAGGTGGAGGAACGTTTGTCCGAGTCCTTGGTGGTGTCTTTTTTCTGTTTGGTCCGCCGGTTTTGGAACCAAACTTTAACCTGCAACAACACGAGCAGGAGGAAAGACTCACGTTAGCGATTTTATCGTTACGTTAGCAGAACCTGCAAAATGAGAAACACAAAGGCTTGACTTTTTTTTTGCACGTCATCAATAAAAAGTGTTTAACAGAGGAAGCTGAACAAATGGTCGATCATTACAGTTTAAACATGTCCTTTCATCCTGCATCATCCTAATGCAAAGATAAGTCGATCATATGTGTGTGACTGACTTCTCTGTGACCTCTTGCCTGATGCATATATCTTCTATTGCATGTGAGCGGTAAGAGCACGCAACACCTATAACGCTACACCAGCCATACGTGCAGAAACCCGTGCAGAACAAGAAGTGTTGCTGTAATCCCCCAGCGCCTGCCATTGGATCAGATTTGTTGTTTCGCTGTGCACATTTGATCACGGTTGGTCCCACGCACTCTACATGGTCTCACTCTTCATGGATCTAACGGGCCAGAAATGCACAGATGGGGATCGGCAGTCAAAACGATGAAGAATGGAAATATCAACTCAGATATGAAAGAGTTTTAAAAAATGGAAAGTGAACCAAGGAGGGTCTAGATTCAACAACGGAGGGAAGATTGAACAACTTGCAAATCCACCAAAAAAAGTCTAGTTTCCTACATTTTGCTTATGATTTAAAAGAATGTAAAAAAGGTCCTTCAAAGAAGCTGAAGACGTGTAATCGTCCATCAAAGCATCTTTCATCACACGAGGCATCACGCCACCAGCAGCAGATTGACAGAGGCTCGCTGAACTCTGCCTGTCCTTGTAGTCCATGTTTAATTGATAGGCGAGCAGTGTAGCTTTAATGTATAGCGTGTGGCAAAGTTGGGGTTGGGTGGGATGTTGATTGGAGGGCATGCTGGGGTCACAGCAGATCGCTGCACGGAGAGGAATCACACGCATGAAAAATGTATAAAACACTGACCGAGTTTCAGTGCAGAGCTACAGCGAGGCGTGCAGGGATTTACAGATGATTGTGGAGAAATGAAAATGAATGTTGGTACACTGTTGGTTGGTTGGAGGTTCGATTTGTGCACACTTCAAATATTAAACAAAGACAGGTTCAACCATTTTTTTATTGGCTGGATAAAAGAAATTTCATAAACCAATCTCAACCAGTTCTTTCGTCTTAGTTTGCTCGACGTTCACTTTTTATTTTAACTCGTGAAAGTTTCTGAAACAATCTTTACGAGGCAACAAAATGTACAAATTCAAATATTTGGATTTGAAAACATAAAATTGGCATTTCAGCCAAACCACAATATAAAACCTCTTGGAAGTGCATAAAAGTGATGTCAATTAAGAATACATACCAAAAAAACACAAACTGTCTGATAACAAATAGCAACTTTTTAAAGTGAGAGTAAACTTCTCAGAGAACTTTATTTTTTTTAACTTCCAATACTGGATGATATCCCACATAATGACTTCAAAAAAAAAATGTCATTCACTTTCTCAAAATGTGTTTTGTTTGTTAGAGGTGTGAAAAGACCAAATGAGTACAGTGTGACTTGTACAAATACAGAGACTCTGTTTTAGTCCGTTCTTTTATTTATTTATTTATAACAAATCTCTGTAAGATGACTGACTGGGCTTTATAATGGAGTTAAATAAAATAAAAAAAACTGAAGCCACAGTCTAAAGAAGTTGTTCCCTCCACCGAAGGGATTTTGTTACGGAAAAATCACCGGTAGGATTTTTGCGTAACTCGGTACAAGAGAGAAACATGAGCCAAGAAGGATCCCATTAAATTTTTGGAGGGGATCCGAATCCGACTGGCGAACGAAGAAAGTCTCCACGTGTGTCTCCAAGAGCCCTTCGAGTTCGATTATCTTCATGTTGCCTTATTAATAAACATGTAGACGAAAGATAGAAGCACAAAATGGTGAACATCGGAGTTAAAAGAAGTGACGAATATAGTAAATAGTTTGTAAAGGAGCAGAAGGGGAAACAATTCAAGCAGTCTTGTTGAATAAAAAGGATTTCGACTTTAGTAAAACTTGATGAGCGTTTGATTCTTTTTTTAAGTCTATATAATTACCGGTAGAGTTTTTTTTTTTTTTTTGAAAAAACAAACAAAAAAACCACTGATTTGATCAGCATGTCGCATCAGTCTGTGATTTGAACAGTCAAATAGAGCATCAAGTAAGATGTGACAAATAATAAATGACTCTCTCAACATTTAATGAATTGACACGCAAGACTTTCCGTCCATCCTCTTCCCGATGTTTCGTGGAATTCAGTAATCTAATCCCTGATAAATGGGGATTGGCAGCAGGCGACTTAAAGGGAAACTTCTGTAACAGCAGCAACATGCCAGCCTGTGAAGGGTCTGTCTGTGGCTTTAATTCTATAAAACGTTTCGTAACCACTTCTTTTGGATTGCACAACCGTCACACTTCAAAGTCGTGTAGAGGTCACATGCACCAGGACCATAAAACACCTCACAAACACACACACACACACACACACACACTTTCGGACCATTCGCCGTGATGCAAGTTTAAACTATTTGGGTTGATTTCAGACGAGGGAAACAGTCGACGTTTTTAAAAACGTGAGAAGTTTCCGACTTCAAAGAACTTCTTAACTTCTCTTCAGTTTTACGTCAAAGAATCATCAAAGCCACAGCGAGTTGGTTCTTTTACAGCCTGCTCAGAGGGTTTGCTTCAAAAAGGAGAGAAATAAAACTAATCTGGACTTTTTCAGTAAAAGACTCAAAGATTTCTACGACAGAATATTTCCTTTTTGCAGCGAAACACGAGTCCAGTGGATCAAAACTTTCGGATAACTTGTCCTGTTCACTTGGTGCTTTTTCTGAAAATCCAAAAAGACGGACAGCGCTCCAAAATGTCTTCAGACGAACATTTAGGATGCTGTATGCCAGTGGTGTCCAAACTTTTTTTCTTGCGGGCCAAAATTGTCACGTTAGAATCGCTCACGGGCCACAGGGTTTTTTTTTTTTTAATATTGGAAAGAACTTTATGTATTTTGACCTCTTCAAAAAATTAGGTAAATACACAATAACTAATTGCAGTGGGAAACTGATTTTGTGATCTAATTTTTTGGAACGAATAGTCAGGCTTTTATAGGTCTCCCTCGCTAACATGACAAAGAAAAAAAGAACGAAATATGCCATCTGATGAGGCCTGGGGCCAAAATCTTCTAATTCTTCGATTTGAAGTCAAGGGCCACAAAAAATCCACTCAAGGGCCACAAATGGCCCCCGGGCCGCACTTTGGACACCCCTGGTGTATGCGGCTATAAGAAGCGCATAGTGCTTACACACACGCGCACAAACATTCACGAATACTTCCGAAACCCAAGAGACCAGAGAGCAGGTCTACTGTGCAAACACACATTCTGACATGATGCATCAGTCTGTATCACACACCTGTCCAGGTGTCTCACTTTAACAGGTGGTTTTGATACCAGAACAGAACAGTTGGCTCTTCTGTAGCGGACCTCTGACTTTGTGAAGATTTGCCTGCACTTCAAACACGAGTATACAACCCAACACTGACTTCTATCTCTCGCCTGTGGCGTGTCATCACGACACCCTTCGTGCAGCTCGCATCCGTTAGCAATTATCTTCCAAAACAGTCGCAGGGACAACACGCTCAAGCTTGTGTTTGGCAGCGGTTGTAAATCCAAAAGTAGCTGTCGTTTGTGTGGCGGTGCAATCAGGTTGGCCCGTGTTAACCACAGTATCAGTGCTCAGTAAAGGCGGGCTCAACAGGAAGCCGGGGCGAGTGAGCTCATAGTTTCAGCTACTGACCACGACACAAATAATGAGATCGGAGCAGATCTCGCAGCTCAGGGAGGAATACTGACGCCAGCAGGTCTTACTGTAAAGTGGGAGGGATAGAAGAGACAGAGATAAGAGGGAGGAGGAGGAAACAGAGGCATCGGTCTATTTTTAGCCTAACTCACACATCGCCTCTCTTTAAGATCCGTCTTGTGCCCATGCGCCAGCGTCTGCCAAACACACACATCCCATAAAAAGCTTTCACTACAGATGACACGAATAACCAACCGCTCGTTTTTATCCTCAGAGGTGGGCGTGGCTCAGTACGTTCAAATCGCAGTCCCACAACATTACAATGGGAGGGGGGTTGAGAGTAAAGCTCTGTGGTGTTTTACAGGGATTTTATTAGAGTGGTAAAATGATGGGAAGAGAAGAAAGCAAAGCCGCCTTTGGTACATCTACACTATTGGATGTAAATCCTTTTTAATGGGATCCAGGGTTCAGAACTGGGGCAGAGATTACCGAGGGAGATCTCCAGATGACGTGACCTGCATTTGCCCCGGCCGTGCCCTTTGCAACCCCGCCCCGCTGCACCCTGGTCCGGCTGAGGTCAGACGTTCGCAGAGGACGGGGGTGAAAGGACAGCGATAGAAGAAAAGGGAAACTGAAGTTGGAATAACTTTACCTTAATAGAATAGATGAGCATGTTGTTATTGTCATGCACATTGTAGTTCAAAATGTGTTGTGCGTCTCCAACTAAAAATACTACTTTTATCACAAGCTCTGTATTCAACCAACCATAGTTTCAAGTCTGATGACCTCTGCTTCATCCGTGGTGCTCCCATTTGTTCAAAGTCCAAAAAAAGTGAATATCTAAAAATGTAATTCAAACATTTTATTTTGAAAAGGCTTAGTTATTTCTTGACCTACCAAGATGGGCAAAAAAACAGGTGTCTAAACAGGGTGGAAGAAGTGTTCCTGTTAGGGACTATTTTTATCAGCGGATGAATACATATGTAATGGACAGTAAATATTTAAGCAGCGTGTAGTTACTGCAGGGTCGACTACATACTTCGTTATGTGAGTCATAACGAAGGAAAATGTCACTCAGTGTGACTCTCTGGACAACAATGGAGCTCTATGACATCGAGGAAAAAGATTTATCCGGCTTTGGCGACTCAGTCAATACTTGTTAGTCGGATTATTTCATTGTTGGTTTTGCGTTGGAGGTTTTTCTTTTTAATTTTTAAATTTTTTTTTTCTGAAATTGGTCGAAGTAATTGTAACACCAAACCAGGCGTACACTAACACACAGCTACTGGTTCATCTATATCATTACATTTTATCCAAAAGATAAAGATTCTAAATTCATTCTCATCCTGTTTGATTTTTTTTTTTTTTTTGCAACGTTGGTTGAAACAGATTTCTTTTGTTAACATTTTTGTCATTTTGGTGAAAAAAGTTATTTGTTCAGGATAATTAATCTTCCTGTTAGTAATAAAAAAACAAAGATTTGTTCATGAGAAAACCAGCAACATAAAAGTGATTTTTAAAGAATATGTTTTGATTTTTAGTAACTTATTTTAGGTGCATCAGCTTCAATATAAAAAATAGTGGTTAAACTTCGCACATATCATGAGAAATCTCAGACAAACAGTTTAAGATTAAAGTCAAGTTAAATCAAAAGAGATAATTAAAATGTTTATGTATGTTTTAGTTAATCTTCTATTTCCCAGAAGTATAAATTCTCTAAGCCGTAACATGGACAATAATGTTGCCTTTTATCTCTTGGTGACCAACATGTGAGCACAGATTCGTTTGTCTTTTATTCAGCCAACAAAGGAGAAATAAAAACTCAGAAATACGACAGAATATTTATAAAATTAAAAACTGTTAACAAAAAATTCACTCTTTAATTGTTTCTCATCACACTTCTATAAACACACCATCCAGGAAATGTCTCGTAATGTGATTGGATAAGACTGTTTGAAAGTCCCTCCTTGTGTTGGTCCCGCCCAATGTGAAAACTACATCTCATTGAAAGCAGTGAACAGCACAGGGTGAGGAGGACAAACCACCCGAGAGACGTGGCTCGACACTGAAAGACGCATTAGATAGAAATGAAAGGATGGAGGTATTCAATGTCAGGGACAGATGATCAGGCTTTATGTATGCATGCATGAATGCACAGGCCAGTCGGGCAGAGGTCAGCCAATCAGAGGCCTGCGCTGTGAATCAAGACAGCTGTAAAAAAAAAAAAAAAAAAAAAAAAAAAAAAAAAAAAGAGCGGCAGGAGAAGTGGGCTGGAGGTAGAAGGTTAAGCCAGATCAAGACCCAGTATACAGATCAACTTGCCTCCATATGCGTCCATTGCATAAGCTGCACTGTGTGTAAAGTCACAACAGATACAAGACGAGGACATTGGAATATTTACGTCTTGTTGTGGTTGTGTACTTACGGTTTTATTTTAATCACTCATGCTAATCTTTATTGGTCTAAACAACAACAAACTAAAGGATATCGAGTGATTTAAAATACCAAAACACTCTCTCCTGCCGGCTGTCAAATACACATAATGCAAAGAGTATTTAAGTCTTTAAGAAGGACGCTGGCTGACTGTCTTTCACACTTTCCGTGACCCCTCGGGCTGCTCTGTGCTCCCACTTTAGACCCCGTTTAGACCCCCTGATCCCAAACATGTGATCGTCCACCATATACAATGAAAACACTTTTATTGTTTTCTTCCTGAGGTGGTAAAAGGCCGACCAGCGGCCGATGATCTGTAACACAGCAGAGGACACTCTGCTCGGATTGACCAATGGCAGCGTGTGTGTGTGTGTGTGTGTGTGTGTGTGTGTGTGTGTGCTGCTGGAGTGAAGCTGTGTGTGACGGGAGAGTAGTCAGAATTATTCAAGAAACTAAAAGAGTTAAAAGAGCTGAAACAACGAATAACCCAACTGAGTGATGGATCAACACGTCGGCCTTTGATTCACATGGTGACTTTTTATAACAACGACAACAGAACTTTTTTTTTTTTTATAGTCTGCGATTTTTTTAAATCACACTTTTAGTTTCAGATTGAAACAATTGTTGACAAACAAACTTCATTTTTTCAAAATGAGCAAAAAAAATAATCAAATATCAATTCGTTAAAATTTGTAATCAACACTAAATAGAATTAACATATGTTATTCAATTTCATGCACTATATCAGAGTTAGCTTAGCATAAATTTACATCTGAGTTGATTCATTAAGTCTCGTTCAAATAACATGCAGCAACAGTTAAAAAGAAAAAACAGACTAAATGTTTTTTAGTGCATAATCAGACAAACAACAAGCTGTGAAAATATTCCTTAAATTATTTTACTTCAAATGTAGAAACTGGGATGTTTTTACAAACTAAACTTCGAGCTGTGAAAAGCCATGGACATGGTTCATTTAAATATAAATCTCAGCCAAAAGTTAATTTTTTATTCATTAAGAGCCCGTGTACTATATCATTTTTTTGCTCTTTTGTTCAGTTTGATATATTTCTCTGTCTTTGTTGCCATGGCACCTCGTTGCCCAAATCACACACATGCTGCCCTACAGCTACGAGCAGAAGTGACTTCACCGTTGTCTTTGGGAATATTAAGCGTAACTGTTATTAGTGTTTGTGAATTGAAGAGGGACCGCTGTGACAAAAATGGTAGTTTTTACCAATCCAGGTTGACATCAGCATGAGGAGGATTAGGAAACAGAAGTTCAAGAAAAGGTCACCGTTACGGCTTTGTACCGCCTCCGAGCCGGGCTCAACAATTCCACTGTTGCACCTGCAGAAAGTCAAGACAATAGCTGCTCTCTTTCTGCCTGATAAATTCTTACATTACACCACTCGTATTTACGATTACATTGGCATTTCACCTGACCCCGACACCTTGAACCCCGGCCGCCCCTCCGTCTATAACGCTGCTGGAATAACCCGCTCTGGTCCTCCATCACCTCAGCACATGTCCAGCCAGGTTCATCCAGGGGTTAACCCCGTCTTATAGCATCGCTGGTAGATATGGCTGCCTAATCCTCCTTAGTGCAAAAGTACTTGGGTACTGTTCGGCCCACCTCTCTCTCTCTCTCTCTGTGTCTCTCTCCCTCGGCCCCTCCCACCTGCCCTCTCTCTCCCACCAGGTTTGGGTAACAGCCTCACCTCCTCCTGCCGTTAACTGTAATGTTAGAGACGAGCTGCAGAAGACGCCGGCAGGGGTTCGAATGTGGTCCATGACTTTTCCTGCATGTCACCCCGCAGACAAACCAAGCACCTGCAGCATTTCACGATTTTGTGTTCTTTGAGGAATCACATTTGGGTTGTTTATCACAGCTGGCAAAAGAAAGACGCAGAGTTTATTGAAGCAGGAGCGATTTCAGAATTCAGCTGCCAAATTTCAGATTTGTAAAAATGAATAAAATGTTATCCTTATTTTTTATGCCTATGCACGCAAAGATTGACCGCACGTTTGCTCATTTTGTAAGAGGGTTTGCTTCTCTGCTGCAGCTCCCAACGTTTCTTCATTTAAAACGTTTTTTTCAAGCAGTCTGCTTTGAGCTAACCTGCCAGGTAAACTGCATTTCACATTCTTGTTTGAGCACTTTTCTGTCTTTATTTCATTCATAAAAAGTTGTTGAAGGAGTTCCTATTCAGAAAATCAGTCCCTTGTCCTACACAAAATCCATGTTTGACCTTCGCCCGCTGATTCCTCTGATTTGAGGACTTTGTGGGTGTCTCTGTGGCTAAAAATTCAAAACCTCTTGTCCCTAATTTTGCTGATTATCCTGTTTTCGCATCAATTGAAGGACTATTTTGTCCTCCATATGTTTTGAAAATCACACCACCCTTCACTTCAAAACCCCCCACACACACACACACAAACCACACTTCAGTCTGCCAGAGGCTGATGAAACAAGTCAATTCAATCGGAGGGAGTGCTTAAGGATGACGGGGAAAAAAGGGACTTAATTGCTGCGATGTTCCTCTTATTATCTAATCAACTGATTAGATAATCAGCCTTGCAGGTTTCTCTCTGACCATCAGCTAGTCGGACAAAAGTTCCCGTTCTTTAGGTCGCAGATGAGTTTGTCTTTTTTTTCCACAACAAGAAGTCCAAACATTTAACCAACAGCACAAAAGGAGCAAGTCTGTCTGCGTCCCTTCCCCTCTCTCTATTCCCAGTCTTCGGACAATCCTCACTCTGTGTTAGCCGCCTCGCCGTTACGTCTGCACGGCTGTACGTCATGGCTGGGTCCTCGACGCTCCAGACGAGCGGCGAGATGCCGTCTGTCTGGGCCGTCATGGAGAACAAAAACACACAACGAGGACATTCACTGTACGCAGTCACAAAAACGCTACTTGTCGTCTCGTTCCGAGTCGCCTCGGCCTGCAAACACGGCAAGAATTCAGAGAGATTTTCTCTTGTTGAAGAAAACAGACTTTTCTTTTTATGACTGAGAGAAGCAATAAAAGAATGTGCTTCAATGTCTGACTTCCACTTTTACGATACCGTGATACCACGTGTTTTAAAACAACACAATGTTCGTACCTCAACTTTAAAAACAGACCTTCAGTCAGTTCATATTCAGCAGGTCGGTAAAGGTCACGTGACCTCTTACAAACAGAAAGATCAGACGAGGTGACGACGTCTAAAATGAACAAAAAGGTTGTCAGGGTGTTTGTGCAATTGGAGGGTGTGCACAAGTTGTCAACTCAACACCAGCAGCTACCCAAAACAGGGAGCCTGGGAGGACTTTTTTTTTGTTGCCATGGTGACGAAACAGGTGCCTACAACGTTTGAGTTTGACTCCATGTGAAAGTCTAACGTTCTGGTGTCGAGACAATGTGACCGTGACGTTGACACAACTGCTCAACTTGAATTTGTTCGGATCAAACAAATGACAAGTTGACATCGTTCTTGAGGATGTGGTGCTTTATTTTGAAAGGCAAGTGTTTCCTCTTCCTTTTGATGAAAAAAGGAAACGAGCGTGTGCGTCGATTTACTAAAAACAATGATCAGCTATTATACTTTTCTGAACTGACTTGACATAATTGCTTCTAGATGACAAATAAAGATTTTTTCCTTGAGATGTGAGGTAGATTTTCTTTTAAAAAACTACTTTTACGTACTTTCTGTACGCATCAGTCAGGGATCGCATCGGTTTCATATCGATATCGGCCCTGTTGACTGGCCCATCTGCAGATAATGTGGCATCACATCATGTTAAGACTTCTGTGTGAAACTTTAAACTGGTAGCAGCTGTCACTCAATCTGCTTGAATTGAGATTGAAGAGATTTTATGAGAATTATAAATGACTCACCAAGGTTTTTAATCACGTGGGCTGTCTGCGCTCTCATAATGAAAAAAAATTAAGATGCCGTCAAAGACATAAATTATAATCCAGGAAGTTTCCCCCCGAGTTTCTAGAAAAAGACACAAGGCCCCAAAATGCATCATTGTTAAGTTTTCGGTCTCCGACTTGTTGCTCGGGGTGTTTTGGTATCAAAGAATGTTTGGTCACAGAGACGACGAGACGGCGAGCAGAACACGACAGCGAGCGTGACGCTGATCTCACGTGACTCGCACACCTGTCGGAGGTCAGCTGCTTCACCACGACGTGAGCTTCGATGCATACGACGCACCCGGGTGAACAAACGTGTGGCTCCTGCAGCTGAATGAGTCAAAGGAGCTGAAGTGGCTGACACACGAAAAATCCATCATTTCCATCCATCATATTGAGTTTTGCTTGTTGCCAGAATGTGTCCCCTGCAGGCTTCCGTACTGACCATTTAAGTGAATGAGGTAATAAAATCCTAGCAACGTGTTTGAACAATAAGCAATAACACCGTCCATCAAGATACAAATGTCTGCATTCACAAACAGCAGGAAATGAAACACTGATTATATATGAATAATGGACATGTCTTTGAACGTATTAATGGGACACAGATTCAAGTTGGACGGCGCTGACCATTCCCCGTCCCCGCATTCCCCTGTTTGAGTCTCAGTAACTTTGTTCGGGATGAATGAAGTTTTATCTCATCTCGTAACTTTTCCTCACGCTCCTGAATATTTCTCCACAAAGACATCAGAGCAAACTGAGAGAAAGAAAAAACAGAAAGTCCAAATAGAGGGAGGAAATGTGATTTCTTCGATAAAAAGGAGAAAAGTTGAAGAGCTGGCTCTGCGTTTTCGAGCCCTACGTGTGAGCCTGAGTGTGTGTGTGTGTGTGTGTGAGCTTTTCTCAGCCTCAGTCAAACACACTCTAGGGTTGGGCCATGTATCCACTTATACAACGATATAACAAGGTTTTTTTAAAAACAGGTATATTTGTGTTTTTTGCTTCTTCTTTTTATTATCTAAGGAGCATTTTGATTCTTTTTTTTTTTTGTCGTAGTTTGTCTTTGTCATTTTTCTTTCTTGCAGCTGAAAGTTAATAAAAGTGACCGTGTGACATTTGAAATATGGCCCACGTGGATATGACTTAGAGCAGACTTTGTTTTTGTTTATATTTACAGTAAAAAACACACTAACAGGCCAGAGTCTGAAAAATCAGATGTGCAGGAACAATTCAACTTAAATCTGCAGAAAGTGAGACAGAGCATTGTTTGAATTGTCTGAATATGTTGACAATGTTTTGTCGACAAAAAAATCCAATGTATCTGAGCCACTGGAGTTAGCCTACCATCGATCTGAGAAGGACGTGTATTTTTATCGCCGTGTTATGGACATTGTTTGACTTTCACAGTTTAAAATTCTGATATTGTTGCAACCCGAGAGCAGATCGTTCATTAATTCTCAATATTTATCAAACGTTTTAAAAAGGAAGCTATCCGCAAAGTACCAACAAGAACAACACATCCTTCATTCTTCAGAGCTGTCTGTGTGTGCAGGTCTGTCAAACTCACAGGTCTAAATGAGTAAATAAATTAGAGTCTTCCTCATCTCACTACAACTTTAAAAAAATAAAAAAACATCAAATGAGGGTTTTGTGTGGCTTCACCTCAGGTAGTCATTTTCCTTTTTCTATAAAAACTCAACTCAAGCTTTTTAAACCATCCTTCATATGAGTCCTGACAACAGACATTTGCTCGATGTCTTTTTGAAATCCGCTCTGATTGTGTCATCAAACAACTGCGACCAATCAGGCAAATAAATGCAAACACTCGGCCACATCTACGCATTGTTCGGCCAGCTTTACATTAAAGATTAAACATGATTTGTCTCTCCCATTTGCAGCAGGATTAAACCAGTTTAACACAGAGCAGAGACCATTAAATCCATAGCTTGTCCACGGACGAGTAGCAAACAACAATGGACTGATACAATGGCGTTAGCTAGACGTCAGCTGCACTCAACTCAGGAGGACTGAGAGCTTAGAGTGACCACACAGCATGGAGCGTTAAGACCAGCACAAGTCACACTGACAGAGCAAACAAACAGAAACAGGCCTGTCCAGGAATGTCCATAAGTTAGCCTTTTTTTGTGCTCAGTAAAAAAAACAACCTCTAAATAAAAGAGCTGTAATTAGGAAATATGAACAAAACCAGAATAAAAATCCTCCAAACTGTTCATGAAGTTATACTCAGCTTTTAAGTGTTAGAAAACTAGCTGAATAAATCCAGGATATATAATCTAAATGATCAACACCTTCAAAATAAAAGAGCTGAACACTTGTTGAAGTTGCATACTGACAGAGTGCTCAGACAAAGGCAGAACAAATCTAAGTATATTTCAGGGTAAACTCTTTTTTGTAACACATAAATCAGCTGACATGGAATCGAAGTAAATGAGAACAAAACAGGAAAAATGAACCTCCAAATGTTTGTCAAATTATTCAGAGATTTTTTGAGTTCATCTGCCAATCAATAAATAGGTTATACGTTTTTAAAAAGTCGTATATTAATGTTGTTGAAGTTGTTTCTTTGTGCCTTTAACTTGAGAAGAGTCGAGCTGTTTTTAAAACTTTAAAGAATGAAATTGTCCTCCGGGGTCAAGAAATCAACCACACTCTGAAAACGCCATAAGAACAGACCGGTCTGAGCACTGGAGGGCACCGGAGGGGCTCTTTGGTGTCACCCCTCCCTCCTGCGGTGTAAGCCGGTATCGGGGAGCCACCTGCCGGGACGGAGGGAGAGCTTCGGGCCGGTGGTAATAACTCGGTACCGCGATACAATGCGCGTGAGAACTACACGCGCGAGGAATTCATTTGGACTCTGCAGCCTGTATAGACGCACATCTTTCTGCTCTCAAACTTTACAATGAAGTCCAAATAATAATCAGTATCCACATTTCCGTACGTCCCTTCAGACTAAAAGCGGATTGGTAGACTAGGTCGTGTTTTATTTTTCTGAAGGTGGATCGAAAAAATAAGTCTAACAAAAAAAAAAAAAAAAGCTCTGCTTTCATTCAGTGTTTTCTTTTCTTCGACAGGTTTTTATTTTCTGTTATAAAAGTCCATGGTTTAGTGTAATTATTAGGTAAGATATTTTTGAAATACAAATAGTGTGCAGTGTTACGCAGGCCTAATTAATTGAACATGTGTCACATGTTCACAAAATAAGTTTGGAAGCCGTAACTTTAAAAAAAAATAGCCAACTAATCCTGACGACGTAATTTGGAAAATATAATTATAAATAATCCAATAACGCTGTCTCATGTCTTCTTCATAAAAATCGCACTTTCGTTTGAGTTTTTTTTTTAAGGTCTAATTAAGTTTTTTTTTCTGTCCACTTGTTGGTCCCTTGTTGGTTTGTGAGTGTTTGTGTGTCTCCAAAGTGTGCTGCCTCATTGCGTGATCAGTTTGAATACCTGACCAAACTAATTGGAGTTAGTGCATGGGTCAATGACCAAATCCCCAAACATTGTTAAAAAACACTTAACGATCCAACCACCTCCCATGTTACTGTAATTAGTATGTGTGTTTCAGTCACAGAGAAAGAGGCCTGTCTCATTTAGACACGATGAAAACCATGCTATGAAGCCTTAATGATTATATTTCTTCAAAATAAAAGAGGGCAGCTCTTTTGCTTGGGATGTTCTTGAAAATATTCAAATTGTCTTTTTTTTATTTTTCCTCTGCAGAATAGTTTGGCTGACGAATAAAACTCAAAAAGGAAAGTAGAAGGGACCACTTTTCTTAGGTATTTATGTTCTCACTGAAAGTAACATGTCTTCAGGATGAATTCATATTTGGATTTAATTTTCTGATCTAAAGTGAATTAGAAATGTGTTTCACAATGCTACACTGGTGCACGAAAAAAAGGAAGAAAAAACAACCCCAAAATTCAACGTCTTCTCTAAACTCATATCTCCGTTTTATTTTGATGAAAAAAGCTCACAGCATTTAAAAAAGGTCAAGAAGGCCTTCCAGTAATATGCTATTAAATAAAAATACTAGACAGATAGATTGAAAGCACATGAATCCTCTGACTACTCTTTTAAAAAGAGGAATAATGGAGATAAAAAGCCTATCAACGCACTTACATTAATGCAGCAGCTTTTAAATCTAGTGACCTTTAATTTGGTGATAAAAATCAGACTGCTTCCTGTAAAAGCCTTGAGAAGCGAACTAAAAACATTTACAAACACTGTAAATCACCTGAAAGTTAGAGAAAACAACCCAAACAACTACCTTTAAAAGCAGCTAAAACTTTGAGAGCTTCCATGTCTTTTTTTGTTATTTGTCCCGATTAGCCTTGAACGACGCATTTGCTTTTAAAAAATATGCAAAAGCCACAAATAAAAGAAGAAACGAGGAAGAAAAGAAAGTCCTAATGCAAACTAAAAGCCTTTCGATCACTCTTAAAAGCTGCTTCAATAGCACACGGCATTAAGGGGAATTCAGAGCATTGGGTTTAATATTTCACAGCCATTACTGAGAGGACTATTTACATTTTGTTCTCACTTTGAAGGTCAGGCAGTTTTCTCTCAGCCAATCGTGTGCTGCCCTCACAGCGTCTCCTCACAGCAGCAGGAAGCGCAGGCCCTCCCATTAACACCCCGAGTGTCAGCACTAATGAGGGACACAGTGGCTACTCTGTGCCCCCACCCCACAACACCCCCCCCCCCCCCCCCCCAACATACACACACACACACACACACACACACACACACACGCACACGCACACACACACACACACGCACACACACACACACACACACACACACACACACACACCACCTAGTTTGAGGACGGTTTTTTTTGGTGGTTATTAACATATTGGTCTTCGTCAAAGAGACGCAAAGTTTCCGCAACAAGTGTTTTTGAACAAGAGATAATTGAAGCCTTCAAAGATGTGAAGGCCTCTAAAACAATTTAGCAGATACGTCGATAATAGATAAATACATTTGCGGATTTTTTTAGACAGCAAATAACAAAATTTGATGTTTTTTAGTAAAAGTATATATTTTTAAGGCTTTTATTGTGAAAATCATTGATTTTAATATGCCGTCTGAAGTTTGAGAGATTTTCTGGACAGCAAGTAAAACGCCAACTTAAAAAAAAGTATATGATGCTGTGACTACATATGCACACGCTGCATCACATTTCTAACCTGCTCAACTTTGACCTAAAAATGTAAACGATGCGAGCAAGATAAAAAAAAAATTAAAAAAAAGTCAGAGGGTGAGAAACCCCCACAGGGATAGACTATAGGCTACTCGTTGCGTAAATAAAGCCTACAAAAAACAAGTAATGAATGTATGATTTGTTTGATTGCTTTTATTTGTGAAGCACTTTGTGAGTGTTTTAAAAGTGCTATATAAATAAACTTTTACTTAGACTACTTACTAAAAAAAAACCAGGCATAGTGACAAAACAAAATGCCAAATATGACTGAAAATAGGAGGATGTAACAGAAATGTTGTTTTTAATATCAGACGACCACATTAAATGTTTTGTTTGACAGGAATATTTTCTTTCAATAGTAAAAAAAAAAACGAATTAAAAAGGCCTGCAATATACTTTTTTTTTTTTTTAAGACAAAATAATGAGATTAAACAAACAAAGTTCAGGCATCAACAAAAACATCGTGATGTTAAACCTGTCCCATAAACCACAATCATCTCTCTACGTCAATGCGTCAGCCGTGACGCCATTATTAAAGACGTATAGGGGTTGGGCTCGTGCTGCTGCAGGAACATTTGAATGAAACGCGGGTCGATGAATGGATGACCTGAAGTGTCTGCAGAGTTATGAGGGCTGCACAAATGTAGATTACATTTCACAAAGATATCCAAGGATGATACAACATTCATGTAGTCCACTTCGAAAAAAGAAAAGAAAAAAAGATGACGTTAAAAAATGAGTCAGTATGTTCACGGTATATATGTTCAAAGTTAGCGTGAGTCATAGGTATTAATTAATCGAATTGTGCTGTGGATTTTAATCGTGTTGTAAAATTTTACACATGGCTACAGAGAAGGTTTTTCCTTTCCTAAAGGCTCCAGGGATATTCCCACTATCAGAATTTTGTGGGGGGAAAACAGAAACATATAGGCTAGTTATGAGCATAGATTTGCTTATTATTAAAGGTGGGCGGGCCCTTCCTCTGTTCCTCTTCTCTGATTGGCTGGGGGGAAAACCCCTACTAAAAGGCCTTAAAACACCTGCAATGAAAAACGTCTTAAATCTTCTTCATATTATGTTAATGTTCATGTAAATAAAATTGCAACAGAGCATTAGTGTTGGCTGCTACATAAGAGGTCGGTTCTTAAATTAAATGTGTAGAGGCTATAAGCTCCTGTCTAAGGTAGCCACTGATGGCTTGGCTACTAGCTAAGTTTACAAAACAAAGCTTTTCAAAGAAGAAACTCTTTGTCTCTTATATTTTCTTCTTTCCTCTTTTTGGTTCATTACTTTTGGTGTTTTTATTCTCACAGTGTTATAGGCATACTACCTGTTTTATGTCAACATAATAATTTCACTATAGGATACTTGAGGCAACACACCTGAGATATTTACATACAATTGGTAGGGACATAAAAAACTACTTTACTTAAAAAGAAAAATAAACCACGAAATTTAAGTTTCTTTATGTCTAAACCTCTTCAAGGATATCCCTAACACCTCCTCATCTGGCCACCAGTGGCTATGCTAGCTTAGTTTACGAAAACAATGTTTCATGAAATATATAGGCCTATTATTTTAATTCAGATATGCTTCATTGTTATTTTCTCTTTTTATACATTTTAAGCTTGCATTGGCTTGATAGCATTTTTTATTATTATTATTTAGCTGAACATTAGCATGTTCTCGCTTCTGAGTAATAGAGTTGTGAATGCAGGGCAACACATGGCAACTTGAGAATTGGCCAGAGAATTTGTATTTTGATGGTAAACATTTACCAGGATGCAAAACAGAAACAAATGTGTTTTTTTGAGGGATGAGCCCTACACCTGCTGTTTGAAAAAACAAAAAAACAAGACTGGCACGAGAACACATCAGTATAAGTTCTTACCTGGGTCTCGGAGAGGTTCAGCTGTCTCGCGAGCTCTGTGCGCTCGCGGCCCACAACATACTGGCACCGCTGGAACTCGAGCTCGAGCCGGTAGAGCTGTTCGGCAGTAAAGGAGGTCCGCGTGCGCTTCGGCCGGTCCAAGTCAAGGCCCTTTGGAAGGACGATCTCCCGGATGGTACCTTTGGCGTCTGTCCAAGAAGAAAAACACACGAAGTCTCGGTACAATATCGAAGAAAATCGGGTTTTTTTTGTAAACTTCAACTCAAAAATGGGACTACAAAGGTGGACTAAGGTGTGGTTTACAGGTTTATGTCGTGAACACTGACGTAATAAAAGGACTAAACGCATTCAGTTCTGTTATGTAAACATTATAACGTGCTGTATTGAACAGAGGAGTGTAAAAAGCACATGTTTGTACAGTTCTGCACACAAGAGTTAAAGACAAAGTGATGAAAACGACAACACGTTTGTCTACACAAAAATATTTGGTTGAAGTTTGAGTTTTTTTTTCTTTATATACACCAATCGTCTAGGCTCACGAGCTGTACTGTCTGCGCCATGATGCCCAACGTGATTATAGATAGTCCAATGTAGCATCAGTTTGATGTGGTTTAAAAAACGAGTCTTATCTTTTTTACTACAAAAAGTATTGACCTGTTAATTAATAACAGCTTAAAGACTTTATTGAAAAGGTTCAACTGGGAAATGATTGATAAAACTGGTCCCACGCGGTGAATTCTGTCACTTATGCCAATGCCAACATTTCCGAGCACATTTTGTCCTGATAAACTGTTGGACTATTCACTCTGTTCCAACGAGAGGTGACGCAAAAAAAATGGCACCACCTAAATTCCCCGACTGAAGTGCAATTCATCAGTTAGACAACGTGATCAAGGCCAGTTTCAATCCCAAGTGACGACTCTTTGCGTCATTATGCTGTACTACCCCCCAAAAAAACAACGCTGCGCTTAGTATATTTCAACACACTAACACTGAAAAGAGATTTTTTTTTTAACCTTTTTATAAGGCGTTTGACGTAGTTTTTTGTTATTTTTTCTTATTTCATTGTAACTGTATTTTATTTTAAACAAGTAGTCTGTTCATGTCCTGCTCTCACTTATTTGATAGCCTATATAATTATTTTCCGGCCACGATATTTACACCAGATGTTCTTCGTTTGAAATGTGGTCATTAAAATGAGGAAAATCGGATACAATAATGCAAACTTCATTTACAAGAAGATGATTTTCACGGTAAATTATAACAAATACAATGAATGGCCTGGATGGAAAGTGTCTGTCAGTCAGTTAATACACCCCGCCCTCAATCTTCAAACCATTGGATTTGTATGCTTTGTCAAAAAGAAAAAAAAACTTCGTTCCTTTAATTGTTGCTTTAATCTTCGTAACATGAATGAAATGTGTATTTTCTCCTTGAATATTTTCTTACACTGTAACCGAGAATATTTGTTCGTATTTATCACATTGAATGGCAGCGCAGGCCAGACAAGCCTTTCCTCTTTGTCCAGGGTTTTGAGTTCATAAAATATGCAATCCAATAAAATATGAAGAGCACTGAATTAAATATGACACAAAACTGATTGAAGCCAAGATCCATATTGTTTCATCAAATAATATAACGAAGATTACAAGTGTTACATTTAATTTTTATTATGTTTTTCTTTATTTGTTTGTTGGCTTTTTTTTAAGCTTGTTTGTTTGTTTGTTTGTTTGTTTGTTTGTTTGTTTAAAAAGCTTACGGGATTGAATTGTCTCCCCTTCTCCCCCTAACACATGTGCAATACATTCAGAATGTGTTCTAAAAGAACAATCTACCTAAAAGAAAAACGTCCCATCTTTTGGCAACAGCAGCGGCATTTATATTGTGTACGTGATTGTGTGAGTGTTAACTTTTTGCATCTTGTGTGAATGAAACACCTTCTTCACTTACATTGCTACAGACAGTTGTTATTAGGTGTTCTGGTATTCGCTACGTGATGAAACGAGAGGTCTCCATCTTTACGCACGCGTAATGATATGCGTGATGTGTCACCAGGCAGGCTAGATACTGCACCAGAGATGCTGCAAACTCTCAAAAATACACAGACACATAGTGGCAATCATAAACAGCTTCTATTGTTGTATTATATCAGCTCAAAGTGCAGCAGAAGAGGGGAAGCTGCGGCTGCACTGTAGACCTGCTGACCTCTCGGTGACCCCGGCCTCTACGCGGAAAGAAAATACTCGTGCATTCAGACGTAAGCTTTAAAAACAAATCCTGCCAGTGACGGCGTGTTTGCTACGTGGAAAGTGCTGTACTCTTATCTTCTCAGACAAATGACAAAATCTTGCACTTCCTCCTGTGCTTCTGAAGCAGGCCACATCCGCCTCTGATGGACAATATTAACAACTAGCGACTCATGCAACACAATAACGACAGAGTACAGATGGTTTCAGGGAATCTGAAAGATGCTTAAAGATAACGTGTGTTTAATCTGTCTTGCAGCCAAATCTATATCTTCTATCGTTTGCCATTACCCCCACTCGCCTTCTGGTTCTACTCACAGATCGACTGTTTTAAGTCAGTCGTAGCTACATTTACGTCAATTCATTTGGAGCTAAACAAGCTGCACGTATATGGCACATGCTAGAAACTGTGATTAAAAATGAAACTACGCAGCCGGCATACTGACTCTACAATATCTGTATATGTATGTACAGTAGACGTGGGTTCATTGGCCGACATAGTGACTGAGTGCACAGCAAACACTTTAACAACACGATGGGGGAGAAATCAAATACAGTCAGTATTTTTATGTGTTTTATAAACGAGGATTCTGAAAGGAAGAAACCGTGCTACGTGATCTGTTCCTGTTTTACTTTACTTTACGTAATATTATTTAATTTCTGGATATTCTTCTACAATATATTAAAATTATTATTTTACTTCCCAATCTCCCTGAATTAAAACCTGAACCTTACACAACCTCCTACATCGATCCAGCTATTTAGAGTCAGACAGTAGCACGTTGACTGTACGCTTTTTTTTTTTTTACTATAAAACATGAAGGCTAAATTTAATACAACTTTAAGGTGACACATCGATCTAAACTCCACTGTTAAATCATATATAATTATTAAAATATATATACTGTTTTGAAAAAAGGCGACAAATAAATAAACTTAAGTCATCCTAATTTTTCTGGTTGTTTATAAAAAAGTGTCAGTATGACTGAGAGGCTTCTGGCCTCCAGCAGGAGGGCGTGGACACTGAATTAAATATTATTCTCATGTTCATGAACATAACACTGGCACACAAAGGCAATCAAGTCACCGAATATACACACACACACACACACACACACACACACACACACACACACACACACACACACACACACACACACACACACACACACACACACACACAGAGTGGTTATCAATAGAAAGCTATGGCCTACGTGGTGTTTTTTGCTGTTTGCTTTTTTTTGTTAATAAAAGCATCTCAACAGCCCCGAGCAGTGAACTGAAGCGCATTATCTTTGAACAGTTTCCCTTTGTTTTTGTTTTTTTTATTAGGTCTATAATGAAGCTACACAAGCATGTATTTATTATAAGTTATAGTTTGGTTCAGGCTACTTATCTTACAATTTACCCTGCCACATTTTAACACAGAAGTAAACTTTTGGTTGTTCTTAAAATGAGTATTTAGCAGGTGGAGTCTGGTGTAACAGTCATTTTGGTATTAATGGAAGAGAAAGTAGCCTATTGTTAGCAGCCTGCACCAGAGGTGGTGGATTGTTGGACACTTGACAAAAACCTGTTAGTAAAGTATAGTAAAGACACATGTTGAATAGAATTAGAGGCTTTTTTTCCCAGGGTATTTTAGAGACGTTGAACTGTTTGTTAATGGGAGAAACAACTTTTATTTGTAGGTTGTTGATGGGAACAAAATAAAGATATTCTTCTCTTGATATTGTTTTTACTGTGACTAATTATAATGTATAAATGGACACTTCATGGATTAATACTGTTTGCTGTGCTGTAATTGTTTTAAAAATGCAAGTGAGCTAACTTTCCAGGAAACTAGCACCCATATTTACTTCTAAGCATCTACTGATGGTTTTTGTTTACCTCTTACTAGTATCCTCCGGCAGTAGTCTGGGTCCACTCCCAAAAGTTTGTCGTGTCCGTCCTCGCTGGAGGACGTCGGCGTGGATGCTGAAGTCCCCGGGGTGTCGGTGGAGCTCTGAACCGGGGACCTGCTACCTATCTCGGAGCGGCACTTTGTCTCCATCCGGTCCGGACACAGCGGGTTGGGTCCACAGCGGTGGCTCCCATCGCCCATAGTCGTGGTTTGATCGAACATCTACAAATGAAGTTTACTCTCTCTCTCTCTCTGAAGCTTATCTCTTCTTCGTCTGTCGCTGTTGCGTCTTCTACCCTCCTCTTCTCTTCTTACTTTCTACTCCTCTTCTTTTGGCAAGTGTTCTCAAGAGACGGGCAGAGCATGCCCTCCGCTCTTCTTCTTCCTCCAAAAAAAAAAAAAAAAAAAAAAAAAAAAAAAAAGTAGATCCAGTTATAAAAGAAGCACACGGTCCTGCAACGGAACCGGCTTCAGGCGTCGAGACATGGTGCGAGAGGGTCTGAGGTCCAAATCGGTGGGAAGGAGGAGGAAAAAAAATCTCAGGGACTACTGCAGCCAAGAGGTGCAGAAGAAGTGCATGGTGTTAGGTTAGTACAGGGGGGGCAACCAGATCTATGGAGGAGCGGGGAGGTGCCAGAAACACACACACACACACACACACTGCTCACCCACGTAGAAATAAAGTAAGAGGCGGTGCACACACACACATAGGAAAATAAATACGCCGGTTACAGTTCAGTGTGTTGCGGACAAGGAGGGGAAGTGTCTTCAGGTTTGTCCGGAGGTGCAGCCTGTTACTTCATTCCGGGTCACATCGACACATGACTCCACGGATTCTTCACTGAATTTCAGCCACATAAACCGGTGTCGTTGCTCTTCTGCTGCAAGGCAAAACACGTATTTTTGCAGGGGGAGGAGGGGGGGGGGGGGGGTTGTCAGGTAAAGGGACACATGCAGCTTGGCGCACAATCAAAGTGTTATCATTGTAGTTTGATTTGATTTAAAGCTGCAACATCGCGCGTGTCCGGGTCTAAAGATTACGCACCGCCTGCAACCGACACAGCAGAGATGTTGGTGTGTGGAGAATTATTCTGGGGACACTGTACACTTTACTGAAGGCAGGAACACCCATACGTCATTTCCTGTACACGCACAGGCTCGTCGCTGATTGGTCGGCCAGCAGGGGCACGGTTTGACAAGAGGATGAGCGGCGATGCAGAGCTGAGCGGCGGATCAGGCGCGGAGATATGACACGATGTTTGGTTAAAAAAAGCTGCCCGGGCTTCCCCGCGGCACCTGGAGCACCGTGAGCGTGGATCTGGTTTGTAATGAAATCAATATGGGTGCAAAGAGGCAGAAACACACTTTCATTTAAACTGCGTAAAAACGCAATTGCATTTAAAATAAAAACACACGAAACATATTCAAATTAACAACACTTTACATGGAACATAAATACAGAAAATAGATGCTTAAAATGCATGTTGAGGTTCTTATCGCAATGTTTCTCACTGAATACTGGCGGAACATGGTTTTCATGTGTAAACACAAAGTCTGTCACATTTGAGTGTTTTACGCTCATAATGTTCACCTGCTTTGAATTTGATTCTTTATTTTAAAAAAATAATAATAATTATAGAGCGAGTTTGCTTTTCAGTGTCTGAATCTGATCTGTAAGGATAGGGGATGGATTTGGAGTTATTTGAATAGTTTTGACTTTTTCTGGTGTGCATCACTGAGCAATAAAAATCTATGAAATAAGAAATCAAAGGTTTTGATTTAAGCTGTCTTATTTCCCTTACATAGAACAGGCTTATATTTATGTCTTATTTAAACTGAATGGATAAAACTCATCATAAATCTGTTCTTTTCCCATTTCGTAAAAGACATTTTAGAAATTCAGCACAAAATGTTACACAAGTTATCCTGATCTGGTTGAAACAGGATCACAGCCAGAGACACAAATGGAAAAATTAACAAAAGAGAAAATTTTCTGTCTATGGGATGAAATGTGTCAATTTAGTACAAAATATTATCTGAAAGATCCATTTGGAAAATAGTGTTCCGACTTTAATAAATGTCTTCATATTATTTTATGAGTAAGACCATTCAACACATTGCACTTGACTTAAATCCAATGATATCTTAAATTAGTGGTTCTTAACAGGTGGGCCGAGGCCCAAAAGTGGGTCGCAGAGCGGGCGAAAAAAAAGTGTCAAAAAAGGCCACGAAGCAGTTTTAAAATATTTTATTTTTCTTCCACCCAGCCGAGGTCCAAACTGCTAAGCTTTTTCATTCAATGAATCTGATTGGTGGGAGGGGGACAGAAATGTGTGTTGCTGGTGGTGGGTCCTGAGGGTCCTGCAGGCTAGACCCAGTTAAGAACCACTGTCTTAATTAAATGGCTGAAAATGATCAACACAATGAAGTGAAGTATGAATGTTAACTTTCAACAGGTGCTCCTGTTCATTTGTCCTCTCTCTCAGTCTCACAGTGTGTAGTGCAGAAGCTCCCGGCTTTACACAGGCAGGTTTCTTTTTGTTTTCATACACTCTAAATATTGTACATAGTCACTTTTTTTCCCCTTGCAGCACTCGTGTGTTGATGTCGCAGCTTGTAGTTTGTTGTGATTGTGAGATGATGAAGCAGTGACTGAAACAATGGCTGGAATGTCCTCATCTTCTGTACAGGTGAAACATCTTTGAAAACAGTGGGGTGAAAGAAAAAAAAAATAGAAAGCTGGATTATATAATTATAGTTTAGCAGTGTGTGTTTTTTCTTTATTTTCTTACAGAGGCCGTAATTACAGCTCTGAGGCGCGGCTCGTTATTCCTTTCAGCGTCTCTAATCTCACCCAGGAAGAATAGAAACTGTCAATCACACGCTGCACTCAGCAGAGAGACAAGAGGGGACTGATTGTTGCTGCTGTGCTGACACACACACACACACACACACACACACACACACACACACACACACACATTTCCTTCCTCCTTCTCTGCAGTGTTTTCGTGTTTTCAGACTCCCTCTCTTTATTCATGCACGTCCAAAATCTTTAAAAAGATGATATTTGACGTGCTTCAACCTTCTTTAAAATATGGTGGGTGGGGTTTTTAACGGTAGGTAGATTTCTGGCTATTTTTGTGCTGACCTTCTTAAGACCTTCTTCATGGACTGACACTTCTTCCTATTGTCTATTATATAGCTGAAAAAACTACCCAAAATAAGGCCAGAAAGCTCCCCTATGATTCCTGCGATTGTGCTAAACGGGCGATATTGTTTAAGCAGTTTACTGCATGAAGAGCTATAGGGGTGTTCACTTATTGAAATGTGGATGCACCATTTAAAGGTACTTGTGCTCTACTTTTTTTTGAATATTCTCCTTTTGTGCCACACTTTACATTTCTACTCATCCTCTCACTGTTTATACCTTTATATAAAAGCTTGCATTTGTTGTTCCAACAATCTCCATCTTTTTTTTTTACTTCCACTTTTAAACCCTTGAGACAACTGAAGTTATACGCAAAACAAAATAAGAGGAATATAAAGTGGAATAGAAGATGTTTGGACGTTTATACCATGACGTATATCTCAGTATATTGTAAACTGAAGTTGTATGGAAAGTGATGCATTTAAAACCTTTAAATAATGCTATAACCGATTAATACTTCTCTGTAGAAAAGTCAAGACATGGCTTGATTAAAAAATGCTTCATTTTCCTGATTTTATTTTTGAACATGGACTTAAGTTACATTACAAATAAGACTACTGAAGGGCCTCACTTAAGCTTCTACTACTTTCTTCTTCTACCCCAGTAAAAAGTGTGAGACTCCTCTTTACTTGAGGGGCTCTTAATTCAATTTTGTACATCCATCACTTCTCATTAATCACTCCTGCGTGTTAGTTTTTCAAATTAATTTCTCAGTAGGACAGACTAATGAGCAAGTTTTCCTTTTTTTTAAAAATCTGGTTTCTTTGCCTCAAGTAGCAAAAACTATTCATTTTCTTTTCATTTTACAAACATGATCGTTTCACTTGTAATCTGTTGGTCAGTAAAAGGTGTCATAGTTCTGTTTTTTTTTTTTTAGTAATTCCTCCACATGTTCAAACTGCATTTCATTAGAGTGACATTTCTGAGTTATCTAAATCCTGATTTCCCTCAATGAGCGCAGATTTCTGCTGCACATGATCCCGATGTGCAGGAAAACCTGGATATGTTCCCTGACTGCACGTGCCCACGGGCCAAAAGAGAGAGAAAAATTGTTTGTCTGCACCATGCACTGACTGCCTCATCTCCACACACCCCCACCTCCACCCCCGCGTGCGGCTGGATTGCGGCCTCGTGGAGATGAATCTGATCAATCAGATCAATCAACAGGGATTACAGTAATCCTGGAGGTCAGAGAGAGGGCACCGGGCCACTCAGAGTTCACACATCCAGCACGAGCTGCACACAAATCTGTTCAGGAATGAAAAACACGAGAGCGTATGAAGCTGGGATTTTAAAGAGTCAATAATAAAAACAAATGACTGGATTTTTCACAATAAATCAATTTATTTAGGATTTCAAACGTCGTTTTAAGCGATAGATTAGCTTCTCACAATTCTTTTGACGTGTCTGTTTGAATAAAAGTCTAAATAAAGAGCACCGGAGGGATTTGTAATTATTGAAATTAATTTGTGGAAATGCGTTTTATCGAATATTAAACGGGTGTAGCTGCTGCTGTTTGAGCAGACAGATGTGTTTTTATGTTTTTTAAACGCTATAGAGGGAAAGTTTACAGGTCACTTTGTGGAAGAAAACAAAAGCTTGAAAGGAGATTATTCAGAAAAAGGTAGAAAAGGTTTGCAGGACTTCAATGACAACTTTTACGCAAAATGAATTGGAGTTGCTTCTTCACATTTACAGACGGAAAACGAACATCAAGACAGAAGGCTGCATTTATAATACAGGTCCTAATAATAAACTGTGTTTAAATCTTAGTGTTAGTTCATTACTTTATCAGACAGTCAGACACACCCTGATCTGATTTTAAGGGATTCTCGCATTTATTCAAACTTCAGACGAGGAGACTGGAATCATGTTGCAAAATAAAACGACGTTTTGTGTTTTCTCTAAAGTTGATTTTACGAGACACGTAAACAAATAATTATCGAATCCAATTTCTGAGAAAGCTCAGAACTTTTGCAGAGTTTGTGCCAAATGTTGGCCTATATACACAAATGTGAGTCTTTAAAGGTGGACAGCGATTTTTCAGGGGTGAAAACAAAAGATTTTAAAACGTTCAGGCTTCACATGAGGACAGTTTACACTGTTTTAATACAGTTAACTTATACTGACTCACAGTTTAGTTTTAAAGGCCGATTAAAATTTAAAAAAGACGTTTTAAATAGACTAATTACATTGAACTCTTTTAAATCATAGACGTTTTTATAACAATATATAAAACAAAATGTAGGCTATAGTATTCGGATACTTAAGGAGTGTCGTTTTTAATGTGACAAAATATTTCGTTTCTTTTTGAAAATTTAAGAAACTAAACAAAGATGATTAAAAAAATATTGGTTTGAAAATGATTGTAAAACAAAGTCTTGATGAAGAACTTCATGTTTTTTTTCTCTTTGTGAACCTCCAAAGTTCAGATTGAATGATATTTATTAAAAACAGCCGGATCATTGAGACACATTCGTCCTGCATACAGCTGAATGTTTACAACCACACTGCACACCACCACCAGCCTGCTATAATGGAAACTATCATCAGCCTCTTTTTTGTTGCCCGATCAACTCATTACAAATCGTTTTGTCCCACATTTGAATTATTTCTTTGAGACAAAAAAACACAATGGCTGTTTAATTAGAAGTAGGCCTACAAACGCAATAAGAGAAAGAAAGTCACATTTTAACGTCGATTATAAATAGTAGAAAAGTACAAATAACGACGAAATTATAAATATATACAGCCTAGGCCTGCTTTTGTTTTAATAGATTCCTCCCCAGCTACTCGCCATTATCAGCCTTTAATGTCAGCACTTTTACATCTCTCCATATTTGTGTTAATATTTCATGTTCTCACGCAGCAGCATAAACCTGATCCGGGACCCCGGGTTCGGTTCAGGACTCGAACATCTTCACAACAGACGATCTTTGTCACGTTTCTTCTATAACTTTATGTCTCTGAATCTTATTAAAGCCACGTTTATAGCTCTCAACCAAACTTCCTTCAGACTGCAGCCGACGATGCTTTATGTTTATTGCTATTTGTATTGAATCAAACGAAACCTTTATTGAACACGTTTTAAGGGCAAACAAGATGACGAGACGTCACGTGGCCTCCTGCAGAATTAAGACGGATTAATTTGTTCTTTTCCATCAGTAATAGTTACAAAAGATTTGTTACATGAAGGCTGGACGTGAGCCAGAGACAAGTCCTCATGTGGACACTGTTAAATAAATGCTGCTTTCAGTTTTCATTTTAGCCTGTTTTTACATTTAAGTCCTCTAAACATAAAGAAGGCTATATAAAGTGTAAGTCTGAATACTACCTGATGATATACACTGTGAGGCTACTTCTTTTATTTTCTTCCTTTTTTTATATCATTATTTAACATGACTTGAAAAGATGACTGCACAGACGTCTCTCCTGGTCTTACCTAAACTTTAATTGTTGTTTTTTAAGTGTAATTAAAGTGTGTAACAGCTCCTCATTCTGTGGACACTTTATCATGTAAATATTACTGTCCTCATTATCTGGTAATGCTCGCTGCTTTGGTGTAAATACTGTAAAAAAACCAACAAAAAAACCAACAATATACTAAACAATATACCTCTCGTATATTAACCTTCTGTCACATAATAGAACACCTGAATGTGCTTCCTCTAACTTTTTACATAAAACCATGAAATTAATTATGATTTAATTGGTTGACTTTGTTTCCTGTCTTTACATGCTGTAAGAATGTTGATGTCTTTTTTGTGTTTTTATGCTATTGGGAGGCAAATTCCCCCAAAGGAGCAATAAAAGTTGTATTCATTCATTCACGTGTCCTTTACACTCCTCGCCTCATGTCTGCACATAAAGAGTCAGATACGCTTCTTCTAGGACACTAAAGCTTAGTCTGAAAACTTCTGTCATGTTTGCGTGCTCATTATAAGGCAGACTGTGTCATGGCTCAACTCTCAGCAGCAGTTAAACCACAGTGTGAACTCTGGTTTGAATCTCCTCTTCAGTGAAGAAAGAAGAAAACGTTTGTTTTAGACTCACAGTCGTTGCCAGCTCACTCATTATTTTGAGAGTTTTTATGTTCGACGTCCTTCTCCCAGACATTTAGAGTAAGAGGATGAAATTTACTGGTGTTTGCTTCATGAAAAATAACCCCAGTAAAATCATCAGAAGATTCCAGATTTTATTCATTTAATTCTCATGAGTGGAATCTAAAAAACAAGATGGAAGATAATGTTCACAAACAGAAGGTCATAATGGAAACATTTTCTCTCTTTCAGAGGAACTGGAGTCAAACTTTCCATATTTCACCTTTTTTTAAGGAGCAGCTTCTTTTAAAGTGAAACAAAAGTCTTCTAGAGTTTTCTAAATATTTGTTAAATATGAATAAATGTAGCTCTGTAGTGGAGTTAAGTATTTTTTGGGGGGGAAATTGGGAACAAAATAAATACCTACCTAATTGGAGTTGATGCTCTGTAAACGGAGGGCATCTATGAGGTGTCGAGGTGCAAAGAAACATCAGTTCACCTTCAGTGTCATGTTCAATTTTGATGTCATTATTTCAACGAAAATGTTTTCATAACCTCCACTGGGTCACATGAAAAGAGATTTTGTAACAAGGGTTCAATCAGAGCAGCGGTGTGCAGTGCCACCTAGTGTTCAAAAAGGGAGCTGACGCACAATTTCCAACACAAACTTTTATTCATCGTTTGACATTAAAACATACAAATCACACACCTGAATAAACCTCTACATTCTGAAACCGTCACCTACCAAAGCTTCAGTTTTACACTAATGAGGAACAAAACACCTTTGACCTTTATTACACATAGGCAAACATCGATTGAATCTGCTCTACACCGAGCGAAAGTTACACACAGAGTTGTTTCCTTTTAAGGCTTGATGGACCCAACAGGATGTCAAAGAAACTAAAACAAAGTGAACATGTTGATGCACGCGGGAGAAATGGGAAAATCAGGGTGATGAAAGGAGGGAGCCACATCATGGGAGGTTTGTTTTTCAGAGCATGAGATGAAATAAAGAGCGCAGTGTCGTGTGTGACAGGAGATACAGCAGATCATTAAAAAATAACATGTCAGGCTCGAGTGAAATGGTTCAATGAAAGGCACTTGTATTCTATTTTTCTGAAGGCTTCATGAAGTCAGAACAAAAACAAAGAAAATCAAAACCATCCAAGACTCTGAAGCAGCGGGGTCCAAAACACTTTGAAGTAAGATTATGTTTTAATACTCGTCAGTGTTTCTTCATTAGAGGATTCATCATCTGAGAAAATGTCCGTCATGACTTCCAACAGCCTGAAACATCCTGTTTGGTTGCAATAATGGTGGAAAAAAAGAGACAAAAAACAAAACAGAGACGGGCTATATATTGACACAAAAATCTTTTATATTGTTAAACCGTATATAAAGAACTGTTCTTAAGATTTAAAGTGTGTAATATTAAGTAGACTCCGATGCACTTCTCTACATAAAAAATAATCACTCGCTGTTTTGAGATGTATGTATGACATTATCTATTTGCACGTTTAGAACCATTACTCTCTGTAGTTATGCCTCTCTCCTTGTTATTACAGCTTTCCTCCTTATAATCCTTACGTTATAAATTCACACATTGTCGCTGAGATTCTCTGGCAGATGCATAAGAGAGAAGTTAGGAGCCGTAATCAGGCCAGAAGGAGGACAACAGGTTTGAAGGAAATACATGAATACATTTCACAACTTTCTCTTGGATTGTGTTTTTTTTTAATTTTTTTTTTTTTTTAATCCTCCTTCAGGTTCAATTCTAAACTATGTCAAGAATTTAAAAAAGCCCTTGTGTTCCTCCTTCTTTTTGGAGACAAGTGTGTGGACAGTTATCATGAGGAGGAAAACAAGCTGAGTGACTTTAAAAAAAAAAAAAAAGGATGCCAGGCTGCGCTGATTCAAAGAGCGCTGCCGCCCTCTGGTGGTTGAAAGAAGAAAGCACAGGCATTGGAGTCATTATTCAAAGATGACAACAAAACTGTCCATTCAGATGCTGATGATGTTGAAAAAGTGAAACCAAATGATTGTTTTGTTTGTAAATGTTCTCAGGAAGTAAAATGACCCGTCCCGTCTGAAAACCTGCACACTGACTCACTGTTGTTTAACATTTGAAAGGATGCGTGGCGCTTTCTTTTTTATCTGCACACTTTTCTTTTTGGGGAAATGGTTGAAGTGTAACTTGGAGAGGGATGTGGTTCTATGACGGCAGGTGTGTGTAAATGTGTGTGTGTGTGTGTGTGTGTGTATACATGGCGTGGAAGGAGAGCAGGCGTTTTAATCGAATCCCTGCCAGTCACTCTGTTCAGAGTCGTACTCCAGCTCCACCCCGATGCAGCGAACTCCCTCCAGCAGCATGGGCGTACCGTGGTGACGGTCTAGGCAAGAGGGGAACAAAGAAAGAGAGCGAGGGATAAACCTCCACACCTCTAAATACATGTTCAACATCAGCAAGCAGTGAGCTAAGGACTTTTGTCTGAATCTTTTAGTTTAAGAAATGTTGATAACAGTCTCAGGGAGGAGAGCTTTGCATGAAGTAAAACAAGCTGTTTCTTCCATCAGACACCACGTGGACTATCATTCGTGAAGATGAAAACCAAACTTGATCACTCGTGTAATTCCAGTCCGCTGTGAGCTTCATGTTTTTCACACCATGCTTGTCTGGCCTGAGCGCGGGACAAAAACCTGACTGAGGCGCTCCTTGTAGGGCAGAGGTCCCCGCCCCTCCCCCGTCCGCCCCTCCCCCCCTCCTGAGGGGTGCAGTGGAAGACCGTCCTACTCTTACAAAAGAACCTCGTGTGCTGCCGCCGGCAGCCCGGAAATCTGCAGAGCACGGCGTTAGAAACGATCATAATAAATCACAGCCGAGAGAAAAGCTTCACGCTCCAGTTAGTCCCTTCTGCTCACAATCAACTCACGAGTGTCCCGTGTACAGAGGCATGTAAGCATTGGTGGTTCAGTGGTAGAATTCTCGCCTGCCACGCGGGAGGCCCGGGTTCGATTCCCGGCCAATGCAACATCCTTTTTCCCCTCCTCACAGTGTCCCGGGACACCTAGGGGAGAGAGACGGCTGTACGCGTTCCATGTTTAGTTGGAAGTTTTGCAGTGACAAATCCAGGACAGTTTGGACTGTGAGATGTAAACATTTTGGTTTTCACTCTTTGCGGGTCGTGATGTTTCATTTGAGCGGACGTGTTGGGTCACGCAGCGTCATATTTCTTTACACGCAAAAGAAATCAGTGTCGAATCGTAAAAACATCGTAGGAGTAGAAAAAGGTTTTGATGTCCCAAAAGGTAAAAACAAAACGGTTTGTGGCTTTCTTTGACGCAAGGACAAAGACAAATAAAAATCTTGACTTCTTGATACCTGAATAAAAAAAATAGTTTGTAAAAAAATGGACCGCGTCAGCGTTACAACGTTTTATATCTCGTCCTCAGTCAATGCTGTTTTATTCCCAACTCAGAATCTGCAGACAGATTTTAATCCTCCGATCTGGTCGTCACACACACACACACACACACACACACACACACACACACACACACACACACACACACACACACACACACACACACACACACACACACACACACACACACACACACACACACACACACACACACACACACACACACACACACACACACACATCTGGACAGATGTTCAGGCCACGCTTTGTGAGTAAAAATAGACACTGACTCAGTAACACATCCTCCATAATACGCACGTGCATGCAGACAACCCCCCTCGGCCCTCACACACACAAATTAGTACTATATCTAAGCTGCCCCCTTTACCTAATTGTCCATCTGCTTACACAGAAACTGACATATAACCCAGTCTGACTGATTTAAGTGGAGAACATGTAAATGCAGTCCAGGCTCCTCTGTGCTTCAAAATAACAGAGAGCAGAAAAAGATTATTACTCTGTAGCAGACGGTGTCTTTACTGTCCCGTGCCTGAAACAGCCCTTTCTTAATGTACATTCAATCTACATCCTATAACAATACACTCAGCTTGTCATTTTGAAGGCTTGCTGGTGATAAACAAAGACTCTGAAACAGAACACAGAGTCACCAGCAGGGGGCAGCAGCGCACACGTGAGAGCGTCCTGTTTGTCTGTGAGCTTAGAAATGAAAAGAGCTCAACTCGCAAGAAGTCAGCAGGTAAAGAAAATGTGAATTTGTATTCTTCAAACGTCTGTCTTGAATCTTTTGGACCTATAGTCAAGCAGAACAGGAACTTTATGATTGTTTAAGATACTGATTCCACACTATAGTCCTCTGTATATATCCCCCCCTTACTACCTGGATTGTATTTATGTTTATGTTATTATTTTTATTCGATTTTTGACTTTTTGTTTTTGATTCTGCACTGCTGTTGCTGTAACGCCCGAATTTCCCCATTGGGGATCAATAAAGTTATATCCTATCCTATCCTAGATTGTTTATCCCTGGGCTCTAAGTTGTATTCAAGCATGAACAGGAGTTCAAACGATGGCGTTGGTGCAGAAGGAACATCGGATGAGCATGTTGTCCTTAAGGGAGACCAGCGTCCCGCCTCAGCTCTAAGTGGAGTCGACGAAGATGAAAACATGGAGTTGATTTTTTGATCATTTCCATTCGAGTCGCGCGCTTTTTGTACATCATCGTTTTGTACACATTCCCTCAGTCTGCTTTGATTGCCTCGGCCACATTGAATATTAATCAATACACTTTAATTTCATCTTCTCAGAGTAAACATCTTTTTTTTCTTTTTTTTTTTGCATCATAAAAAAGTTAAACCCCAAGTTGAAGATAAAAAACAACTCAAACCGTCACAATGTCCTCCACTCTGTGTCTCAATGTAAACTGTACATTCACACACTTATATTGGTAAAGTGACCTCACCCATGACTCTGGCGTGGACTTTGACCTTTACGCAGACCTCCTCGTTGGTCTCGCTCAGCAGCAGCACCTCCTCACACAGAACCCCCTCGTGCTGGGCCATGTACTCGCACGTCACCTTCAGGCCTCCTGAGAAACACGGAGATGGACAAATCACAGAGGAGAGGAGATTAGATATCCTCTTTATTGTTGGGTTTTAAAACACACACACACACACACACACACACACACACACACACACACACATTATCTGCGTGACTCCTTCTTAAAGGGAACAGATGCCAAAAGAATAATCCAGCTGCCAAGACATTATGAACGCCGGATGAAAACAGACTGATGAGTAAACAGTCATGAATATACGATACTGTCAACCTCAGCTGGCACACAAACACATTAGCATGTGGCAATGTGTGCCGCTCCCAAGCATGTTTGATCCCCAAAGTCCTGTTTGTTTGACAAGTGGGAGTGCTCGCCACACTGCGCTCAATCCCTGCTCATGCACAGTCACGGCGACGCAGCGTTGACGTGTCTGTATCTAACAAAAACAGTCTCTTGTAAAGTAGAGGCCACTGCATGTGTGGATTAATGCGAGTGCAGACCAACAGTGGATGGGGGAGGGGAGGGGGGGGGGAGGGGGGACAATCGTGCTTCGACGCAGCACAGGACTGGTGTGAGTGTCCCCTGGAGGCCAGTAACCTGCTGGAGTTACAGGCACGTACAGTAGCTGGAACGATTCCCAGAAACATTAGAGGTCCACCTTTGGCCTTAGTGATCCGGTTTAGAGATAAATCCAGACTCACACACGTCGGAGTTAGATTTCTAAAAACTTTTTTTTAGCATTAAAAAGGTGCCAGGTGTTCATTCGACAGCAACATATTACGTACACGGGAATGTTGGCAAACGTTTGGTAACTTCCGGTATAGCAAAGGGTTAACTCCTTCCTTTTAACCAGCCAATCAGCGAAGAGATGGATTCTCAGATTAACCCTCGGAGGGCGTTAGAGTGTCACAGGTTTTCTTGTTATGTCCAATTAACAAATTGGACCTGAAACTCCTGGAAGGAGTTTTAGCTGGTTAAAAAGAAGACATTCATGTTGCTTCATATTTGTGACCTATAAAAGTAAAAAACAGATCATCAGCGACAAAACTGGTCATTTCTAAATAGTAGATTTTCATTCCTGTTACAGCTGAGGTTTTAAACACGGTTTACAGAAGGCTGCAAAGACACATGAACAGGAGAGGATCTACAAGGACAAAATGTGTCCACAGGGGGGCGACAAAATCAACACAAACCTAACGTTTCTCAAAGTAGCTTGAAGTTTACCAAAGAACCAGCATCATGATGCAGATTAATAACAAGTAGATACGTCTTCTTTTTTTTTTTATCTTACCCTCTGGTGCAGGTGCGATATCAGTAATCCGGAGATGTGGACTGGGCACCGGCGCCGGACACACATCCTTCCCCAGAGCTGCGACTTCGGGCAAGGTGAACACTATTTCATACCGGTGCTGCGTCTTTAAGAAGCCGACCTACAGAGACACAGAGACGAGGGGCAAAGAGTCCAGATAAGATTTAGCAACGAGGCAGAACAACAATGTCCGTCTTTCTTTTGTTGTACAAACATTTGGATTATCGCGACTGGCATGGAGAGAGAGGGCTGAGGTAAATAATGAAGAGGGGGATTTATACAGGGAGAAACAGGCTTTGGCTTAACCCTCAAATTGAAAAGTCTAAATCCATTACAGTTCAATAAACAATGTGTTATATACCAATAATAAGTAATTTTATAAGGAGTCGTCTAATTGAAACGATTAGTTATTGCTGAAGTGTTCTTGCGCTCTCTCCTCTCTGCCAGGTTGGCAGTTTAGGCCTGTCGGGAAATAAACCTGAAACACCTTCTGGATTTCACTCATCTTCCAACAATAATAATCCCATGTGAGAAGGAATTATCCTGACCTCAAGATTTAATCTTATCTATGGTTACACCATCTACTTTAGTTTGGAGGCTGGAGCAGAGACCGTCTAAAAGCTCGACCTCCCAAACAAGATGAAGCCAAAATGAAGCCCCAAAGCGCTTCAAAACCGCAGGCTGCCATGTAAAGATTCAGATTCACACAACATTATTAATCCCAGAAGGGAAATTAAATAATTTTATGGGACGAACAAAAGTAATCCAACTGTGAAGCAGGAGCAACTTAGGTTTAAGCCCAAGGACACATCTGAAACGTACTGCAGGAGCTGGGGATCAAACCCTCGACCTTCCAGCTGACGAAAAAAGCAGAAAAAGCTGTTTCCGCCCGGTCTCGAACCGGGGACCTTTCGCGTGTTAGGCGAACGTGATAACCACTACACTACGGAAACTGGTGAACACCTACCTCTGACCTCACAGATTATATAAGTGCTCAAACAAGTTTAAATAAAAGCAGCTTAGTGGCTAGTGTAGGTCGAAGGCTACGTTGAACTCAACCTAGTCAAGGCATTTGGTGCTGTGGTGTAGAGGTTAATTTGAATTCCCCTGAGGGAACCTTCCCGAGGGATTAAAAAACTTCCTATCTATCAATCTAGTTTGTGCAACTCATGTATAGATGCTGTTTTCCTGTAAGCAGGCAGCCCATCCTGCATGTTGTTGCCCACTCGTTCTCTCTCCAGTTAAGTGCACTGCAAAAGGACACATCGGACATGTACAGCAGGAGCTGGGGATGAAACCCTCAACCTTCCAGCTGTGATATTGTCAAACTGAGATGTACAGTATTTGATTAAAATTGAACTTGATATTGTAATGTAGTAAATAACACTAGAGCAGTATTTGAGGATGTTTCTTACAATCATTTAGAGGGCAACAGCTATTTATGAAAGAGATGTGTACAATATAGAGGAATATTCTGGTATGAATATTGGCCATTTTGTTTGGGTAGAGTCGGATTCGATCCTGCACCGTCCCGAGCGCCTCCTGGAGCACTGATTTCTCTTCTACGGCTATAGTAGTCCTTAATTTCCTTAACTTTTACCATTCATTCTCTATGGTAGTTCTTATCACTATGGATGTAATATACTTTTGGCCACTATGGAGATTTTGGGGGCGCTGTTTCACCCGTTTGGTCAAGGTAAGGAGACCCCGTTTCTTCAGGTTTGAGTGACAGTCCGACAGTCAGTGCAGGGTCTTCATCACAAAGTGAAGAGAACTCCGTATCAACAGTTTATCGTCACCTTTTTCACAACTTTAACAACATATATCCAACTACTCAAACGTAAGTCTTGCTTGTTTTTTCATAGACTTTATTAACAATCCTCATTTATATCTTAAAATATTAATGTTATTTTATTGATTATTGACGACTGTAATAAAACAATTTCTCTCCTGCTGATAGTGACAAAAAAAATCCTTTTTGTTCGAACCTTTCACGGTTTTTTACTCATATAATCATTGTGTTAATATTTTGTTTTTTTATACAACAATAGCTTACATGAAAGATTCAATTGAATTGCCATGAAAAAAAAACCTTATTATAAGGTATCACATCAAATAATGACTATCTGGTGTGTAAGTGTTATTACCTCGTCATTAAAAATGCAGGTTATTTTATATACATCAGTAACACTGTTGATATAACAGCTTGATTACACTTTGATTAATATAACAAATATACATTGTGTTCTGCTGTGCACAGGAGATAATGAAGAAGACAGTTGACTTCTTTCCAGGAAGGGCAACAGTGTCCTTCAGGAAGGGTCCGTCAGGCCATCTTCGCCAGGACCCCTCTGACGAGGCCATGAGGATAAAAAAAAAATCCCTCCCTTCAGGACAAGTCCCCTCCTCAAAAACAGGACCAGGTGAGAACCAATGCTCTCACTCTGGTTTTTCAACGTGAACGGTCCGGCCCCCCCGTGTTAGGCGAACGTGATAACCACTACACTACGGAGACTGCTGAACACCTACCTCTGACCTCACAGATTATATAAGTGCTCAAACAAGTTTAAATAAAAGCAGCTTAGTGGCTAGTGTAGGTCGAAGGCTACGTTGAACTCAACCTAGTCAAGGCATTTGGTGCTGTGGTGTAGAGGTTAATTTGAATTCCCCTGAGGGAACCTTCCCGAGGGATTAAAAAACTTCCTATCTATCAATCTAGTTTGTGCAACTCATGTATAGATGCTGTTTTCCTCCAAGCAGGCAGCCCATCCTGCATGTTGTTCCCCACTCGCTCTCTCTCCAGTGCAAAAGGACACATCGGACATGTACAGCAGGAGCTGGGGATCAAACCCTCGACCTTCCAGCTGACGAAAAAAGCGGAAAAAGCTGTTTCCGCCCGGTCTCGAACCGGGGACCTTTCGCGTGTTAGGCGAACGTGATAACCACTACACTACGGAAACTGGTGAACACCTACCTCTGACCTCACAGATTAGATAACTGCTCTGTGTGCGTCTGAGTATTTGAGTATTCGTTTACACTGACACAGCAGCAAACAGAGTCAGAGTCATTCACAGCTGCTGTTTAGTTTTAAACGTTCTGTCATCAATCCAGGATTTGCAGATAAAGTCTGATTTCATTCTGGTCCTCCAGTTTTTCCTCAACAACTGCAGCTTCAAACATGAGACTTCAACAGAAACTTCAGAAAAATGAGGACGAATTGATCAATGACTGTTTATGAAGCACTGCTAATTAATCAATAATAATCAAGGATAGGAAACAGTATTACAACAAAGTTTAGTAAAGAAACGTAGCTCCACCGGGTCTTGAACCCTCTCCGTCACGTGTTGAGCAAACAACCGGGCCATTTGTTTTACACCTGTGAAGATCTGAAAAATCTAATCATGTTTACATTTCCCCTGTTATTTATTTATTTGTGTATTTTGGTGAACTACATGTATATTCAGTGGGTGGTTCCTGGCTGTTTATGAATTGTGCTGAATCAAAAAATTCTGAAGCAAAGTTCAGGAAAGAAACATGAATCATGTTTTTATTTGGATCATTCTGTAAAGGCGTAAACACATTTAAAGAGCTCATACAAACTGTAAACACATTTTTTTGTTCACTGTAAAACCTATAATAGTGTGACGTACGAAAACACGTCCCAAAGCCCACTGTGCACAAGTCCTCGTTAGTATAGTGGACAGTATCTCCGCCTGTCACGCGGAAGACCGGGGTTCGATTCCCCGACGGGGAGAAACCTTTTTGTTCGAGGGCTAAACAAACAACCCTACTGTACATAAGTACAACCACATAAATGCAGGAATAAACATAGAAATTAAAAACATGTGATCAAATAAATACAGAGATTAATATTTACTTAAATGGATCAAACTAAAAAATATATAAATTTCCTGTCGTAGTTTTCATTTAGTATCTTTCCATGCTGAGTCATGTTCTGCACAGGTGAATATACCTGGGCAGGTAATTTGGATTCTGTTAAAACGTTTTGAATGATTAAACCTCAAAGAATCTTGTTACCACTAAACTGTTATTTTTGGCAGCTCAGCTGGAAAACAATCTCGTTAAGATCCATCTCTTCTTCTGCAGCTATCAATAATAAATCCTGCAGAAGCTGCTCAAGTCCAGCTGTCATGGATGTAAAAATGTTCCCTTTTTCATTTGTTTTCTAAGTACCAGATATTGGTTTTCATCCAAGCTGTCTTCACATAAACATTTTTTCAAAGTCCAACTTTTTCAAATTTTCAAATCTACGACGTCACCTCAACTGGACAGTTCACAGCTCCAGCACAGCTGCTTCCCCACCCTGGACTAAGACCTCCTCAATGTCAGGACTCAAGTCCGATCCCACAGTTTGAGAGCACAGACCTAGAAGTAACAGATATTCATAAACCCTTTCTGATCAGATCAACTGATGATGAAAACAGTCAGTCACAGTTCTCAGGTTTAAAATGGACTTTTGGAAATCAATAAGAAAATAAGGACATGCTGTAATATCGGACGCAACCAGATGCAACACTCTTATCTTGTTGCTTACAGCCCAATTTACAGTTTGTCAATTCACATTTAACAACAAGTGAAGAGACACTATGGAGGTGGGGGAGTGAAAGAGCAAAGGAGAAATGGGGGCTGATGTAAATGAAGCAGTGTAATATTCAGCAAAGAGAAAAATTCATGAGGGAAACTACAAGAAGAAAGGAAGGACTCACAGAAGAGACAGGTACAGAGGGAGAGAGAGAAAGAGAGAGAGAGAAAGAGAGAGAGAGAGAGAGAGAGAAAGAGAAAGAGAAAGAGAAAGAGAGAGAGAAAGAGAGAGAGAGAGAACCGCAGGGAAGTGCAGGGGAGGAGAGATAAGCTCAAAGCCCCTCCAGCGAGAGCTGCAAACAGCAGCTTCAGCCCCACACGACCCCGTGTTAAAGCAGCGGGCAGAGCCGAGCTGCAAAACAGCACAAAGTGAGGAGAGAGAGAGAGAGGGAGAGAGGGAGGGAGAGAGAGAGAGGGAGAGAGAGAGAGCGAGGGAGAGAGGGAGAGAGGGAGAGAGAGGACAGTGAAGGAGCTCTGCAGAGAAAAACAATCATCGTTCTGTGAGCAGAGACCCACGCATGTCCAGAGATCATCAACAGTCTCTGAAACATTGACTTAGTTTGAATTTCACTCTGTGGATTTGGAGCGAGACGGTTTGAAGGATGGGAAGCAAAAAAGTGAGAACAAATATGAAGAATGTTACTTTTTTTTAAAAATTTTCCATAGATTACTCATCTTATGCATTTTTCACTGATGACAGTATCATATAAAATTGGAAACGTGTGCACACTGGTCCTTTGGTACACCCAGACACAGACGACTCAGCGCTCATCCAAAACAATGGCTTCATTCTTTCTCCGACTTGATTACTACATATTTTATGATCTCGCGCTTGCCAGTTCACCCAGACTATTCGGACGGCATCAATGAACACAACACTCTTTACCAACATGAGACTGTAGATGAGCTTCTATAGACAGTGTGTGGGGGCATTAGGTTCAAGTTAAAATGTATTCTGAGCTTTTTTTAAATTCGGGTTCACTGCTGCTGGCAAGCCGAGAAATAAGAAATAAATCTGGTGTGACTCGATTTGGTGACTCAAGAAATCCATTTTCATGAGCGCTTCCACGCAGCTCAAGAAGATTTTGTTACTTGAATTAAAGCTACTAAAAGAGAGATACTGCACTTTGCTATGTAAACATCTGAAACATTTGAAAAGCGTTAAATATAATAAGGAGTAAAATGACGTGTTTTTTGTTAAATCAGTAAGAAGCCTTCTATTTAGCTGGTTGGTACCGTCAGCCTTTGTTTCATGTTGCCCCTTTCAGACTGTTTCTTTTGCAGCTGGCTGTAACTACGCTCAGCCATCATCACATATTCGTTCATTCATTTCACAGAGGTGTAATATTGGTGTCCCAGTCTGTGAATTCACGTGCGTTTAAGCGTTGCAGAAACAGGAGCTCCACAGACTAGAATACGTAGCAGACAACAACAATGTCATTACGATACATTGATTCTGTCATTTTTATTTGACCTTTATTTAACCAGGTTGGTCCCATTGAGATTTAGGATCTCAAAGTGCACAAAGGGAGACAAGGAACAGCTTACTAAACATTTGACATTATAATTGGACCATCGACTGGATGAGTCGAATCCGGGAGTCTGTAGTCCAAGCAGATAAATGATACTGCAAGACAAACTTATCATGATATCTTATCACATGAAAACAGTTTTCACATCTGCACTCGGAGAATATCTCGATAAGTTCGTTCACACATGCTCCTCACAGCGGGACACTATTCCTGTCAGACGGGACACAAATAAAAAAAGAAGAAGAAGAAGAAGAAGCAGAGGACACAAAAGAGAGCTACACGATGCTATAAGTAAGTATGACTATTTGCCTTCCATCAATGCTATGTGTAGTTCGATGGAATTACAATATAGACAAAAGGGTTTTCTGAAACCCTGTTTTGAAAACAAAACACTGCGGGCCAGAAACTGAAACAATGAGTAAGAAAATGCTCGTACGCTCGGGGCAAGTGCAGAGTTGGTCAATAATTCTCTGTTTTTAAATCAATTATTAATACAAAATTAATGATCAACTCTGCTTCCAACTAAAATAATTACCAGTCTGACCTCTTTCATTTTCTTCTCTCTTTTTTCCCTGGCAGTCTTTCCTTGAGGCAACCATTGATCCGTGCAATAATTAACCCTGTATATCCTCTTAATGAGCACGTGGAGAAAGAAAGTTTCAAAGTAAAAAAAAAAAACTGTCTCAGAAATGTTCAAATGCATCAGAATTTCTTCAGCTGTTGATCTCTGCAGCACTGACAGCTGATCATTTCCATATCCGTCCTCACAGTCTTAATCACCCACCAGTGAAAACAGAGAAAATTTAACAGGATCATCTTTTGTTCCTGCATTGACCCGGCTGCCACACAACACACAACACACAACACACAACACACAACACACAACACACAACACACAACACACAACACACAACACACAGCTTGTGACAATCAAAAAGTGCTCATTATACCTCATATTCATACAGCTGCTGTCTGTGCATACCGCTTCCATCCCACACACTCCCTCATCTCATCTTTGGTCCGCCTGCCAAGTCCCCCCCCCCACCCCGCCCCTTCGCCTGATGATTACCATAGCAACAACAACAACACCCCCCCCCCCCAGCTCCACAATGCCAGGATGACAGTGCTCCGTGCCCACTCTCAGGCACAACTCAAGAGCTCTGACAAAACCCTCACAAGCTCACACAGAAACAGGCTGATCTGTGACGACGGACGGCCAAGTTTGCAGTCAAATTAAATTGGCTGTGAATTAATGAAGTTTGGAAAGGTTCAGCTTCAGAAAGTGTGTTCAGAACTTTTCTTTAGCGTGCTTGAGAAGTTTGCAGATGGAGGCTGAACCAATATGTGAGCCAACGACTCAAACAGAGACAAATATCATATCATGTGCTGGATGAACTCCGAGGCTGAGTCTGTACTGTAAGCCTCGATGCTCGTACAGTCGACTGTAAATGATACACTTTGAAATGTCCTCATCCAGCAGTGATAAAAGAGAAACAAAAGCCCAACTTCACAACTGGCACAAAGCGGCGCACACTCCAAGTGTGTAGACTTGGTTATCATTTCCACACCCACTTTGTTTAGTGGCGTCTTTCTGAGATCAAGGAAGCGGTTTTATCAGGACGGATGTCTTGGCGGTAAATGATATCTAACAGAAAAAATGATACATAGCATCAATCACTATTCTTTCCATAAAAGGTATTAACAGGCCCTTAGAGTCTGCAGATACAACAAAGACCATGTTAGCTAAAGGGGGATTGATTCACTTCAGTATCTGGACTTTTATTGGACATTTTTAAAAAGTCGTTTTTCCACCCTCTGATTGATAATAATCATTGAGATGTTTTTTTTTTCTTCTTGTCAAAATGTATCCGAAAAACAGCAGTAATTCCAGCAAGTAATTAACCAACACTATGCACTAAATGTTTTGCATTTCAATACAAAATCGACTCAGGACCCAAGAATCGTGATACAAATCAAATTAGGAAAAAGGTTCATTGAAGAAGCCACACACCGAAGCTTTTAGCCAACATCAGCACGCCATTGTATTTACTTGCCGGCATTGCCTTATTATCCCTGTGTCTCATGGGATTGGTGTTAAATCTAAAGGACTTTGGTCTTAAACCAAGGTACGGAAAAACATCAGCAGCTTCGAAACTAGCTAGCTCTGAACACCTGGAACATGTCGAAGCTAACATGTCAGCATAAGACATCTTTTGAGCTTTTGGGATCCTTTTCTAGCCGAATTGAGCAGCGTCTGGTTTATTGAGCGGACAGCAGAGAGCAGATGAGAGTTGAGATATCATTGTTCTGTGCTTTTAGAGCCGTCACAGGAGATTAACGGTGAGTGATGAGAAAAGACTTTAATCTTCCCCTGGAAGATTTACTTGAACAATCCTTTCAAAACTAAGGGCTCTGCTCTTCGTGCTGCTTTCCCTACATGTATCATTCTCCGGTTTGCATATATGTTAAAAGTTCGGCGAGCATTTCAGCCTCATGTTTTATTTTGAGTCTAATGCACAACAACAGTGTTCTGCTGATTGGAAATCCAACGCTGACTGTAATCGCCTCTCGTTCCCTCTTTTGTTCTACCACTCTTAGCTTGTTTTTGTCAGCATTAATCAGTCTTGCGTTTTCCCGTGACTCCTATCTTAATACCTGGATTTGTTGTTTGCGTTAAGGAGAAAAGTGTGCTTCCTGCTCAAAAATAAAATCCCTGTGTACCACGAAGCATCGCCCACCCCTAATCCCACCCAAAAAATATTATTACCCTGACATGGCAATAAACCTGAGTACATATTGAACATGGTGTTCAGGACGCAGATGGAGACTCAATCATGTCTTTTGGCCGGAAAGCGCATTTCTGATCCCAGAAGGGATGCCAGATAAAAACTGAGCCTGGTAAAAGAAAAAACGCAGATCCCTATCACAGTGCCTGTAAAGACTTCCAGGCTTTTATAGTAATTCCTTTAAACTAAATGGATTAATGCCAAGTCATCATATGGCTGTGATGTGTTTTTAAGGACTACAGGTAAAATCTTGTTTAATGTACGTGTGCCATTTCTTCTGTTATGAACATAGACTGTATTTAAAATGGTCTCCACCTCCTCCCGTTTTTACATTTTGCACATTTGAAGCGCGATGTAAAAATAAACTGAAGGACTGGCATAATTAACCATTAACATAATGGACTTCCACTTAGAGAAACACACAATTAAAACGACCAGTTTAACAGCAGAGAGTCCTCAGGTTGGTACAGCACACAGCAGATCTTCAGCATCAAATAACTCTAATTGAAAACTACAATTATTTAGTCGAAGGGAAAACTTGGTCATAATTCAGCAAGCTAGGAAATGAAATGATGTTTATGTTTTCTGACATCTGGTTACATGGAGAAGGCGGAGCTTATGACCTATACTGCAGCCAGTCAGTAATGGTAGGAGCTCCAGACGTTTTGGCTTCACTTGTAAGGAACCATCATGCTGTCTTTCTTTTTATTCAGGAGGATGGAAGCTGGACTAGTTTGAGATGAAAGGACACTGATTTGAATATTAAATTCATTATGTATTATTCTTTTAACATTTGCAATCGATTTGTGTATGTCAAGGGATGCCTTGAGTCGAAAGCACTGGTTGACAGTAGGAAAGACATCTGACCTCTTCACCTTTCTTGGTCGAACAAATCTTATAACATAGTGACAGGGTTGGAAACAAAAAGGGTATAAAATGAATTATCTCAGCCTCTGCCTGTCAATCAGATACCTCACGTCCTCCCTGCCTGTTGCAAGTGTGGACCGAGTGCAAGATGTGACTGCGCTGTGATGGAGGATAAGACTGATGGTAGGAGGAGAGGGGGGCGCAAGGTCGTGTCCTTTGTGGGAATCAGAAATAGACTCACAAGACCTGAATTTCAAATAGAACGGATACCCGCTGCTCATAAACGTGGAGGAACAATCTGAGGGAATATCACTCAGACTAAAGGAAGAAGTTGAATTAAACGAGCTGCTTTGAAGTGTGTACGTGGTAAGGCTAAGCTCACCTTGACCATGAAGTTGCCGTCATCCTCCGGTGTCACCATCACAACGGAGTCATGCAGCTTCTCCTCAAAGTGAACATGTGAGGGGGCTCCGGCAGCGGGGGGTTCCTCTGAGAAGCGCACGCCTCCCGTCTTCACACCACCTGAGAGAGAAAAGAAAAAAAGAGAGGAGAGTCACCGAAGGTGTGACTACACAAACACACTCAGGGGATCACTTTAAAGGGAGAAAATAAATACAATCACTTAAAGCTAGCCTGGTTAGCAGTTAGACTAGCTTATTTTGCACACATCCGCACTCCAGAAAATAGACTTCAGGAGAGTGGCTTTTGAGATTCTCCTGACCTGGCTGTTCACAGGCGGGCTGACTCCTGAGGCAACATCAACAAAAGAGTGGAGAACAAACATCATGCCGCTGTTTAATTTCGTGCACAGAGATGGTCGTGGTCGCATGCAGACACTCTATGCACCGTGCAGCAGTAACAGTAAAGAAGCGTCACTCCACCTCCTTTTGGCTTGAGGGGAATTCCCTGGAGAATATGCTGCAGCGTTTCATCAGTTTTTACCGTTTTCCAAGTTTTAAAAGGCTCCTTGTACCTCTAAGAAAATGTAAAGCCTTGAGTCAAACAAAAAGAGATGGCCTTGAAGTTGTTTCTTTATCCTCCTCTTTACCCTTCACAATAAAGGACATAACCGAGTCCTGTGTGCAGTCTCCACACAATCAGAGCCAAAAATCAAACAGTCCAGCAGGTTTAGCCTTACAAGCTACACATATTATTATTTCCTTGTCCTTCGATTCAGAGACTGTTTATTCTTCTCTTTAATAGACATTCAATCAAAGCGTGAGAGAATGGAAACCTTTTCTCCAAATAAGCCAAATCCAGCAAAAAATAAACAAGAAATCTGTGTGATGAGTGACTCTCTGCTAAAGTGGCTCTGGCTTTGTTTACTGTATATATCACTTTCCCAAGACCTCATAAGAGTGTAAAATGTGAAGAGAAGCTAAAACAACAAGAGATATATAAACAGTACAAAGGATGGGCTGTCCATCTCTGCTTTATCAACAACCTTTGAAATGTTTGGTTTATAAATCTGTTATAAAAGAGCAACAGGAAGTCAATCATCACTCACACTGGGAATCCATTTAACACAGAAACGACCCGAGAGGAGCTGCTAAATATGTGTCTGTGTGACAATGTGCCTTGGAGAACAGACAGGATGGTGTTGAATATGTTGAATATGGTAATTTCTTGGGCACCATGTGTCCTGTCACCATCTTTCCAATTATTCTCCTTTTAATCAGAAACTTGACTCCGAGCTGGAGCTTAGTTGGGTCGGCCAATATGACGGTTTGCAGACTATTTGAAGTTTTGTGAGAGAGTGAAGTAGACACCGGTGTGTAGTTCTGTTTTTCTAGGCGCTTAATCAACTTTCAAAATAAAAGCAGACATCAGCTATTTATTTAACTCAAAACATTGAGATAATGGCTTTTTACTTTGATCATCGTCCACTCAATCAGACGTAGCTTTAAAAATCATATTTTCTAAGATGTTGATGCCACTTCAAACTTGAGTCAGGTATCTTTGCCAACACGGCAGTCGGAAACATTTCATAACTTTGTCTCCTCAGTCTCCAAAAACCCCCAACTTTTGGTTGGTTTGAGTATGTCTCTGCTTTTTCATTTAAGATGTATTGGCAAAGACATTTCCCCGTCAAGTCAACATTTTTTTTTTTTTTCAAAGAGGATAAGTTGGAAGTTTTCTGCCAAGCAATGATGAGCAGACATTTGTGATTAATGATGAAGATAGCAGAGCTATCTGGTAATAATGCATCATATATGATGAGAATCAAACCAAGACCAACAGCTCATGAAACGTTGACATTTTGACTGAGATATGAGAAAGGATGCAAACCTGTTCAGCAATATCAAGGTTGTTCAAACTTCAGTGTTTTAAAGCTTGAAACATTTAGGAGCCAACTCTACAGTGTCTCACAGCTCCGATGATTTTAATTGATCGTATATGCTGAGTCAGTATGTCCTGGCATTACTTGAAGAATATGTCTTTACTGAGCCACATGGGGCCGGTACCATTAAACTTCCATACAGACGCTTATTAGACATTATAAAATCTTGCTGATCAGCAGTCTGGGTCCCTCTAATGAGTTCAGGAGTTACTTTAAGTGCCATAAGAGCATGATCACTGGGTTTTATAGGAAGGTGGAAATGAACACTGTGGCATATTAAAATGTTGTTTTATATCTAAAGATCGGCATACATAGGATGCAGCATTTTAATATTAGTAAGAATAGCAGGAAGTAACAGAACCTAAAGATTGTTTCCTGCGATGGCAGACAGCACAGTCGCTCCACAGCGCAGATACAACACAACAATAATCCCGTTAGGTTGATATCTAAAATGAGTTTTCTTATCAGACTCAGTACTTTAATGGAGACTAAATTTAATAAAAACATTACATACAACTGGATCACAAGATTTCCAGCACTTTGATTAAAGTGACATCCATTACAAATAAAGCTGAAAGTAGTAGCAGATAAATGCACGTCAGTCCGAGATTCTCTCGTCATAAATTTAACCATTTTAGTGCAAAGACGGTAACACACTTTTGATTGGCGCTGGCTCGATGTGAGAATGAGCTGTGATTGGTTTGTGTGTGTGTGTGTGTGTGTGTGTGTGTGTGTGTGTGTGTGTGAGAGATCAGAAGCAATGATTTAATCATCTAGCCGTCAGCTGAAACTATCAAAAAAAGAGTGCAAAGTCCTTCAGTTTGTCCAAGTGTCTGCTTGAGGCGGTCTCCAAGAGCACAGGAAGTCAGAAACACAGTACAGCCAAACAGCACATATTCACAGCTTAAATTAACATGATTACAAACTGGAACTGCTCTGATTAGTTATTGTCTTCACAGGAAAGAAAGTTTTTTTTTAATCCAGAAGGATTGAAAGTCTTTCCTACAGCTTAAAGTCGGATCATTCCAGCCACATAGGAAGCACCGACATTAATTATGCGTGTGAGGCGATGCTTTAATGAGAAGACACCTTAAAGGTTAACATTAAGAACAGACTATTCACTGCATGGGGCGGCCTTTCATTAAATCGATACATTAAAACAATGACTGTGTCTAGAGATCAGGCTGAAGCTGTAAGGTCATCATCATCATCACATGAACGTGTTATTTAAGGCGGCTAAAAGGAGGCTTTAAATCATCAAGTGGAGGAGTTCATAGGATCGGGCTCCTTGATTGTAATTACATGCACACGCTAAGCTGAACCCATTTCGAGCTGATGAGACGTCTACGTCTCAAAAGGCAATGAACTTTAAACTTGAAATTTAAATTACAATTAAAGCCAAAAGCTTTCAAAGGTTTCATTTTTAAGATCTCTTCTTTATTTCAAAGATTTGATTAAACATTGAAATTCAGCGCAGTTTTTCTGAAGGTTTTGGGAGGTTGATTACAAATGATTTATACAGCGTTTTTTTTTTTTTTTTTTTTTTTTTTTTTTAAAGATGTCCTTGTGTCTAAGTATGGCAGTCTGTCATATTATAAGTCAGTCTCTCAGGATTTAAGAGGTGAAAGTGTTATGAGTTTGGAGTATCGAACAAGAGGAGGCCAACTGAACTCAAATGTTAAAAATGATCGAGGAGGACTTCGGTGACTGAGCCACAACAATGAGTTTTATAGATGTTAAAAAAGACGGTGCACACAGTCGTCCTTATTGTGCAGACACAGTGTGAATCTCTCCTCCTTTGTCGTCACTGTGATTTTGATTTTGTCCTGGAGCTGGGGCGTTTCTTGTTTGCGCACCAAAAGCATATTTGCTTTCACTTCCTTTCTTTTGTTTTTTTAATCTTTCCGCTCTTCTTTCTCTTTGTGTTTGATGTACCTGCCCTTTAACAAACAGCACCCAAGCACCAGTGAAGCTCTGAGCCAAGCTCCTGTTTGTGGCTCATTATTACAATACTCCGGCCTTTACGCTGGCTCGGATAATCTCAGACAAAGCCAAGGCAGGGACACAAACACACACACTTAGCTGCTCAATAGTAGCACAACAATTACCACACACAGGCATGTACGCACACACACACACACACACACACACACACACACACACACACACACACACACACACACACACACACACACACACACACACACACACACACACACACACACACACACACACACACACACACACACACACGAAAAAACTAAAGATCACTACGCACGTGTGCACGCACATGCATGCCCCACTGAACTGGCTTATTTCAGATTAATCTCCAACCTCTGTCCCTCCTCTAATCTGTCTGTCATATCTGCTTGAATGCTAAATGTGCTCCGTTAGCTTAGCAGCCTCTTCTGAGAGCTCTGCTGAAAACAAAAACAACTATTGGATGTTTCTGCAGGATGAACAGCTCATTTGAACCAAAGAGAAGTCCCACATTTGGTTTCAATAAGTTGCAGTAACTACAGATTTAAATATTTAAATACGACGCCATCGTCTGCAAGTGATCAGGATGTGTAAACCGGCTGATATTTCACTATGGGAATGTTTTTTCCCCAAACGTAGTGACTCATCTGTCCTTCCAGTAAAAGTAGCAAGCTCCTCCAGTACATAATCAACAACACACACCTGGGACTCGACCATTTGTTAGACAAAAGGCTTTTATGTTTTAGTACACAGCTTGCAATCCTCGCAGTAAGATTGCTCACATCCATCTCTGTCGACCTCTCCTTCTAATGCATCGCTTCTTAAAGACAACACGGTCAGCTATATTCACAAACGTTTTACAGCTCAAGGAAACACTGTTAAATCTATGGACTTAGGACTTGGTGATAAAACCACCAAAAGGGGATCATGATGAAGTTTATGCCGATAACAATAGATGGATAGATATGTTATTGATCCCGAGGGAAATTCAAGTGATTCACTCAGGACACTCTTCAGTCAATGTGCAGATCAAACGGCAAAAATGCTGCTTTTACAAAGCACACAAAGTAAATGCAAACATCACTCGCCCACTTCAATGCATTGTTCGAGATCCAGCTGAAGAATGTGTTTGTGTTTATGTAAAAGAGATAATAACGTGAATTTATGAGTGTGAAAGCAAACAGTGAAAGTTAAAAGGACACAATCTATTGTGAGAGGAGTCAGCCCTTCCACACGGCATGTTTCCTTCACGGGGAAAAAAATGGAACTCCCCGTCGGGGAATCGAACCCCGGTCTTCCGCGTGACAGGCGGAGATACTGTCCACTATACTAACGAGGAAGAGATGAGAGGAGTAGCTGTGTGGAATCTAAAGTATTTACTACGGCGCGCTGACAGCCAGTCATTATTCAGCTCTGCAGCGGTCTTTGAAAGTACACAGACCACCTGTTGTTTAGCCGGAGGGGCGTCCCAAACGGCTGTGTGGGCGTGTCTTAAAAACCACCCACTTCTCTGAGCAAAGCAAATGCAGCACAAGAATGGAAACTTGGCTGGCTGCTGCCTTTTGGACAGAGAAACTAGCACTTTCATTCAACACGTTCTCTTCATGTCTAAGGATAGTTAGGTCATTTTATGATCTAAATCACTAGGAATAGTACGTATTGCTCCTTTAAGCAACAAACAGAATTCTTATAAATAAGATTTGACTTTCCCCAATGTAGCAAAGCTTTCCTTTCATGTTAAAGAGAAAACAAACACTCATATGACATTTCGTTCCATCCCAGACAAGCGAAAAACACTTCTTCCTTATTTTAATGTCGTCAACAGGAAGTCGATATGGCCTCCCACTGGACTGCCCTTCATTTAGTGACCTTATCAAAGAACAATGGCCTGCAGAGTGGTCCTTCTTACCCCAGGAGCAGAACAAACGCATTTAGTGTTGACAAAGACCAGATGAGTCGTTTCAAACCATCCCCCAGGTCTCGCTCTCATTCAAGGTTTTTATTTAGCCTTTCCTGCTTTTGAGGAAATAAATGTGCTTGCCTTCACAGAAATCTGTTGTAAAGCTGCTTGGCTAGAAGCCAACATGCTATTTCCCAAGAACCCCAATGCAAAGGACAAATCAATATGAATTTAAATTCAATTGATTTACCTTCCTGGAGAGCCCTTGGGGTGATTCTTGGTGACAATCTCAATGAAACATATTATATCGTCATTTCTTAACCAGGTATTTTTGCAACTGTTAAGAGAAGTTAGAGTGAACAGAAAGGATTAAGGAAGTTTAATTCACCTACAGCAGATTATAGGATACAGTTTCATAACAATTTGATCACTTCCTGGTTGAGTACAAGGTTTTCTTATTCTAGGTACAGGACGTAATCCATCCTTTGCACTCCTGAGTCCATTGTGAACTATATGTGACTTTGCATTGTATTATTATTCGTGGAAATCATGGCTACCAAACTAGAAAAAACAACTGGATTATTTCTGATTACGATAAACCTTTAACCCTAATGTCAAAAAGCAGAAACGGAAAAATCAAATGGAGAAGACGCTGAAGAATATCTGGATTCATGCTTCTGTGGGGAACTTTCGGTTTGGCGCCCCCTGTGGACAAAGTTGGTACACCTAATTGCTTGCTAATTTTTTTTGTTAACCCAAATTCCTGATTTGTAGCAAAAGCTTAAAAAACAAACCAAAACAAGCTGCAGACATCCAGTCATCGTTTCACCCAAATCTACCTTAGGAGTCTAATTGCACAAATACATGGGCAACATTAAGCGCATGAAATACTCCAATGAATTGATACAATTCAAACAGTGTACAATTTTTGATGATTAAAAACAATAATGACCCAATATTGGTTGTCTTGGACTTATACAACATGTTTTGCCCTGCTATCACACTAGGTATCCATATTGTTTGAATTTCTCTCATAATGTATAAAAGTTTAAAATGCTAGTACCGGACAACCCTGCATCAAGCATTGAAAAAATAAAAAGGAAAACTCACTCTTCTTTGCAGCAGCCATGTCCCAGGGATCGGTCCAGCACAGACTCACTCGGACACTCACTGTCACAGCCTCATCATGTCAGCAATCTGACCTCAGAACAACCCTGCAAAACACGCCAGGATGGAGGACACAGTGTGAGAGACCAAGTCAGCGAAATATAGAGAGAGCAGAGAGAGCCAGAGAGACTGTAGGCGTTGATGAGATCAACACTGAGAGATAAGGAGGAATACGGCTTGTACAGGAGAGAGAGAGAAAAATAACAAAGTGATAACGGTTCATCATCGTTAGCTTCCTGAGGTGTTTCTCTTTCTAAATGTCAGACCTCAGGTTAGCGGGTGTATCAGCTGACAGCTGTGCTGTAATAGTCCAGCCAGGAGAACTATAGACACCCGACAGAGAGTTCAATTAAAGGAAAACAACATAACGGGGTAAGAGGATTAGTCTGGGGTTGAGGCTTCTGTTTTTTAGCTTCACAAAGACAGAAAACATTAACACATCTCTGAGAGGCACTTCGAAATGATTTGTTACAAAAAAAAGAAGAATACTGGATATTTGTTTTGTCACAATCAGAAGGGCAAAGATGTTTTCACGAAAATGTCAAGCCATGCTGTTGTTTTGAAGATATGACAACCGTTAAGTGGCCCTACTAAATAAGAGATAGTTTCAATATCAAATGTTTGGAGGGGGTTTAGAAATGAAGCTTTCAGCCATGTTGTAGGAGTTTTATGTGATAAAACAGTTGGAAGCAAATTAGTTGAAAATGAATTCCCTTTCAACACATTGACTGATTAATGGACTAATGGCTGCAGCTTCAAATCACATTCTTTTGAGGCATCAGTGTTCAGTGTAAAAAGATTCTGCAGAGCTCTAACTTTTCCCTTGTTGCATAATCATGTCATGAAAATAGGAACTGGAGTTTGGTGAAATCCATTATAGTGAAAATCAGATTTCTTGACTTTGTTTTTCAAAATAGCACATGATCTATAACTGCCACATCCTCCCATAAAGCAAACATCTAGCACCTACATTTTTCCAATGGCTCAACTCTAAAGCTTATTTCCCCACATGCATTCCCAAACAGGAATTTCAGATGAACTGCCTCTGAAACGTTCCTGAATTAATTGTTTCTCTTAAAACATTCCAACGGTGCAAAGTCAAAGTGTTACTCAAATGTATTTGGTTATTTTTATTGGGGAGTGTTTCGATGTCCTATTAGGTATTTTTGTTAATTACTACGATGGAAACAAGAAGACAAGAAGAGATCAGTGCTAGAGTCTTAAATCGACCACTGAGAAAAGTTTGAATCAGAGGACGATCCACTTTTGACTGTTCCAAATATCAGAGCTGTTTTAGGCACTGAAATGGGTCGCTATGATTGGAAATCCACTGTAAACTGGTTTAAAAAACAGCAGTGTGCAGTAGTGTGAGAAGAGAAAGTAAAGTATTTTTTAATAATGGAGACTTTTTAAGTCTTTGCAAGTATAAATATGTTTCTATTAATGACAACACGGTATCTTCCTAACACTTATATAAAAACAGCTTGGTGTAGGACTCCCGTTTATAACACCACATTTGGTCTGATTTTTGAAGACATCACCTTTCTTGTAGTCATAAATAATTAGATTGCACTCCACAGTGCACAGCTGAGAACCTGGAACACATTCATGTCATTAAAAAGGGACCCAACAGGGCAAAACAGACAATTAGACAGGATTCAAACAAACACCCAGCTCGGCCAAACTAAATTGGAAGATAAAACACAGAAGAAAGATTAAAGCTATTATCACCCACACTTTCTGTTTGAGACATTTCTATGAAAAAGCAAACTGCATGAGATTGTGGACCACTCCTGAATGATTTTTGACAGTCAAACTCATTCTAACGTTAATAACTGAAGAGTGGGGAAACCCAACTTACACCTGGTGTTAAACTGCAGTCAGTTTTGGGCTTACCACATGGATACAAAAAATGCTCAGTTCATTTTAATGAGAAACACATCTGAAAGGTAGTCTAGCTCACATTCTGCCTTGATCATATGAAGGTGTAAACACTATCTGAATAACGTGGTTGGATCCATACCAACATCTCCACAATGCCCGACCCCAGTGCAAAGTTTTTTCTGGAGATCAGAGATATAAATGCAGGATATCGTGAATTGAGACTAAGTGGGCAATATTTTAATTCCAAGTTATCCTAATAACAAGTCAGCTTGAATTCAAATACAACATTTTTTATTGGGTATGAGTTCCCATGGATTCAGCTGTAACTCTACATTACAAACAGTGGGATGAACAGGATGCATAGGATGAGCAAAACAGGAGTGGACAAAAAAAAACGCTTACTATATGTATGCAGATGAGATAATCCAACAAAAATGTAGATGTCCAATGACCTTGTGTGCGGAAATGGAACTAGTTGCTTCGACATTTTCAGTCATTCATTGCACAGACTTGTTTCTTCTACTAACCTTGAATACAGACTGTCACTAGTAAGCACTGAATTTAATAAAAAAGCTCGCCCACCCTTTTCATATCCTGAATCCCTCCCGAGCTTTGTCACTGACAGCTCTTCCTCAGCTCTGAGCCCCAGCCGACAAATTAAAATTGCAGATGCCACAGACGGCAGCAACAGGTTCCCATCTCTCCTTTGAATTCAAGTGTTTGATATTTTAAGAGAGTGACTCGATCTCCGTGTGAACGAAGCTCACAGCAAGAACAACGTGAAACAAAACAGGAGCTGTAAAGTCAATACAGTCTCATTGTGCTATTAACTCAGCCTTACACCTATAGTAATAAGATACCAAAAAATGATCAACCAAATAATTATCAATAAAAATGGTTTACAACTCTTTTTAAGGCAAATGTGAATATTTTATTCTAGGAAAGTGAATATCTTTGAGATTTTAAAGAGGTCAATACATGTCCTCCCCTTATAAATTGTGATCAGCTTGTTTTGCTGGCCTTTAGAGAAATCAATCAATCAGGGGCAATAATGAGCAAAGTGCTGGAAGACTTAAAGAGAAGCCCCGGGTCACTATGAAGTTAATATAACATGTCAAGACTTGTTCTCAATTTCACCATTCAATAGGCTGCTGTGGATCATCTGGACTGTAACCCTAAACAACTTTATTCTGGTGTGAATACCATCATGTATCACATAATAAGTCAGCTATTTGTTTGTCTATTTACACTGTTTGACACTCTGCTTACACTTTGACAACATGTTTATCGATTTACTGCAGCTTAATCTAACTCTAAATATGTACAAATATTGGCAACAACAAAAAAAAAAAAACGTGCATTAGACTTTGATATTGTTGTTGTTGGACTTCACTTGCAGTGTTGAGGATACCAACACTACTGACTGCAGAAGCATATTACTATGGTCTTTTCCTTCACAACAATTGTGGCCAAATGCACGTTTTATTCAGCTGTTTTAACTGTTAAATTAGCTTATTATTTTCAAGCTAATAACATGGCCGAAACCGCCTTACTATGATATGACAAAATACAACAACACGCTAAAAGTTTATTTGGCAACAAACAACACAGAAGGCTGCACACTAAACTTACCAAATAATACTTAATATAGCTTTACTAACAGGTATCGTAGATAAAACAAAAATGCACATTTGAGCAGGCCGTGCAGAGTAGTCTAGAATAATCTTAAAAAGTTGCTTTGCACACATTAACATTAACCTGCAAACAATAATTTAGTTGGTTTTGTTTCCGTCGAGCTTACCTGAACTTTGTGCACGGCAGGTGAAGGTCATGCAAAGATAAACTTGCTCGTCGTTTTTGCTCGCCGTGAAAGAAGAGTTGTTTTGGTACCAGTGAGTCAGATACAAGGAGCAAAAAAAACCCACATGCACGTCCTTCTTATCTCTGTTGCACTTTCCCCCAATCGGACAATTTCCGCATTTGATCACGTGATTTCTCGTGATAACGTGTAATAACCTGTTTTAAACCCTGTTGCAAAAATCAAACAAACAAACAAACAAGGTGCTCTGCTGTTCACCAGAGACACCTGAGAGGCTGCTCTCTCCTCTGTGTTTCTGCACAGAGTCGTCTATCACCGCCGGGTGTAATGGAGCATTTGGCGCCGCGCTTCTACTGCTGGTGACATCACTTCTTTATTGTAATGTAATAGCGCCACCGCGTGGCTGCTTTGAGCAAGAAGAAGAAAAAAAACTGGCACCGACAAGCTTTAAAACTCAGAATTGTTTTTGAGCCATAATGCATAAAACATTTTGTCTCTTCCCCCAACTAATCCCCCAACTCACTGATTGAACTCAAATCCTGCAGAAGACTTTCTTAATACATAGTGAATAGTTGTTTATTTCATTCTCTGTATTATTTGTTCTTGCTTTGTGATGGAATAACCAGCGGTGCAATGTAACTCAAAACGCAGGCTATACTGCAGTTAATTTAAAGTAAATGTCCTTGACGTGAGATTGTCCACTCCCTCCTTTTACCTATTGACTGTATGATATAATATAATTTATTAGCCACTCTATGTTTCCACAATGAACACAATGTTGTTGTTGTTTTTAAAATAATCTCACTGCCTACTGACGAATATCTTAATCGGTGTAACAACGTGTGAATAAATATTTCATCAGCATATATTATTCATTATGTTGTTATAGAAGGATCATTAAAAAAATTAACATCAAACACAAAATCCAACATTTATTTTACATGTATGATGAGTTACGATACTTCCACAGTTTTTCCTACTGGAGTTATTCCTTCACTGGGCGATTGTTTCAACATGTAAATGTAAAAATAAATGACCTATAGCCTCGTTACTACGTTTAGTTTAGCTATCGGCCTCACAACTACATTTGCAATTATAAGAAGAAGCCTATTGTGAGACTCATAAAAATAAGAAATCAAATTAATTATTGTCAAGCGTCTTCAGTGTGGATAAAGTTTTGCACGATTGAATTATTCTCATTACCCATCAGCCCCCCCTTCCCCTCTATGGCCCCTTTCCCTTTGATGAGCCGACAAGTGGAGAAAAGTCCGTCGACGTCGGTCCAGGTGTTGCTCTTCGAAAGTTCGTTTAAAATTATTGTCAACTTGGCTACTTCATGCCTCAAAGATAAATACATGTACATGTGTCATGCGAGGCCCGTTTTGAGAAGTTTTGATGAGTTTTTTTGGCTTTTTTACTTGGACTTCAACTATCGACGTCACAGATGAGCACCTGAATTAGCAAGGAAGCTACGGGCTCGTTTTCACGGTAAGAGTGTGAATATCAAAGTAATTTTAATTATTGGTTACAGTTAAACGGTAACAGCACACATTAAGTGGTGAAATGGGTAATGACAGTGCACTTTTAATAATGTCGTGTTTTAAAAAAAGGCCTCGTTGTACCGCAGGTGTTAGCATTAGCATCAATTAACGATGATTGAGTGAGTTTGTAGAGTGATTACAAGTCAGGCGTTGACTCATTTTCTTGTTCATTTGCTGATTTATGTTGAAATTAAGATTAAATGGAGGGGATGGTGGTCAAAACTATGGATTTGGGTTCATGCACCTGGTTAATGGCGCACCGCCTTTTGGGATTTATTGTGAGTTTAAAGCCCAGCAAACGTGATGTTGTTTATTTGTTTTTAATTTGACCATTTTTTACTTTACTGATAAGGATTGAAGGTAAGTAGAAGTTAATTTTACTTGGTTATTATGACTGCCTGCTTTTTGTGTCAATTCCTGCGTTGTCGTGAGGCTTTTAAATTTGTAATACTGTTCCCATCATATTAAATATACACACCCTTTTTAAGGCCCAGATATATATTTTTTGTATACATTTAACATAAGGGTAAGCATGTTCAATCATAGCAGAACTACTCATTGACTAACAAATAAGCAATATCAAACCTCATTTCTATTTCCTTTGCTGAGAGATTACAGAACAAATATCACTCAAGTACCCCTAATTTTACTACATCTATGGCTAACATTTCTTTGCTTAGCTAAACTATTTATATATTTTCTGAATAAAATTGAACATATTTTTTAAATATTACACAAGCATAGATATAAAGATAAATTAAACATCACCAAGATAGATTAATGCATACATACATGTTTGCATTACCCACACAGATGTACTCCCTCTCGTCAAAAATTGTGTTCACATGACACAGCACATAATGGATAACAATGAAGATGTCTTACAGAGCCCAGTTCACATACAATACCTGACAGAAATATCCATAGATACCCCCACCCCCACCCCAGTACCCCTGCAGCTGTAAAGCACAAAGCTATAACAAGGTCCCTTTAACCTGAGTGTGCTGATCTTTCTCAGGAAGACTTCAGCGAAAAACTGAGATTAATAACACTAATAAAAGCAGCAGCATATTTATAATGATTTCATATCTTTCAATAATAATAATAATGAAACCATTGATTTATATAGTGCTTTGCTAAATACCCAAAGATGCTTCGACAAAAAAAAAAACAATCATGTAAGGGGAAAGGATGACTCAATTTATGTAGCTATGCTTGGCTCTTATGAATAAGATATGTTGGAGACTTGTATTGTCACAACATGACTCATAACTGACAACTGCCTGATTTTATTGAGTTATATAGTGAACAAAATTTACAAAAAAATTAAAAAGCATCCATCATTATAGAACTGTGTCCCGACATTAACAACAAAATAGCTTGGCCGTGGAAAGGTTGTAACGAATGTGGGAGGGGCTTTCCAGAGGAACTGCCTGTTTTTAAATCCCACCCCCACTCTACCATTCGTCAGCCCGGCTAGCTCAGTCGGTAGAGCATGAGACTCTTAATCTCAGGGTCGTGGGTTCGAGCCCCACGTTGGGCGCTACACTTTTTTTTTCATCTTGAGGTTATGTTGCTGCTATTGTATATGTCTTCTGTATTTTTGTTAGATTTAAACAAAGGACTTAAAATAGTTTTAATAGCTGGTATCTTTATTATCTATGATTTTATGATGATCATAATAGAATAGGTGCGTCCCTGGGTGGGCTTGAACCACCAACCTTTCGGTTAACAGCCGAACGCGCTAACCGATTGCGCCACAGAGACCTGATGCACTGTCACCCAACTCTCAAAAAAAAAAAAATCTGTGGTATATAGTACAGGTTAGCCCTGTTTCCACCAAGCGGCTCAGTTAGATTCATCTTGGTACAGCACTTATACGTCCTACTTTTTGGGACCCTTCTGTTGGGGTAACAAGAATCGTTCTGACCCTAAAAGGTGGAGTTAAACACTATGGTCCATCAATTGGATGAAAAGAATCATCACTTCCCGTGAGACAATGGCAAACAACCCCGCCGTGTTTAAATACACAGCCGATTGTTTACGTCTGTATTTCTCCTCGCAGCACACAGCCTTCTCTTAAATAAAGCTGGGTTGAGTTTTTTTAATAAAGAGCTACATGTCAGTGACAAAGTGGATGAACTGCTGGATGTCTTCATCGTTGGTTTTGTTTGTGTCACATTTTTCTTCTTAGTTGAATTTATTAGCGGGTTAGCTGTTAGCGATTAGCTGCTATAATGTGACGCTATTACGTAATTGACGCGGCTATCGGCATCCAGCTTGCATACCACCTACCAAAGAAGTCACGACTGGCTGTGGAAACGCAAACAGGATGAGGCTTTACCGAACCAAATTGTACAGATCTGTACCAGAGTGCTGTGTGGAAATGGGGCTTCTACAAAGAACATGGCGACTTAATAGATCCAATGTGTCTGGACTCATTATCTTCAGACTCTGTTTGAAGTTGTTATGTAATATGTAGGGATGGGTATGAACCACACAAATGTTTTGGCAAAAGAAAGGCTTTGATTATCCAACAGTTCTCTTGTGATATTCTGTAGGTAGCTGCTTGTTTTTAAACCCCTCCCCCAAATTTGTACACAGCAGCCCGGCTAGCTCAGTCGGTAGAGCATGAGACTCTTAATCTCAGGGTCGTGGGTTCGAGCCCCACGTTGGGCGCAAGTCTTTTTGAATGAGAAGCAGTGATTTTCAGTTTCCAAGCAGATGTATTGGGCACTTCGGACCTATTTCTAACACTTTGTATTTTCATATTAATAGACAACAATAAGGATGAATAAGCATGAGACTCTTAATCTCAGGGTCGTGGGTTCGAGCCCCACGTTGGGCGCAAGTCTTTTTGAATGGGAAGCAGTGATTTTCAGCCTCTAAGCAGATGTATTGGGCACTTCGGACCTATTTCTAACACTTTGTATTTTCATATTAATAGACAACAATAAGGCCGTTGAACTAATTTTAAAGTGTCTTGTCTTGCCCGTTCTTCAGGCTGTTAATGCTCATGTGAGGGGAAAATGGCTCATTACATTATCTTTATAAGTAGGGCCAAGAAAGAGACTAAAATGTGACACTAAGTTTTTTGAGGGTCTCGTGCTCTAACCACTATGGAGTCTATCGAACTATGATACACATGTCCCCCCACAGCAGTAAACCTATGCAGCTTGTGTCTGTTCAAATCTCCCCTTTGCTGAGCTCAAAGACCTTCACAATGTACTGTCATTTCAAAACTGGAACAAGCTGCATGAAGTCATTAGCTGGGACAAGAGATCTAAAATGCCACGCCCAACGTGGGGCTCGAACCCACGACCCTGAGATTAAGAGTCTCATGCTCTACCGACTGAGCTAGCCGGGCTATGACTGTCCCAATCCCCCTACTGAGACAACACATGTACGCTGGCAGGACTGAGTATGTCCCAACACCCACTGTTAAGCCTATACAAAAATAGAATCCTGATCCCCATGCAGTAACCTTGTCTCTGTGGCGCAATCGGTTAGCGCGTTCGGCTGTTAACCGAAAGGTTGGTGGTTCGAGCCCACCCAGGGACGAGTTCCTTTTTTTTTTTGCCCAGTAGCCTATCACCCACTTACCTGTTGTAACATTTTTTTGACCTTTCCTGAGTGAGTTCCTCCTACATCATTAGCGTAAAGACACAAGTGTATACATAAGTAAATGTGGAAATAAGTACTCGGAGAACTTATCTAATCTGTACGGTCAGGGGTAGATGGTCACCAGTTTCCGTAGTGTAGTGGTTATCACGTTCGCCTCACACGCGAAAGGTCCCCGGTTCGAGACCGGGCGGAAACAACTTTTCCACTTTTTGTGTTGTCTCTTAGCTGGAAGGTCAAGGGTTGGATAAAGTAGGGTTGACAACATAGCCTTCAACCTACACTAGCCGCTAAACTAGTTTGTTTGAGTTTCTGAGTGGAGGGTTTGTTCGAGCTGTTGACGATGATTTAAGATCTTTGGAGAATGATTTTAAGAACAATCATCATCAGATTGAGACCGGGTGGAAACACATCTTGTCTTGTTCTTCTTTTACACGTTTTCCGTCCTTGATTATTTAGCAGTGTTTCATAAACAGTCATTAATCAATTCAAAGCTTTTGTTGAAGTCTCTTGTTTGAAGCTGCAGTTGTTGAGGGAAAAACTGGAAGACCAGACCAGAATGAAATCAGATTTTATCTTGAATGAATGAGGAGAACATTGTCAAACAGACTTGTGGATCATCTTAGATTTATTTAGCCATCGTCAAATAACATAACTACATCACAGACAATAGCTCAGACATGCTGTTGACCAGAACCTTGTGGTTACTGGCATCGTGCTCAGAATCTCACAATAGTTGACATGCTGGTGGACCAGGACTCTGCAGTCACTGGCCAAAGTATTCTTCTTCACAGTGTTCCTTATATTCTGATAGAAAGAGCCCACAAATTCTTGACTCTGTATAAGGCATGAAAACTCATCTTCTTGACTCTAATGTCTATGTTAAGCTAAATCTCTCAGACAACAACAGACACTTAGCTCCAAACCAAATATAACTCTACATAAGGCTGAATTAGTTATCGTTTTCTGATCGAAATCGCGATTTCAAAAAACGCGATCACGGGATCTCTAAAGCCACGGTTTTCGGCAGTGCTTCTCCTGACTGACCCAAGAGCTTTTGTCAACCAATTTACACTTACACGCCGTCTATTCTGCCCCTGCGTGTGTGTGTGACTTCTTTAGCCTGATACACAGCTCGAGACATCAAAACATAAGTTATTCATCTCATAATGTGCTAAACAACCGAAAAGTCTGCTAGCTTGATGATAACGTCTATGAGATTTTGAATAGGAATGCTAGCGGTTAGCATCCAGCCCCTGGCTACCTAAATCTATCCTGTGAGGGCAGAGGTAGGTGGTCACCAGTTTCCGTAGTGTAGTGGTTATCACGTTCGCCTAACACGCGAAAGGTCCCCGGTTCGAGACCGGGCGGAAACAGCTTTTTCCATTGTCTCGTAGCTGGAAGGTTCAAGGTTTGATTCCCGGGGATTGACAAAGTAGGATTTGACAACATAGCTTTCCACTAGCTGCTAAGCTATCCGGGTTTGTAAGTCCCCTTGTGCGTGTTTTTTTTCTTAGAGAACGGAGAGAAGAGACTTAGGTTCAAATTGAACAAACCAGAAGGTTTAAAAAAACAAGGAAATACAATGCAGATACCAAGGGCGTTTTCCCAGCTGGGGGTCTACCTCGCTGACTTGCAGGTCAGCTCCCAAAACCAGAGGATAGACCACTACACTACAGAAACTGGTGACCACCTACCTCTGCCTCAGAAAGTGTCGGTATACAAAGTTTCACATAGTTTCGCCCCTTTTTCTCCGTTTTGCAAAAGTTTCACATAGTTTCGCCCCTTTTTCTCCGTTTTGCAAAACGGAGAAAAAGGGGCGAAACTATGTGAAACTTTGTATACCGACACTTTCTGGTTTTGCAAAACGGAGAAAAAGGGGCGAAACTATGTGAAACTTTGTATACCGACACTTTCTGAGGCAGAGGTAGGTGGTCACCAGTTTCCGTAGTGTAGTGGTTATCACGTTCGCCTCACACGCGAAAGGTCCCCGGTTCGAGACCGGGCGGAAACAGCTTTTCCACTTTTTGTGTTGTCTCTTAGCTGGAAGGTCATGGGTTGGATAAAGTAGGGTTGACAACATAGCCTTCAACCTATACTAGCCGCTAAACTAGTTTGTTTGAGTTTCTGAGTGGAGGGTTTGTTTGAGCTGTTGACGATGATTTAAGATCTTTGGAGAATGATTTTAAGAACAATCATCAGATTGAGACCGGGTGGAAACACATGTTGTCTTGTTCTTCTTTTACACGTTTCTTTTCTAAACTTTGTGGTAAGACTGTTTTTGTAAAGTCAAACTAGACTTTGGTCCGGGGAAAAAAAAAAAAAAGATACGATTGAGTACTTAGATCAATAATTCAATTAATTTTAAAAAAGAAACTGCAGAAGTACAGATTTTTATTTTTGATAAAATGCGCTAAAATTGGACCTGACCGGAAGGAACCAATCTTCGCAGCGAGTGCACCGGGGGCGTTAAAAAAGACGTACACACAACTAAAGTTTGACAGCAGAGGCAGACACGCAGGTTAAGACGGCAAAACTAAAAAGAAATAAAACCACAAACTAACTGTGCAAAGTGGAGACTCTACAAAACAAACCGAAGAGGCAGCCGGTTTTTCACCTAAACCTAACCTAAACCGAAACCTTTCTAAACTTAAAGTGAAGTAGCCGAAGGCTAAAAACTCATGAACAGAACTGAACTTCAAAATAAAGGAATTGAAAGGAAAACGTTTGAGTGGAGTCCAGTCCTTTGGATGGAGGATCAGTCCCTTTTCAAGTTGGGAAGCACAGAAGAGAAACTTGACAGTTTTCCATCCTTGATTATTTAGCAGTGTGTCATAAACAGTCATTAATCAATTCAAAGTTTTTGTTGAAGTCTCTTGTTTGAAGCTGCAGTTGTTGAGGGAAAAACTGGAGGACCAGACCAGAATGAAATCAGATTTTATCTTGAATGAATGAGGAGAACATTGTCAAACAGACTTGTGGATCATCTTAGATTTATTTAGCCATCGTCAAATAACATAACTACATCACAGACAATAGCTCAGACATGCTGTTGACCAGAACCTTGTGGTTACTGGCATCGTGCTCAGAATCTCACAATAGTTGACATGCTGGTGGACCAGGACTCTGCAGTCACTGGCCAAAGTATTCTTCTTCACAGTGTTCCTTATATTCTGATAGAAAGAGCCCACAAATTCTTGACTTTGTATAAGGCATGAAAACTCATCTCCTTGACTCTAATGTCGAACATCTATGTTAAGCTAAATCTCTCAGACAACAACAGACACTTAGCTCCAAACCAAATATAACTCTACATAAGGCTGAATGATTTATCGTTTTCTGATCGAAATCGCGATTTCGAAAAACACGATCACGGGATCTCTAAAGCCGCGGTTTTTGGCAGTGCTTCTCCTGACTGACCCAGGAGCTTTTGTCAACCAATTTACACTTACACGCCGTCTATTCTGCCCCTGCGTGTGTGTGTGACTTCTTTAGCCTGATACACAGCTCGAGACATCAAAACATAAGTTATTCATCTCATAATGTGCTAAACAACCGAAAAGTCTGCTAGCTTGATGATAACGTCTATGAGATTTTGAATAGGAATTCTAGCGGTTAGCATCGCGAATGTGTCAATTGTTGTCTCAGGTTGTAACTTTATTAAACATACTCTAGAGATACAATCTGAAAATGAAATTACGCTCACAGGCAAATGTTTCGGCCGTATAGCTTGAAGAAAATATGGAGACATTGTTGGCTTCTCTTGTTGCATAACTACTGTGAACTAAGTCAACTACGGCAACCCCAAAGGCACAAAATATATCAACACTTAAGACCAGACTTCTGTCAAACTGACACTAAAACCAAGAACATCACACCGTCTGAGTGTTTCGTCTTAATAAATACATTTGAAATTAATTATTCTCTACAAATAAATAAACTTATGATATTACATGTATCATCCAGTAATAATAGATCCCTAGACCTTGATAAGTCAGTCATCTGTCAGCATGTGAATGTGGAGCCGACCCGAAAAGGTGGAGCTAAACACTGCAGTTTGTTGATTGGTCGAAAGAATTGTCACTTCCCGTGTTACGTCGGTAAACAGAACTCCGCCGTGTTTAAACCATTGACTGTAGTAAACAGCTGATTGTTTACGTCTGTATTTCTCGCCGCACACAGCCTTCTCTGAAACAAAGCTGGATGAGTTTTGTAACAAAGAGTCACATGCCAATGACAAAGTGGATGAACTGCTGGATGTCTTCCAGCGCTGGTTTTGTTTGTGTAGCGTTTTTCTCCTTTGTTGATTTTATTAGTTAGCGGTTAGCTGCTATCATATGACGCTATTTACATAGCCGCTATCGTCATCCGGCTGAGACGCCGTCTACCAAATAGGGCACGGGTGGCTGTAGAACGGCAAATTGGATCAGGCTTAAGCTTTTCAGTACCGTTATTTGGCAAACATATTCTTTGCCAGAATTAGAATGTAGCCTAATCAGATATTTAGCGCACCGTATAGAAACCCGTGTGCATATTAAGCACGTCTATTAAATGTAGATTTTTGCACGGCCTAAGTCAAGCCGTGCAATAATTTCAAGGCCGTGTTGTTTTTTAAATAGGCTGTGTAAAAAGCGGTTTCAAAGCAGGCTACCTAAATCTATCCTGTGAGGGCAGAGGTAGGTGGTCACCAGTTTCCGTAGTGTAGTGGTTATCACGTTCGCCTAACACGCGAAAGGTCCCCGGTTCGAGACCGGGCGGAAACAGCTTTTTCCGTTGTCTCTTAGCTGGAAGGTTCAGGGTTTGATTCCCGGGGATTGACAAAGTAAGATTTGACAACATAGCTTTCCACTAGCTGCTAAGCTAGCCGGTTTTTTAAGTCACCCTGTGCGTGTTGGTTTTCTTAGAGAACGGAGAGAAGAGACTCAGGTTCAAATTGAACAACCAGAAGGTTTAAAAAAACAAGGAAATACAATGCAGATACCAAGGGCGTTTTCCCAGCTGGGAGTCTACCTCGCTGACTTGCAGGTCAGCTCCCAAAACCAGAGGATAGACCACAAATGTTAAAAGTCACAGTTTTATATACAGTAGTTGCAGTAAGGTGCCTCCTCTGAAATGTTCGTGTCCTGTCTCAGCAGAAGTTTTGGCAAAGGTCACATATGAAATGTCCCACTAGTCTTGTAACTTACTTAAAAAAATACAGATTGTGCTTAAAAACATTGTGTGTTATTTTAAGTTACTTTCTTTCACTTGGTTGTTCAGTTAGGAGGAACTAGTATTTAAGTTAGGCTTTTGTGGGTTATACAGGTTTGACAGAGGCAGTATTTTAAAGTTATAGACTGGTATAGTAATGACGTATTTTTGTAGGCCAACCCGAAAAAATAGCGCTGGTGGTTCCTCCGAAAATTCGCCTATGGGATTTTTGCATTGGATTTTGGATCATTGCAGAAAATAAGCTCTGTGTCAAACACAGGTTTCTGACGCGTTGTTGTTTTGTTTAGCGGGATAATCTTTACAGATGAACATCATTTATATGAAGTTTGAAGAGTTAATGCAGCCGAGAGAAGTAAAAAGCTAACGTTATGCGCTAGCGAACTACACTGCGGTCGATTTATAAAGACGTCACGACCTAATCAGTGGATTTGACAAGATAGCTAAATGTTAGCTTAATAAGTTGTTTATTAACCTAATATTTGAAGAGCACTGAAAACATGACTATAGGCTGTAAGGTGGATTGGGCAGAGAGTTCCCGGCGTGATGACGTTGAATGTCTGCGACAACCACTGTAGTTTCAGTTAGCTACTCGTTAGCAACCACCGTTTAAAGTTTGCGTAAAATATTTAAAAGTCACAAGTGGGGTTTTAGGTAACGTAGTTTTTCTCGTCTAACAAGACGTCAACATCTCTTCAGCTTGTGTTAACCACAGACCTTATTTCAGGCGTCTAAACACAAACCCATTCAAAATCCCCATTGACTTTTAGAGTTAGGAACCCATGGCGCTAAAATGCTACCTCACTTCCTGGTTTTAGGACTCAAAACTACACCTACACGTCTATAGTAGATGACTCTAAATGTAACAAAAATGGGCCTGTTTCGTGAAAATCTTTTAGATTTTGCTAAATGGAACGAAATGGGCCGGTTTTGCAAAAATCTTTCCAGTTTTGCAAAACGGAGCAAAAGGGGCAGTTTCTTTATTAAAATTGGGGCGAAACTATGTGAAACTTTGTATACCGACACTTTCTGGTTTTGCAAAATGGGCCTGTTTTGTGAAAAATCTTTTAGGTTTTGCAAAACGGAACGAAAAGGGCCGGTTTAGCGAAAAAGTTTGAGGTTTTGCAAAACGGAGCGAAACATTCTACGCCAACACTTCCTTGTCTCGTGCACTTATCTAATCTGTGAGGTCAGAGATAAGTGGTCACCAGTTTCCGTAGTGTAGTGGTTATCACGTTCGCCTAACACGCGAAAGGTCCCCGGTTCGAGACCGGGCGGAAACAGCTTTTCCACTTTTTGTGTGAAATCAGACCGAATGATGAAGAATGAAATCAGACTGTATCTGCAATGCCTGAATTGACGACGAAGAACTAAACATCTGCTGTGAAATACTCTGACTCTGTTTTCTGCTGTCTCAGTGTAAATGGATACTCAACTTCTCAGATGCACACAGAGCAGTTATCTAGTGTGTGAGGTCAATAGTTGGAGTCATCAGTTTCCGTAGTGTAGTGGTTATCACGTTCGCCTAACACGCGAAAGGTCCCCGGTTCGAGACCGGGCGGAAACAGCTTTTTCCACTTTTTCCGTTGTCTCTTTGCTGGAACGTTAGATGTGTAAATAAATAATGTTAGAAATAAGCATATGTGGAAATAAATGTAAGATGTTTCATTTTTTTATTTACCAGTTTTAATTATTAATTCACACACTTAATTATTTATTTATAATTCTATTTATTTATTCAGACATTTAGTTATTTATTCGTGTATTTATTCTTTTTTTATTATTTATTTATTTGTGTATTTATTGTTTTATTCCAGTGTTTATTTATAAATTTATTTATTGATACATTTATACTTTGTCAGTTATTTTCAACTGTAGAGTGTAGTTTCTTCAAAAAGGGTTTTAAAGGCAGACGTGTCTTTTGCCGACAGACCCGTGTACTGAGTGGTTCTGTTTGCGACCTTCTTCGTGGTTTTTCTAGAGATCAAAAGGGAGTGTGTCGTCCCTGGGTGGGCTCGAACCACCAACCTTTCGGTTAACAGCCGAACGCGCTAACCGATTGCGCCACAGAGACGATGTTGGGATGAGTGTGTGTTCAGTAACATGTTGTGTGTGTGCTCTGCAACAGTGGGGGATGGGAAAATACTTAGCAGAGCCACAGAAGGCTCTTGGTTATTCTCTATTTCAAGACCCCGTGAGGTACTCTCAAGCACTCTGTCAGGCAGGTTTAAGGATATTGAGGAAAAAGTAAAAGACAACCACAGCTGGTCTTTTGTATGATGTAACAAACACAACAGATAATTGTTTTAAATAACAAACAAAAGGGAGTCTAATGGGACACAAAGCAAGACATGCAGAGAAGCTCAGCTAAGTCGTCACATTTAAAGAAAAGGGTGCCTGGTCAAGATTGGACTGTTCAACATTTTAAGTCAATTGGTACTGCCATAATAGCAGTTTAAGGTGGGATGTTTTAACAGTTGCCAAGCCTCGGCTGCGATGTGTTACACAGGGAGTTGAAATAGTGGGGCGGTTTCCCCTGATCCACCATTGGAGTAACAGAGGCATAAAGGGGGTAGGAGGCAAAAAATAAACTTTGAGCCGGCTGGATGGAGCATTGCTTGGTGTTTGCATGCCTGAGTGCATGTGTATGTAGTGCTCCCATTGTGTACAAGCTGTGACTTTAATGCTTCTGCAAAGCCGTGACAAATTCACATACTGGAACACCCATATTAACCCTCTGAGGTCCAAGGCACCGCATCATGGATAAAAAAATGTGGATATGATGAGATGAGATTTATATTTATATCAACTTTATTGTCATTACACATATACAAGTATAGGGTAACGAAATGAGGTTTGGCATCTCACCAGAAGTGCAAATTAGCAGAAAGTGCAAGAATTCGTTCTATGTACAGTGGTTACAAAATTTACAGATGTGGTTAAAGAAAAGTGAATTATTAGGTATATGTGGCTGGATGGATTATTGGGATGCTATAAATATAAGTAAATGCTATAAATATAAGTGTATACAGAGGATTAAATATACAGATTAAGGTGCAGAGAAAATTCTTATACTAGTGTACAGATAATATTCAGAATATGTACATATTATACAGATCGATAATTTACTGTGGTGATATGAACATACTATAATACAATAATGTGTGTGTGACCAGGAGGAGTGGTGGGGGGATGATGTATGGGGTGGAGTTGCTGGGTTTATAGTCACTGATGGCCTGGATGCCCTGCCACATGCGTCTGGGGTCGGAGTTGGAGAAGTGTTCCTCTACCTTCAGCTTGTAGCAGTGCTTGGCCTTGATGATGCCCCTCCTATGGTTTGCCCTGGACACGCTGTAGGCCATTGCGTCACCTGATCTAAAGGCGGTGTTGCGGGCCTTCAGCAGGAGACGCACCTCCTTGTTCATCCAACGCTGCATGGCAGAGATAATAAATAGATAATAATAATTATAGTTTGATACACTTAAACAAGTATTTATTTAATCTTTTTTTTATTTCTATGGTTACTCCTGCATTTAATTGGTTGTACTACTAAACAATAGGTTTGTTTGTCGTTCTCAGTGTTTTAGCCCTTGAAAAAAAGATTTCTCCGAATCCAGAATCCAAATTACCTGCCCAGGTATATTCACCTGTGCAGAACATGACTCAGCATGGAAAGATACTAAATGAAAACTACGACAGGAAACAGTTTCAGTTTAAAATGTCAACACTTTTGTCACTCACAGGCTGTCTGCTGAGGGGGCTGCTCGCTGAGCTGCTACCAACATTGTTAAAATTGAAACCTTTTTAGCCTCTGTGAACACTTTCCTATGCTGGAGATAACCTGAGTTTACTTTCACTGTCTTTTGTGCGCAGCAGTTTCACTTGTTGTTTTCCCTTTTAAAAAAGACGTGCTCTTATCCAGTGGCAGCTCTTTGTGCTGAAGTTAGCATTTAGCAGGGTGTGGACACATGCTACAAAAACGTGCATACTTAGTCGTCACTTTGTCTTCAGTGGGATCGGCAGTTTTATATGAGGGACAAAAATAACATAAGTAGATAAAAATAAAAAAAGTGCTGGAATAAATTTGGTATTTCTATATTTTTTAGTTTGATACATTTAAGTAAATATTAATCTCTCTATTTATTTGATCACATCTTTTTAATTTCTATGGTTATTCCTGCATTTATGTGGTTTTACTCATATACAGTAGGGTTGTTTGTTGCCCTCAGTGTTTTAGCCCTTGAAAAAAAGGTTTCTCCCCGTCGGGGAATCGAACCCCGGTCTTCCGCGTGACAGGCGGAGATACTGTCCACTATACTAACGAGGACTTGTGCGCAGTGAGCATTGTAGTGGGATTTCGATCGTCACACTGTTCTTTTCAGCTTACAAAAACATGTAATGTTTACAGTTTGTTTGAGCTCTTTCAGTGTGTTTACACCTCGATCTGATCTATCCCATTTTCTTTCAGACCTCACCAGGTTGCAACATTGGGTTTCTGAAATCAGGATATAATGTTTACATGCAACTACAAAAACGGGATAATTAAAATCCCAATAAAATGGGATTTTAAAACCAGGATACTCAACTCCATGTGAACGCACTCAGTGAACATTTTAACACAGATACACACAGAGCACTTGTTTAAATTGTGAGGTTAAAGGTAGATGGTCACCAGTTTCCGTAGTGTAGTGGTTATCACGTTCGCCTCACACGCGAAAGGTCCCCGGTTCGAAACCGGGCGGAAACAGCTTTTCACCTTTTTTCCTCTTAGCTGGAAGCTCTAGGGTTCAAACCCTAGAGGTAGATGGGTAGAGCCATCATGCTAAAATGCTAACTCACTTCAGGGTTTTAGGACTCATTCCTGTGCTAGTTTATTCCGCTTCAAACATCTGTAAGCCCGCCAACCCATAAAAAGGGCACACCGATGCTGCTCGAGGCCCCAAAGCAGCAGCCTAAAATGTTCACATTTTGCAATGACGGTAGGAAACCTTCCTCAGGGTGCCCCATCTGACAGCACTCATTCTGGTTGCCAGAAAAAAAAACTGTTCTCAGTAAGTTTAATTCACAACACAACCTTCTGTTTCTCTTATTTAATTTATTCCACATGATTGTCATAAGTATTTTATAAAACGGTGGCCGCTACATTAATATACTGTAGACACAGGCCAACATGCATCAAGGCACCAATTTCTATCAAATAAAATAAAACAATTTCCATCACTACTCATCACATGATATCACTTAGTACAGCATTTAAATTTAGGTCAAGGAAAACCTTTTCTTTTACAATTATCCACAAACTGTTAGAGACAGTAATGACTAACGGTACATGTGGCTGATGTCATAATTAACAGTACTCAAATAGTTAGCATGAAAAGTTTCTAAACATGGTGTTTGACATGATTGGAAAATGTAGTGCAAATAAACAGTATGTTGTCTAAAAGTAAGGTCTATTTTAAATCAGCAACGCTCACTGGCTATGATTTTGTAATTACATGGCTGCCACCATAATTAAAAAAATCAAAAACCATTTTCAGTCCATTAAAAACTATATCTAGTCAGGGTCTACAGTAGCTACAGAAATTGAGAAAAAACATTTCAGTTCTGACTTCAAGCCTCAAATAACACTGGAAGTACTATAAACACAGGGTCAAATATGAGGTCTGTATCGGATCACAAGGCTTGGAGTGTAGATGATTTCAAAGGAACTGGCTGTACGTGTCTGATCACACCAGTCCTAATTCTCAGGTCCTAGCTGTGACTCTTTCAGTTCCTGTCCCTGATCCCCGTCCGATGCTCCGTTCTGTGCTGACGTGTTCTGATCCTTCTTTGAAGTGTTCAGGGCCAGCTGCATAGCCCACACGCTCAGAGGCCGCATGTATGCCAGGGAACGGTAGATGCCCTTCTCACAGTAAGCTTCAGGAGTCTGAAAGGCCATGCCCAGCCTCTCCCAAACAGTCCGATAACATCCCTCTGCTGTGCGCATACCTTCTTCATGCATACCCTAAGAGAGAGGGAAGAACAGAATTAGTAGCATCAATAACCTGTCAGCTGTTAAATTGCAATGACCCCCCCAAAAAAATGTTTAATCCCATTTTCTTTACTTTGTTAGTAGAATTTACTCAAAGATAAAAATATATTGGTTTTAGTTTATTATGCAATAATTAAGTTAGTCGTCCATGATTCAGACGGGCGCAAACAAACTATTGGTGTGAAAACGCCTTAAGGCTTTGGGAAACATGTCCACAGAAAGGCACATGCCCAGAAAAACGTTTGTCTTGTGAAATTGCACGACTTCTGAGGCTCACATTTTCAGGTTAAAAAAAAATTAAATTCTGGGCTGAAAGGCAGAAACATACTGAGTGCACAATGAAATAACATTTTATGGTAGTGACGAGATTCAGCACTTTTTTTTGATCCATACATACACACACACACTCTTACCTCATGGATCATAGTGGCAGCCAGTCCATACACCACTCCAATCCAGACCTCGTCTGACTGAACACTGGAACGGTCTACCACTCCTTCAGGACGCATGCCGTTAACTGCCCCCATCTGACCCCTAGCAAAGCTCATCACATTCAAGTCGAACACAGATTTAAGAGCGCTCTGGATTTTATCTTTTGGAAAAGCCTGCAGAGAGATAAAAGTGTTGTTGAGACCACAAAGATTTGAACATTTTCCTGATCTGAAAACTTTTGTAAATGTTTGTGTAGTTTGCAGGTTTTCGCTTAAACTCACCTGGTATTCTCCCTCTCCAAGACCAGAGGCTCTCAGGAACCAGTGACCAGCACACTGATCAGACATGACACTGTTAGAAAGGTCTCTCCCACTGCTGTCATAGTTATAGTATTTGCCTGAATGTGAAAGATACAAAGTGAAGATGAGAACTGTTCAGTCATGAATTGGTTACAAAAATACTTTAAAAAGTGCTTTCACACGTGAACAAAGTCATGACAAACTGTGCGAGAACACAGCAGGATATAATCAGGAGAATTCACCTCAAGCGCGTGTAAAGGGGTGGTGAGGTTTATTCCCTGCGATCATTATACGACGACAGACTGTATGCACATAACTGCTACGATCTCCGCTCACATTATTTAACTGCTGCGTTACGTTTTTTGTTCGTCTGTGTTCTTCTCCACTCTTCTGTTGCTAATGTGATTAGAAAACCACACAGCCTTAATAAAAAATAATGTCATTATAGCCTTGTAGAGCCGACTATTTTGCTTCGTCCGCACTACCATTTTGTTGGATTTTGTTTCACACCATTTCTTGCCTCGGGTGTCTCCCTACTCTTACTTGGTACTGACCCGCAGAGTCTCGCACTGTGAGGTGCGAGTGTGAACAACCAGATCAGGAGGATTTCAGGGGCAGTCGTCTTGAAAGTCTTTAGACATTTTTTTAGGAGTGCATACTGTATGTACAAAAAAAAAAAAAAAAAAGCGTATGCGTACCGTTCCACAGCAGTTTATCAAAAGCAGCGCTGCCTCTGTCCAGGATGTCCCTGTAGCGTTGGTATGTCTCCTCGCTGTCCACCAGTCGAGCCATCTTGCACATGACACACAGGGACGCCAGCCACAGCCCGCCACAATACGCACTGTGAAATACAAACCAACCTCACGTCTTTTATCCCAATCAGACATATTTTCATCAGACCTGGCTGAGGTTGAGCCAATCAAATCTATTTCTGTTACAGTGGCTGATCTTACACAAAGTAATCATGTCGTGGCTTTTTGTGTTGAATGTATCAAATCTTCAAGAAAACTGGACTTTAGTTCAAGTCCCAAACAAGCTACAATTGTTGGCTATTAAATGCCATCATGCCATATCTCTGGTGGTTAAGTTCACTTATGGATTTCATGTTGGAGCTAGCCAACTAGCTTAGCTGCCCACTGCTATGTCACAAGTATCGTCGCTCTGATTGGTTCTAGCGTTCCAGAGGCGTTTTGTTCAGTGGCCGTTAAAATGGGCTTTAAACCATTCATACAGATCTTTCTCTATGTGTCATTTCAATGTATAAAATCCTTTCCCTACCTTGGTCCAGTGACTGTCCAACCGTCATAAGTCTGGTCTGCATAGCCAGAGTTCTCTATCAGTCCATCTCCGTCCAGGTCAAACTTCATCTCTGACTCCATCACCGCCTGGAAGAAAAATCAGAATGCCACGTTTGAGAGAAATCTTCTGCAATACTTCTATGAAGACTCCTGATCACAATACTTTTAAGCCTACGTAGCTCAGTACTACCTGGCAGACTGGCCACATGTCTCGGAGGTACTGCATGTCCTGTGTGAGATGAAAGTCCCTGTAGACCTGCAGGACGAACTTCAGGTTCAGGTCCTTCCAGTCTGCAGTGTCGTGGATAAGGTAGGCGTTCACCCTCTGCCAGGGCTCGTCATCTGGGGACACAGTCATTGTGGTTTTTTTGGCTGCTTGTACAATAGGCATCACTTCCTTCAAGGTCATAATGAATACCACGTCTCGTACCTGGGTCTCCGATGTCGTGAGGCACCACGTTTTTGGCCTTTACAGGAGAGTGAAGGCCACTCATCAGGTGAAGCCTCTCTGTGGGGTCGACACTGACCACGCTGCCGGCTGAGAACAGATTGATGTTGTGAAACTTCACTTTTTTTTTTCTTCAGACACATGAGACACGTTTGAATTATTGATTAAAAACAGCTTAAATAACAGCATTTCACTTACCTATATCATACTGCAAACTCAAGGCCAGTTTGGGCCACAGCATGATGAGAGCAAAGGAGGCGTAGAAGTGCACGTCGTATGTGTTGTACATTCTGTACTCCTGACCTGAGAAATAACCAAAGTTTATAAATGTCAATCACAGATAAAAATATGTTTGTGCTTTCATTGATCTGGGTTTTTTAAAATTGTTTTAAGCCTCAAAACGTTGTTTGTACTTATAGTCAGGAAGTGTCATCTCCTTCATTTCATTGTATTGTTATCTTGCTCATCCGTATAATCACAATACATCTTGGTCATACTTGTAATTTACCAGAGGTTTACCCAAGCTGTAAACTATAGTGCTGATTGTATTGTTGCATGCTTCTTTATATATGTCGATGTTGTGCACTTCCTGTCAGCACCTGTGCGTCTGATCAGACTTAAAGCTGTTTCTTTTCACTCAGTGACTTTGGTTCAAGGTTCAAGGTTCAAGGTTCTTTATTGTCAATTCCAAAATATGTCAGACATACAGTGAAATCGAAATTACGTTTCCCCCCTCCCCACGGTGCAATGTAGATAAAAAAGGTACGGTAAATTAAATAAAACAAAGTAAAAAAGATAAATAATATTTACAATAATAAACCTAAATGTGCAAAAAGTACAAAGTTAAATAAAATGGAGTATAATTGGAGTATAAAATGGAGTATAGTTTCCTCCTTTCAGAGTCTGGCTTGTGTTCTTACTCTCTGATCTACGTCGCTTTGGATAATAGCTCCGGCTCGCTGAATAGTTAGAATTTCAGGTCTGTTTTTTTTTTTTTATCAGCACCAAAACTAAAGCATACGAGTGACTTTATATTCAGCACCTGACGCTCACACAGTTTTACCTTCCGACCACTCCTACAGCACATGCTGTGGTTTGAGAAGGAAAAAGTGATGCGTAACAATGACACTGAAACTGTCTGGTTCCTCATTTTAGCAGTGAGCAGTTTTCTGAACGTGTATTTAGGTCAAGCTTATGGGGTTGTTGTTTTTTTCCTTTCATTTGTTAGACAAACGGCCGACACTGAGCTCATATATAGACCTTACTCATATAGAAGTTGGTTTTATTGATATTTCACCGGCTTATTATTTTCTGATTGTGTTTCATATATGTCCAACATTTGAATGTGACTTTTAAAATATCTGGTTCGTTCCCAAATAAAGAAGACACTCATTTCAGAATCATATTAAACACAGAAATAGGAAAATAAATAAATAGAAGCTGAAACTGAAGGAACATTTTCATTTTTCAAATTAAAATCCTCCAAGTTTTTGAATCATTTCTCATTGTTCAGACTATTTGTTAGCTCTACCCCGCTCGTCCCTGTATCACTTACCTTCCAGGTAGGCGAATCGTCCGTACTCCTTGATGACATCAGGCTGAGCTGGAAGCCCCCCGTCCTTACTGCGGATGCCACCGCTGACATCAGCGTCCTCCGGCAGCTCCGTCCACACCGTCCCTCCGTCGGCCACAAAATACAACTCGTTAAACAGAGCCGACTTGTACCAGGGGGGGAGAGAACTGCAATGCACAAAGTGAAAGTATTATTTATCAACAAACCACAGTTTATCTCTAATTTCCCTTTGAGAGCCGTGAGCTACCTGTCCTGCAGGATGGGTCTCTGCCACTCCTCGATGCTCCTCTCCCAGCGTCTGTAGTTTGTGAGCGCGTAGTGACTGAGCGAGGGGGACGCGTCTGCTCGAGTACCAAAATAACGAGTGTATCTCCTGGAGAGAGAAACAAAAACGCATGCTCAGGACGACATCACAAATAAAGAGTCTTAGGTAGCATGATGAGGTCCATAAATGTGCTTTGGAATGAGACACCATCACTTTCTTGTTTGCTTTTAGAAAGGGTTTTTATTCTTCAGAGAAAATTGTTGGATTCCAGCTTGTGAAAGATCCATACAAATATCTCAAACTGCTACAAGAGGAAAATCCTTTATGTATGGATGGGTTGTTGTTTTTTCATTTGAGGGACACTTAAAACCAGGCGTTAAGTATCTTTTACTTTCACAAGCACTGTTAAGAGTTTTACTTTAGTGTTCCATGTACCTGATGTGCTCCCTCTCTCTTGAGCCGAAGGTGATTTTGGGCATATCCCAGGCCAGGCAGAACTCCATCGTGTTGTGACCCTGAGCCGACACGGAGCAGCCCACAGCCAACGCTGCCGCCACCTTCTCCCCTTTAAGCGATGGTGGGCTTGAGCCTGCGGAGGAAAAAACACAGATCGGAGGAAGAAAACCAAGAGGAGGTTAGTGAAGGATGTGAAGGGGGATCTTAAGTCTGTTTACAGCTGTGTGTGCTGTGTGATTCAATTGCAATCTTGATCTTACAAAAATGTGCATACACGTTTTTTTCCGTTGCACTTCCTCTTTCCACTTTTTTTTTACTGCTACACGTTGAGTCAAAAATTCATGAAGACATCTGTTCCACTGTGAATCTGCCTCATCCCTCCACAAACCTGTAGGAGAGTCCAGCCGTCCATCAGTGATGAGGTCGCTCCACAGGCCACTGCAGGTTCCTTTTGGACTGAACGCCGTCTGGTGACTGACCTCCCTGTCAGGCTGTTGATCCGTACACAAACACAAACAAACACTTTATAAATCCAAACGTTAATGCTCGTTAAAGCGTTTGGACTTTGTAACACTGTTTATTGCTGGTGAACTACTTGTTCTACAAAAACCTGGAAGCTGCTTAAATCAGAACATTGTGAATCAAACCTGCTCTCTGGCTGCGATGCACAGAGTGTAAGGATTCACTGGGGTGCAGTGGTGTAATAAGACCCCTGACACGGCCTCCCCCTCCTTCTCCTGGTGGAATGGTTCGTTCCAGTGTCCCCCGCTCTTGTCATCCTTGTGTCCCGACCCGTTGACCATGGTGAACATGATGGAGACCTCCAGAGCAAAGTCATTCTTGTTCTCTATGTCCCAAACAAACACAGCCACGGGGAGGCTCGAGTCCTGAGAGGAAGCAGATGAATGGTGGAAATACTTATAAAAGGAGCATTTTATCATATAATGTATATAATGTGTCTTTTACCACAACAACACAGCGTTTCCTAAGTACATAACAAAGTGCTGCAGACGTGTCTCAGGGTGTTTATATATTTTATTAATAAAAAAATAAAAAAAAGACCTAAAGGTTTGATGTTTAACTGCAGGAGAACAAAATGCTGAAAACAAGAAAATAGTTCATTGAGCTCTCTGTTTATTATGGTGCATTTAAAAAAAAATCTTAAACTTCAAAAATGTGCACTATGTCTTATGTCCAGCAGTCATTTTGACTTTTTGTACCCATGATGCTTCAGTCACCTTGTAGTCATGTGGGATGACGGGAGAGATCTGTCTGCAGGTTAGTGTCACATTCTGTCCCGGCAGGTGGTAGACGGTCCAGGCTCGGGGGTACAGGGCGTGGTAGAAGGCGTACTCTCCACAGTAACCCCAGTTCCAGCCTTGTAGTGTGGGCGGACGCTCGACAGAGAGCACCTGCTGGTAAACCGTTTGCCCCCCTCGCCGCAGACACACTGTAAACTAGGAAAGAGATAAGGACATGTGTAGTTTACATTTACATATGTTTACCCAGAATTCCCCTGGGGCCGTCCGAATCTAAAATTGCATCCAGCCAGCTCTGCAAGTAAGTTTAAAAGAACTACAGACAATGGAGCGAGTTTTTCCAGGATGAAACACGACTCTCTGCTGAGGGTGGGATCTGTTCTCTTATTCTCAGCTTGAGCACGACATAATGGTGACAAACAGCTGTTTAAATTACACAAGAACTGGACAGAACATCAGAGAACTAAATAGATCAATAAACGTAGACGGCCGACAAGGAGCGTTTGAGCTCTTGAAGCTTATATGAGACTTTGTCAGCCTCATAGAGCAGATATGCAAATCCTTCTGATCAGCTCAGTAAACCGTGAGCGACTTTGCAGGCTGCAGAAGTTATCGTTATACGTAAAAAGAAAACTATATTAAAAGCCAGATTGCATCCTTGAACTAAATCCTTTTGTGTCTCAGTCTATTTAGGATCCTGTTTACCTGGTTTGCTGTGACTGTTTTGTAGTGGTACATTCCAGGGTTGAGCTGCCATCTGCAGAACTCTCCCCTCCAGCCCCGGGTGATGGTTCCTCCTCCGATACCGCCGAGTGGAGCACCTATGAATTATGGGAACACAAGATGAGCTTGTTACGATACCCGAATTGGAAACTTTGATCCCAGGCCTGCATCGATACCACGAGGGCAACAAAATACTTAAAATATTGAGGCTAACTCCTGCACCAAGTCTTAAATGCATAAATACTCTGGCAACACGCAAGATAACAAAGACTTTCTAAGTCATCTCTGACACTTTAAGAAATCAGCTCTGGTTACCCTGAAACCACTTTAAAAAGAACTTTGTAAACTCAAGAGGTCAAGTGAGGTTTTTTTCCCAAGATTTGACTGAATTATACATCGAATTACACAAATATTCCACAACACCCTGAGAAATTACTAAACGGGTTATCCCTCTGATATTCAGCCTGCAATCGTGAAAATTTTGAAAGAACGACCCAAACTCACCGTATATTTGGCGTAAGGGCTGAGCACGAAACATATCGATGAATGGAGCTTTTTTTTCCACCTGCGTCTTCTTGTACCACCATTTCAGATACCTGAATGAACACACGTGAAGAATACAGTCTCTGGTTAGCTTTCAGTTATTAAGTCATGAGTCTGAGGGTCATGAATAGAGACACTTTTAAAGATACTTTATCATCAACCAATTAAGCATGTATGCTGTGAAAAGGCATCTTTTTATCTCGCTTGCTCTTTTGTAATTTGAGCCAAGAACTGGAATGAATTGTCAATTTGCACTCACACTCACTCACACTCACACACACACTCACACACTCACACACTGATACAGAGACACAACGGAGGGAATTGTGCTACAGCTTAAAGGAAGCACTTGTAAGGTGAAGTGAATAGAATTCAAAGTGGCCGCTTTCCACTTTATCAGACTAATGTATTCTGTAGGCCTGTTTGTAATGTTTTGTGTTTTTATATAACCAGAGGGAGAGAAAATAAAATAATAATAAATAAATACTATACATTAAAAATATATCAGACTAATGTTATCATTGTGTGTTTGGGTGTGTCACGCCAGGGTTGTACCATGAAAGCTTAATCAGGCTACGTTACGGCTCCTTGAGGCTCTGAGGACAAAGGTTGAAGTCAGTAATCAGTTTTAATGCTCAGATCCCTGACTGTGAATATTCAGCTCCAGGGTGTCGGAGCAAACCCACAGAGGACTTCTGATGTGTGCGTCTGATTCACTTTTTAAACGTCCATCTCTACCGTTACACATCATCGCTGGTTTTCTCCACGACGAGGAGTTCATTTCTCGAGTTTCAGAGAAAACAGCCAAATCAACTCCTTATCAGGGATCAGGTTTACTTCCTGGTCTTTCTGTGGCCTTGGCAGATTTGTTTGGATTGACTGTCTGAGATTAAATCTGTGAACTCACTTTGAGGAGATTCACCCACATGCCTTTTCCCTGAATCCTAGCAGTTTATTCAGTCATTTATTTTTTGATGGTAGCTGAAACAGAGGAGCTGGAAACTGAAAATCCCTGTAGCTCATTAACTTGGCAATATCTGTTCAGAAGTGAAACTAAGGCTTTGTGACCTGGTTTGGCTCCCAAATAATGAATAACATATTCATCACAACAGGCCTTCTGCTCTTTGTGAAGAAAATTCTGTGCAACTAAAAAAAACACAGTACATCACATGTTACTGCTGGGACCAACAATAACTTCACAGAAAGCAGATCTAACAATGGTCTTAGAGGACATGAATGGGAGGGAGTTATTTGAGGCTACGTCAGGTTCCACTATTGTCACTGTTTGGGTGTTGTGCTCATCAGGTGGAATGCAAACAATGGTGCCGAGCCTGAGAGCACAATTGTTTGCACTCTGTGTACAAGGCAAGTATGCTAACTTGTACTTATTGACTTTTAGAACAAAAGCAGGAAGTGCAACCGAATGATATCTGCTCACAAACACATTTACAGCAGACTGAGGCAGAAGAAACTATATAGGAGATTTTGGATTTAATATCGGCATTGAGTCCAATATATTAAAAAAATTACGAATCAGATATTGGACTAACTGCAGCACATCACCGAAGTGTCCACCAACTGTCTCCATGACGACATTCAGACAAGATGGAACAGCTCCTTCTTTGGTAAATGGACTTGGACAAGGACACGTTGGACATCTGCAGGAGCTGGGGATTGAACCCCATTAGTGTCTGGTTCCACTGAAACCGATGTAAAAAATATTGGTTTCAGTATCGGTACATGTATCAGAAAGAATCTCATCAGAGCTCTCTCGAAGTGTCACTTCTGTGTTTATAAATAGCCACACTTTCAACTCCTTATGTTTTAAAATCAGACACGTTACTTTAGCTTCAAAGAAATGCTTGGTCGTCTTAAAAAGCATCCGCCCGTTTACAACCTAAATGTAGCTCAACTTTTTATAGAGTTCAAGATTCAAGCTTAATAACTAAATAATTTACAGTTTTTCTGTGGACTTTTCTGGCACCATGTGCACCTTTCCTCACACAGACCGGTCTCACTGTGGTGTAACAAGTTACTCTGTAGCAGACAGGGTTAGAGTTTAAGGTTTGTCTCCATCTCACTTCATGAACAGCCCTGTTCAAACACCTCTCCTGCTGCTGCTTTATGACTATCATGTTACACTGTGCAATAATTAACTAAGGTTGCCATGCAGGTGAAGCTACAAAGACACGGCTGGAATTTGCATTTATTGTTAGCTTAAGCTTACTGTATGTATGGCTCCTTTACAAAACATAACACGCCTTCCTTTGCAAACGTGAGAAATAATGAGAGGGACAAAGGTGATCAGGAAAGGAGGACAGTTAAAGTAAAACTGGTTATAATCAACACAAATAATTTAAACCTGAAAGGACGAGGTTATAGATCTAATGCCAAGGATTTGTGGGTCAAGCAAGCAACACTCTTAAGCTTGAAGTGATAACAGAGAAACTGTTGCAGGCAGAATGTTTATCAATGCGTCTCAGATATCAGTGCGGGAAAACAAAGCCGACCACATGTTGCAGTACAAGTTTCTTTTATCGCCGCAGGGTGACCTATAACTCATCAAGCTGTAAACATTAAAACTGTACAATCAGACAGATCGTGTTTGTGTTTGTGAGCCTTCACTGCTGGAGAAGATTTTGAATCCCTGTAAAAAGAAACAAACCGCAGCTTGAACTTAAAGCTGACCTAAAAAAGGAGCAGAAAGCTCTCGTACATCTCCCTTTCCACCATGACCACAAGCTGACTTTTTTACAAAGCATTCACAGAGGACACTGTGACGAGGCTAATTGGCTGGAACGGCTAGAAGAGGGAAGGAAGGGAACACCACTGTGTATCTTTCATCTGGACTTTATTGACTAAACAACATGCCACACCACCAACTTTGTGTTAATGCTGCTCCTACTGTCTGCTTACAGAAACAGACACTCGCTCATTGCTACAGATTACATTCAAAAGTTAACCGCTTTGCAGTATCCTGCAGGCTCGCTGCTATAAATGCTAAAATGTATATTTCTCCAACTCCAAATATAACTGTCATATGAGATATTTTACTGGAGTGTGAAGCATCGATCATCTAAAGGCTGAACGTCTCTCTCCTGTGTTAGTGGAGAAACATATAACTCATGTTGAAACCTCCCCAGGTGCTGCACCTTGGAAACACACGTGGTTTAGAAGGTATGGACATCAGGTTGCTATGTTGTATTGGCGGTGTAAACTGAGATTAGCGTGTGTAAATAAAGGGACAAATCTTAAAGCTGTGCTCAGATTGTTGAACATGTTGAAAACCTCTGATTTTGTGTTGTTTCACATGTTCATTTCCTGTACTTTGTGCAGGAAAATTCAAGTTATAATGATTACGAGTGGTTCGAAAGAAACTTCTAGACTCCTAACAAGTACCAAGGAAAGACGGGCAGAAAGTGAAATACAGAATCAGTAAGATGTCTGTGTTTGTTTTTGAGTCCTTAATAAGGATTAGCTCCACTATTCATCATGCATGCCCCCAGGTCATGCAGGTCCAGCTCAAAACCATTAATTAAATCCTAATTCAACTTATTTGAAGATCTCCCAATTTGCTTTTGATTCAGTCCGATGTTCCCTCCATCTGTTTTTAATCTGTTTATTTAATTCTCCACGCTTCCTCATTTAGAGAGGTTGTATTTCCCTATTATAAATGTTAGGAATGTTACCACACCCCTTATTACATTACTCCTTTAATCATTCAGGTATTTTGTTATTGACGGTGTGTGTTTTTCAGAGGCCAAATTAGGGGACGTCTTTGGAAGTCAGGGCAAACCTGCTCAATGTTTTTAATGTAGGGCTTTAGTTTAAACACAATTCTTGTCCCTATATATACACATACTGTAGGTGCTTGTGTGTGTGTGTTGCTTAAACTAAGTGACTAAACTTAACCCAACACTAGAAGATAGCCGAAGGTCTCACCTGATTCCGAGGCCGACATGCTCAAGAACGTTGGACAGTGAGACATCTTTGGCCTGAAATGGCTTCCTTTTCTCCTTGAACTCGTGTGCCAGACAGATCCGCCAACCCTCCTTGGGCACTCCATATCCCGCTTCTTCAGAGACATACCTGCTCATCAGGTCTGCAGTGGACTTCTCGCTCCAGTCTGAAGTCATCTCTGCAAAGATATGCAGCTAAAACTGAGTTTGAATAAGTGTACTGGAAAAAAGGAGGATAAATCCTTTTTGGAGCAGGTTTTACCGCCTTTAGTTAACAGTTAGTTTTCAGAAGGTAGCTGCATGAGGCTTTGAAGTGGATCACCAAGCAGAAAGAGTCTTTTTTCTTTGGTGTAAACCGGTTGTTCACTGACAACACTGAATACCTGCAGAGACAAAGCAGGGGGGGTAATAACTGGTCCTTCAGGTGGGAGGTCCGAGTGCCATTATATTTGTATTCACAGTCCACAAGTGCATAATATCCCTAACAGTTCAGGAGGTTCATATGCTAGGGGACATTTTGCATCACTCTCTAGATTCCTGTTTAGAGATGGCAGGACCCTTTTGCATGGAGTCCAGATCTGCCTGGTTGGAGGGATAGATGCCAGCTAAAAACCAGTCAGAAAGTATCAAGCATACCGATCCCATTTATTTAGTACCTAAGAAAAGACAAAACACAATGATACAATGATTAACAAGTGAGTATAAAGTGTGCCTGACGTCCATATAGGACGGCTGATATGCAAGAGGCGGCTTGCTGCAAAGCTGCAGACTGACACCTTAACCATTGATCATGTAACGCAAAGTACACTAGTCTTTGTTTAAAGTGCAGGATCAGTAGCTAACTTAATGAGCTTACTCGCAATTAAAAGGAAGGAGGGAAATTTTAGTTTAAATACCGGAGAGACGGCGTCATCCCCACTGCTGCTCAAATCCGGCTTCTGTCAGAACCAGAACCCTGCAGCAGCTCCTGCTACTAGCACGTCTTCTTAAACACTGATTCCCTCTTCACGTTCTTTCAGGTGACACTATTTTTCCGACTGTGTTAGGGGAATCCTCTCTTTTTCTGGTCATGGCATCCAAACCTCAGCTAAGATACTTAACTTGCATTCACTTAGAAACAGAAACACATATTATGCTGTTGGCGTTTAGCGGAGTTGAAATTGGCTACCAGCTTTTAACTGTATGGTGCCTGACAAGCATTACTGAGGGATATACTGAACCCTTTCATAGCGTACGGTCGCCGCTGAGCCTGTACCATTTGGCGTAAAAAAAAGGGGTGGTTAGTCATCTACGCAATTTAAATATTAATTTTAAAAGATAGATATGATATTTTTTATGGATATAGTAATACAAATACAATTAAATGGTGAGCTCTCTAGAAGTTAAGGTAAAAATAAGCCAACATTAAAGCAATGTGTAAATATTACGATTACGCTTTTCCACCTGTTACCATAGCAACATCCCACCTCGCCCTTAAATGTGCCACGGGACGTTTTTTTTAATGGCCGACCAAAAAAACATCCCCGAAAATATATATTTCTTTATTATTTCTGTTTTATGTGTTGTAAAGATTGAAATGGCTCAAATGGTGGTAATTAAATAACCTCGATGGACCATATAGATTCTTACGTCTATTCTACGTCTTTGTTTAGGTTATTATTTTCCCATGGTTAACGCATGGTTGTGCAGCAGCGGAAATGCAACAACTACGTGTGTTGTTTATACTGTAGCTGGAATGCTAAGCTAAAGAGTATAGCTATTCCCAGTTCCCCTGAAAAAAAGTCACATTGTGCTTTTTTTTTTTTTTTTTCAGTGTCAGTAGATAAGACAACATATCTGTATTCCCGTAGTAACATTTTGAACCAAGGTATGTGTTTATATTTTCTAATGTGAAGAAGTCATTACTGCATTATTATCTTACAGGACTCAAACTCAGCATTCAGATCTCCACTCAGGTGTTCTCTGTGTTTGTTATCTGACTCTACAGATGATCGAGGTGGTGGCCTCCATGGCCCGAGGTCCTGTGTTTCTCGCCGGGGAGCTCATGGAGTGTCTCATAACTTTCACTAACCCGATGTCTCATCTCTCCACCTCTGCCAGCAGGTCAAATACGGCTATTCTCATTGCTTATACATACTTTAGACATTACTCATTGATGATGCCGATTCCTGCCTCGAAATATGTTCTATTCTGTAAAAATCTACACAAAGAAGTACCATTAAAATTACATCAAGCCCGTAAGATTATTACCCACGGCCAAACTGTAAACATTCAATTCAGTTAAGACAGTGCAGCTATACTAAAAGTTTAACCAAAGATAAAGGGTTAACAAAAGAGTAAAGTGTCAAGATGTTAGTACAAAGTTAAAATGCAAAATTGCAAAGTTAGATACAAAGGACAGCGATCGGACTAAGATGTGAACAGACTTATATGCACGTGAACTTAAGTAAAAGAACTATATGTAAAAATAAGGTGTAAGTGGACAGTGATCGGACTGAAACTCTAAACCAACATATGCATATATACAGTATTGAATGCAGTAAACAGAACTATATTGCAGTAAATGAGAAATATGTATGTATATTTACCTATAGAGCTAAATGCAAGCAGGCAGAAAATAACTTAGATACAAGACAATTGTCCTCATGTGTTCAAATAAGGATGGAGGCCTTTCAAGTTAAAACAGCTTTTAACTTGAACTTATCTTGGTTTATTTCCAGTTACTTTCATTCAGTAGGAGATATTACAGCATTTAAACTTTGCACATGGGACCTGAAAACATTTTCTTGTAGAATTTCTGGCTTATTTTGTTCAAAATCATCTTGATAGTTTTGTATTGTCTCGCTGCATCTGTGTTACACAGGACATTTAAATCAATCAGCTTGCACGTCATGATCTGTAAATGCTTTTGCGTGACTCTTGTTTTCTTGAATGTGTTCTAGTGAAATGCTAGCGTGGGCCAGCGCTCAAATCCACTGCCAGTTTCACGCCAGTGAGAGCAGAGTGGCCCTGCCGGCTCAGGGCAACAAACAGGACGTCCAGGCTGAGAGCGACACTGTGCTCATTCCAAGCAGAGGTCAGTGGGGAAAGATGAACATCGCTACCTGTGACATGAGAACAATCAACAGGAAGAATTTGTGATTAACTGAATAAATAAGGAGGTTTTTGCTGCGCCAAAAAAAAAAAAATCTTCCAATTCCTTTTCTCCGCAGGAGAGCGAGGGCAGTGTGTGCTGGACACGCCACCCAAGATACTGTTCTGTGACCTGCGTCTGGACCCCGGGGAGAGTAAAACATGTATGTATGTGTGTCTGTATACACATGTAAAAAAAAAGGAGTTCCCTAAATGTCAGATGAGAAAATGATGCTGTCTTCATTAAGCTGTGACGAATGGATTTAAAGCAAGAAACGACAACCATATTCCTTAAACAACACCTTTTTATTACAGGCTTTTACATGACTTTGAGTTTTGTTTTGTTTTTACAAAACACTCATTAATAAACATTTGTTTCTGGATGTGATTCAAACGGTCCATAACGCTAACTCCGTCCCCTCAGATTCCTACAGTGAGATGGTTCCAGTAGATGGTCCTCCTAGTTTCCGTGGTCAGGCGGTGAAATACGTCTATAAACTAACCATCGGCTGCCAGCGAGTCAACTCTCCCATCAAACTCCTCAGAGTCCCTTTCAGAGTCTTGGTGCTGCAAGGTGAGAGGAACTTGTCTTAAAATACGTGTTTCAATTCTTCTTCAACATGACGGGACAGCGAGAGTAACAACCAGATACATGTTGGACCTTTTTCTCCGGGCACTTTAACTCTAAATTGTTGGGAAGAAAACCGATGAGCAGTAATGAATAAAGTGACTTAAACATGTAAACGCGACTGCTGACAAAATTTCTCCTGTAGGCATGCCAGAGCCTCCATTTCCCCAGGATGAGGAAGTATCCCCCTCAAACCCGTTTCTGGAGGAAGAGGAAGCGAGCCGCAGGGACGCTCGTCCCTTAGAGAGAGCTCTGGACATGCTGATGGTCAGCACCTCCCGACGCTGCCCACGTGAGTCACATCCTCTCTCACTTTAGTCTTTCTCATAGTTTCAAGGACTTTTTGAATATTTATAGTTGGGATGCAATATGTTTATACTACTTTATATCACTTTTTGAAGTTAAGTTTATTACATGAAGTAAAACTGCTCTGAATCACTGGCTGAATTGTTGAATCCCTGACATGAGTAGATTTGAGTAATCTACATACACACATATAATAGAAAGAAACAATCCATATGACTGTGAGAAATCAAATGTATAAAAATTTCAACAGCATCTTTGGAAATGCTGTAAAAAATAAATGCATATAAAACACATGAATCAGCTTTTCTGATTTTTTCTGTCTTTTTTTCCACATTTGACTTTTGTTTTGTTCTCTCTTTTTTTTTGTCCAGACATGTTTAATATTACCAACATGCGAGGAAAAGTTGCAAAGTTCTGCATGTTTAAGACCGTATACAGACTCGGGGAGGACATCATCGGCACCTTCAACTTCTCAGAGGGAGACATTCCCTGTTTGCAGGTAAAGTACGGGTTGTCTGGTTTCATTTCTTTGTTTTATCGAAACAATGTTTTACTCACAACTCCCCGTTTACCTGCTCCTTTGCATTCAAAGTATTCAGTGAGCCTTCAGAGCGAGGAGGAGATCCAGCAGCCTTACCAGCGGCGCCCCGGACAGCCTGTCAGCGTGACCGGACACGGCAGGCACATGGAGTCGTGCCTCCACACCGCCTCCAGTCACTTCTCTCTCCCCGTCCCTCTAAACGTCACACCGGGGTTCAGCACAGACACAGGTCAGTCAGCAGGCTGATACACACCGCTCTCTGTCTGGATCATCTGTCTGCCGTTATGAAGACAATAAATTTGAGGGTGCACATGTCCTTTATCCTTTGAGTGAAAAAATGTGACTCTTTAATTTCTAGGAATGTTATTAACTAATGTTTAATGAACCAAAAATGATTAGAAAAATAAATAAAATATTTAAAATAAATATGTTTAACTAGTTTTAACTGGAAACAAACTGTCTTCAAATATCAAAGTCTTGGAGTCTTCTTTTTGCCTGAAAATATTGGAAATCATTTTTTGGGACACAGAAAATCGACACATATTTAAAGATTTAGTGTGATTTCAACTCAAGAAGTATAATATTATCTCATATATGGATTCTTCTCTAAAATAACACTTGTTCTCATACACATCTTGCCTTGGAATAGTTGTGTTGTAAGTTGTCTTCAGTCTTGACGTCATATTTTGACAGAGCATTAGTTCATGGCAAACAGAAACGATAGTTAAAAGTACTGATTTAAAAAGATTTAACTGTTTTGTCGTAGTGTGTTTCATCAAATCTTAACTGTTAATCCTCCTTTTCTCTGGAGGAAATCCACTTCTCCCTGTTTTATTTGCAACACTGAAGAGTTACTGAGCCTCATGTTGGGTCCTTCTAATGATTGCGTCTGAGGACGCAGCTCCACACTATCTGTTTTGTATCAGTTTATGAACCTATGTTTAACTCTGCTTGTTCAGTGATCCTGAGGTGGCGACTTCACTTTGAATTCGTCACGGCTCGGGATCCAATGGAACCGCCCACTGTGCTGCAGAACCAATCGGAGGTCACAGTTTGGACCGGGGCGGAGAATGTCGACGTGGATACCTTCAGCTGGGATCTTCCAATCAAAGTCCTGCCCACCAACCCGGCCCTGGCATCCTCCATGTCCCACTTTACAGGGACCAACAGCATTAATATCTGACTCTGTGTGTGTGTGTGTGTGTGTGTGTGTGTGTGTGTGGGTGTGTGTGTGTGTGGGTGTGTGGGTGTGTGTGTGTTAATTTCACAAGAGGGAAATATTTCTTCTTTCCGGATGAGAAATTTAAGTACAAAGTTGAACCTTCCAGAAACAAATTCATGTTTCTTGTTGTTACCAACACTTCCGTTTAGCCGTTCTGAATTGTGCAGTTTGTCTAACTTAAAGTGTGAAGTTCTCATGCACAGAATATCTCCATGTTGTTGTTTTTTTTTTTTTTTAAATGTTTGAACTGTTTTTCTCTCAGCATGAGCAAACACTGAACTGAGATGTAAATACTACAAAATAAAACTTTATTGAAAGTGTCTTTTAAGGAAGGAATAGATGACGTGTTATTATATTCTTTAAATAAACAGTTTCTCTTCATAAACAGAGTTTTTTTTATTTCAGAGTTAAAGGGGTTACAGCAGAGAACAGGTCAGATCCAACACACACTGATGTATATATATTACTAAAGGTATATATTTGTTTATATGTACATTAACTAGAGTACAGGAAATAAATGGTATAAAGATGTCTCCAAACAACTTGTAGTAACATAATGTATGCAGCTTGTACATTTTAGTATGAAGCTTATAACGGACATTAAAGGACAAAAAGCATGCTATACTCTAATGTTTCATGTTGTCTTGGTTCCTAATGTCTTAAAAAAAAAGTTCCACTTTTACATTCTCTCAGACACTTCATTGGTGATACGATCCAAACATGACAGATGCAGAGTTATATTTAAGGAGAGTTTTTGTCTAACATGTAACTGATATTGAGCGAGAGCGAGGTTTCCCTCTGGAGGAGGAAGAGAGAGATGATGATGATGGTCCGAGAGTCTCTACCCCTCCAGATGTTGCTGCAGCTGCAGCTGCAGAGATCCGTGGCTCGGGTCCTTCATGTCCTCGCCTGGAGAGCAGGGCAGGCGAGGGTCTGCTGTCTGGACCAGGGACACTTTGCAGGTCACTGGCTCCACCCGAACCTGGCACCACGCAGGGAAGTCCACCGGCCGATGCAACCTGGAACGCAAGAGGCAGGGCATCAGATAGTTAGGGCTTACCTTTTTTTAAAGAACACTTATAGCTTAAATAAATGGGATCTATGTATCCATGACTAAGTGAAAAGGGTTTCAATGAGTTTCTTCTCTGGCTCAGATATGAGTCATTTTGTGTTGATCATACCCTGACTCTGTCTGCACATTCAACTGTAGCTTCTGTTGGTTGTCAACAAAAAAAAAAAAGTGTTTTAATGTTTCCTTTATGATACATGTTTTCAAAGTCCCCTTATCAATAGTAGAGCTTTGCATGCAGATGTTAGTCACAAAGAAATTAAAAAAAATGAAAAGGATTTAAAAATATTTAAATACAACTGCTGAAGCAATGGACTAAAGCAAAGTCCTCAGTTACTTTGACTTTACACTATTTGTGGTATTCCCTTCTACTTGGACATTTTAGGGGAAATATCTCAGTGTTCACTCCCCTCCATTCATGTCACGATAGAAACCAACTACGTACTCTGCAAACTATTAATCTGTATTAAGCATGTGATCAACTTTTATGTTGTAGTTTGTCTCAATTTTATCACACACAGGTACATTTTACTGCCACGACCTCAGTACAGTTTTGATTTCAGAACTTTTCAAAAGAGTCTTTTTTTTACATGCAACACTGCTGCAACTTTTACTTCAAATCAAAATTGTCTTCACTGCAACACAAATGTCCTGTTAAAGACAAACCGATGTAGATCGACCACTCTGAGGTCATCTTTTTTTATCTTCAGTGGTCACCTGGACACCAAACCTCACTGGGAGTTTGTGTACTCACGTCTCACAGCAGCCCACTCCTACAGGGTGCAGACAGGTACACTGCATACACGCGTTGTCCATCCAGGTTTCTCCCAGAGCGTACTGCCTCCCCTCGAACACACACAGGGCTGCAACAACATATCAAAACATGACAAATTAATGGAGGCATTGATTTTGATCCTCTTTAAAATACTCTTTTGGACTTTAAAGCGTTTCGGTCTCACCTCTGGAGTCAAAGTGGCACTCCATGGGTGCTGCAAGCCCTCCACTGCTCCACAGGAGAAACCCTGCAGCTGCAAGCACCCAGTTCACCCCTGTGAGATCCATCTTCATCTTCATCTGGTCTGTTCTGCCACTGGTTCCTCTCCTTCCTTCTGCTCCTTTATTTATACATCCCGAGGTCGGCGGTGGCGTGGAGGTGGGGTCAGCTCCGTCATGTGGCCCACACGCCGGCTGTAGAAGGTGGCGTCCACTGGGGAACGAGGAACAGGGTGTTCTGAGAGGAGGGGAGGGGGGTTTAGAATACAAGGTCTTGTATCTTGGCACAGATCTGGCACTCTGGAGATCACCTCGCTTTGCTTCAGTGGGCATGAACCTCCGAAGAGATAGAAACAATGACACATCCATGTGGTGACTAATAGAGGTGAGATGGAGGGCAGAGAAAGTGGGAAGGGATGGAATTATCAACCATGATTCATCACCGTTCAACCTCTCATTTGGTTATTTTGTCCTGGTCGTGGTCCAGAAACTGAGGATTTTAATAAAACACATGTAAAACATACAACAAATCACAGCACTATGACAGGATGAGTCATTATCTATATACAATGAATAAACTTGGGAAAGAAACATATGATTTACAAATGGTCTTATAAATGGGGCACAGGGAGTCCAAGGACCGTTTGATGAGGATAAAAAGGATTCCATAGAAGAATGACGTTCCTCAAAAAGACTTTGAGACTCTCCAACAAGAACTGACAATGTTGTTATCTGACGTTAAATAGTTAGGACACTAGTATATGTTTTAATAGGAGATCATATTGTAGCATCATACATCCAGTCTGTGATCTCAGCTGCGTCTCCAGGAATCCTGGGTTCCCTGAAAAGATCTGCGGTGGTAGGGCCACCACTTTCTCCTAAACTCGCACAAAATCACACCACCATCCTACAAGTCAGAAAATGTCTAAATATCAAATGTGACCTGACAGTGCATCACAGCACCACTGTGCCAACAAAACATTAGCTCATAGTCTTCCATTAGTTTGTGATCTGCAGTTCGAGGTATCAGATCATAGGAAAAATCTTTTTCACCCGGCACAGGAGGCCTCAGAGCCTCATAATGTGGTGTTTTATGTGCTTTTTTTGCACATACCGACCACCGTAGTAGCATCCATTATAGGTCCCACTTATCAGGGGAACCTGAATCAGGGGTGCTACTCTTTTCATTTGTATGACTCACACTTGCCTCTCTCAAGCTTTCATTTCAGAGTATGAAGACTTGATGCATTTCAAGCACTGCTGGCATTATTACAAGTGATACACAGGTGACAATATTTGATTCAATTCACTTCTTCCATAAGATCAGACTGTACGTGTTGACCTGACTTTACACTCAGATTTGACAACGCGTTGTCGTCATTGTTGATGAACAGGGTGGACCTCATCAAAACACAAGATGAGGATTTTCCTGTCACGCCTGTTGCCCTCCACGGATGTGCAGTTAATTGGTGACAAGTGTATTTGGCAGAACTTTCTTTTCCAATGTTCACAGGTTGTCATCATGTTTTTATCTTGAATACAGTAACACTTATCTTCCATCTTCCTCGAGGATGAACTGCACCCCGAGAGTCTTTCAAACTCATGCTTTAAAAACCTTCACCCTTTGATCAATTAATTCAAATATTTCTGAAACGAGAAACAGGATTACTTTTTAAGTAGATTACACATAAAAGAAATGTGATTCAGTCTTTTAGTGCAAAACTAATGTACAAAGTAAAAGAAACAATCAGTGCAAACGTCAGTCAGTGATAAATATAGTATGAATAATATAATAACTGTACATACTTAAATAACACAGACAGTACCTCATGTCATTTGTGATCAGACTGATGCATCTCAAGGTAGAGAACTATTGTTTTAATAAAGACCTTCATTAAAGCTAAAAGATTTATGTTTTGGAGTCATTCTTTTATTTAATAAAACTTTTAGTTTTCATAGAACTATTGGAGAATTAAACATTATGAGCCCTTTCAGATGAGAATTTTTTCCAAGGACCCCCTCATTATCGTAACATTAATAAGCACATATTAATGCAATGTATTCATGTACTATGTAATACTTTGCCGCGATATAATTAGACTGCATTTATACTTTTCAAATAAATCATTTTGTTAACTTTGGAAAAATGTTGCTTCTGAGGAGTGTTTTATTTATTTATTTATTTTCATCGTTGTGTATCACTATGAAGTGATAAACATGTCAGAGTTGATATATTGGCATAAAACTAAGGTGGGTCGGAATATTGGACAAACTAGCTGATTTTATTGGTTTATTGGCAAGTCACAGTATGTGGTGATAGTCACATTTTTTTTTGTAAATTATTCTGCAGACCCCCCAAGCTATGGTCTGTGTACCCCTGGGGATACTGGGACCCCACTTTGAGAATCACTGAATTAAATATGGATAAAACATTTAATGAAAGTTTCACCTAAAAAAAAAAAAAAAAAAAAAAACAAGATAAAAGTTTCGATTTTTTTTTTAGAAAAAATGTTGATGTGCGAAGTATTGGTCGTATTTGAGATGCATATTTTTAAAAGTTAAATGTACCTATTTAAAAGCGCAAACGTTAATCCAAAAACATTATTTTATAATCAGAAACTCAACAGAGACTCGTCAACGTTACACTATTAAATGTACTGTCCCTTTAAAACGTAAACCACTCAACCTTCTCCACTTCCTCTTCGGTTTAATCAGACTTGACAAATCAACACACGATACAATGATCGCACGCTCCGCTTACTCCATAGATATGCGTTTACTCGAGCCCTAGTACATCCGCATTTGGCTACTTTTGCCTGGCTGTACATTTCGGTTGGCTGCTGTGTTGTTGTGTAGCTTATCAAAAACATCAAAATCATGCCCGGTGAGACAACCGTTAAAATAATGTCTTTACCGTAAATAAAGGTGCTCAAAGTAATATGTTTTTATTTGTAACGTGTGTTACTGACTGATGACGTAGCCCTCCGTGTGAGTAGTGTTTTATTGTAAACGGGCTCTGAGAAGTCTTGTTGTGCCGAGTCGAGGCCTGGTCGCAGACTCGTTAAGTCTCTAAAGAACCGTCCGGGATTTCATGTTGAAGTCATCACGGTTTTTAAATCTGAGTGTTTTCCAGTCGGAAGATGGACACTGATAAATTCAACTATGCTTACAGCTGTGACCTGGACATCAACGTTCAACTTAAGATGTAAGTTTTGTACTGAATGTTTCGCTCTTGGTCGAGCGGTGAAACTAATCTATCTTGTGACTCGACAGGATGCTCAGTGTGTGTGTGTGTGTGTGTGTGTGTGTGTGTGAGAGAGAGAGTGTGTGGGTTTTTGTGAGTTTAAGTCTACTAACTATTTTATAAGAGACTATTTATCTGGCCTTTAAAAAAAATCCAATAAAGAATAAAAAATGAATACTAAGGTTGTAAAGATCAATCGATCGATACTCTAAGTCAGTGGTTCTCAAAGTGGGGTCCCAGGACCCCAGGGGTCCGCGGACCAAAGCTTGGGGGTCCACGGAATAATTTTGTGACTTGCTCCAATAAAATCTGCTATTTTGTCCTGTACTCCCACCCACTTTAGTTATGTGCCAATAGATCAACTCTGACAGGATCTTGACAAGTTTGTCACTTCATAGTCACAACGATTACAATAAATTACTAAATAAAAATAATAAACAACTCAGGGGCAGCATTTTCTTTGAAGTTTCCAAAAGACATTTTTTAAAAAGTATGAATGTAGCCTGATTATATCGCGGCAAAGTATTCCATAGTGCATGAATATGTTGTATTAATATGTGATTACTAACCTTATGAATCCCATCATTAAAGGTGAGTGTTAGCAGTCTGCAGACGAGACAAAAACTGTGCACACATTGCAAGAAGACAAGGAAACTACACCACTTACATGATGCAGCATTTAATCGACACCACAATGACAAGCTCACTTGTTGAGAGAAAAACACCCATGAAAAGTCTCAACCACATCAACCAGCAGGTTAACGGTCCCTACAGGGATGTTTTCAGTCATCATTTGTCTACATTTTGTCAAATAAATTGTTGTGATTCACGAATCATTATATCCCTAACAAATGCATATCTTTTTGTAAAATGCACAATAGTACAACTTATGTCATTATCAATATGTCATTAACAGGTAGATTGGGACATAGAAGTCAGTCTGGTATTCTTATTGGATATGAATCTTGATGTGAACGCTCCGTTGTCCCTTCAGTAAATTGAGCTGTGAACTTATTTTTCTTTCTTTTCTGCAGCTTCTCATCTTTAGTCATACAGTCAGTCATGCTAAGTCGACTCTATAAACTTTAGTTTTTCTTTCATCGGGAACAAAAGATTGAACATTGAAGCACAAACTAAATGTTTTACTTCAAGTCTATCCTCTTACAGCAGGAACAACACAAAACAAACTCAAACCTTATTAGCAAAGTTTGCACATGTTGACTTTCAGTAAACAGCGATCTGTTGTTGTCTCTTCTTCCAGAGGCAGTTTAGAAGGAAAGCGGGAGCAGAAGAGCTACAAATCCCTGCTGGAGGACCCCATGCTGCGCTTCTCTGGTCTTTACCAGGAAAACTGCTCGGACCTCTACGTCACCTGTCAGGTGTTTGCTGAAGGAAAGCCTCTCGCTCTGCCTGTTCGCACCTCCTATAAAGCTTTCAGCACACGTTGGAAGTGAGTACAAAAGTATTTCAGAGGGTTTCGGATATGATAGTTGATGAATTGCTCAGATTTTGAACTCTTGAATAAAAAATGTTGGTGCAGCAAGTAAGTGACTAAAGAAGAAGGCGCTACGTGAGAGGAAGACATGGACTTGAGCTTTACTCAAAGAAATACCTTTAGATACATTAAATCTGTTCCTATCAGGGGTTCCTTAAAAAACATTTTGATGGCACAAAAATGCAACTTCCCTCATGAAATGCTGAATTTTCTTTCTTCAGAGATTAAAAAAGGGAACAAACTTGCAAAGCTTCAAGTGTAAGTGGTCTAAACCCTTGATTTCCTTACACACTGTCCTTTTCTCTCTCTGTCCTCACCTGATGTCTTTTTCAGCTGGAACGAGTGGCTGCGGCTGCCTGTCAAGTACCCAGACCTCCCTCAAAGTGCTCAGGTTGCTCTCACAGTGTGGGACATCTATGGACCTGGCAGAGCTGTCCCAGTCGGAGGAACCACTGTTACCCTTTTTGGCAAATATGGGTGGGTCTCATCTCCCACTTTACTTTAACTTATAAATATTCTGTGTTTATAAATGTCTCAGTAAAAATCTGATGTTTAAGTGTGTAAAACAACAAAAATAGACATAATTCTGAATCTGAAGCCACTTCTCCCCTTCTAGTATGTTCCGTCAAGGCATGCATGACCTGAAAGTTTGGCCAGGTGTGGAGGGGGATGGAGCAGAGCCCACCACCACACCAGGACGCACCAGCAGCAGTCTGACAGAGGACCAGATGGGAAGACTGGCCAAGGTACAAATGTGTTGAATATAAAGAGCGAGAGAAGGAATAATGTTGGTGTAGGATTGGGAGAGAACAAGGTGGGGCAAAACGGATATGGGGAAAAGATGGAGGTTTGAAAAGAAGCATTCTGTGCGTGTTGGAAAAGAGGAGAACCCCGCGTGTCTAAACCATCATCTGTTCCAGGGCCCTGACCTGGAGGTACTCAGTGATGTGAGTACAGGAGTTAGTTTTGGCAATGCAGAATGTTTGTGTGTGTGTGTGTGTACTGTATGTATACAAAGAAGGCCTTGGTCCAAATATATCTGCAAATTAATTTTCACTTGTCTTAATGCAACTCAATTAAGGTGAACCCCGAGGAGAACAATTCAGATTGTTGATTGTGTGAAGTTATGAATAATTCTTTCATCTTTAAAGGTCCTGTGAGGAGTTTTTAGCAGCTAATGAAACAAACTCACTTCATTTTGATGGATCCGTTATGACCTTCAAAAGCAAACAAGACCATCAGGAAAAATATTTACTGTTTCTTTGTAGTTATTAAATAAGCCTGTAATCTGTACTGCAGGGTAGGTGTCAGATGAAGCAATTAGAGGCAAACTATTGGAGAGCCTTTTTAAAATTCCCTGTTAAGTATTTTTGGAATAAATAAAGATGAGATTTTTTTCTGTCCTAAGGGCTCACTAAAACTGACACAACTTGAAAGAGCTTTAAAAAGTTCCTCACGGGAGCTTTAAAAAGTTCCTCACGGGAGCTTTAAAAAGTTCCTCACAGGAGCTTTGAATCACTGATTTCTGACTGGAACCCCCACGTGTAACTTTCTATTTCAAATACATTTGGATCCAGGTTTTGGTGTGAAATCTGTTCAGGTGTACGGCTGCGTTCTTGAAGGCATCACACACTTTCTTTTTCAAAGTTTTCTGCTGTTGCCATACATGAGTGTATTTTGTGTAAGTGTGTGCATGTTTTTTTCAGGTTTAATTTTGACACAGTTAATATTGGTCAACTTATTGCAGCTTTTTGGGGACATCTGGAAGTTCATGTCCTTTTTACTTTTTTTGAATTGGCTCCTTTCTTATTTGTCTAATTCATAAGAAACCATTTAATTTCTAACTTTGTTAGTAGTCCAGAGTGCAGTTGATTTATTCCCATGTCAAAGTTTCCTAAACTGCTACCAGTTCATTTGTTGTTTTTAAGAGTGAGCACTAATTCTGACCCGCTGAGTTGTGGGCTTCCTGTTCATGGCCAAATGTGTGCTTACATTCCTGACACACACTGATGATGAGCCGATTGGCTGGCGTGTGAGCGGAGATGCTGGATTGGCTGCAGACACTGGATTTGTGCATGATTGGTCAAGCTGTTTGCACCTCAACCACCCTGCTGTGACCGGTTCTGCTGCAACAGAACCTTAAACCTTTGTACATTTTTGTACTTTGGTAAGAACTTTTTATTCTCGTGTCCTGACCCCTCTTCTTCTTTTCCTTTCGCTCCCCAGCTGACAAAAGCCCATCGACAGGGCCACATGGTGAAGGTCGACTGGCTGGACCGTCTGACCTTCAGAGAGATTGAGATGATCAACGAGGTCAGATCGTTTTACTGGACTTTGATTCAAGTCAACAATTTTTGAGGGTTTTTTTTGTTTGTTTCCTGGAAATGGCAACTTTGTACAAGACAAAATGTCCAAACACGAGATGGTTGAAAATCCCGCAAAAAATGTGAAACATCATCTCAGGATTCTTTCTAATTACTTCGGTAAACCGTGACCCATCTCATCAGAACCATTTGTTCTTCCAATACGAGCCACAGCTTGTGACTTCAAGTTTGGCTCATATTTTTAAAAGCATATTTGGATATATATGAACCATAGAGTGTCATTTATTTATGTACAACACACAAATATGTTTTTAACATTTGTTAAACCAGAGCTATAGTCCACAGCATTACAGAGCTTTCTTATGTCATACCTTCTATTTGACTCGAAACATCAAAGCTTCTACTATTTTAATAGGACCTGAACAATAGGGATATTTTGGCGCTGATATTGGTGCAGGAAAAAAATCCCATACAGACATCGGCTGATATCTTTATTGATCCATGTTCGATATGTAGAGAGAGATTTAGATGTACACATTTATTGCGTCAATCCATCAAATGCAGTTATAAAACACGACAGATGGACAGTATGATCTAGACGTGATGGTCACTCAGCAGGACAGTAACTGCGCATTAATTGGTCAATATCGTCTGGGCGATTAATCACACAGGCTGTAATTTAAATATTGCAGTTGACCTTTTCGTGATTTCTTTAATATTTCATCGTATCTGTGCAGCCATGACTGAACGTGAAGCGTTACTACAGGGAGAGTGAGATCATCAAATGGCTCCTCACACTTTGTTTGTTTTCTGCTTAACTGTTGGCTGTGTAAATAATCAATAATCAGGTGAAGTTGTTGTTTGATCTGCTTACACTTTTGTTTTGACTGTTTTTTGTTCTGTGCCGTTTGTGTTCAAACGATCCGTTCTTGTGCGTTTCTGCAGAGCGAGAAACGCAGCTCTAACTTCATGTACCTCATGGTGGAGTTTCCCCGGGTCAAAACCAACGACAAAGAATACAGCATCGTCTACTACGAGAAGGTATTCACGCGTTTCTGAGCACATGACGCCGCGCGCTCTGGCATGTCAAGTCAATAAAAAGTCCTTAAACACAGCCAGCTGATTGGTTTATTTCACTCTGACAACAACCCAGGATGGAGATGAAGCTTCACCCGGCCTCACCAGCTGCGACATCGTCAAAGTCCCCGATCCACAGATGGGGATGGTGAGAGGAGGACACGCACACGTTTAAAGACACTAACAAAATGACTGTCGAACCATGTGGCTTTCCTGTACTTCTATAAATACGTTAACGATGTCTTCTTCCAGGAGAACCTGGTTGAGAGTAAGCATCACAAACTGGCTCGTAGCCTCCGCAGCGGACCCTCAGACCACGACCTGAAGCCCAATGCTGCCACGCGGGACCAGCTTAATGTGAGGAGTACACATTTATATCTTTATATGTTATAAAAAATCCAACAGTGATTGTATGTTCATCACACACAAAAAGAAGAGAGAAAATAACAAATAGAACTGACGTTAAGTTGCACAAGGACTCTTTTTGACCTGTGATCTCAAAAGTGTCCAGAAATCAAAGTTAAGGATCCAGAATCAAAGAGCACAGACTGTTCCTTTCCTCAGTACTATCAACAAACAGCAGGCTGAGTACCTCAAGGTCCAGCTGTGTGTGCAGTGGTGGGATGCAGTCTGTCAAAGTGCTGTCAACAGGAGCTTCATGTTCGAGTTCATAAGGACAGAAGAATAGCGCTGACTCGACCTGAGTGTCCTGATTGATTATTTAAAGTATTGTTGGAGGTTCAGAATTTACTTCCACACTGTCTGTTTTGTTGCGTCTTGGCACGTCTTCTCTTCAGTCCGTTTGAATTTCTACGCGTTTGTGTGCACCAACAGATCATCGTGAGCTACCCTCCAACCAAGCTGCTGAGCTCCGAGGAGCAGGACCTGGTGTGGAAGTTCAGATACTACCTCACCACACAGGAGAAGGTGGGTGTGTTTCAGAATGCTCTTTCTTCTCCAGGTTTTTATCTCCACACTTGTTTCGTGACTTCATCGTCTTCCTCTCCTCCCGGCAGGCTCTGACAAAGTTCCTCAAGTGTGTGAACTGGGATCTGCCGCAGGAGGCCAAGCAGGCTCTGGAGCTGCTGGGGAAGTGGAGGCCGATGGATGTGGAGGATTCACTGGAGCTGCTGTCCTCCCAGTTCACCAACCCCACGGTCAGACGCTACGCCGTCGCACGCCTGCAGCAGGCGGATGACGAGGTAAAAAGTCTATTCAATCACGAAAAAAGAAAAGATTTTAGATTATTAGAGTTGAGGAAAACGAGAAAAGATCCTTCACATTTTAGAATAATTACAAGAAAACTTCAGCTTTAAATCCAAACTACACAGAAAGAGAAAGTCCTGTTTAGTTGTGAATGTAATTCTCACGTCTGCCTCCTCCAGGACCTGCTCATGTATCTCCTCCAGCTGGTCCAGGCGCTCAAGTACGAGAACTTCAGCGACATTCAGGGAGGCCTGGAGCCCGGCAGCAGGAGAGACAGCCAGGGGCTTTCAGATGACTCGGCACTGGACAGGTCAGTGTTTGGACTTTCTGACAGCGACTGTGGCTCATAAATATGTCGACACTGCTGGCAGCTTTGACTCAGGCTCTCTGCTGGTCCGTTGAAGAATTGTTCCTGTTGTTTTTTACTGCTTGGATCTAAATTAAGTATGATTTTTATTTTATTTTTTTTGCCTGTGGGAGAATTTGATTATTTTTCTTTGTCGCAGGCCGTTATGAAACTCTTAGGGGGTTTGAGTTTTATTGGCATCGACGTGTACAGCTCCAGCCACAATCTGGAAACAGAGCACTGACTAAACCACAAACTCTATGATTAACACACTCTGTCATTGGCTTCAGTATAGGTTCATCTCTTGAGTCACTTTCTCTTAAAGATAAACAGTTTTTATTCCTCTGTGTAGTTCTCAGGTTCTGTCTGGTACAACCGGACCTTCAAACGCCACACAGAAAGGTAAAGAGGCCGCCGACAGCGAGAATCTGGAGGTGAGAAATGTAAAATCACGTTAGCCAAGCCGATAGATTCTGTCGTTTTCCTGCTCTGATGCATTCTTGTCTCTCTTCGTAGCAGGACTTGTGCACTTTTCTCATCTCCCGAGCTTGCAAGAACTCCACACTTGCCAACTATTTGTATTGGTGAGTAGAAGTCAAACTACTACTGACAGGAAAACCTTTTTTTCTTTCTGTTTGTTTACCTGTAAATGAAACCTGTGCGTGCTCTGCAGGTATGTGATTGTGGAGTGTGAGGATCAGGATACCCAGCTGAGAGACCCAAAGACCCACGAGATGTACCTGAACGTCATGAGGAGGTTCAGCCAGGCTTTACTCAAGGTCAGCATGAAACATGTCTCTATAGTCTCTGATCTGTTTAGTTTGATCTCATTGTGTTTATAACTTGTCTAGTCTCGTTGTATTTCTTCACTTTAAGTTCCTGCAGATGAACTGAACACTTCCTCTTCTCTGCAGGGCGATAAGAGTGTGCGGGTGATGCGGTCGCTGTTAGCCGCCCAGCAGACGTTTGTAGACCGACTGGTGCAGCTGATGAAAGCTGTGCAGAGGGAGAGCGGCAATCGGAAGAAAAAGGTGACGACGGAAGACCTTCATGTGCAGTATATACTTAAATCGTAACATGTGTTGAAAACATTTCCAAACCCCTCCCTCGTGCGTGTGCAGACGGAGCGGCTGCAGTCTCTGCTCGCTGATAACGAGAAGGTAAATCTCTCGGAGATCGAGCCGATCCCTCTCCCTCTGGAGCCTCAGATACGGATCAGAGGCATCGTCCCGGAGACGGCCACTCTCTTCAAGGTACAAAAAAGAAAAAGAAAAAAGAATCCCCTTCACGCGTTCTCTGCTCGTGAAGGATCCTTAAATACTGTACAGACACGAGCACAGTATGAAAAGCACTTCTCTTGTTTAGTAATTAATCGTTTGACACGTTGTTCAGAAGCATCTCTCCCCCGCGTGTTCTCATTTCAGAGCGCTCTGATGCCAGCCAAACTCATCTTCAAAGCTGAGGATGGAGCCATGTACCCGGTGATCTTCAAACACGGAGATGACCTGAGACAGGATCAGCTCATCCTGCAGATCATCTCGCTCATGGACAAAGTAAGAATCAGTTCGCGAGTCTACGTTTCCCAAATATTCGCTTGTGATGGTACTTTTTCTTTTCATTTAACTACCAAGCTAAGCATCAGGGTTTCTGTTTAGTCTCCAAAAGTATTTCATAAGAGTTCATATTAATGTTTGTCATCATGCAACAACAGTACTGTGACCTTCGTTTCTCTGGCTTTTTGAAATTGAGGAATATTTCTTGAAGAGAAGCGTCACAGAATATTCAGCTCTTTTCATAACTGTCGACAAAAGTTGGTTCCATTTGCTAATGTTGTTCATGTCTTCGTCTGTTTTTTCAATAATCTAGCTGTTAAGGAAAGAGAATCTGGACCTGAAATTGACGCCTTACAAAGTATTAGCCACCAGCACCAAGCACGGTAAGAAGAAGAAACTCATCACTATTGTGAAACTCTGTAGTAACATAAATGCTCTCAAACTGGCTTAACTCGCAATTCCCATTAAAATATAAAATGGCTCTGGGAAGTTTTTATTACAGAACATCAGCAACACATTTTGTTAAAGTTCAGAAGGGGGAAAAAAGTTGATGAAAAGTGCTGAACTACTTGATTTCCTTTGATGTTGCATCATCCATTCTGTCACAGGTTTTATGCAGTTTGTTCAGTCTGTTCCTGTTGCTGAAGTTCTTGCTACTGAAGGCAACATCCAGGTGAGCTTTGCCTTCAAAGAATGTCAGCACTGCCGACATGTAAACGACGAGAACCGCCTTTAAATCACATGATTTGTCCCGACAGAGCTTCTTCAGGAAGCATGCACCGAGTGAAAAAGGACCGTATGGCATCAGCTCGGAGGTGATGGACACCTACGTCAAGAGCTGCGGTGAGTTATTTGAAAGACAGAGTTGATATGGTGTTTGTTTGAATCTTGTTGCTTAAACAGTGTTTTCTCCCTCGCCGTGTCCCTGCAGCCGGTTACTGTGTCATCACATACATCCTTGGGGTAGGAGATCGACACTTAGACAATTTGTTACTGACAAAGACCGGTGAGACAAACACGTCGTCCTGTAAACATGATTATCAACGTTCCAGTTTGTGAAACGGTTTTAAAACTTGATCTCCGTCTCTTCCAGGAAAGCTCTTCCACATCGACTTCGGCTACATCCTGGGTCGAGACCCCAAACCGCTGCCTCCACCGATGAAGCTGAGCAAAGAGATGGTAGAGGGGATGGGAGGCATGCAGAGCGAACAGTACCAGGAGTTTAGGAAGCAGTGCTACACCGCCTTCCTCCACTTAAGGAGGTAAAATGTGCAACACTCACAGATACAGAGAAGAAGAAAATAACTCACTTTTTCTTCTAACAAAATTCACATGTAAAACAGTAAAAACAAGAATTATGTTTGTATCAGCCTTATTTATATAGTATAATAATGTGCTTGCAGAAACTTGGCTGTCCCTTTTGTTAAAGTAGCAGGAGCTTATACTAAAAAGCCAGAATAAAACATCTGAAATCTCCAGCAAAAGAAAAAAACTTTTTTAGAAGCATTTAATTGGAATATATTTGTGAGTAAGATGCAAAAAGATTAAAGGAATAACAACTAAAGGTACAATAAACTTCTCCCCTTCATATTTTCAGATACTCCAACCTCATCCTGAATCTGTTCTCTCTCATGGTGGATGCCAACATTCCTGACATCGCTCTGGAGCCTGACAAGACAGTGAAGAAGGTAAGTGATATATGACACCCGACTGCTCCTGTATCTCTGTCTGTATGATCATGTCCGATTTGTTTGTCTTCAGGTGCAGGATAAGTTCAGACTGGACCTGTCGGACGAGGAGGCAGTCCATTACATGCAAAGTCTGATTGATGAGAGTGTTGGCGCTCTGTTTGCTGCTGTGGTTGAGCAGATACACAAGTTTGCTCAGGTATGTCGCTCTAATGCACCGCTTACTTCATTTCTCCTGCAGCACAAACATAATACTGGTGAGGCTAAATGATTCAGCCACTTTACTACGGAAAACATGAAATCGCTCCGTCCTATTTATCTTACTTATGTCAAACTATTAGGATAAAATGGGATCTTTTTAAATGTTAAATGTGATGCAGTATTTAAAGGTTTTTCCAACAATACCAAACAAAGTATTGTATGTTTATTAGTAAAATAATTTAGATGTTCACACCTGTGTGATGGATTATCTGCAAATAGAAGGTTTTGTTTTCAACAGTTAATTAACTGCAGCAATAAATGCAGCTGACCTCAGTGAAGTTAAACTTTGTTAACATCACTGGAGTAATCATGCTCTAAAAACAAATTCTTACTATTTTGTTCCTGTGTATTGTTTAATTTAAGTTTCTGCAAATCTTTGTGGTTTAATTCTTTCTCCATTCAGTATTGGCGCAGATGAGCAAAGAGTGCGGAGACGAGCCTGAACTGGATGGATGTTCTGCAGTAGTAACGTGATCGTACAGCTCCAACCCGACTGATGGCATGAGCGTATGTGAGAAGAAGGAAGAAACTCAATGACACTGTTAAAGAGGCCAAGAATGCACTGCCAACTTTTACTGCAAGATGGCTGAACAGGGACACGGATGTCTTTGTGTGCTTATGTATATATAATGTATATTAATTATTGAATGAATGAATGAAATGTATGGCCAAATAAAAGACTGTTGATACAAATGAACACGTCAGCCCTTTGTGGTTTATATTTACACATGTATCGCTATGGCAATGTGTATTTTTCATCATTTTAGCCCAAAAAAGTGCAGCTATGCAGCATTTATCGTGCGTAACGTGTTTCTTAATTGAGCATTGCTGACCATCTGTGGAGGGTCATACCGTAAACGCTGGGGGTGGAAACAAGTTGAACCCCCAGAGATTCAGTGAGTCACAGAGAGTGACTATGCATTTTCTGCCAGGCACAGCAAGACATGACGGAAAAATCAGTCCATCTGACTCGAGCAATACATTTAAAAGGGTAGCCTACATTTTCTAACCTAGCAAGGTGAGAAAAGCTAACTGCACTGAAATGAGATGGCTTTCATTTCACTGATTACCAAAACAATGTGAGAGAATCTTGTTAAAACTTTATGATCAACTTTAAAGGAATGCAGATTTGCAATTTGCTAGGTTTTAAAGCTTATAAATGAACAAGCACCAGTCTTTATTCCCAATTGAAGAAAAAATTAGCACGTTTTTCAAGGTTACATGACCCAACAAATGGCAGCAAACTCTTAACAGTGAAGACACTATAGTGATGCAGATCCACTGAGTTAGCTGCATTAGCATTCGTTAAGCTGATTTTGTCCTCTCCAAATCGAGACTTCTTAGTTAAATGAAAAACGAATAATCGAACATTTTATTTTATTCACATGTAAGTAGTTTCTTGTGAGAGAAAAAAAGGGGGCAAAATATCCAAAAAACAGGGTTTTTTAAAGTAAATGCTAGCTGCCTGCTGCTGTTATCAAAGCTAGTTTTATGTGGTCATTAGCTCTTTAGCTACCTTTTTATGGATGGTATTGTTCTGGGTTAGTTATTCTGTTTTGTATCAAGTTATTGTTAGTGTATTTTATTTTTAGCTAAACATCTCTATGGCTCAATTATTTAAAAAAAAACAAAAAAAAGAAGAACAATGCAAGTTTGTCAAGCTAGTTTCTACTCTGCCTTTTGGTAGGGCTACATGATTTCATAACCTCGATTCTGTAAGGAGTTTTGTGGTCATGATTTGAAGTCAGTGTTTAATCACCACATTTCTATGATTGATATTAAAGAGGATTGATGAAACAAATCCAAACAGTTGATAATTTTACCTATTAAAGTAACCTATTAAAACAAAGGCAACAGCAGAAATCAGTTTAATAGATAAAAACTGTATTGCACTGCCTAAAATAGCACACGACCAGAGAATATCTGTTATAGAAAAAGTTCTGCAAATAGCAGAAAACCAAACAAAAACGGTCAAACATGCACCACATCTGACTGTTGTGTGGACAGGTGCAAGTTCACAAAAGCCAGATTCTCAGTTAATACATAAATCATCTCCAAACAACAAAACAAACACTGTGTACTAAAAAAAAAAAAAAAAGCCTTTTTATAGAGCTTTGGATAAGCCCCCTGATCTCTGTGGACTCTGGAAAAGGTAGAAGGGGAAACAAACAATGCTGGACGGCCAAATCCCCAAGGCGCCCCCCAATGTTGCGGAAAGAATGCAACACCAGCAGAACAGAGGGCAGGATGAGGAGATGTCAAAAATGTTCCTTGTTTTTACGCAGGAGGCAAAATGAGGCGGTGAAGTGTCAGCAGAGGGGTAACTTTGAGTCAGAACAATACAGAGCATTGAATGGTAGAAAAAGCTATTCCGTTATCACTTTTTGGGGGGTAAAACCAGCATGAAGATGGGCTGCATGCGTGGCTTCTGCTTGTTTATAAAGCTCATGGTTTTGGATGTCACTGTTGAGAGTCACTGGACCTCAGCTTAGAAGAGGCACGGGGGGCAGAATCGCTACCACATTTAGATTTTTCTGTGAATCATTGGTGCAAATAAACAGCTTATTTTGGACTTGTCAGATAAACTATTGCTGCTTCATTTGCGATGTTTATTCTCCATCGATTATCTGATCCTTTTCATGCAGCTGTCTGACTCATGTTGGACAAGCAGTCATCACCAGAGGAATGTGCTGATATGTTTTAAAATTGGGAGCCACATGTCCATCAATTCCTGATTTTGAGTAATGATTTTTTTTTTGCTGGTTTGCTGATCTTTCATCTGGCAACTGATGTACCAATTAAGTATGAAATCAGCTACTTTTCATAGCAGGAAGGCATCCATCACCTTTCATCAAAAACTTTTAAGCAAAGTAAGCAGTTACTTTCCCTGGACTTAAAGTCACCTTACAACATTCTGGCTCCATTTATCTTTCTTATTCTCCTCAACTGTCTTTGGTCAGGTCACAGTGGCAGCATGCTGAGTAAGGTATTTTAGACGTTTTCTTTCCTTACTCGAAGGACCTCTGTTGAGATATGGGTCTTGGTCTCCCCAAAGCTGGACGAGGTTGGTTTTGCCTGGATTACCTCAGGGACTCATTCCAAGCTCCATCTGGATGTCAATTAGATGCGATGCCCATTTTTACGCCAATCAGAATCGACATCACAACAGTAGTGGAGGTGAAGTTAATCCTCAGTTTATGTCATGCTCTGTTTGTCTCCTTGTCTCTTTGAGTCTATCCATTTCCCTTCTTCTGTCCCTACTTCTATCCAACTTTCTTGGCCGAGTCAGTCATGGCAGATGGCTGTCCATTAATTGATGGAGGTTTCTGCCTATTTGTTGCGATTCATTGCTACATAGATAAAAATTGATTGACCAACTGAATAAAGATACCGTATCGCACATACCAATATTTGGCCTTTCTCTTGTTTCATGTCTTTATGGAGTGATCTATAACAGAGTTGAGCCAAACTCGCCCTTCTATAGAATCTCCCACCTCTCTCAAAACAAGGTCAGATTTTCTCCAGACTTTTTGAGAAGTTCACTGTACATCACAGTGATGTGGGGAATCCTGGACACAGACGCCAACCTTCGAGAGCAGCCCATGTGGTAAGATGGGTCGAAGTCTTGAGGCATCATTCTCCTAGTGTTTCAAATGTCTCCTCAGAGGATTGAGACACAGGAGGTATGCTGATACCAGAGTCCAGACGTTGGTCCAGTTCCATCCCGCCGCTGTCACAGTACGCTGCACTGGGGCTCAAGGCAGGATGTCTGTGATCACAGGAGTTTTTCAGGGTTGAGGTCTGTTCTTGGTTTAATTGTAGGCTAGAATAGGAATCAATGGAGATGTCATCCTCTACAAAACCAAGGTGGATATCACAAGGGTCGACAGGGTCCAGGGATATAGGGACCAATGAAACTGGATCGTGAGCTGACGCCTAAAAGAAAAAAATAGTGGTTCATTTTTCTGTAAAGGAGGAAATATCTGTACATACATTTTTTTTAGGAAGATTGATACCTGATTCTGAGTCTTGGGTTGATTTTCAGTGGGTGGTTCATCTTCATTGGGTCTTCTTACAAATAAAGTCAGTAGTGGCACAAGGAGCAAAGAAGTTAGCCCAATTCCCACACACAGCACAGGCAGCAGCCCTGAAAAGAGAGAACACAGACAGGTTGAAAAGAATCACTGCTCGGGCAAGCATACAACACAATGCTGCATTACTTAACACCCCAGGGTAAACAAGACAAAGCTGCCGAATTTCTGAGCCACTTACAGGAGATGCACTTCTGCCCTTTGGAATCATTGAAAGAGAAGGATTAGTCTTTTAGCTTTTCAAGCTATTAAAGGAAACATTCAAATTCCTAAAAGTTTCTTCACATTAAGTAAGCCACTCTACTGGAAAATGACCTTTTAACCATTCTTAACTTTTAACAGAAAATGTGTTTTTTTTTAAGTAAAGGTTTTTTCTCTCTTGAATGTTTGCTGAGGTAAAGTGAGTGTAAATGCCACCAATATTATCTATAGAAACTTAAAATTCCTTGTACCTGCTTTGGAAAGCGTCACAACACACTGAGGCGTAGACTTTGGCGAAGCAGCCATGGAGAACGTCGGGAAAGAGAAGTTGGCAACAGCACAGTAGTTCTGACCTGGAGCCAGATCGGAAAACTCTACATAGGACATTGCTTCCTGGGTCCAAACCGTACGGCTCTGCAAGTACACAAAATAAAAAGCAATGAAACAAATAATAGTTTTAGGTTGAAGGCTGCATTTGTGTGCAAAACCTAAGATTTAAAGAAAAAACTTCCAGATCTGGGGTTTTGCACATTTTGGAGTCAGGTGTCTGCATTTTTGATCTGGAAGAACATTTACACCTCCACATAAGCCAATGTTACAACTCTGGACCTTTTTTTACTTGTTAGCTGCGTTCTAGCCTGCAATTTACAACCAAAATGTATATGAGACCTGGTACTGGGACTGATTGAGGTTGTTGTACACGGTCACTGTGGTCCAGGGGTCAATCAGCTGAGTGATGGGACAGCATCGCTCCACAGAGCACCTCCTGTTGGCGGCACAGGGGAACTGCACCTTCACCAACAGCTGCTCGTCTTTCAAGGAGACTGAGACAGAAGGAGGGCTGTAGTCTTTGGGGAGAGGAGAGAGGAGCTGTTAATTATATCAAAGCTCAACATTAACCACATGATGACTTTTAAACATCAAACACATTATTAGTCAGAGAGTGTCAGAACTATGTGATCAAACAAGCTGTGAACAAAGAGCAGGTTTTAATCCCAATTGAGCCTTTCCAACTCTAATCTCTCTCTGTACAGTTTTTTAAGATGAAAATGCAACTGACTGAAGTCACTGTAGTCAAACTTGAGTGGTTCAATCCAGACAGTGGAGCTTGGGTTGAGGTGAACGCCAAGCCGGATCATGTTGTACAGCTCAAAGTTTGAGAAGGCCTGAGAGACGTCACAGCTGTGAGATGAAACCCAAACGCACCATGATACATCCTGCCAGGGGTCCCTGCAAAGAAAGGATACCGAAGAGTGCTAGTACACATTATATGTCAACATGTGCATGTGAGGCAAAGCAATTTAAAGTCTTTAGTTAGAGAAAGGCTATGAGTAAAGTATTTTCTTCCTATTTGAATGTTATTTAGTGTGCTTAAAAAAGTTTACTTGCGTGAAAAATGTAGAAGAATGAAAATATATTACAAATACCTACAATATAAATACTTGTTATGCAGGATTTCTAATTTCAATATGACGTACAACAGAGTAAAATTTATTTATGCTTTCTCCACTGCTTGTTGCACATGGCAAAAAGTGTCTTGTGCTAGCAGGATTAAAAAAAGACAAGGATCTTATAAAATGTAAAGACTCTTGAAATCTTTAGTGCTGTATTTGAGTTTCTTAATTTGCATTAATGTAGACAAGCTAAGCATTTAATAAGATAAAAAGTGCTACAATACAATTGTAATCATTTAAGTGAGGAAATAAGAGATTTTATATTCAGAAAATGTTGCATAGCTTTGCGTTTGTAGATTGTTGTATTTGTGAAGTAAGAACAATTTGTGTTAACTTCCAGAAATGTCTCTATTATCCACAAACACACACACACACATAAGCAGAGGTACTTACCCCTGCGTCTTTGTCTGCACGGTATAGGTGGTATTAGGACTGGCATGAGGACAATCCCACCGCAGGAGGCAGCCTAAATCCAGTGATTCCACTGAAGTGTAACAGACTAACCCAGACGACCCTGGAAAGTTCGCACGAAACGAAACACAGAAATAGCACAATCATTGATGCCTTAAGTCTTGATGTCACAACATTGTTAACCTGTGCAAGAGGACCGAGTGGCTGTAACACAATAAACGGCAATGAGAAATCTTTACTGGATAGCAAATTCAGTACTCACCTTTCAAGAGCAAGGCAACCGTGACATAAAATCCCCCGCATGTTCTCAACCAATCCGTGGTTACCCTGCGAGTCTTCATGCCGACTTTGTGACCTCTTGAACGCATAAGCGAGACTGTGATGGTCTTAACTACAGCCTGTACAAGAGGTGAATGACTCCCTTTGAAAGCAGGACTAATGCACCTGTAAGAGGCACTGAGATGGAGTAATCTGCAGGGGAGAAGGACAGAGTGCCGCCAGTAGGAGCATGGAAGGGGTGGAGGGATAAGGATTTAATTGAAGACCAGTGTTTTTGTAAGAGAGAGGAAAGGCTGTAATCTACTTAAAGGACAAGAGTTTTAGACTGAAAGAAGCAGCTATTCATCGGTATCTTCATCAGAAAAAAAAAAAAAAAAAAGACTACACTTAATTTTTTTTTTAATTTTCTGTCCAGACTCAAACTATCTGGAGTGTATCTGTGCCGTATGGGACAGCACAGGCTCATTTCATAAATGAATGCTGGATTTAAAATGTGCTTTTGAATCCAGTTGTTCATTCTCTTAATGATCTTGTAGTGTGTTTGTTTATTTTTGTCTTCTATAAAGCAAATTCAGTTTACATTTGTATGAATCGTGCTATACAAATAAAATGGGATTGACTTTGACAGTGAGCTTCAAGCGCACTGAAAGCTGATCGCTGTATCAATAATTTTACAGGTGTTTGGTTCATATTGCGATAGCTAAATGCTACGAATGGCTAAAAACACAAATGTCAGGAGGACGTCACTTCATTCTATCTTTTTATTCAATTCATCTTTAAATAATAAGAATCTGTACATCTCTTAAGCAGGTCTTTGACCATTCATTCACAAAAGTAATTATGACATCAATATTATAGTTTCCTTATTAACAACAGTAATAACACTGGAGTGCTTAAACAGGCCAATAGAGATCATACAGCCACAAAAGAACAGTGTACAGCACACATACTCTTACACTTCCTCTCTCTTACACACACACACGCACACGCACACACACATCCCAGCAGTGCACCATACACCTTTTCATAATCAAATACATTAAAGCCAAACTGCCTGGTCATTCAAAAACAGCACCAAAACATGAAAAAGGAATTGCAGCAGTTATAATACTAAGCTTAACGTTACTCTTTTCAGCATCATGATCAGCGATATCATCAGTCATAAGAGTCTTTACATCTTCAAATATACACACAAACTAACTGGACCCCAGACTGGAGTGTTTACATGCTGTACAGTTCTGGATGCTGCCGATCGGCACGATCAACGCAGGCTCTACTAATATCTGAAGTGTTTCCACCCTCAGCCCAGCAGGGGGCGATGTGCAACGAGATACCAGTTTCTTGTGACACAGTTTTCATGGAGAGACGACCTGGAGTGTGAAAACTAAAGCCTGACCTGCACAAAAAAAACCTTGTTAAGAAAATAAGCAGGGTATTGCTGAGTTAAAATCTGTGCAAATTTTAAGGAGACCCACTTAATTTCCATCATAGAGCTTTCGGTGCAGAGTTTTCATATCCATTAGAGTTTATGTTTTTGTCCCTGGCAAAGTGAGTCCCGGCTCCAGGCTGGTGGTGGTTGTAGTGGGTGTAGGAGAAGGGGGAAGTCCTTTGGGTCCCGGACAAAGCAGCCCACGTGAGGCTGCGTGGTCCACATTCAAGTTCTTGTAGGGATTTCTGCGCGGCGGAGCTCTGAGACACATTGAAGGGAAACGAAGACCGGCGAGGCAGCACCCGGGACACGAAATCACCTCCTCCTGGTCCAGGGAGTGTCCGCTGCCAGAGCCGAACGGGGACAAACCGGCCGGGTCACTGGCAGGGGAGTGGTAGCCGTTGTTGTTGGTTGAGGTTGGACTGCTTGTTGTGTTGCTGGCGTTCCATCCCAAAGGTCGACTCACAACCACATTGTTGTTATCCAAGTTGGAGAGGGGGGGCAGGCACGGGGGCCCGTTTGAAATCGCAGAGCCCCACCCGTTCGAGAATGGCAGGTCGGAAGGTGGATTTGGAGTCGAAGAATGGGAAGGAGTGGGAGAAAGTCTGGAGCAAGGAGATGAAGTGCTGTCCTGTGCGTCAGGGGAGCTGGTGCAGTCCATTGGCTCCTCCTCCTCCTCCTCCTCCTCCTCTTGGTCCCGTGAGAGGGGGTCAAGTGACAGAGGAAGACCTGAGTCACCCCCAACATTAGTTCCACTCCCGTCCAAAATCTTCTTCTCCTCTTCACTGACTCCACTTGTCTCAACATCTACCGTGTCCACCTCCGACTGGGACTCCTCCTCCATAAGGACAGCGTTCGGCGCTGACGTGAGGTACGGAGGAGGCGTGCAGGGGAGCGAGTGGCAGCGCCTGTGCCTCCTCGGTTGTTCTTCACCGTCGGTCTCCGATGCAGCGGGGTCATCGCAGTCGGGTGGAGGCGGCAGGGTGAAGGTGAGGGAGATGACCGACTTGCTGGGAGTGTCAAACAGCTTGATCTTGCCGCCCTTGAGGTCCTCCCTCAGAGAGAAGGGGTTGACCCGGGCTGGAGTTGCCATTTTAACAGAGGGGGGCGTGTCTTGTGGGTGGAGCATGTCGGATTTGCTGCGGGAGAGGCGAGGGTCCGACGGGAGGCCGAGAGATCGCCTTCGTAGGGGTCCAATAGCAGGACAAACGGCTTGAAAGAGAAATGGGAATTGTGAGTATTAGCATAACTTAAATAATTGACTGTTTGTTGTGTATAAGGCATCAGATGACTCACCTTTAACTGTTGGCTCATCCTTCTGTTTCCTGTCGGCCTGCCTCCTCTCCAGCTCTACCACGGTTTGAGAGAAGGATGGACGGAGCTTCGCACTCATCTGGTCGAAGAGACAAAACAAAAGATTTAACAGATTAAACACCGTCAGAAGAAAAAGGGTAAAAAGACAAACTCAAGGACATTCTATAATCATTTATCTAATCAGATGAAGACCCAGATAGTCGTCCTCTTCTTGCAGATATATTAACAGAAATGTTGTGAAATTGGGCTGTGCTTTCTATAATGCACCTCCGCTAGAAGTAACACGAGCCACAACTTAAGCGCTTCCTCGGATTCTTTCAACAAGGTGAAACCGCATCAAATTAGGCGAATGTGCAGTCGAAAAAGAGAAACTGTAAACGGAGAAGGCCGGAAGGAAAGAACAGGCTGAGGTGTTTCTTACATTACAGCAGGACACAGCCAGTTCCAGGAAGTCTGACGGACAGTCTCCCACCATCTGCTGAAAGGCCTCCACATCCAGACCAAAGTCCTGAAGAAGAAAAACAACATTGTAAGAGGACTACATCTCCCTGATCTAAGAATTTAGTCAGCTGAATCTGTATTCATTTGACACTTCAAGAGAATTTCAAACAGCCGTGCAAGACTTCCCTTTACAACATCATCACTTATATGTTGATGTGACCAAGTTATAGGAGAGGGACGAGATCTGCTGTACTGTTACACGACCACAAGGGGGAGAGGTGCACCTTTTAAACCTTCATAATGAAGCTGTGTCCTACATCCACAATGCATACCAATTGTATTCAGTATGAGCTTTAATATTGTGTTTCATTTTGTGCACTGATTATAATCCGTGTTTGCAAACTTGGGAAGATGTTAATTTTTTTAAGACAGGCGAGGAATGGGTTTTATATATACGGACAAAGTAAGTTTCCTGTTTCCTCCAAACTGAAAATAAGCAGCAACATCTGAATACTGGTTTAAATCATTCAGGTTGTGGTGAAACCGTTGCTTCTGTTGATGTTCAGTTGATTTTGACATCCCAGCTTTCACAACAGTCACGTGCTGAAGGTTCTTAGGAAATACTGACACACTTAAGGCAGCAGCTTCAGTCAGGAACACTCCTACACAGACTTCTCATTGTCACTCATTTATTATAAACACATTGTGTGCAGGCACGACTGTAACAAAGAGGTCTGACAGGAGATGATGACCATGTGATGAAAACGTTGTCGTCGTGTACCTCAGTGCGTGGCAGGATGTCGGGATCGGCCTGTATCCTCGCTATAATCTCACACAGGATGATCCCGTACGCAAACACGTCGACCTGCAGAAGGAAAGACGTGCGCGTCAAAGACCGTACAAACAGAGAGGTGAAGTCCACCCAACTATTTCCACTGGTTTTCATGCTTTTTCACTGCTGCAACATGTGACTGTCCCCACTGGAGATCAATAAATGACTATCTTATCTTGTGTATGATGTTGACATATAGTAATCTAATCCATATAGCCTGCTGGATCTGTAGTTTCTTTTGGGTCCAGACTGTCTGCACAACCTCAACAATATAATCATCTAAAATGACACTAACAGGGCATTACCATTCCCACTTAGCTGTACAGGCAAAATAGCAGCAACAAAGGCCTTCAATATGACCGCTTACATAACTACATTCCTGTTTGCCTTCCACATCGTAATGGATTTATTAAATATTCATTGCTTCACTTCACTCTGCTTTTATTTGCTTTCATCACACCCACACTGGACCTTGAACTCTTGCAGCTGAAGGCTAATGAGGAAGACGATCTGTCACTACCTTCTCATTATAAACCTCTCCTCTCAGCACCTCCGGGGCCATCCAGTAGGGGGAGCCGACCACAGCCAGAGGCTCCTGATCCTCTTCCTCACTGCATAGAGAGATGATGGAGGGAAGAGGAGAGAAACGAAGGATGAGGTTAGCTTACTTTTTTTGTGTGTGTGTGTGTGTGCAGCTCCCTCACTCTGTCCATGAGTGCATGCCCATAGGACCCTGTTCGTGCATGCGCGCGCGCGCGCGCGCGCGCGTGCGTGCGTGCGTGCGTGCCTGGCCTACGTGTGTGTGTGTGTGAGTGTGTGTATCAGTATGTCTTCATTTTTTTGTGGTTCGATTCTCATCTGTCACTTATAACCATGAAATGTTTTTTTGTTTTTGGACAAAAATAAGCAACTTTCAGACTTTAATTTTGGCTTTAAATGTTTCATAACAATTATTTGACATTGCAGTGACTAAGAGATGACTTCAGTTGAAAACAATTAGTGGTTTATTGATTGTTGCAGCTTTACAAAAGTGATTATTTAATATTTTTTCCTGATTCCTTTGAGAAACGTGTCAATGTCACCTTGGGCTTTGTATACAGTATGGCCCACTAGAAGTAAAAAGTGTTTAAATAATAAAAAGGCTTGAGGTCAACAGTTACACCTAAATCATTGCAAAAACAGAAAACACCACATTTGTTTTCAGACTGTACAAAGTCACCACAGTCATGCATGAGAAACGAAGAAAACACATTCTCCATTTAGCAGATCTGTACAAAACGATCAAACGGATAAACAAGTTTGCACAAAGATTGTGGACCAAACCGACGTCACACTCCATCTCAAAAACACACAACCTATTCACAGGTTTAATGTTTGTACACACATCCTCTGTGTCCAAGAAACCGCAGTGTTTTTAAGATATGTGCAAACGTTGGGCAATATTAAACATCCAAGTGTTCCTTCCTTTTTTTAAGGCCACACACACACACACACACACACACGCACACACACACACACACACACTATAACATACACCCCGCTGTCAGACACTTCCTCTCTGTGCTATTTCCATCTGCTACTGTGGGCCATGATGCTGCAAAAACACAGCAGAGGAAAGAGACTGCAGGAGGGACAAAGGAGGGACTGGAGACAGTCGTGGCTCCACACGTAAACACTATTTGGAGAACTGAAATGACAGACGAGTAAACTGAGCGTGCGAAGAAAGGAATGCTGGGAAAAAAAATAAAGTCAAAAAGTTCAAAAGGGACACAAAAGAGACGATGAGGACGTAAAGGACGGGAGAGATCCTGTGAGCAAATACAGGAGGAACGAGAGGAATAGTTTGACCTTATTTGGAGCTCTTTCCTAATCCCCCCCCCCCCCCCCCCCCATCTCCTCGCCTCCTTTCCTTCATGCCACAACCACAGCAGTGTCCCTCCAACACAAACACACACTGAAGAAGGGTTGTCAATATCACTTTGTTACAAGATATGACAGTGTTTGACTTCAATATAAAAGCCGACAAGCCTTTGAGTGAGACAGGGTTCAAGTTAAAGAGCTGCTATTAAAAAAAGAGCCTTGAGCAAACACGCCACATGTTTAATAGAGGCAGAAAATCAAAGTATACAATGACAGACACCCACAGACAAATATTTAAATCTCATCTTTTGGCTTTGTTTTTAAGAAGATTCAACCTGCATTTGGTCCTTGACAGACTTTCGAAAGCCAGAACCAAGTATAGTTGAAGTTACACGTTTCCCACTCCTGAAAGTGGCATGCGCTTGTGTAAACACAAGAGGTGACCTGACCCAAACAGGGGCAAAGGACACCAACACTCACATCAGAAAAAAAATGGCAGGCTGGGTTACAGTGGCAGCTGCGTCGTCTCAGAGACACTTGTGTGTTTACTACACATGTGCAGAATAGATAACATGCTTCCTCTAGATGAGCAGCGATTGGGACATATGTGAGTGAGTGAGTCTACAAGTCTACATTTTCGATGATAAAAAAAACAGTTTTTGTGCCATATACAAGTCTATCTTAGGATAAAGCAATTTCAAATTAGTCATTTTAAAAGGTCATATATTTAGCAAACCACACTTGACCATGTTTTTCTAACACCTTTATGTGTTCCTAGTTGGTAAAAAAAACAACAACAAAAAAACCCCAAGTGAGAACAGTCCATCCTGTCTGTCTTTTTTCTGCTCCACTTTTCAAAAAAATGTGTGCTCAAACAGGCTGTTTGGAGATTTTCCCTTTGTGACATCACAAAGGGCAGTAACTCCTCCCCCAGGTGGGTGACACTCCCACAGCGAGGTGTTCTGTCCTCCGAGTCTGCCTTGTCACCGTAAACAAAAAGACATGTTCAAGAAAGCCGCCCGAGCCCTTTCAGGGAGGAGGTGTGGTCAGACACAGCTCATTTACATATTTAAAGCTACAGACACATAAACAGCCTGTTCTGAGCAGGGCTGAAATAGAGGAGTTTATAGGCATGATCAAATACAGGATCAGAGGGGACTCAGAACCAGAAACTTCACACACACGTTTAGGGGGCTCAGTGGTTGAAAAGGAGGATAATATGTGACCTTTACATTATGTTTCATACATGGGTATGTTTTACAGACATCTTTAACTTGAGTTATGAGTTTCATGCCCTAATTTACCTTCTCAGGCTTGGGGCTCTGTCCTCGATGTGCTATTAGAACAGGAATTTGTTCATCTGACAGATGTGATGTTACTACTGGAGAACCAGCAGAAGGAAATATAAAATATCACTGTAACTTTTTCTGCTTCTTTATGGTCTGTGCAGAGCTGCAGTAAATTGATGGTGGCAAGTGCCGCATAAATGTCACTGCATATTAAACACACACAGCTGCAAACACAATGAGACCAAAGCCACAGAGCAGCGAGTCCAACACACAGCCACCAAACTCCCTCTGACTTGAAAATCATATTAATAATTGTTCCCCAAAGTGTTTGAACACGTCGGAAAAAGTTGAGTGGGGTTTGGCGTGAGTAATGTCCGTCCCATGTGAGCGTCTCGACTGAGGCCGTGGGAGACATTTGTGGACACTTTGCTCGCGCAGATACGACATGAAGATAAATAAAAGAGAAGTGCAGGAATGTGATTTATTGAGCGTGACTTATCTTATCACACTGTGTTGATAGAAGGTTCGATGAATTGACTGTTGCGGACTGACCTGTAATCTGGGATTTTCTCAGCCAGGCCGAAGTCTCCCACCACGCCCGAGCACACGCAGCCCTCCCAGCGCACCAGGCAGTTCTGCAAACAGGGGTCAAAGGTCACACAAATCACGTTTACTGCCGTGTGTGTGTGTGTGTGATTTATACAGTTCTCTACGTCAATGATGTAACAGTTAACTGTGAAGCTTTGCTTTTACTTTGCTTTCACTTGTTTCTCCTATAGCCGAGTATAAGAGCCACATGAAAGAAGAGAGATTTTCAGAATAAAGTAACACTATGAGTTTTAGGTTGTCATTTTATATAAAGAAAGTTGTTTTATTACAAGAATAAAGTCTTAAGACAATAAAGTTTTAATATAACAAGACTTTGAAAGATTAAAATTGTAATATGATGAGATAAAAGGGTGTATTGTACAAGAAATACATTGTAATTTCATGACTTCATTCTCATAATGCCACTTCTTAATGTGGACCTAGCGCAGCCTGTGCTCCTGTTTACTGATGTGTGCGTTACCTTGGAGGTGAGGTCCCTGTGGAAGATGCCCTTGCTGTGCAGGTACTGCAGACCTCGGGCGATGTCCAGAGCAAGACTGAGCCGAACGCTCCACGACAGATACATGTCACTGCCCAACAGCTGCTCCAGGTTCCCGCCGTTTATGTACTGAAACAACCGGAGGAGTGACGATAGGAAGGAGTTAATTACACACAAAATAATGCACAATGAGGTTAACAGTCTTTGAAGGTGGTTGGAAAGATGCTTCACTTATTGTTCTAGGAATCTGGGATCTGAATGTCTTGTGCTTTTCCCCCCCCCACTACGATTGAAGGAATCATTTTATTCTTTAAGGACTCTTGCAGCTCTGCTCTGAGCTCGTGCCGGATGTCCAAGCTTCTCCTCGCCCTATCTTTAAGGCTGAGCCCGGCCACCCTTCAAAGAAAACTCATTTTGGCTGCTTTCATCTGCAACCTCATTCTTTCAGTCACTTCCTATAACTCATGAGCACAGGTGAGGGTTGTTAAATGGAGAGCTTTGGCCTCATCTTCAGCTCTCTCTTCACCCCAATGGTCACCAAAAAATGTATCTTGATAGATACAAAGTTTGCCAAATTTAAAGCCCTTGGTATAAATGACAGAATGTTATCGTGATCTTAGAAATTGTACTCAAAATCTTAAACATTAAAAAAAAAAAAAAAAAAAAAGAATGTCTCCCTTAATCAGTCAGCTAAACATAGTGGTTTATGATGTTTTTATATTAAGCTGTATTTTCAAGTAGTGGGCTGTGTAAACACATTTTGACCTTGCTGCAATTTAATCACTGAATGCATCTTAAATACGGCATATCTTGTTGAACTACTCATTTCAGCTTCAGGTTAAATTGGAATCTCACCTCTGTGAGAGCGTGAAGCTGCCCCTCGTGGACACACACTCCTATAAACCTGCAGGCGGAGCACAAACGCACAACAACAGAGTGAAGACCGACGACATCTCGTAACAAGCCAAGTTTTCTCACACGAACCAGACAAACAAGATCCAGTGGTGAAGTTCAGAATGAAGACCAGGATGCAGGTTGAGTGAATACAAAGTTTCCTGTTTTTACCTGAGTATGTTCGGATGTGACAGTCGGTTCATGAGCTGGACCTCTTTCAGCATGTTGGCTCTGTTACTGGCCAGGATGTTCATCTTCAGAGCCATCACCTGACCCGTCACACGATGCTGCACCTGGATCAAATCATACACAACAACTCTTAGTTTACTACGACATTGAGAAAAAATAAGTTTAAAAATGATCAAATGTTTTTATATACTGAGAAAAATAACATCTAAAAAAAATATCTGAAAAAAGATTAAATATCATCTGGAGCGGTTCCATATTTAAATGCATCAAAAAAGGCAAACTAGAAATGATTAATTTTTCTGCTGATCGTTTTCTTTTGTAGGTCAAAGAGTGTCATCAGTGTTAATTCTGCAGTTTTCATAATCATCAGAAAACTCCTCACAGGAGCTTCATAACAGAGCACATGCTCTCACATTGAACAGAACAGGCGTGCTGCATTGTATCCAAAAGCAAAAAAGAAAAACATTACAAGATAAATCACATCAGTTAACACTGTATCAAGTGACAAAATGAAAACGTGTCATGCTGCCGAGTTAAATAAACAAAAGCTTCTGGAAAGTGTCCATGAAACATGAGCAGGTCAGTCGGGTTTCTTAAATTGTTTTTGCTGCGTCTGTGCCCCAAACGGCTGTCATAGCAATGACTCCGTCTGGTATGGTAACCATGGTGACGAGGCATGCCCCCCCACTACTTCTCAGTCTGTATGTATATATTTGGTTGGCACGTGCAGGTAGTTTGACGTCCAAAAGAAACACTCACAAGCAGCAGATGAGCACTTAAACACTCCGGCAGAATGTGCAAAGGGAGGAAGTCAGAGGTGTTTGAAAGGCTCAGTGTTGGCGTGTGTGTTAGTTTGTGTGTGTGATAGTTTGTGTGTGTGAGTGTGTGTTAGTTTGTGTGTGTATGATAGTTTGTGTGTGTATGTGTGTGTGTGTGTATGTGTGTGTCTGCGTGCGTGTGTCTATGTGAGAATACTGCATGTGATGTGATTGCAGTGAGAAGAAACAGTTTTGCATGTGTGTCAGCATTAGATACTGTTAAAGCGTTAGTTTGTAAATTTCATTATTTTACAAGTTTAAAGCGTCTCACGATAAACACTTGATATGAATTGGTGCTATACAAGAAAAAAAAAAAGGATTGACTTTGGAGAGATCAGTGTGTAAGAGGAAGCCCACTGTTAAGATGATTGTTGGTATTAAATTGTTACCCACCTAATTAAAACTGCAGTATAACATTGAAATCTGCGTGGCTGAGTCAGGGAAACCTACATTAAAATGTCTACATATAGAGATGTGTTCTTAGCCGACTTCCTGTATGTCAAATGTTCATAGTGATTATCATATTACTCCATCAGTAGAAAACAGCTGGGGCAAATTGAACCTTCAAATCAAGATTGATGCTAAATCAGCCATGCTCATGTATCGTACTTCAAAGATAACAGGCCATGTGTGGCCTCTGAGTTAGCATGCCATCATTCACTTATCAGCACTCAATACAAGAACAGAAGGCTGGTGTGAGTGATTTAATTTTGCAGGCATTTGGTCTAATATCAAATGATGTTCTGTGCATTCATTTCACAGCGGTTGAAAAACAACCTTAGAGTGGCTAATCATGTTTTAGAAAAAGGAACTTTTTTTCATTTTTACCTATAATAAATCAATGGTTGATTTTAACGATACAGAGTCAAACTATGATTTGCATTTTTTGCTGCAGAAATCAGGATTTTAATGCATGACTGCAAAACAAATGTCCTGTAGGAGGTTTTCATGTTTCGTTTCTTCATTAATGGCACGAGTGTGCAGAGAGAGAGAGAGAAAAAAAAAAAAAAGAGTCTGAACGAGGGAGGAAGGTTCTTTTTCTGTGTGTGAGAGAAGTCAAAGTCTGAGATGAAGTCAGTGTGACATGTTAGCATAGATCTGTAGCTAGACAGGCTACGGATCAGAGAGGGGATGATCGAAGAAAAAAACACAAAGCCTATTACAGGGCAGTGTAGAGTTCAGCGAGTAATGCTACACACACACACACACACACACACACACACACACACACACACACACACACACACACACACACACACACACACACACACACACACACACACACACACACACACACACACACACACACACACACACACACACACACACACACACACACACACACACACACACACACACACACACACACACACACACACACACACACACACACACACACACACACACACACACACACACACACACACACACACACACACACACACACACACACACACACACACACACACACACACACACACACACACACACACACAGGCTCGGTTATGGCAGCCCTGTTCATCTTAACTTCCAGTCAATGGGAGTCAATCTATGATGCTCTAAATCCTCTCTCCACAGAGCCACTTGAGCCTTTGGCAAAGTGCTGCACACACATGCGGATATGTTGAATCACATTTCTCTTGATGCATTTACAGCTCTTAGGAAGAAAACGACGGCTGAAGTAGCACGCTAAATTAGGTAACGTTGCTGATTTGGAGATGAACTTACACTCACACCGTCCACTGCTGCTTCCACTCATATTCACATGGACTCAGATTTCCTCTGAAGTCACACTCAGGTTAGAAGCGTAACATGCTGCTTGTCATGTTGAACTCTAGGTGGCAAATAAACTAAAAATGTAGAGATGGAGAAAAGTGGCTGAATTGTTGCCTCTTAATCATCATCCCTACAGGATGAGCGTGTCTGACTGTTCGCTGTTTTGATGGTAGCGTTTATCAAAAAGGCCTACATCTGTTTTTATATTTTCAAGTTGGTGATCAATCAGATGGGAAAATTATTCATTTTTAGATTCAATACATTTATGGAAACGTGGAACACAGCAGTACGAGCATTACGTTTAAAAACAGAAGGAGTGTCATTCTTGAGGTAAATATCCGTCATGTGAAAACTAACAAATGGCAACAGATCTTTACCAGCAAACTAGACTGTGGATTTATTTTACCCTCGTCTCATTTCCCCCCCTGGAAACATCTGCGTTCTCACTTATTTGAAGAAACTCTGGAATTACAACAGCCACACACACATTCAGTAATAAACATACACATTAACACACACACACACACACACACACACTGACTCATACAAGCAGGTTACAGTGCAACCATGGGCCAACTGCTGAGGCAGCAGTGGTTGGAATTGCAATGCTGCCAGACACGACTGTTTTTGTCCCGACGACCTCACAAATAAACAACCTCTCACTCATTATCATCATTACAGGATGACAGTGTGTCTGACTCACAGGGCAGCGTTTTCTCAGGTGTGTGTTTTACCATTTGCAACTCTCAACCCTGAAAAGCACGAATTATGCATGGGTTTGTTTTTGTCCAGTAGTTTTATGCCAACCCTATACTGGTCATCTCCATGGATTCGCCACAGGAATGCTGATGCCCTTGCCTATGTTACGCAAACCCAAATCACACACACACACACGCTCTCAGACACACCCTAAATCTCTCCTTCAAACACACTCGGCCTTGCAAAGTGCCGCCGTCAGCAGAGGAAAGGTCACGGGCATCTTTTGCTTCTCGCTCTGTGTAGCCAACATGTGCAGCGGTGTCTGTCATTACCCGGGGCCAGACGGGGACGACTTGCACACAGGGAGAGAGGGGGAGAGAGAGAGAGAGAGAGAGAGAGGGAGAGAGAGAGGGAAAGAGAGAGAGAGAGAGAGAGAGAGAGAGGATGTGTCGGAGGCTGCACACAAGGACGAGAAGAATGTGTTGGAGTTTTTAAAATACGTGTTTCACCGAGTTTATGCTTCTTTGCCAAATGTTTTAAGGACACAACAAACAAAGTGAATCCTGTTTATTAGATGTTTAAGTGTTACACAGATTTTCGTATCTGGATTTTGAAAATACTGTATCCACTAACGAAAAAGTCAGAAAATCATGTGGAATTCTCTTCCGACACCTTTTTGTTTACAATCAAACTGCTCGTTAGGGAAATCTTGTGGCATACTGTAACACGTTAACAAATTCTGCTTCCTTTATGAATGATTTTAATCTATAAACACACATTTGGGTATCTTGAAACTCAAAAATCGCTTTCTGAAAAAATGGTAAAACACAACAAAGAGGTCAAAGAATATGAGGTCAGGAGCTTTCTGTCCTAAATTGTAGGTACAACCCTGTGTTTGCACACGTCTGTGTATATGACAATTATGTCTTCACTTGGTCCCTCAAAGAATGAGGAAATATATTTTCAGGTGTGAGCCATGTCAGTGGGATTGTTAAAAGAAAAGTACACACACACACAACTGTATGACTTTGCCTCTGGACACTGGGTGAACTTTAAAGGCATCTTTCTCTACTGTGAATTACAAGGTCATGTCACAGCTTCAATCCACCAGCTGAATGTACATAACTGAGACTCTTCAAATAAAAGCTTGAGACTGTTTGTGGAAATGCATCTTTTTTTTTTTAACTGCAAGACTGAAAATCAAAACAATAAAATCTAAATGTTTAGCTAGTTCTTGATTCATTGCAGTATTTACATGATAAAGAATCCGCCTGGTCTGTAACCAAGCACATACAAAGATAAATCATCGCCCTTACATGTGCAACTTGTGCGTCACATCAGCATTTTAAGAAAAGCTGATTTGACAAGTGAGCATTGATAAGTGTAAGTGTGAATTGAGCGTGAGTAACCCCGAACTTCGAAAAAGTCCCTCAGGCCCTGAACTCCACTAACTACAAGTGTGTGAAAAAAAATTAACTTCTCCAACAAAACATCTCTGGCTTAAGCCTTCGCCTCGGGCTCTGCTCTCTGGTAAAGCGAGAACCAGCAAAAATACTGTAGAAAAATGTGTGAGCGCTTCAAAGGGAGAATGTGAGTGTGTGTGTGTGCACTTGTGAAGCCCTGCCAGTCCATCAGCGAGCGAGCGAGCAGGGAGGTCCCCACCCCCACCCAACACCACACGAGTCTGAAACCTTACCTGATCCAGGAGGTGAACCGTCCAGGTAGCAGACAAGCTGACACACACAGACGCCTGATCGCTCCGTTCCACAACAGCAGCGCTGATCACGACCCCCTCCCTCCTCCTCCAGCACAACATGCACAGGCCGAAACACGAGGGGTCATCCAAGTTCAGATACACACAAACTCTTGTTTATCATCAGAGATTTGCTGACTGCTTATCGTCTGTTTTTTGTATTTTATTTTACGAGTGACAAAGTGAGGGGCAGCTTTAACAAACATGAAATCTGAATTACAAAGATAAGAAACTTAGAGGAACACGGATTTAAGAGGCAGCTCCTGAAGATCTCAACAGACTGCCACTTTGACTTCTACGTATGCTGTGATGTGTTACTGCGATTCTTCTTCTCCTTTGTCACGTTCTGCGTTTACTTGTACATCCATGTACCAACGCTGTTCGCTGTACTACAAATCTTATTGGAGAGACGATAGAGACAGGAGAATAGATGGAGTCAAAAGATCAGAGCTCTCTCACGCTTGAGACATATGAGATGAGATATGTTGAGTGAAAAACAGAATTAAAAAAAAAGAATAAAAAAAAAAAAAAAAAAAGAGACAACTAGTCTCCAACTACCCAAAGTCTCCTAAAATGTCTGAAAGTTTCCAAACGAAACGTCGTGACAGCTAATGCGCCTCAAAAATGTCCCCACTTCTGTGATACCAACTGGACGCAAACATTGAGGCGTTTGTTTACCGGAGGAGCAGCCGTCCTCCGAGTTCAGTTTAAGGAGACCACACTGCCAACATGCGACCGAGAGGAAACACTCTTTGTGTACTGATGTAAACACAGTGACTGAGACAAAATGTATAACACTGGTATTGGAAACAAGGAGAGGCCCGAAAACAGATAATTGTGCAACTCTTGCCGAACACTCGTCTCTATTTTAATCCCCAGTCGAGATGAAATATTGTAAGCACTAAACACTGCGGTTCAAGTGAAGACAGGCACATCACAGGCTCAGCGTTTTCCCCCGTTTGTGTGTCTGTGAAGAACATAAACAGTGAAATTCTTTGTGTAGTAGGAGGCAGCAGAGCAGGAATAAGCAGGTAGAAGTATGACACTGTGCCGCTGAAGTTCAAGTCTGCACTGGCTCCCCCATACCAACACCGCCATCCAATAGCAACACGGACACACACCCACAGGCGCATAATCATGAAAACTCAAGCGGATCACAAGTCCACAGATGACAGCCAATGATGGATCGCGGTTTGTGTTTTTCTTTCCTCCTTTGTTGTCTTTTTACCTTTCCAGAGCTGAAGCAACAACAGCGGGAATTTCATGAGAAGCGGTCACATCTCAACACGTCCTGAAGGAAGAGTCCCAGAATCAGGGCGTCTTTCACAACTTCAAAAAAAAAGTGTTTGAAATGCACTCGACCGGCTCAACCCCCAAAAAATACAGCTTATAATAAAAACAGCTGTTCAGGGTGTTACCTGATTAAAAAGGTTAAATCTCATCAGACATCTTTGATCTGTTTCTACTATCTCATTTGACTTTAAGCTTCTGGTAATATTATGCGTTTAAGTTGGCAGACCAACATTTCAATGTGAACAAGCTGACAGATTTTTTTAAATTATGTTTTATTTGTGAATCACATTTGATATGAGAACTTGGAGACTCTTCTAGGTTAATGTGATTGTTTAATGACTTTACTATGTTAGAAGATGCTAACAGACCATCATGCTGAACTGTTGGACTTGATGCTTACAGCAGATACAGTATTGAAATACACAAGCCATGAGCTCACACAAACACCAAGGCTGTGTTGGGCAAGACATTTTCTCTCATTATCGCTCTGTCACCAGCAGCTGACACACACACACACAAACACACACACACAGATATAAACACATGTGGACCTCTCATTCAGCTCGACAGTATTTGTCTTATGGAGACTCCAGTCTGTTCGCATCCTCTCTTTATCCAATTATTCTCCTGCAGCTTATTATCATCATCACATCTCATGTGTGTGCATTAAAGCGACCACACACACACACAGACGCACACCTTCCCTCATCACCAGACTCTAATCAGACTAATTACCATGATGACTGGCTTTTTCCTCGCTGCGTGATTCATAGAGATGCATTTAAATTTTCAGTTTCACATCCCACTTTTTTTTGCATTAATTACCAGGGCAAACATTCAGATCAGTCCTAAATGATCGAGAGAACTACGAGACTCTTCTTTCTACCTGTGCTGTGTTTCAAGCAAATCACATGACCCAGTGTAAGACCAGGCAGACGGAAAACATCAGAGATTAACACTTTTGTTTTCATCAGTGGAAGAGATGCTCATTAACATAAGACATCGGTCTATTATTACATACATTAGCTTGAGGCTAATCTGCATCTTCAGTCTTTTCACTGGTCACAGTGAAAACATAAATACAATAATAAAAATAAAATGTTTTTTGTAGAAAGTTCAATACGTTTTCTCGTGTACATGGTTCGTCTACAAAGTGTGCTCTGCTCTGCCTCAACAGAAGGCTCAGGATAGACAGGAAGTCAAGCAAATGCTAAGAGAAGAGAATCGGGGTCAATTCAAACGATATACTCCAGATCGTATATTCCATCACTTAGACAACATTACATCAAAATGTAACGGCACCGAGTGAACAGCAAATCATCCTCAGAAAGACAAAGCCACATGTTCTCTCCCTATTCCTTTATTGCCACAGGATGTTGCAGTTCTCCTGTGATCTTGTGAACCTGTGTGTACAGCTGCTCGTGGCAGCGCTCACACTCCAGAATAGGACCCAACGGGGCAGGACAGAAGGCAGCACGCACGGATTCTGTGGAAATTGCAGGTAAGAGACGGGAGAGGTCGATGAAAGATGAAGATAAGAAGAGCATAAGAGAGCATCCCTGCAGATATTATTCGTAACAGATTGCATCGCAACAAGATGAGCTAGCATAAGTGGTACCACTTTGTCTACGGGGGGCGCCAAAGTCAATGCAACCCGATTTAAAAAAAATAAATTGCAATACAAGCTGTGCTTTTTATAAGATTAGGATACAGCTGAGCTTTACGTGCAGCTGGTGGCTTGAATTCGTGAATACCTTTGGCTCGGCTAACTGAGCTGTTCAGCTTTGGCTATAAATTAAGCAAAGAGACATTGATAGTTTTAACCTCCTCATCTTACTCTTAACAAACAAGCATTTTGTTTCAAACTCCCCAAAAGAAAATAGCGATTACCATTAATGATGAACATCTTTTGGGTTGACGTGAGCAGAAGCTCAGAGCTTCTGAAACGCTGCTGTCCCATTTCCATGTCTCATGTAAATTATGGAGAAAGGCTCAATGAGAAGCAAATGTAAGAACACTGACCTGTTTTTTTTTCTGTGACAACAGGTGTTATCTGTATTTGCACATAAAAAGGTATAGAGATCTATTAATCAGAAGAGAAAAGGCAAGATCATTACCCAGGAAGAGGATAAATCCAACTAGAAGAAGAACTAGAAAATAACCATTTAAAAGGCTTCATATGGTTTAACTTAACTGCTGCTTGTATTTATGATTAAGTAGTTTTAATGTTTTTGAGTATTTAATTTTCTGCTTCACTTTGAGGGGAATAGAAACCCCAAAACAAAAGCAAGAGTCTTGCACGGGGCCAAGCGTACACACCAGGAACCTCCCTTTGAAGAATATTAAAGGAAGATGAAAAACAGCACCTGAAGGATTTGTCTCGACACGCGTGCTCCCTTCCTGTCACCTCTCTTTTTGTCTTGCTCTTTTATTTTCTTTAGGCTGTACAATTGCACACTGGAGAGGTGAATGGCTGCCTGTCTGCCTGCCGCGAGCCTCCATTGATCTGCACAGGGAGCCCAAGCTCAATAACAGCAGCACACACACACAAATATGGCAGGAGGCCAGAGCCTTTGTGTCCAAGTGTAAGACACCCATTTCATAGCCTGAATGCTTTACGTACATTTTAGCGACTGCTAACTCTAATACATGAACAGTCGGGCTATCAGCAGAACGTTCAGGCCTTTTCCTCTCAACTAATCCAGGAGACGGGAACAATCGTTCAGTCAGTCATGTCAGCAAACTTTTTAAATGGGACTGATAGCCACGGTAACAATTTTGCATTTATATGGCACCATCAAAAGGGCAAAGCAATGCAAGCCTGAGTGCCAACTTGACAAAGTGGCAGTAAACACAGTGACATTTGCATGCTCATTGGCCATTCAAAGGGCACAGCAGAGGGAGTGGCTTCAGAGGACTAATTGCATTTCCTTTTACAGAGTCGGGCACAACAAAAACAAAAACAAAAAAAAAACAAGAGTGAATTCACGTCAGAAAAACTCTTCATACATGATATAAAGGTCCACTTGAATTAGTATTTTTATTTAAGGCTTAAATAAGGTAGTACGTCTTGTTCTGTGCCACATCAGTCGCCCAATTTTCAATTAGAACGACTAAAGGTGAGAGTCAACATTTATTTATGCCAAACACGAGACCATCTAACCTCCAAGAGCCCTTTAAATTAATCCAGATGTGAACACTTCTGTGAAATTAAGCATCACCACTAGCAGTTACATGTAGGCTGTGATCATACCGAGTATTTATTTTACCACCTCTGAGATAATAACACAACCAGGTCCGCATTTAGAGATCATTTTGAATCACAAATCATCCTGTCAGGATTCTTTTAGTGTTGGCTTTTCAGTCGGGAAACTTTTTTTTTTTTTTTTTTTTTCTTCATAAATTTCATCAACAATAATCTAAAATGTTCAGGTTTGTTCCTGTTGTCTTCAGTTGAACACAAATACAATTGATGTCACAAACCGCACCAAAAGCTCGTTTCAAGATTCAAACCGTCTTTCACAAAAGTACAACAGTAAAAGCAGCCAGTGTAATGTAATGTTCAATAACAGATTTAATTAATTATGTCCCCCAGGATAATACAGTTACATAATCTGCAAATAAACATATTGTTTGAACTCGGAGTCTCTTAAACAGGCTTGTTCAGTCAGTTTTAAACAGAGTGTGAGGCTCTATAGAAAAATCTACTTCAGCCTCTTCAAATTATGCTTAGTGTTGCTTGTTGGGGGAAAAAAAACACACCTGAGGGTAATTATTTGACAGTTTTTAGACAAGTTCATTCAAAAAAAAAAAAAAAACCTTCAGACAACCTGAATGGTCCTTGAACGCCTCTCAAACACTTACTAGGAGCTATTTCATATCCATGCTTACTTAAATGTAAACAAACTGCGTGTAATGCATTTTACTTCTGGATGAGTGATGTAGTTTTATCTGGCCAGCTCGTCTTTGTGGTTTAATCGCTCACACCATCACACCGCTCTCTATGTGACAGCTCAGTACGGGTCATTGATGAGGCGATGCTCAGAATTAGTCTCCATGGAAGTAAAGAGCAGCGTGACAAAGGGAGTGTAGTCTTACCTACAAGTGTGCCAGAGCTTCCCCGTCCTGACTGTATCCGCTTACACAGATACAAACACACTGGATGTCCATCTTACACAACATGTGGGTTAGTGCAAACACTTGTAAAATAAAGATGGGACAGTGAGGTGTACATTTCCAACATCAACTTCTGCTTGCAATTATTCAGTGACTATTTCTCATCTTGGTGTAGGACGCACTGGTTGCCATAGATACGTCTTTAATAAAAAGGTGAGGGGTCCAGTGAGTTGACAAGAAGTGATCACAACTCACAGGAAAACTTTTGCTCTGTTCACACATCGTCATATCTTAAATTTGAGGCGCTAACTTTGGTGTAACCAAGACAACCAGGAGGATGTAAAGTTAAGCCTGGAGCCTGACATCTGCAGCATCTTACCCCAACCTTGTTTCGACCTCACACACTTTATCTCACCTTAAACACCTCAGAGAAGAACCCGGCTCCAATCTTCTCACAGCTGAAGTCATCTAACCGGGCCAGGCTGGACACGGCGCTCCTCAGGGCCCGGTATGAGGACGGTCGGATGCGGTTGGTTCCATGGACGCTGTGCATGGGTGGCTCTGGTTCTGCCTGCAGCTCAGGCTCAACCCTCTCCGTCTCTATCCCCATCTCCATCTCGGACTTCCCGGGAGGAGAAGGAGGAGGTGTGCGTAGTTTAAAATCCAGCCCGACTAAGTGTTTACATTTCCCATGGTTCGCTGCAAGACCACAGCGCTCGGGAGGTGATAAAACTCTCAATGGCAATGTTGCAGCTGTAGTCCGAGCCCGGTTAGGGCCCTAATTCCTGTAGTCCGGAACCAGCTCGTGCACGTCGAAGTCTAACAAACTACGCAGCTGCAGCGGTGCATCCTGCAGAGTCAGTGCGCAGTTTGGGTTAAGTCCCTCATGCCGTAAAAACTGCGCAGGCTCATGCTGTCTCCTCTTTCTGTTTCCTCACTGTGCTCTCCTCCTCCTGCAGTGGAAAAGGCCGGGGCTCCCCTCCTGCTTCCACCAATTGAATACCGGGTTTCCAGTGCGCACGAGCCGCCCAGTGACGCTGCGGCCTGTTAAAACTGAAGAGGGAGAGTGAAGAGGGGGGCGGAAACAGGGGCGTTAATTCACTAAATCATGGAGAAGTGACTGATGTGTCTCAACTGGCAGAATAATAATCCGATAAGCGTGGCAACTTATTCAAGACTGCTAAAAATTTCTGCCGATGACGCACATTTCTTATACGCAGCATGCATTAACCATTTATGTTATATCTGCATCGAAACAATCCGAGAAGCACGTGAGAACAACAATCATGCCATGGAGAAGGAAAACAAACCCATGAGAGAGTTTGGAGATCGTTAGTGAGGTTGTGAGACACGTTATCTGTGATAGCAGCGATAACAGCAGAGGTTGATGCAGCATCTCATGGTTTCTGCCTGCGCACACGCACGCGCGCTTTAAAAACCGATCCAATCACCCGGTTAGGAATAGTTCATAGATGTGACAGTGCTCAAACAAATTAAAAATATCTAGTCAGTCTGGACGAGCTCACTGATGCTGTGCTGGAACTGGCGTGAACCTGCGTGTCGCGGATCTCCACGAGACGGACTGCGGCTCGTGAATTATGGATGCCAAACTGAGCTGAGTTTGTAGGCTCGTCTGTCACTGACAAGTGTGTCATACACATGCACAAATGCACGCTCACGTATGCATAATACATTGGATACATGCCTAGAAATAAAAATCGCTGACGCACCGACAGCTAGAAGGCATTGAGGCGCGTTCCACACTTACCTGAGCTTCTCCAAAAAAAAACCACAACCTCTTCACGAGCCGGTGTCTTCTGCTGAGCGGATCAGCTGCGGCGTCCTGTTACAGCGAGCTTCTTCTTCTTTTTTTTCTTTTTTTTTTACTAATTAATCATCTTTTTGCGCCACTCACACACACACAAACGCGCGAGCTTCAGTGGTTTCGTTTTACGTCCTCTGCGCTTTCCTCGCTGTGCATTAAGGAAAAGGAGCAATGACTTCTGCTGCGCTTTATTGGAGGCAAAGAGGCGGGGCTGTCCACACGTGATCACCGTGGAAAAAAAAATGCACCTGTGGGGGCGCTTGAGCTGGCCAATTTCTCACCTATAAAATCTCACTTTGCAGAATGGAAAGACATTTTAGAGCCTATTTATTTTGTTGATCTCTGTTATCAATTTCATCTGTGCTGTATGTTTAACATGTGGCATATTTGACAAATAAAGAACCTTGAACCTTGAACCTTGAATCTTGTATTATTTTGTGATCATAATGAAATCATGTACTGAATCATGTATCATCAGTTTTTTTTTTTTTTTCGATTAGGCAAGACCAACCTGCTGTGTCTAGTAGGAGCAAAATGACCTGCTATCTTTAATATGCCAAGAAAATACATTTTCTAATTTATGTATCATAGACATAGTTCTTTATTTCTTTTGGATCCTATATTAACATTAATATTTACTCTATAATATTAATATTTTCTCTGTGATTGGTTATGTTTTGTTTTGATGATGTTTAAATGTCTTCTTTAAATGTCTGTTTTTCCTATGTCCTTTTGCTTGTATATATATATATATGTGTGTGTGTGTGTGTGTGCGTGTGTGTGTGTGTGTGTGTGCGTGTGTGTGTGTGTGTGTGTCTTGCCTTTATTTCCTGTTTTGACTATAAAGATTATGAATTGTCCTATGTGTCCCTCTGTAGCTTTATGTTGTTTGGCTGCTGTTGTCTCAACCTGTATTTTTTGTCATAAAAAAAAATCCCAGATTATGACAAGTCTTTTGAAGGCTTCATTTGTGTGTAACATTTTAACTACCTTTGAAAAAGCTTCATACCTGAAGACTGATCAATACTCCAAACACAGCTCTATGTAGGAATATGAACCACTTAGCACTAAACTGTAATGATTAATTTGTAGCGGAGAGCCCAAAGGCACAGAATCTATCCTGACTGATATTGTTCTTGCGACAGATACCTTGATTACCTAAGTATACCGACCTGGAGTGAACCTGGAGCTTTGGGGCAGATTTTCCCTTCTGGTAATCCAAGCTTGGTTGGAGGTCTAGATGCCTAAAGGGATGACAAAATTAATCTGAGAAGGTCACAAGCTGATTAAAAGCCCAATAAAAGGGATAAAACACACTTCATTTAGATTCAATTCCATTGACTTTTTTCTTAAATGTTAAAAAGTTTGACCTCTGAAGACTGTTTAGATAAACAAATAACTGTCATCTGCATACATAGACAACTGGCCTGAATGCAAATGACAGATAACTAAAAACTAAAAACACAGGATGCCATGCCTCATGGTGCCCACCTGAATGTTTTAAACCTACTGATCAGACAGTTTCCTGTCAATATACTACAAATTAGATGAGAATGAACGAATGACTGTCATCTGCATATATAGACAAACGGCCTGAGTGCAAAGGGGAAAGGGTTGGGAACTTGTGAACTATTTGCAACTTTCTTATAAACATTTTTAATGGAAACAAAAACATAATTAAAAGCCCCATACTGTCCAGCTGACTGTCTTTAAACCTGCTGAACAGACACATTAAATAACAAACGTTGTGGGATGTGTTGGCTGGATTTAGTCCAAGTGATGTCGAGAAAACAAAGGAGTTATTGAGAATGTGCTTCTGCCTCTCATCTATGCATCTATTAACACCTCCTGAACATTACAGTACTTTTAAAGGCTTTCATTTTACATGGGTTTATTTTGACAAATTGGAAACGCTTTCAAATGTAGAACATTTAGTTACAAGAGGCAGAACAAATAGGTTAATGAAATAGATCTCAGCAGCTCCAAGAAGGGGAGATAGAAGGAGGAATTCAAGATTCAAGTGTGTTGTGTTTAGGGAGACAGATTTAAAAAACGACTCTGGCTCACGGACATTTCACCCCTGATTGTGAACATTGTGCGTAGGACACCCGGAGGTGCTGGATGCCATAAAAAAAAGTGTGTCACAGCAGTCTCAAACCTCACAGCCGCATACTGACACACCGATAACACATTCTGACAAAGGCGTGTGATTCTCCGCGAGCTGGTTTATTTTGTCTGAACGGATCTGCAGACGCTCGCTGAATTATTTATAACCATGGCTTTATTATTTCTGTGCTGAAAAGAAAAAGTAACACCATTGTTGCCGATTATAATATATACTATTTATTATTTAGTGCATCTGATCACTTATTTATCACACTGACTGTTATATTTGTCCAAGTTAGGCTTCAGTGAGCATGTGGGTGAGGATTATTTGTGAGCATTCGTGTGTGTGTGTGTGTGTGTGTGTGTGTGTGTGTGTGTGAGAGACATTGGATTATGTAGACCCCGCTGACCTTTCTGATCTCAGTGTTTGTGGTGGGGCAAGATTTTCCAGTGATGACTTTCTGTCGTCTTTATCGACTGATCACTCAAATGACTAAGCTATCTGTGTGAGCAGTAAGCTGTCAGATAAACTAAATCCTCTCAACTTTGAGGCAGAAACAATGGCTGAAGATAAAGTTCCCTGGTGGAGTGTTTATTTGTTAGTTTGTGTTTAGCACCTTTCATTCCTATGTCACAAATAATGAGATCATGGTGTAATGTGAGGGATGACTTAGGGTAAGAATTTTGAGGGATGTTTATTGTTACCCATATAAGTTTTGTTAGCAATGCAGGCAACTAGCAAGCATGTTAGCCTGCTACACACTGAATTACATCTCTTAGATATCTCTAATCGTGTTATTTGTATTTTATTCTGTTGTAGAAACTTTTTTGAAGTATTTCTATGTTCCAATTTATATTCCTGTTCAGAGTGAGATACAGTGTTTTGAATGTGACATTTTTGCTTTCTTGTAAAGGATTAAGAAAGTATCAATCTGTCCATGTGGTTACACCTGCAAAGTGGAGGATTTGCATGAACTTATAAATATTCATGATGCTCAGAGGATAAGTCCCTAAGACTTTAAATATGCCAACTTTTACTGTAGCACAACTTTTTCTGGATTATGTGAATTTTCTCAACACTTGGACAGATCCCTATGAACTCCTCTTGTACAGACGTTTGTGTTCCCCTTTGGGTTAACTGCAACAGATCCCCTGAACTTTGTTTCTAATAGCGCCATCAAAAGTTCAAGATTTCACTTTTTCCTATACCCTGGGTTTTTAGCTAAAAAAAAAAAAATAATTTATTATGTTTCATCAACCTAAGTTTGTGTGTGTTCATGAAAGTCAATGTTAGCATGTTAGCTAGCTAAACTAGGATGGGAACAATGCTCAAAGCCGGACTAGAAGGAAATTTAAGATCAAAATTCTTGATGAATATTTCTTAAAATCCATTGGAACTTTTCTGAAAGATTTAAAAAAAGAATCTGCCTGGGAAAATTCCTGAAAGTTCCAGTGACAATTTTCCAATAAAAATCCTTGGAATTAAAATTAAAACATTTCAAGAAAATTCTTTTTACAAGAATTTGAAAATTCCAAAATAAATTTCTTCAAAAATATCCAATTATTTCCACAAAAAAACCCTAACCCTAACCCAAAACATTTCCAATGCACTCCGTAAATAACCCAAAAATTATTTCTGAAAACTCCCTGGAAAATTCCTCATCATCCTTCAAGTTATTTACAAAGACTAACTCTGTACTTATCTGCACATGTGCCTTTAAATCAATAAGTGGCTGCCTCAAATACAAAACCCTGAATCACAATTGTTTTCTCTTCATTATAGTCTGAATTCAAACAAGCTTCAAATCAATGTGAGTCCATCCTTGTCACAGGGGAATCAAAAATGTATTTTAATGAGGCTAGCCTGTTTGGGATTTCATTCAGATCCCCCACTGAAAAGTTTTAGAAATGCCTGGTTGGAAAAGAATCAATAGCACCTGAGCTGTTTTGAGTCCCATCACAATCCAACCATATCACAGGAGAACATGTGAAGGTAAGACTAATAGAGAGAGAGTCAGCTAGATGATTAGTTTGCCATGTTTTTAACAGTAATTTATTTAATTTAAATCTAAAAGGGACCTTTAATGCTTTGTCTTTTAAAAAGACCCTTTAATATATAATAATAATATAGAACTAACAACAACTGTATCTCACACATCCCTTCAAAGTGTATAATTAATGCAGTGTAAATAAAACATCCACACAAGCCTCTCCTGCATTAAAATTCTCAATTTCCACGCTTACATCCAGTTTGGGAACGTGTAAATCCATACCATGAGCCTTGGTGGCGGCCCACTCGTTAGGACTCATCTGTGGGTGCTAACGATCACCCGCTCCCCCTGTCCGGCTCTTACAGGCAGCCAGGCGGGGAGTCGGGGGCCTCTGTAATTGGTTTTTGGAGCACAGCAGCTGTTTCATGTGCCTGCACGTCTGTCCCCAAAGGAGGAGCAGAGGGGTGAAGTGAGGAGGGGGAGTTTGGTGGCCACATGTCCCACCTCGCTCTTCAACCTCCCCCCTTCTCCCAAACAGGATGAAAGACTGATGCCAAGTAGAAGAGAAGAGATGGGGGAGGCAAAAAAAAGTGACCCCGGAGACACATTTGAATATAGATATAACACAAGATAAAGCATTAATATCATTTTAAGAGAAGGAGCCACATAGGGCTAAATATGATGTAATTCCACATGTACTTTTTTTTAAGGCAGTTAATCTTATTCTATAGTATAGTAGGAGTTTCAACTCCTTTTACCAACATAGATAAAGGGTTGTAATTGTATAAATAGTTCACATTGGAAGCAAGAAGAACATGTCACTGTATTAAATATTTTTTATTATTATTATTTGGTTCTTATTTTGCTCTCATGGGGAGATTCTGGCCAAAAAATAAAATCTTACACTGACAAATGAAATGCAGTTTTTAATCTACCCATTAAGAGTAAACCTTTAATTGTTTTGGAGCAAATAAACCTCATTAACTGTGATGTCAGATGAACATGCTGATCAGTTGCACATGTTTTTTTTTCCAGCCTGGGTAAAACATTGAAGACTAGTGATTTTAAGTAATGAAAATGGTCACTTCCACACAAACACAGTCTGCTTTTTACCCCCAAGGGACAGACAAATCAGCCCACATGTGTCCCTTGGGGCAGAGTGGAGGTGCAGGAAAGTGGATCAGAGTGAAGTGCTGCTCCATCCAATAGGGAACAGTAAAGTAAATTAGAGTTCGCTTAAAGATGACCGGAGACAGGCGGCAGTAACCTTCTTTTATCTCATTAGGAAAATGAAAAGCCAGGGTAAAAATTTATTGGATTCAGTTGGTTGTAAATTATCTGGAGATAATGGACCAAATATGGGAGTGAAAAATGATGTGCTTAAAGGTAGAAGGCATGCAGTGACAACAAAGTCAGGACAGAAATCAATCCAAAAGAGCCCAAAGCCGCCCTCTGTTCACTAAGCTCGTATCATTTTACCCTGCAGGCCTGCATGCAAAACAGTTTTAAAGCTCCCACTAAACACGACGCAGCACATGTGAAAGACTCTTCATAATCTCCAAATGATGGCCGTTTAGCTACAGTAACATTTGTCTATGCACTTTCCCAGACAGCAGTTTCACAGGTATACAAAGACCATAAAGTATGTTTTGCCCCATGTTTCCGCTCTTGTCTCTACATGCCCGGGAGTCCGGGACGTCTCGGAGCTTCAGGTTTCACCTCACAGGAGAGGAATGATCTGTTTTTCTCTGCTCTAATGGGGATGCGTTTCTTTGTGTCGGGTTAACTCCCAACAGGAGCATGTATGTTTTATTCTCAGATTTTTACGTGCAGATAAGCAGTCTATTGACAAAAGATAACGCATCATAGCTCCATAGCTGATTGAAACATGATACAAATCTGTTTTTAGTATTTCACACTTTGCATAATAAGCCCTTCCAGCAGTTGATAGAAAGTGAAATCACACTAAATCTGAATTTTCCTGCATCTCAGCAGCATCACATAAAAATTGGCTATGAAATGAGGTCCCTCCTGAAATAATGGGATCAATAAATAGCTCTGCAGGGTGTGTGCAGCTGTTACTCTGTGGATATTATTGATTTCACATTTCTTTTAAATCACTCAGTCAAGCTCTGATATGACACTGGCTCCTTGGGCCTTCGGGTTAAGAGAGAGAGTAAACACTGTAACATGAGGATACAATAGGATACATATACAACAATATGACAATACAGAATCCTAAATGACAGATTTAAGATATGGGTTCAACATGTTGGTTACAACTCTGTGGTTTTTATTCAGTTAACAGTTCCTTTTTTTTTTAAGATTTCAAGTCAGAGAATAATTTAATTTCCTGAGTTTACAGCATCTAATGGAAAAAGCTGATTCTCCAAATTTAGATCTACAACGATCTAGAAGTTGTTTAGTTTCTTGAACATCATTCATAATGTTTGTGTGGAGCAGAAACACAAGCAGCGAAGTGTGTGGACAGTGTGAAGATGATGATGACGATGATGATGATGATGATGGTGGTGGTGGTGCAGTGTAACACAACAGCTTGATTCTCTTCTAACCCACTGACCTGCATTGCAGAGGCCCTTTTTTCATCTCTCTATGCGACGTATGCTAAATTTGGAATACAAAGCTGAAGCAATGCTGCCCCCTAGTGTTGACAGACATCTTCTTCATTGGATAGATAGATAGATAGATAGATAGATAGATAGATAGATAGATAGATAGATAGATAGATAGATAGATAGATAGATAGATAGATAGATAGATAGATAGATAGATAGATAGATAGATAGATAGATAGATAGATAGATAGATAGATAGATAGATGGTGTTAAGGTCCGGGGTGTTGTTTGAGGAGGGGGAGGCAGCAGAAGGCTGTAAACTAAACTGGTTGAAGAACTGGTTTCGCTCGTTGATACCGGTGATTTCTCTCATGCCTTTCCACACATCCCCCGCGTTGTTCTGCAGGAGTTTGGCCTCCAGCTTTCTCCTGTAAGAGTCCTTGCTCTCCCTCACCTTCTCCCTCAGGTCTCGTTGTATCCTCCTCAGCTCCCCCCTCTTTACAGACCTGAAGGCTTGTTTCCTTTTGTTGAGAAGGGTGCAACGTACAGCAGTGTTTTCACAGAATTTAATCTACTCTGTGATGCAGTCAGTCATGCTTACTCGTACTTTACATGATACTGTAAGTGGCCCCAAATTGTAAATGGACTCGAGGTTGTATAAGCGCTCCATTAGTCTTCTGACTACTCAAAGTGCTTTTACACCGCAGGTCACACCAACACATTCACACACTGACGGTGGAGGCTGTTATCCTAAATCCATTCATTCATACGACACATATGAAGAAACTTGGGGTCAAGAGTCTTACCCAAAGAGAGGCCATTAAGCCAAGATAATCATCCAGAGATAAATCCCAATGTGCTTCTCTGAAGAATATAGAATAGCTCTGAAAATGTCAAATGCAAGATCCGTCTATTACTTCATGTGGCGTCTTAAACAAATGATCTTGTAATGCTCAATGCTGAGTGGATTTTAAAACGGTGTGTAATACTTGTCTGCTTTAGTGACATGCAACTGTTACTGCATCATATTGTAGTAATTTATTGGTGTCAGATTAACTTTGTAAAAAAAAGAAAGAAAAAGCATTTAACTCTTATACATTCTTCCCGCCTCAGTTTGAAGGCAAAACAAGATCATTTAATTCCCTTGACCTCTAAGCTTTTTATATTTAACTCTTTATAGATCCGCTTGTGTTTTTACATCGTTAATTCTTAATGTGCGTAAACTGTGCCAAATTTTACACAATCATATGTGGAGCACAAGTTAATATTCTCTCTGTGAAAATGTTGTCTAATCGCTCAGTAATAAAAACTTTTATTGTTCACAGTTAAAGACCGCTTCAACAGTTAAACAAACCAGCTATTCATTTACACGCTGCACCCACTGGTTAAACTTTATCTTAGTTAAGCTGGGATACAAATGTAGGCCATTGTCAGAGTAGAGAGAACACGTCATGTGTTCCGGTCATGAATTTCAAAATAAAACTTTTACTTATGTGCAGTTTTAGATGTGCTTTATGTTAAATGCCTGAACATGGAAACATGTCTTGACCAAAATATCCAGGTATCAAAATCATCCCTTAGGGTTTACCTTGTATTACTTTTAAAGGGAATTGTTATAACATGTCCTGGTCCTCATCAGTATGAGTGTGATCTGGTCTTGGCCATTGGAACAGAAATTATTTAAATGTGTTTAGATAATAAAGTAATCCCTTTGAAAAATGACAAACCATAAAGGAACTGTAAGTCAAAATTAAATGATTTATTTGACTACAATTGTACATTGTAATTAACAGAATACATACCGGTCTTTATGGAAAGCCTTTATTTTTATTGCACATCATACCACAATTTATTTGTGCTTCTCTGGAAAAAAAAGGAACAAAACATTTGATCACATTTCCACACACAAACAGCAACACACTAACCCTTTCATCATAGTTACACAAAGAGGTGTATCATTGCACATTACAGGGAAATGATTGCAGACTGAATGCAATTATCCCATGACTATAAAAACAAGTAGAATATAATGCACCATAAATGATATGTCACATTAAATGTCATTACATCCTAAGAACACCATTGCACACGGAAGGCTATTCTCTCATAAATAATGTTGTTTACAAAGCATTTTGTAAATAGCCTTGGCCGAAATATTACAAACAAGAGAAAACCTCGCCGTGTGAAGCCTGTTTGAAACTTATTCTGAAAGCAACGCGTCACACTTCTGGTACCTGTCCTGTGTTGACTTCACGCAGCACCTTTTCAACCTGCATGTTGTCCTCTCGTGCGACTGTGCGCGCGCGGAGCTCTGTCGTAACTCAGCCCACAGAACGCGGCCGGACAACCGCGCGCCCTCCATCCATCAGTCCTCTCTCCTCGGTGTAAACATGGCTCAGAGCCTCAGCGAAATGTTTCTGCTGGTGGTCTACAAGGCGGTTACGGGTTTCCTCTACATGGTCTATCGGCTGTTCGCTCCTCAGAGGTGTCATCTGGTCGGGAAGAAGGTTCCGCCCGTCAGAGACCCGCTGCTGATGGTGTCGGCCAAACAGCTCGCCGGGAAGATCCGGAGAAAAGAGGTGTGTAGACTCTACCTGCTCCAACCAACGACTGCTCACACCACCTTTATGTTTTAGCTACTGTAGTTTGCAGACTTATTACAGCTCACCAGTGCAGGTAAACGTTTGTTTGGAAGCAGTCAAGTTAAAAAGGCATGACATGTTTGCATGCAGGAGATCATTACATCTCATAGTTTCAGTCAAAGCTTGCTGCACCATATTATTTCTTTACCTCACTATTTAGAGTCCAAGTTATTATCCTACATAAATTCCCTGCAAGCCTTTGACAGCTCCTGTGGAAGAACAGCTACATTTGTACTTTAATCTTCTGATCACAACATGATGTTGACACATGAAAAGCAGATGCTGTGTTAACAAACCTGTGTGAAATAAAGTAGCCCAATGATTAACTTTATATCTGCACAACACCTGACATACTCAGAGAGAGAGTTGATGATAGGCTTCACATATCTTACTGTCTAGATGTTATATTAGACTCCAGTGTGCTGTACAGATGTACAGCTCTTACATTTTGTGATTTAATAGGCTAACTGATTAAACAATGGCCCTTATAATATCAATAGTCTACGTAGGTTCACTTTGACAAAGACCTAATGAAAACTCTTTGTCATTCCAATCACACTCGTATCACGGGGGACTGAAAAGTTTCAGAAAACTGTCAAAGTTTGGGACAAAGTAGTTTTATTATTCAGTCTCAGGATTAAACTGTCAGAAGTTTTGGGCAAATATGGCAGGTTGACCTTGTTTCCACGCTCTGTGATGGTGTGTGTGTGTGTGTGTGTGTGTGTGTGTGTGTGTGTTCTTCATCCTTACCTCATCTCATATGTCTTCATGTTGTGTTTCTGCAGGTGACGAGTGTGCAGGTGGTGCAGGCTTACATCGACAGAATCCAGGAAGTCAATCCTCTCCTGAACGCTGTTATCAAAGACAGGCAAGAAAGAATCATCCATCTATATCATATATATATATATATATAAAAAGTTTGCTGTGTTAGCTGCCACACTGACTTGCATAATTGTAAAAAATAAAATTGTCACCTTTCTCGATGTAAGTACTGCAGTAGTCCAAAAATGCTTTTAAGCTGATGTTGCTGGTCCCAGCTTCCCATCCATCCATTTTCTGCCGCTTATGTGGGCTGGGTCGCCGGGTCGCTCCAGACACCTCCTCCAGCTCTTCCGGTGGGACCTCGAAGCGTTCCTCGACACATAGTCTCTCCAGCGTGTCCTGGGTCTACCCCGAGGCCTCCTCCCAGATGGACATGCCCGGAACACCGCCCTGGGGTGGCGTCCAGGGGGCATCCGGATCAGATGCCCGAGCCACCTCAGCTGACTCCTCTGGATGTGATTCTTTAATCCTCACCTGTCTAATGTGACACACCTTCCTCGTGCAACTTTTCTCCTGTACAAAACCGTCTTTCATCCTCACGTGTCTAATGCCACACAGCTGACACCTTCCTCCCTGAATGGTCTTCGGCCCCTCAGGAGAAATGTCTCCTCCAGCCAGGAAAAAGTGGAGATGACGGTACAGCGACTCGGGTACAAAAAACCCCGACAAAATCCATAAAAACAGGAACCCTTTAAGTGACGAAGGACATGTGGAGTTTGTCATGTAGAGCTGACGCAGGAGATGATCTCGTATCAAATGTTTATCTGCACTTTAAAGCAGAGGTAACTCTATCTCTGCATAAGCTGCCCAGTTTAAATTTATCCCCAGGTCTTCCTCCCGTCTGAGCCAAAATCTGTCCAGGTCAGGAATCCCCAACGTGTGCCATGAAAACCTCACACTGTATATTCTAGAAACCCTTTCAGATCCTCTCTCCACTGATGTTAGAGTCAGCTGGGCCACTGGGCCCGTATGATTGACCCTTATAAAATCAACTCATTGAAGATCTCTAAATAAATCTTTAGTAGCAGTATCTATTTTCTAATCTGATCGTAAGACATGAAGAGTCCTTCCTCAGGCTCCAGGCGGCTCACGTGTTGAGATCACTCTTTTTGGGGAGAGGAGTCCCTCTTGTTGGGACAGTTTGGAACAAATGTGGATGATAAGAGGATTATCAGTCACAGCTTTGACTAACTTTTTATCCCATTTATACAGAGAATCAATTTGTCTCTTTATTCACGTCTGTGTTTTAAACGTTTATCCATGAAGAGTGAGGGCCTGGATCAAACCTCTGTAGTTCAGAGTTCATTTCAGACTCTTGGTGCTCTTTCTTCCGCCCTTCTTCAATCAGGAATTTCCCTTCAGATTGTAATTCTTTCTTTCCCTCCGTGCAGGTTTGATGCGGCGCTCCAGGAGGCAGCCATGGTCGACAAGCTGATCGAGGAGGAGACGGGAGGAGAGGAGGTTCTGGAGGACCGACTGCCTCTACTGGGAGTCCCTCTCTCCGTCAAAGAGTCGTACGCCCTCCAGGGTAAACTCACAGAAATCTGATCTGCTGTCAGTAACTTCACCATGATTATACACATCCAATAATCTGTAAATAACATGTTTGCACCCACGCCCGGTTAACGAGTCAACTTTCTTCTAGATGCTTCCGCTTACGATGACATGAAATTCAGCCTTTCCAGCACTTCAGTATGACTTCCTGTCTTGCAGGTATGCCTCACACCGGAGGTTTGCGCACCAGAAAAGATGTGGTGGCCACCGTCGACGCTCCGCCTGTAGCCTGGCTGAAGAGAGCAGGCGCCATCCCCATGGGCGTCACCAACACCCCTGAGCTGTGCATGTGGGGCGAGTCTCACAACCGCCTGCACGGCATCACCAACAACCCGTACGACCTGTCGAGGACAGCGGGAGGGAGCTCGGGTTAGAGAATCATTTCCTTTAACTCAGCTGCAAAGTAAAGAAGCCGTCCTTTAAAGCAGCTTATTGTCCGAGAGTCTTTGTCTCCTGGTTTGGCCTGATAATCAAATTACAGCGCACAGCGGACTGTAACACACAGGCTGCTGTTTGGGGGACAAACAGGGCGTGAAAACATAACTGGCAATATTCATGTTCTTGATTGAAACACATTTCTGATGCGTCTTTCTGTTATGTTAGATGTAGTAACCCCTGGCCTGGAGATCTCAGAAATGCAAAGAGGCGATTTTCAGATTTTTTTATCCCTCAAGAACAAAATCGCTAAATCAGTGGATAAATCTCTCTGAGCTGCTGCTTCACTTTTTATTTTTCTTACAGTTTTAAAATGAAGTGATCCTAATTAAAAGCTCATTTCTTTCCTAATAGCAGGATATGACTTTGGAGGATCCTTTAGTGCTTCACTGTACGAGCTGGGTTCGAATCTAAACACAGAGACTTACGATAACAAAAGAGCAATGATGTGATAAACTAAGAAGCTTTTTGTCATCCAGTGAACTTAAAGGTATCTTTCAGATCCACTCACTTACCTCTGTGTCGTCTGTCTCCGTCAGGTGGGGAGGGCAGTCTCCTGGGCGGGGCGGCCGCTGTCATCGGCGTTGGCTCAGACATCGGCGGCAGCATCCGCATCCCGTCTTTCTTCAACGGGGTGTTTGGCCATAAAACTACTCCTGGTAAGATAAACGTGACGGAAGAGCAACATTCATCCATCGTTTCATTGTTCAGAGTTAAAACAGGAATAAAACATGAACAGGCTCAGAATAACACGTTCGTGTCCCGGACTGTTTGGTGACTTGTCACGTGTTCCTGCTGCAGGCGTGGTGAACTCTGAGCACCAGTATCCTCCGTCCTCGGGCAGACAGGACGAGTACATCAGTATTGGTCCCATGTGTCGTTACGCCGAGGACCTGCTGCCGATGCTGAAGATCATGGCGGGGCCCAACGCTCAAATGTAAGAAACATGACGGTGTCGGTGGTGGGGACATTGAGTGAGAGCCTTTTGTTCAAAGTCACCTCAGGAAGCTCATCTTTTAACACATCTATCCTCTATATTAATGAAAGGTACCTCAACTATCTAATAATTGTATTTTTTTTTTCTTCGTCAGATTAGTTTGACTCGGTTTTTTCACAAAGGCAGAAAAAGACTCATGTCAAGTAAACGCTGAGCTCAGCAATATCCAAAAACCTGCTTTCATTCCTCTTAAAGAAACTCCTCGAGACATTCATAGCTCAAACTGTTGTTTTACTATGACGTGACTACAGCAGGTCCAGAACACGCTTCACTTTCACATGACACACGTCCTCTACAGACGGCTCGTACTTAAGCATAGCTGCAGTCGCACATGGTGAGACGGTGGTGGGAGTTCGATGCAGAGAAATCAAATTGAATGGAATCGCAGTCAAAAGAAGTCGGCTCTCTCGCTCACAGGTTGAACTTGGACACAAAGGTTGACCTGAAGAAGTTGCGGTTCTTCACCATCCCTCACGACGGTGGCTCTTTTTTGGTGAACCCGGTCAGCAAAGAGCTCATTGACATTCAGAAGAAGGTGTGTGTGTGTGTGTGTGTGTGTGTGTTCACTTTCTCAATAACTGTGAAACGAGGACATGTGTAAGGCTTGACACTACGACGTGCTGCTCTCCAGGTGGTGAAGCGTCTGGAGGAGGACCTCGGAGTCAAAGTGGAAGAGGTGCACTTTCCGGAGCTCCGCTACAGTACCCAGATATGGCTCGCCTACATGGGACTCCCTGACGACAACGGAAAGGTAAGCCCACCAGTTAGAGCGCGGCAGAAAGGGAAGTGCAGCAGGGATTTTTTTCCTGGTAGTGAAATCAGACATTAAAAGGTAAGACAGAAAAGTAAACAGACCGTGGTTACTGTTTCGCCACGACACGACACGTGACTCACAAATGTTCCACTGATCCGTTTAGCTTCTGGGAACACAAACACACACTTGCCTACATTGTTGTATTCATGTTGGCCTCACATTTATTCATACATTTGTTCCCTTTGTTTCTTCATCTGCATTTCAAAAGTTAGTGTATAATATTGATGAATCTGGATGTCGTTTCTGTTCATGACGAGGACAGCTGGCACAGATTACACTGCCACTGTTGTGAGCTCAATTTTAATGTGACACTTTTGGACTGAATTTGATTTAAAATCTTTAAAAAGAATAAAAAAACAAATAGAGCAGCATACCTCACTCGGTGTTAAAATAGTGGACTTAAAACATGTTCTTTCTTCAGGCTCCGGACGCTTTCGCTGCTCTTATGGGGGAACCAGGTCGACCTGTGAAGCCTGTATGGGAGCTGCTGAAGTGGATGTGTGGGAGATCAATTCATACCTTTGCTTCTATCGGTACGTGCATTTTACACCAAGACTTTATTCATTGGTAGAGAATCGTCTGACCTGTGACTCCTTCTCTTTGTTCGTGCGTGTTTGACGTTTCCAGGCCTCGCCCTGATCGAGATGAAAGACTCCAAGGTGTCGCCGTTCATCATCGAGCAGAAGGAGAAGCTGCAGAAGGCGGTGGAGGAGCTGGTGGGCAGCGACAGCGTTTTTCTTTACCCCTCCCAATCCAGAGTGGCTCCAATAACACACCACCCGCTCTTCAGTCCCTTTGACTTTGCCTACACGGGTAAGCATACGTGCTTTTTTTTTGTGTGTTTTGGGGCTTTTGTGCCTCTATTGTGGAGTGAGAACAGTGGATAGAGCCAGAAACCAGAAAGAGCGGGGAACAACAACAGGCTGTTTTAACAACAGAGGTCCTACTATCGATGGTGTGTCTTGTAAGAAGCATTTCTGCTTTTAACTCTTTTATCAGTCTTATTTCATTTTTAAAGACCTTATTTCTCCCTCCAGCTATCATAAACACCCTCGGGCTGCCGGCCACCCAGTGCCCTCTGGGTCTCAATGAGGACGGTCTCCCCCTCGGTGTGCAGGTCGTTGCTGGGAAGCTGCAGGATCACCTGACCCTGGAGGTGGCTCTGTACCTGGAGAAGGCGTTTGGAGGCTGGAGGCAGCCCGAGGCCAACTGAAACCACACACACACACACACACACCCTGACAGCCACAACCAAATCTCCAGACCTGAGCTGGATGGAAACAAGAATGTGAAGAGGACAGTTTATCTGCCACGCTGCCTGCTGTAGTACACTAATGGGTAAAATGTGATTGTTGAATGTGAAGATGAGTAACGAGACTTTAACCGGGTCCAGTGGCGTCACGAGCACAAGCTTTAAAAGTAGAAATTGTTACAGTATGTTCAGTGTAGTCATGTTAAGAAGTTGTTTTTTGAACTCGATCTGAACACTGAGCGTTAAACTGTAACAGTGAATCAGCTGACAAGTCAAAGCTTTGAAATGTCACGCGCGTTTCCCGTGCTCACACTTGGAGGAGCTCAGTTGGGAGTTTGTTGATGTAAATCAGACTGAGTCTAAATGAAAGCATCGTTAAGGTGACAATCAAGTGTGTTCAGAATAAAGAAAGAAATGTTCATGTTTACGATTAATGTGTTTGGAGAGGGGCTGTTAAACAATGAAATTTATTTTATCTCAATTAACAACTAAAGTTTGATAGTTAATCACAAATATCATTTTAACCAGATGTTTGAAATTTAATTATTTTGCTTTCATTTTTGATCATTGTGCCGTCTTAAGGTAAGAGCCCTTCACATGCTTTTATTTTGAAATAAATTAAGGACCTTATTAAATAATTAAGGTTAGGGCATTCACTCAACCGTGGACAATTTGTTACCCGACTATAGTTACATCACAAAGAAAAGGAAGCTGGATCTCAGTCATTAAAATGGAAAACATCTCAACATAGTTCTGGTTTACCGTCTCTGGGAATATGCTTAATACCATTATGAAATCTGTACAATGAATATGAAGCTACAGCGAGAGGTTTAGCTTAAGGTGAAGACAATACATGTTGGACTCTTTTTAACAGTGCAGGAAATTCAACTATCAACCTCCTTAGAGCTCAGAAACGATCTCTACATGTTACTTGAGAATGCATGCTGGTGTTTTTCATCAGGGGTCATGTGTGAGATTTAACTCTATACATGACATTTTTCTTTCACTTAATGATATAGTTATGAAATTGGAATTCAATAAAGGACAGTTTAATCCCTTTCAGGCTTTAATCATGCTAAAAGGTGTCCCATCTTATTGATGCATGATGGGAATTTAAAGGCAGGGTTCATTTCCTCCAGATACACTTCTTAAGGTTTTGATTTAAATTGTTTAGGTCCTGAAAGAAATTAATAACCCATGTGCTCTGAAAAAGGAACAAAGAAAATCTGTTACCTGTAGCAGTTAGCCTGTAAAATCTTCGACCGTCTGAAACGAGGTACCAATCTGACGAACCAATCACGTCTCCTTGCTCGTTCTCTCCCCGTTGCGTGCTCTAAACCACACTCAAAGCGCATCACTGATAACAGAACTCATACTGTGTACTTACCGCTGAAGGAGACGTGAGGCGTGTACCCCAGATACATTCGTTAGCATGTGAAGTAAACAGAGGTGTAAACGTACGCAGGGATTACTTCAGGTGCACTGTCGTCATTTAAAATCTTGACACAGCGAGTAAGAAGGATGAGAAACACTCCCCGGAGTCTGTCGTCACTTTATTTTCTGCCCTTCTTTTGAAAAGGTTGAAAAGGTACGAAACACCTACCAGAACACTCTGAACAGTGCTGTACAGAAATATTCGCCGCTCTCTTTGGCCACCTCTTCGATGACGCTCAAGTTCTTCTTTTCCCCCCTCTCTCTCTCTCTCTCGTTTCTTTACATGAAGACGCCGTTCTGAAGGCTGAACGGAAGCTGTGGACGTCACATTCATACAGAGAAATACACACAGCCTGTCCGTCCTTCTCTCTGGACACCCGGCATGCTCAGAGTACAAATGTCAAGAAGGCGCCCGCCGTGAGAAGAACTCCTCTGCTCGCTCAGACTCCCCCCCCCTCCCCCGCCGCGGAAATCAGACAAGCATCAGAGGTGACTTAAAAACGGAAACAATAAAAAAGGGAAACAACCAAAAAGAAAGTACAGAAATGTTCATCAAAGAGTTCTGCCTTTCGGCGGTGCAGGAAAAGGGAGAACTTTCTTTCTCTCCTTGACAATCCATCACCTGCCCAGTGCTCCGTTTGGCCCAAATGTGTATGCAAATACTTTGTGTGTAAACATGTTGGTTTTTGTGACGTGGGTATGAAATCTCGCGCGGGATTTTGAGGAACAGACATCTCAGGAGGTGTTGGTGATGGGTTTGTATTTCTTGAGGCGGGTCCACTGTCCTGTGGAGTAGTTCATTTCGAACACCGTGTCAACCAGCATGGTGGTGCTGCCGGTGCCGTCGGCTTTGGGCAGAACCTCCGTGTGCTCGCTCAGCTTGATCTGGATGATGTCCCCCTGCTCCGGGCACGGGTTCTCTGTGGAAGCACACAAGAGGCGGCACACTGGTTGGGACCGAATCGAAAGAAAGGGTTTGTGTGTCTCCAGGAAACAAGCTCCAGTTTTTAAATCATCAAATATTTAAAGGGGATATAGTAAGAAAAATCCACTTGTTCAGTGTGTTTGAACATTTATTTGGGTAACCTGAGTGTCTATCGACCCACAACATGTGAAATTAATCCATCCAGTCATTTGTTTGTGGTGTGCTTAAGTTTCACCACACAGAGAAAAATGCTGTTTCAACATTTGCTCAGTTTGTGACATCACAAGTTGGACTCCCCTGGTATCTCCACCCATGGACTCCACCTCCAGCCTAGAGCAAACGTTTGTGCAGGTCTGCCATTTTTATTCTCTCTACAGAGGAGTGATGGGGGGGGCATTGAATTTAAAGAGAGACACACCAAAACGGAGCGTTCTGAGAGAGCTGGTTTCTACAGGGTCACAAACCTCCTCTGGTTCTTGATTCATGTTACATTTAGACCAAAGCACAGCACAGGTGTTTCATTTATACCACAGAGGACCGTTTGAAAAGGTGAAAAAAAAAATGTGTATAATATGCCCCCTTTAAATTCTATATTAATGCTCATGATACATTAAGATGAGTCCTGTACCTCTGGATCCAGCCATGAAACCCAGGATGAGCGCCTTCTCCGGTCTGGTGACCTTGTTGGCCGTCTTGAACATCTCCTGGGCGGCGTACATCTGGTCTCTCTGAGAAGCACACGCAGCAGACATTTAAACAGGAGCTCGCGGTCTGAATCCGTTTCTTTTAAAACTCCCCACGCCGTCACTCTCCAACTTACCGTGAGCGACAGGTTCTTTTTGGGCTGTGGCTGTGGAGGGGTCGGGGTCGGTGTCGGTGTGGGGGTCTGAGGTGTGCTGGGAGGCTGGGTGGGGGTCTCTGGCTGGCTGGCTGTTGCAGCTGCAGGGGGCCCGTTGTTGGCGGGGGTGGAGGCTGGCGTGCTTGGAGACGTGGGGGTGGCGGGATTGGCCGTGTTGCTGGCGTTGTACATCGGCGTCCTCTGTTTGTACTGGCCCGGTAAGGTTGCGTTGGCGCCTGCGCCCGCTGTTGCCGACTCTTCTGGTTGGCGAGCCGACTGCAGAGTGTCCCGTCCCGAACCACCCGCATTTGCTTTAGAGGACATGAAAGAAAACACAGGAGTGAGACGCTGCGGATTCTGTCTCTGCGTCTTTAATCGAGAGCATTAAAGCAGCGTGGGAATAACCTGGCTGTGCCTCTGAGCTGGGAATGTAAGAGGAGGAGGGGACCATGCTGGGTGTGGCCGGTAAGTAGCTGGTGGATGGAAGAGGGTTCTCGTTCAACGCCCCCAGTTTCTGAAAAGTTAGGACAAAGATACATTTAAGGAAGGGGGGGGGGGGTAATATGATACCAAACAGGAAAATCAAGACTGAATGTTGAAACTGAGAAGAAAAAAAGAAAAAAGAAAAATGCTGAGTTGTGGACCTGTGCAGACACGAGGCCAGCGGCGTAGTCGGGTGTCGTATTTTCCACCACTGCTTCTTCTTTGGCGGCTTTTTCTCCCGTTTCGGTATCTAAAGCAGAAAAAAAAAAAAGAAAATGAAAAGGTCAACTCATATCTCTGATAAATGAGGTTAAGCTTTCAAACTTGGACGTCTACAAGAGCTCAGATGATGAAATTACCCAGAGTCTTCCTTCTCCTCTTAGCTTCTCTGCCAGCTCCGACCATGTCCAGCTCTGAAATATCTAACAGCTGCACACGAGGGGGGGAAAAAAACACACAACATGATAAATAATGCAAGAACTGAATGACAATGAAACACAGTCCGGTAAGAAAATGCAGAAAATTAGCCAGAAACCATGATGATGCAAAAAAAAAAAAAAAAAAAAAAAAAAAAGCTTGAGCAGGATGAAGTTCCTGGAAATCAAAGTTTACCTTGACCCCCCTCTCCTTACGCAGGGGCGGCCGTGCAGGGGCGATGGGTGTGCGGTTACTGGGAGGGCTGAACATACTTGGGGCAGTGGGGCTGCGGAACGGGGCTTTGGGAATCCCCTTGAGAGGAGCTGTGATGAAAACACCGATGTGATTAAATACTGACCGATCCAACAGAAGCAGGAGAAATAGTACGATCGTCCTCCATCCTTATGTCGACTTTTTGACAGATCAAAAACGACTGACGGCTTGGTAACTTTTACACAACTTATTTGATTTTCAAAACAAGAACCTGAAGTTCCCCCGGAGGATGAATTAAGTATCCGTCTGTCTGATAGTGGAAATAAAGGTTGTAGCTCTGAAACAGCAGGCGGGATTTATTGGTCTTTAACTCACTTGTTGTGTCGATCTTTTTTACCAATCCTCTCCCTTTGGCGTGAAAAGGCACTCCAGCTGTCTTCTTCAGCTGTTGGGCTGTCTCCGTAGCTGCAAAATAAAACAATAAACACCCACACGTTAGCTCCCTGTGAGACTTGATATTACAAGCCGAAGATAAACCCAACAACCTCTCTGGGACGAGAAGGACTTACATTTCTGTAGCAGCTCTGCTCGGAGGGTGGCACTCTTTGGCTTTCTCTTCAGCTGGAAATGTTTGACGGGGGGCGTGAGGGGTCCCACCAGGGTGGTTAACGCACTCTTGTTCAGGTACATGCACTCCAGAGGAAGCATGGCAGACGCCTCGCACTCTCCCACTGGGCAGGAGAGGAGGGAGAGATTAAACAGCAGTTCACCTGCACTCCCCACTCAGAGTCTGGAAAGTCTGAACCGGTCTCTGTCTGACTTTAGATCCAACATCAGATGTGAAAACAATACAGCGTCTGGTGCAGCTCACAATAAACCACAGCTCTGGGATTCAAATGTTTAAATGCATTTCTAGGATCTCCGAGGAGCTGAAGAGAAGTGTTTGAAGCTGTAGCATCTTTACACCTCTGCTCTTAGTCTCACCCATAAAGAACAGCTGTAATAGAGAATTCTGTTTGGGACATGGTCCTTTCTCAATCTACATAGAACGATAAGTATCATATGGGAGCCTCTGTGTCTCTGTGTTTGGTGTGTTAGGGGGAAATCCCCAGGCCGAGTGAGCAGCAGTTGAAACATTTCAACAGCTGGCTGAGTGAAACCAAAAAATCAAACTAAAACCCAGTCAAGCGTCGAGCTATTTGACTTCTGAGTGGCAGATGTTCTGCATAGATTGTACACGTTTCTTAGTCTTCACTGGGCTCGTCAAGCTCTGGAGTTTATCCCTCACTGGACAAAGAAGGACAATTCTTTGCTGATTCTGTCGCGTACATGCGTAGGTTGTATTTCCTGACAAGAAACCTCGTCCTTCTTTTTTAATAAAACAATCAGAGTGTAAAACCTCTGTTTCAGGCAGCGTGCTGTCCGCTGTCTCGTCTGACACCGACCCTGCAGCATGTGTAACAAGCACATTAAAGAGCTATAAAGCAGTCCTTCATCTTTTAGCTGATTCTTTTGTTTTCTATGTGGGTCATATAGAGGCGCCAGTATTAATATCAGCCTGTTTTATAACCCGTTTTAAACTCCTCACCTTTCTCTCGGAGCTCCCCCAGAATATCCTGCACATTCGGGTTCTGCTCCTCCAAGTCCAGGTTGAGAGAGCCGGTCTCCGGGAAGGACTTGAGGATGTCTGCAACCATCAGCACCCAGGGCTCAGAATCCACCGTCGCCAGCTGGATTATCTCTGACAGGGCCTCTTTCATCTGGTGAGAGAGGAGACCACTTCAGTGAAACAAAGGATGGACTGAAGTCAGTATTGTGTGTTAAGCAAACGTATACGAATGAAAAACTAAACCAGATGCTGTTTTGGGTTCGCTGATTTGACCAGACAGAAAGAAAAGAATAATAATTTAAAAAAAAACATTTAATGAACAGCATTCCCTGGATGGAACAGAAGAACCAGGCAGCGCTGAGATCAGTCAGCATTTAACACGTCTTTAAAGCCGAGAAGCAGAGAAGAGCCACCTGCTGACTGGAGGAAAAACATTACAGGCTTCATTTAATTTAACGATCCGGACTGAACGTCGTCAGGGAGAAGATTTGGACAAACAGTTTAGTGTCTAAATGTTTAAGGTGCCCAATGATCTTTATTTGATCAGCGACGTTGATCTGCACCATCAGCTCGATATCTGTTCATTAAATTAATCCGATATCAGACACGATAGTGATACAAGATCAACTTTAAACACTTCTTCAAAGTGCACTTTCTGACTTGCACCTTAAAGTCACAACATTATATTTATTATCACTGCCTGCAACATGTTCACACTGATGCGTTTGTTTTGGAAATGCACTTCTTCTGAAAAACCACACACACTCCCCTTTATTCTTTCTCTGCCTCTAATTTTAGATAAGGCAACGTCATGTGATTTATTTCACGAACGATAAATTGAGTTGTTTGGTAAACTGCCTGTAAAACAAAAAGCACAACTGCAGAATCTGATTGGACGGGCGGGAAAAATAATCAGCATGCCACCCCCATCCTCTCATCTTTGAGGAGACTGTGAGGAGGCAAGGCAGCAAAATCGCTGATGATCCAAATCATGTTCTTTACAGTGAATATGAGTTGTTGCCTTCAGGAAAAAAAGGTATAGGGTACATAACTGCAAGTTAAATACATATAAACTGTCTCCATTACATTATTAAATAGTGCAAGATAGTGTGAGTGTGTAAATGAGAGATTCATAAAGGGACTGTGCAATACAATCAATGATATAGGGAAGTACAACAGAATAACAGGAGTGCAACAAAAAAAAACAGTGCAATAGAATTAATGATGTTGATGATGAAGGACGTGTGCAAAAAGTGCAAATGAAGTGATGCATGTGTTCTGTGCTGTTAGGAGGTTTATGTTACATGTATACAGATGCTTGTGTTGTGCTGTGTTTCTTTGTGTTGAGCTATATGTGACTATTATATATTATATGTACTATTCTATTATGTCCAAGGCCAATTTCCTCTAAGGGATCTAACTTATTATGTTATTAGAGAGTAGATTTAAATGTACACTTTTACTGATTTAACTTTGCAGCTGATCGCTCAGCTTTGCCCTGCACCTGTTGACACATGAAAGTGTAAAGCTGCACCTGACCAGGTATACACGTGTAATAACTCTGTTGCGTGTGTGTGTTTGTCTCAAAGAGGAGTGTGATCAGTGTGATCGCGCGCTGCTCCGCCCTCGAGCTCTCTCCCCTTGTTAGCTCGCTCGCGCCCATCCCACCATAATGTCTGTCTGATCGGACAGCGCCAGGCTAACGTGACCCGCTGTGGCTAGAAAAATGCAGAAATATGCGATTTATTTAAGATTGCGTCGAGTTCGTTACGAGTGGCTACACAGCGTTGGCGTAGTTTAGTGCAAATGTTTTGCTCAAAAAAAAAAGAAGCAAGTAAAGGCATCAGGAGGACGTTATTTCTTACGTTAGCGAGCCACGTTCGAGATAGCGAGCTAACGCCAAGATATACATCCAGATAGCAAAGTTTAAAACATCAAAACACCAACAGGTGGATAAACGTGTTCAGTTTAGAGTAAAACGCAGGAGATTCAGTGTTTTTTTTCTAAGCGGTGTGTCTTGATTTTAAACGTTAAACTAAACTGTCAGGCTAACGGCCAGCTAACGTACCTCGTCAACGGTCCGCCGGGGGAGATGCAGCATCCCGAGCAGCAGTTTGAGCTTCACCGGCGGCGACAAGCTCGAAAAGCAGAGCCGTATGTTGTCGATTACCGACACTGTGAGAAGGGAGGCGATGCTCGGAGGCGTCCAGAGTTCGTCCGTCGATCCCAGTTTGTTGTGAAGCCACAGGCCGGTGTCGCTGTCCTTCATCGACGCCATCTTGGAAAAAGAAGTCTTTTGAGTTCGGGCATTTTAACAGGCTACCTAAGAAAACAGTCAGGACCCCGCCCACCATATTTACAGTCATAAACTTCATCGTGAAACATGTCAAGTTTAACATGTCTCATGTTTAACCTAAAGGTTGGACTGTGTAGATTTAGTACCGAAATGAGAAAGTTGGAGAAGTGAAGCAATTCTGAACTAAATGCACAAACTTTATTTAAAGGAAAAATGGGTCCTTGCACACTTTGTTAAAGGGGACATATGATAACGACTTCTACAGTGTTTTTGAGCATTTATTTGGTAACCTGAGTGTCTATCTACACATACAATTTGAAATAAATCAATCCAGTAATTGTTTGTGGTCTGTATAAGTCATACAACAGAGAAAAAAAATGCTCTGTTTCAAATGTTTTCAACTTGTGACATCACAAGTTGGATTCAGGTAAATAAATCCCCTCCCCTCCTCTGTCCAGTGTGGTAATTTTAATAATATAATAACGTGAATGAATAAATTGAAATGACAAAATTGTAATATCTGTAATTATCCTACACTGACTTTACCTTACCTATGTAACTATGTTGTATTTACGCTATGGTATTGTTTGGGTCAAATGCCCTGTATCCTGCTCCTTCTTATTCTTATCAACAATATATTACATGTTATGGAGATTACAAATGTGATGGTAAGTATTAAGATTACAATATAAAATGGGCCCTATATGTTTTAAATAATTAAACATAACAACAGTTGCACAGCTATGAAAAAAAATAATGATGAAAGAGTTATAACTTCAAACAAAAGAAGTAGCCTAGTAGCCCGAACAAATGTTTTGAATTAAAAAAATGTATCACCAAAGTTGTAAGATAAATGTATATAAGTATGCTTAAGTGTTATCATTTCTGAAATATTGTGGAGTGGCAGAAAATGTAAATGTGTAAAAAAAAAAAAAACTAAAACAAACCATAAGCACTTGAACAATATTTTAAATAGCCGATGTCTAACACTAATGCTTCAAACCATTCATGTTAATATAATCAAATGCAAACAATCTGATCTCTTTCTCCTTTATTTTTAATTTATCACCGGAAGTCTTGACTCTGGTCCCCTGAAGATGAGCTTCACGCATGCGCACTCCTATATTCTACATAAAACAATCCTCGGTGGGCATCTTGCGCTGATCTGGTGTTGAGCATCATATCATCGATTGATTCACGGTTGGTAACATTCAGTTTGTTAATTGAGCTATACTTTAACAGTACAGAGAAACTTCAAAATACAAAACCTGTTTTTTCGATGAAAACAGAATTTTTTTTAAATGCACAAAGCCTATCAGATGTTGATTTTTTAGTCCCTGACGGTGGTGTAGGACATTTCAATAACGTTGTTGTATTTGTGTTGTCTTTATCTGTAATTTGCATTTCCTATCTCAAAGGTAATTGAACACAGCATCATTATGGCAGCTAGTGGATTTGTGCAGGCAGCGGTGCTCCTGCTCTCGGTCCAGCTCCTGTGTGTCGGTGCAGCAGATGCGGATCAGGAGACAGGGACCGTCATCCCTGCCGAAAGTATGTGGATTTAAATATTATATATATTTTTTTTAATTGTCCTCTTTTATATAGTGTAAGGACTTAGGCTACACTATTTGAAAGAGGATGGAAATATGTGTGCCACAGTGATGCGTCTTGAGGTCACATGATAGCAGGTCCCCACAGAGGTTTCTCAGTGGGAATATAAATCACAGCATGTAGATGTGTCTTCACTGCTATTTATAAGACTTGCTTTATCATTTCTACCAGGTGCAAAACTGCATTGATTTAAAGGCATAAAGCAGGGTTTTTGTTTTGAAGACAATGTACATTCATGATATCAGCACAGTCAACCTACTGAGGAGAAATTATAGCTTTATTTCAAGGCTTTGAAGTTGGATTGGTTCATAAACTACTTGACAAAACCCGACCACATATTTCAGAATAGCGTCACTGGCATGTCCAAATGAAACTGAAAACCTTTTAGTAAAATTAAATGACTTTCCTTTTATAAATAAACTTTACATTTAAAAAAAGCACCTGACCATATTCACAGGGCCGACGGTTTTTTCTTTGACATCGTGCTCAGGAAGCTTTTATACTCGTTTATATTTATGTAGCTGAACACAAAACAGATCTGAAAAGTACAACTTCTACTTTGAGGGTCTCTCCATTGAATAGAAAAGAAACTAAAAACAGGCAAACGTCTAGATGGTTTACACATTCATTAAGCAATAACATAGATCAACAACACATTTGATAAACTATAAGGTACTTAAAGATACGAAAAGCAAAATTAAACCAATAATAGTTTTTTAACAGTATTTTTTAACGTATCAACAGTGATTTAACTTGAAATGCAACCTAATGATATATTAGTCTATGTATGTCGAAGTGCATCCAACTAGAAAACCTCCAGCACAGCTGTAGAGCATGGTAACAGCAGCAGTACATTTCAGTGTGATGAAAGTGGAAAGTGGCCCTCCATTCGCTGGTTTCTGCTTGGTTTGGTGTAACCACTATCTGATGTCAGCTAACCTTTGGTAAATACTGTTTTGTATCTAATTGCAACACATGGAAAGTGTCTTGTAATGAAGGTATATGGCCAAAAATCCAAATAAAATCATTCAGGAGATATTAATGTTCTTCTTTTGTGTACCTGTTTACTTGCTGATGGTTTCCTCTGACCTGCAGGTCGTCCGTGTGTGGACTGCCACGCGTTTGAGTTCATGCAGAGGGCACTGCAAGACTTAAAGAAGACCGCCTTTAACCTGGACGCCAGGGTGAGTGAAGGTCATCGAAATCGCGCTTTGTTGTTAAAAATCTTAAAAAATAAACAAATAAATCTTTCCTTTGAGAAATTCTCTCCTCTCGTGTTTTACAAAGTGACGAGAGCCCGTGATTCAGAAGAGGATGAGTCTTTCAAAGAACAAATTGTCTCTGATGATGACTTTTTGTTTGAACAAAGCGTGCTTTGTCGGATAATGATGGCTGGAATGATTTTCTGGAGGCTTTCATTTGACAAATTTTGTCTTGTACACCCCTGGACTGGTCGCCAGCCAATCACAGGGCGTAATTAATTTCACACAAGGTTTAATTAATCTAAAATGTATCATTTTTGTAATCTAATGTTTTCAGTAGTCATTATTTCTGAGGTGAACAGCGAACATTTCTTCTTAATAAAGTGACGTGTTTCTAGCCTGAACTTAAAGAGCTTTATTTGGAAATATATATATATTTGATTGATGATCAGTTTTTATTTTTATTTTTTAAGGTTTTTTATTATGGGGCTTTCTGTGCCTTTCATTTAGAGATAGGACCGTGGATAGAGTCCAAAATCAGGGCGAGCGAGAGATAGAGAGTCATGCAGGAAAGAAGCCGGAGCTGGGATTCAGACCTGGGCTCGTTTGGGAGACCACAGCCTCCAAATACAGTCTGGAGCGCGCTCTAACCACAGTACTTTTATTAGGTTAGGTCAATCAACTGTGAATATAATAGATTAATCATATAATAAAATAACTATAGTAAAAAAAGAACATAGTTACAGAGGTTAAAGAGCTAAAGTATGTTTGATGAACTTACCGCTTGTTCTTTCAGAGGCTACAGAGGAAGTTAGAAAGGGACAAACACTGTTTTTTCATTGGCTCATTGCAGACGGAGATGCTTGTGCTGAGGGCAGAGAGGAGGGCTCTGTGCGACTGTATGACCACCAACTCACTGCGCTGAACTCTGCACTCCACCTGAGGACACTTCCACCTGCCGTCACACACTGAACAACCACCCTGCTCCAAAAGCTCTCCTCATACTAACTTATTCACACCATGGGCACTTTATTTTCTTTTCTCTCATGTCAGTGTTGAGTGAAGCTTTGATTTGAATTCATGCGTCATGAGGCATGTTGTTTGTTTTGCCTTGTCTGGGACGACTTTTATACCACTGATGTTTTAACTCGTGTTTGTAGAATTATTCCGTCGTCACAGGATTCAAATCATTACCGACGTGTCTCCTGTGAAGCATAAACTATTTTTTGTACTTTTTTCGTATTTGACTGTATAATGTAGATACAGTAGAACACATCGGTGAAGTTAACTTGTCAAATGTCTTGTGTGAGATGAATGTTTACGACGATTTTACACATCAAACTGTAGCATCATGTGGAGTTTATTTAACAGCTTGAATACTTCAATAACAGATTGAATGAGCGCAGCTTTTTCCACCATAACAATCCTTTGGGTAAAGTTATTTTAATTTATAAAGAAATGGCCACCAGAGAGAAAATAGAGGTTTTACCAGAAGTTTAAGAAACAATGCCTACTTTTTTTTTTTTTTTTTTTACTTATTAGGCCAAAAAGCGTTCTTTGAAGTCTTGGTTTAGCACAGCACTGTAGCATGAATTTACAGCACTTTTTGTTAACCTACTGTTAATATAGATTGTATGTATAGATTATGTACACGGGTTCATGTAATCACAGACTTGTTCTCTGTTTGACAAACGTGTATGCAAGTGATGAAAGTGTCAGATGAACTGCAGTATCAGCAGGGGAAGGGAGGCGTGACGGAGCGATGCGAGCTGAAGCAGGGGACATAGAGATAGAATAATATTTGTCTTATTTGTTGCTTGTTCATGATCAGTGTACTTTGTTCATATTATGTCACAAGACGCCCGATTTATTGTCTTAATGTTGTACCTAACAATAAAAAAAATGTACGACCTCTGCTGCTGGTATTGTTTCCTCTTAATGACACTTTGATCACAAACCATCTGCGCTCTTGAAATAGACACAGATCCGTTCATTCATTTTTGTATTTATTCTGGTCTGTGCTCGGTCTCACCTCTCCTGTGTAGGTGTAGCATCGTGATGACTATGTGTAACAAATGTCTAAAAGTGTTTTCACTTCCACCGTGGGCCCTGCAGCTACTGGTCATTTCTATCAGAGAGGAATCTAACCATTATATTGAATCTTCCCTTTATTATGATTTTTTTTTTTTTTTATCGTTTGAGATTTTTTTTTTTTAACCAACACTGCGGAAGCCCTAAGCAGACATGCATCACCACATTTGATTCGCTTCCATCTATTGTGTTAATGAGTACTTTTTTTTTCTTCTCAAGATCACAACAAAGCTGTTTTGATTTATTTATCCCATCACATGGAGGAAGTTTTCTCGCGATAACAGGATAATATTCTTGCAATCTAGAATAAAAAAAACAAGAGCCCCGTCATCCTGAAAGAACAGGTGACAATGTGCCATGCTGTTATTTACATGTATGTTTAGTGCTTTTGCAACTCAGTCATATCTTGAGAAAGCAACCAGAATTTACATGTTATAACTGGAAAACAAAGTCCATTAAAGGTTCAGATGCATGTGATGGCTCTCATTCAACATCCGAAAACCCAACAATATATAGAGAACCAATTCTCATATGAGCTGCCATGTCCAGCAAAATGAACAATATTGTTGCAACTTTATTGTTAATCCTTTCAGAGGTGTGTGTGTGTGTGTGTGTGTGTGTGTGTGTGTGTGTGTGTGTGTGTGTGTGTGTGTGTGTGAGTGAAGACTACCAGTCTCAGGAGGGATGTTATGAGGTCCTGCAGTTTGCGCTGACCTCATCCCCTTCCCACACACAGAGGCACACCTCTTTATCTTTCTACAACAGGGATTACAGCATTGAAAATAAAGAAAAAAAACCTGCAATACCGAAAACGTCACCAGCAGGGGGAGCTCTAGGTTAAGGCATGCTGCCAGCTGTGTCGCAGTGATGCAGCAATCCTAACACATCCTCCTTTCCTCCATGGCTGTAAATTGAGAGACGATGAAATATTGTAAACAGAAAGAATAAGAGAGGAAATCAAGACACTATATGAGTTATAAAAAACATCTTAAAAAACACCCAAAACAAAACAAAAAAACAAGCACCCTGGGAGGGAGGGGCTGGGCAGGGGGGTGGAAACTGTACTGCACCATGATACACATGAAAGCTTATTTCACAGGATACTCCACATCTATAGCTGGGTTAACTGTGACTCTATAGGCATTTATTGGAAAGCTCTGAGTTTGCAGGAATACCGGGCATACGCTGAATCACTCTAAAAAAAATAAAATCCAGCCTTTTTCTCACTTTGGCTCTCACTCATCCACTGGCTTGTTCTCTCCACAGAGTACTTTCAACTTTGCTTTCATCTGCGCCTACAAAAGATAGAAATGTTCCAGCTGTTTGAAATTCTTCAGCGGGGGGCAAGCAGACATAATCCTCGATGCTTTCTTCGCCTTTTATCCCTCAATCTTCCTCGGGCATCGATTTGACCTTGGCGCCAAAGTTTGTTCATTGCACTAAAGCGTGGGAGTTTTTCAGCATACAAGAATGTAGCTCAGCCAGGTGTTTCTGAATTATTCAGCCATGCACCAGAGCCTGCATATATTAATGTCAATAGTCTATTAAAAAAAAAAAATCTAACAAAGTGGTTCCCCAACATTCTTGTCAGGTACTTCTACAACCCTGGTATCTGAACTTCATCCAGACCTTTTGTCATGTCACAAGGGGTTTCTTATAACTGATTGTAACTGGATAAAATACATATGATATACATTATGAATTAATATCCAACTGAATATGATAATAATACTATGTTCTTGTAAATGAAATGTGTTTTTTCTAAATGATGTTTTTTCTAAATGATGGTTTGGTTTCATTTTGGATCATTGCTTCCAATTTTAACGTCTGAACCAATTTTAACTTTTTATTGAACAGTTTCAGCTGACTTTTAGCAAACTATGTTTTAAATCAGTAATCAGCATGTTAACTAAATGTATAGGCTACACTGGTCAAATACGACTTTGAGCCAACTTTTTTGTGAGCCTGTGACCTTTGCTTTTTGAGAACCCAATTATTATTTTTTTCGCATGAAAGTGCTTAAAGTGCGAACTTACAAGTTTACATTTTCACTCCCTAACACACAAGTATTTACTTAAAATACAAAAGAGCACACTTTAAAGAACACACTTTTGAGTGCAAACGTTCATTTGCAAATGTCAACACTTCTAAAGACATGAAAGCAAATTAGAGTTGCTACGCTCCTGAAGAGGAAGCGTGAGTATGGACTGAATAAACAGATATTTTCAAACACAAATTTAGAGAGAACAAAGTAAAATTAAAAGTAATGGTTGACACAGTGGTCATCACAAAACAATTGAGGAGATGTTAGAAACACAAACCAACAACTGGTGTGAAAAGGAGCTGTGAAAGAAACAAAGCTGTTCACCAGCTGGTAACGCCTTTTCCATAATTAGGATAAAATAACAGTATTAAAAACCAAAATAAAATCCCCCCACGATTCATGAGTCAGGTCAGTGAATGAAAAAACAAGTCATGCTATTCTGCACGTTATATAAAGTTGAAAAACACTGTGATGAAGGTAAGCAGGTAGTATATCAGGTTTAGGTAATATGTGTCACCTGACTTGGAACACAATACATTTACGCTAGTCCTGATCTGGTCATGTATGAACATTTGAATAAACACCTCGGGTGAGCAAGTTTTGAAGTGTAGCATTAACCTACAGATGACTTGTTTGTTTTCCCTCTGCCCCAGGAGATGCTTGCATAAATGCAGACTTCTCTGTTGTAGTCAAAGAAGCCAAATGTTTATTAATCTACGCACACTTAACAAGCAAGTTTTAAAAACTGTTTAAGTGTTAACGTCACATCTTTGATTTCAGATAAATGTAAGTTAAAGCATACACTTTCAACTGTTGTCCTTTGATCATGTTGTGCTCGCTTATTGGAAGGCCACTGCAACAGCAGGGCTCAAGAGAATTGGCTAATGTTAGCAGACCCATGAATAAGTGATATGCATGATAATGTATTAATTATGCATATTTATATATTTTGCTGGGCCATCATTAATTACTTCTTAAAAAACATGCTTTCCAATGCTTAATGTGAAAAAAGAAAAGTGGTGTGGTGTGAGAGAAGACGAGTCATTTAGAAGAAGTGTAAAAAAAGATCTGTAAACATCTATTGAACTCAAACCGGCGCTCAAATCATCAACAGTTTGTTTGTTGTTTTTTTTCAAATGGATCTGGAGAGACAAGTTTTTGTTGACATATCCTGGAGAGTTGACTGACATGTCTGCTTATTATGTGGGGTCAAAGGGCAAACTTATTTAAATGTTGAGAACAGATGCAGTCTTAGTTAAATGTTTAATTAATACATTTAACAATAGGAATAATTAAAGTGACTACAATAGCATCACTACGAGACCTTAAAATTAAAGCTTTGCAGATTAAAGGAATAGAAGTTGATGCTACTGGAGAATGAAATCAAAAATATCATGCATTGAATATGTAGATGTGTCTAATGTTAATTACTTACTTTATATTATTACACATTTTACAATTGGTAAGATGTAAATGCAAAGTCCTGGAAATCAGAAAACAGTGAATATAAAGAAAATGTTCTCATTTTAAAAAGAATTTCTAAAAGTATTTGAAAAAAAGGTGTAAAAAGGAGCGAACAAATAAAATTGAAGCACTGAAACATTTTATTTTGGATTGTCAAAGGTCTTCATGTCCTATTACCACAAGACAATGTCCACATCTTGAAACCCAGGGGACAAGAAGATGTGGACACATGAGAATAAAGAGACTAAAAGCATGACAAACAGTTAAGCAAGGTCTCTTTTAATAAATCTTCATGAATATGAAACAGGATTTGATATCTTCTGTTGTATCACATGCAAGGTTAATAATTATTTTAGATATCACCCTGCATGGGTTTCTATTCATCTTCAAATGCATCACCGTGGAGCTCGTCTTCGAAAGCATCATGGTGGCCCTCGTCTTCCAAAGCATCATGATGGCCCTCGTCTTCCAAAGCATCATGATGGCCCTCGTCTTCCAAAGCATCATGATGGTGGTGGCCCTCATCTTCCAAAGCATCATGATGGTGGTGGCCCTCATCTTCCAAAGCATCATGATGGTGGTGGCCCTCATCTTCTAAAGCATCATGATGATGGTGGCCCTCATCTTCCAAAGCATCATGATGGCCCTCATCTTCCAAAGCATCATGATGGTGGTGGCCCTCGTCTTCCAAAGCATCATGATGGTGGTGGCCCTCATCTTCCAAAGCATCATGATGGTGGTGGCCCTCGTCTTCCAAAGCATCATGATGGTGGTGGCCCTCATCTTCCAAAGCATCATGATGGTGGTGGCCCTCGTCTTCCAAAGCATCATGATGGTGGTGGCCCTCATCTTCCAAAGCATCATGATGGTGGTGGCCCTCATCTTCCAAAGCATCATGATGGTGGTGGCCCTCATCTTCCAAAGCATCATGATGGTGGTGGCCCTCATCTTCTAAAGCATCATGATGGTGGTGGCCCTCGTCTTCTAAAGCATCATGATGGTGGTGGCCCTCATCTTCCAAAGCATCATGATGGTGGTGGCCCTCATCTTCCAAAGCATCATGATGGTGGTGGCCCTCATCTTCTAAAGCATCATGATGGTGGTGGCCCTCATCTTCTAAAGCATCATGATGGTGGTGGCCCTCATCTTCTAAAGCATCATGATGGTGGTGGCCCTCATCTTCTAAAGCATCATGATGGTGGTGGCCCTCATCTTCTAAAGCATCATGATGGTGGTGGCCCTCATCTTCCAAAGCATCATGATGGTGGTGGCCCTCATCTTCTAAAGCATCATGATGATGGTGGCCCTCATCTTCCAAAGCATCATGATGGTGGTGGCCCTCATCTTCTAAAGCATCATGATGGTGGTGGCCCTCATCTTCCAAAGCATCATGATGGTGGTGGCCCTCGTCTTCCAAAGCATCATGATGGTGGTGGCCCTCATCTTCTAAAGCATCATGATGGTGGTGGCCCTCATCTTCCAAAGCATCATGATGGTGGTGGCCCTCGTCTTCCAAAGCATCATGATGGTGGTGGCCCTCATCTTCTAAAGAATTTATTAGATATTAAAGGATTATAGTTGAGACAAAGTAAATCAAGTGTTTAGTCCTTCTAAATAAAATCTAATAGAATTGTTAAAAAACCTTTCATGAACGTAAAGAGTTTGACTTAAACAACAAAACAAATAAAATGTCAGCCACATCCCACATCATTTGTTTTCTACATTTTGTTACCATGGGTTGGTGAAGTAGTCGGTGCTGCAATGGTTACAGCCACAAAAGCAGCGACCAGGAGCGCAATTTGGATCCTCATGTTCTGAAAAAAATCAAAATAAATGAACAAAAAGACATTCAAAGTGCTGCACGTTTTTTTAATTGTATAAATGTTGAGCAACGAGTCACATAAAAGTATAGCTCTTACCTTTAGTTTGCAGCGACTTCCAGTACGAAGAACTTTAACTCAGTTCAGGGGTGCTCTGGCTTTCCTTGGGGACGAACTTCCAATATATGGCTTTAAGCTAAACATGTTTGTTTAGTGACAATGACTCAAAACAAAAGCTCGTCCAATGAAAAGTTTCCAAATATTTGTGCTGCTCTGTGAGACATTTCTGCTCCGAGGCATTAAGATGACATGCCTGGGACAATGTGACAAAAAGTCCTAAAGTGCTCATCCTTATGTTGATCGTTTTATTCACAACTTTCATATTACCAGAATGAAAACATGAATATCTATCTGAGATTATTTCTCAAGCTTTAGTTTTATATATTAATAATCAACTTTATTTGCAAAGTTTTTGAGGTACAGCAGACTTTTAAAAGAGCATAATGACATTTCAAAGAAGACTTAAAATGATCTCCCAGTCAGACAGACAGACTTTTAAGAGAATGGCTTATAGAGTGTCTTTCCTTTTTTTTTAAATCAAGCTTATAGTTAGGGCTGGCGCAGGTAAGGACCAAATACTAGTTATGCTGCTATAAGCTTCGACTGCCAGGGGACCTGAGCTCTTTGCTCTCCGTCTCTGTCTGTAACTTTTCTTGTACCATGTAAGTTTCTTAACACAGTATATCTTCCTAGCAGCTTCTGAGTTCTCGTCTTGGAGGTTCTTGTGGATCGTTGGTAGGGACTGTATGACATCATTATTTAAGTGAATCTTAGAGCATCTTATATTAATCTCTATAATTGTCTAGAAGAGCCGTGGTATTGATGTCATACAGCTAATGCTAATGAAAACATTAATTATGGGTAGATATAATTATTGTTTTCACTTTAAAAGTCAAAAACAAAAAGGCAATGATGACTTTGTTGCTATTAGCATCATGATGGTTGGATGGTCTAAAACTCCAAACAGGAGTTAGCAGCTGATGTTAGTTTAAACTTTAAAAGTATCTGGACCGGCTACTTCAACATTGTTGAATAACTGATGGTAGATATAATCCTGTACACACTGTGGGTTCGTTTCATAACCGGTGTCATTTTTTCTCTAAAAACTTCACTGTAGCAACGTAAGATCTTTTATTTAACTCTATTTCCTTTCTAAGTTGCAGTCTATATCTGCATCTAGTCAACAATGTAATGATGCAAAGACACTTGGACATACAAATGGTAACGGTTAAGGGTTAAATGACTTTGTAAAAATATTTCCTGAGCTGAACCGTACACCGGCCACCGTAGAACTGGGAACACTGAAAATCCACCTGAAAATCTAAACTCATCTTCTGCTCTTTTTTAATTTCATATTAGAACAAATCAAATAACACACTATATGTGTATCTCTTAATAGCTTAGTTGACACTAAAAGTCCAACCTTTGATGTGAATCCAACAGTTTTGCATTTTCGAAGAAGTAGCCGAAATGTTGCTTACTTTTTTCACTTTCCTTTGAGATGTTTATTTATTAACTGTCTTTTTTGCTGATCTGGCCCTGAGGGTCGGACTGATGGGCGGATGTGTAACTAGTTAAGCAGAAATAAATATTTATTCTGGATTTAATCTGGTTTGTGTTTGTTGGTATAGGAAAAATGTACCTGTGTATGGGCAAACAATACCTGTTTTCATCTCAGAGTCAGTTAAATAATCCTCCAAGGCCTCTGACAAAAGTGACAGTTGACTTACATTACAGAAAGACCTTGTTGCTGATCACAGGTTACATATCTTGTCTCAGTAATAACAGAACTATTTTAACAATCTAACTATTCAATACTATCACTGAGACTGAGTTGTTGTAGGGAAAGTAGTGATCTTTCCTTTCCACACCTTAAATGTCTGTTCTTGAACTATTTCACTTGGGTTGAGCTGTTACCGTCTCCACAAAGAAGTGTGCAAAGCTTTAATAGTATAAAGGAGAGCTGCATGAAAGAAAATAAAGAAAAACATTTGCCTTGATCTTGGTGATCTCTCTGACACCATGTGGCCCTAAGAACAAGTTAACAAGCATTTCTTGGAACTTTTCCTTTTGCATCCTCTATTTGGCTCAGTGGGTTTTAATAGCAAACAAACAAACTGTGCTGGATAATGAATGTCCTCGGGTGCTGGTTTAGCCCAGTCGCTGAAGCTAAGTCCCCATACAACGAGGCTATACAGTCTTTGACACATCTGCTGCGGGTTCAACTCCAAGCCTTAGTTCTTTGATGCATTTCTACCCCACTCTCTCCTCCTTGCATTAACTTTCTCTATTCAGCTGTCTTATCAATAGAAGAGGCAAAAAAAAAAAAAACTTCCTGAAATGATATTTGAAAAAAAAAAAAAGAGGACAACACATTTCTCTGAATAGCATGAAGCTAATCTAAAACCAGCAGGTGATAACACTTAAGGAAAAACGTCACACACGGTATAGACACGTATTCATTTTCAAAAGTGAATTCTAACTCCAGTGTGGCTTTGTGCCTCTGACCTGTGACCACAAGAGGGAGACATACTTCTGGTAGAAGGCAGAACTGGACTACACACACACACACACACACACAGCTATAGACTATTGGTCTAATTTCTGCTATAGCTGAAAATTAGCCTAAAAAACGGCAGACGCTTTGTTAGAAATGTAAAGCCTATTAAATACTGAATTCATTATTTTGCTCTGCACTTGTTGACATATGGTAGAATACTTATAATGCTAATATCAACATTTAAAACTATACATAAAAAAGTTCTGAAGTCCATAAACTTGCTTGTTTATTGTGTGAAAATGCACTTTGAAATCAAAAACGTATTTTGTTTTTGCAGAGGAGTCAGTGTCCAGCCAGAACAAACGGTCAAATGTGGGGTCACATGATGTGGGGGTTGGGATGCTCTGAAAGGCGAGTGTTGGGGTCTATAAAATGTCCTCGTCCTTTTTGAATATTGTTCATTTTGATTCGTTTAAATGTTTCCCAAAAAAGCTTCGATAGCTGCTGACAGTAACCTGCTCTGCTGTGGAAAACATGCTGAATTCTTCCTCTTCTAGAGTCGGAGTTTTGCACGTCTCTGCCCAGTCGCTGAACAGAGTGAAGAGGTCACAGCCAGCCGTGACCTTTAGAGGGGGTTTCCTCAGCTGCAGGGAGACTCAGAGTGTCAAAGGTCACATTCAAGACTATTGGAACAATATGTGCATGGGTCTGTGTGCACGCTTATTTTTAACAGATCTGTAGTTAGTACTCGTAATAAAATGTACAAAATATTTCATTACAAGTAAAATATCTGCAATGAAAATGCTAAAGAAGCATTATGCAGGTTTGATCAAGAATAGGAAAATGTTGAGAATTAAAATTAGTCGATGCAAAACACTGTCTTTGTGACTGTCCTAAAATGTAAATATAAAAATGTGTAAAAGCAGGATAATGCTGCTTTAGTTAGTTGAGACACAGCAGACAAGTGCTTATTTTCATAATGGATATATCTGATGATTCTGTTTGGCACAGTTACCCAAAAGCTTCATTTAATACTTCTGCTTTCTTTTTGGTTCTTCATGTGTCTTTATTGTTTATCTTTCTTTGAAGCTGTTTATTCTAATGTGTTATTTAGTTTTCTTCAGAGTTAGATTTTTATAATCCCAACAAAGTTCTTCGGCCAAACAAGGACTTGTTTAACATTCTCATTCATATATACACAATATATCCATCTCCACTGATGCCTTCTGTTTGGGTTGGGCCTTAAATATCATTTATTTTGTGTGTGTGTGTGTGTTTTAATGCCTTTATTTTGGGAGATAGGAAGGTGGATGGAGTAAAAAAACTGAAGAGAGGGAGTGGAGAGTGAGGAGTCAGATCCAGGCCGCCTCCTTCAGGAATAGAGCGCTCTGTACAAGCTGTACATGATCCAACCGCCTCATCGGAGCCCCAAACAACCATTTGGTAAAATGAAAACGTGCTTTTTGACTTTATCTGGAAATGTTTGGTCATAGACAGCTGTCAATGGAAGAGACTAAAAAAAAAAAGTCTAAACTACTGCAGTGTTAACATTTACATTTGGAGAAACCATGATCATATAATCAGACTTGATTAGTTAATTTGTTTGTGTTTAAAACAATATTGCTTAATATAACTCATATTCTATAGGTATAAAATTAGTACTAATGTTTTTACAACTCTGCCGTTTGATGCCACATAAACGACAGCATTTGAAAGCAGCAATGCCTCGAGTCCCCAAAAGAAGACACTGCGCATGCTCAAAGCATCCTCCACCCGGTCGGCATGGAGAGCGCCGCAGCAGAGCAGCAGGCGATGCGCGGACAGCACTCTCTTCCACCGCAGTTTCCATGTAGCTGAGCAGAGTGTGAGGACATTTTTCAACTCTGCAGGTTATGTGCCTGTCGCCCTCCTCCCCTCCTAATCCTCCCCCCCTCCCCCTCCTCCTCCCACCGGCGGCTCTTTCGTGGGAGGAGGGGGAGGGAGATAACTTAAGGAGGAGGAGGAGGTGGGGGTGGATGCAGCCTTATCAATAGCAGGTTGTCTCAGATGATCCAGTTCAAACTAGTTCTGCCTAACGTATTCGACGATGGCACCGAGTTTCAAGACATTTTGAATGAGTTGCAGCCAAAAGCCTTTCCCCCCTGAAAACAGAAGGGAAACTTTACACCATTATTGAAGTGGAGATAAAGGCGTGTGTCAGTTCTGCGCCATGACTTTGCAGTAAAGTCTTTATTTGAACATGTAATACTAATATAGACAAACCATAAAGCTTTCAAGTAAGACTGCCCGTAGGGCATGAAAGCACTTTAGTGCACATACTTTTGACTGTATAATAAGGGCATCTGTTTATATAGGGAGTGTCGGGGGACAACAAAGAGTCTGATCCACCACCAGCATCTCCATCACGCTCGTGCGTAAAGCCGGCGTTATCGTCGCAGTAAGCTGCTTGGTGCACGGTGCAGGTTGCCGACAGACTGAGTTAATGGGAGGAATCAGACGCTCAGTGAAAAGAGATCGTGTTAGGAGTGATGTAGGGCAGAAGCAGGGCGACAAAGCGGAGGGAAGCCGTGAAGGAATCACTGCAGTGCAGCAGAGCTGTCAGTCACCAGGCAGAGGAGGCTGCACTCAGCCCACAGCCAGCCTGCAGCCAGTGCGCACACGAGGGAGAAATCCAGCCGAATATGAGGCTTTGTAGCAGAAATGTAGGCAGATTGTGTGTGGATCTTTTTTTTTTTCTCCCAGCAGCACGTTCTGTGTCCAGCCTTTTTTTTTAAAAATGCGCAACAGAATCACATTCGCCGATATGACGCATTTCGAAGCTGTGGGACTCACCAACGCAACATCTCGAATTAAGCCAACAACAAAACAACTCTGATAAGCTACATTACTTCAATCACCGGCGTTTTCTTAGCCGCAGTCGCCCTGTGACTGTGTCTGGGATTTCCCCTTGCTTTAACGCATCGCTTTACCTTGCGCTCTTAGTGCAGCATATCGCATCCTTTACAGCAAAGGTATACCTCAACAACCCGGGGATCCTCCTCATTGAAAGACATAATGAAGAAAAACCTTTCCAGAAACAACCTCTCTACGGAATCTCAGCATCACACCCCCTCCTCATGGGTCCACATCCTCAAGAAACACACACGTCTCCGCCACACACACACACACACACACGCCTGATGAGATGCAGGGAGAGAAACTAAGTCTGTCTCTCTCCCTCCTCCCCCGTCCATCCATCAGAGTTTAACGGCGCAGCGCCTCCACCAATCTGTGCCGCGCGAGGAACCCCCCCCCCCCCCCCCCCACCACCCCAAACCCCTGAACCTGAACTACCCGCCCTGCGCGTTTATAAATACTGCTCCAATCACGCCGGCAAGTCTTGGTCGTCAGAAACGCTCAGGGTTGCAGCAGAACATTCCCCTTCGTCTCCTCCCCTTCATCGTTTCTCTGTTTTTAACAAAAACCTCACGCATCATCCATTTTCACTTCCATTCTTCCCCCGTTTTTTCCGAACTGTAGTTGTTTTTCTGCGGCCAGTTGCATGCATTGTTCGTCTCCCAAAATGGTTTGCGAGACTAAAATTGTTGCGGACGAGCATGACGCTATACCTGGGACCAAAAAAGAGTCGATCATCTGGAGCAGCTCCCCTCCGTCCAGCGCGGCTGTGAGCCCAGCCGAGGCCAAGGATGTGAGGAAAGATGCGGTGTTTATCCGCGAGTTCGAGCGCGGGGATCAAGAGGAGGTGCGGCGCATTTTTTACGAGGGCATTATGGAGAGGATACCCAACACTGCGTTCAGGGGGCTCAGACAGCAACCCAAGACTCAGTTTTTATATGCTCTTCTGACAGGTAAGTACCATTATTATACAACATCACAGTGATACACTGTGAATGCTATGGAAAACTTCTGCGTAATGCCTTTAAGTAATTATGTATGAAGCAGTTATCACGTTCATGACTCTCCGCTTTCCTTTGATATTTGCCTACTAATGTGATTTATTTGAGGTATTTGTCTAAAATCCAACACAAATCAAACGTCTCCCTGCACTATCCGTCTCTGTATGCTACGTGCAGCCAAGTTTCATGACTTGCATCACCACACTGAGCCCTCTCGACTCCCTCTCTCTCACCGGCATGTTGCTCATCATGCAACAAAAGGCATGATGTGCCGGGCGCATGGTGCACGTGTCGAACCGGCGGGGCCTGCCGCTGAAGTGATGACATGCCGGTGTCGTGTATGAATGAGTGAATGAATATAAGGATTTGCCCACAGGGTGCGCGCACGTAAAAAAAAAAAACCCCGCACAACCCAACACACAACCCCACGCACGGTGCACGCGCAACCCCCCCTCCTCCTTCTTTCCCCTCGCCTCTGCACAGCAGTTTATGCGCCAGTTATGCACCGAGCTCGTTTGGCTTCTGTTCGATGTTTTGCGACGCAGATCCAACCTCGTGAATCCGAAACACAAGTTCACATCACACAGACCTCTTTATGCTTCAAATCTAAAGTTTGCGCGTGGCTGAGTGATCATTTGACGTCCATCAAACTCATAAAGTGAAAACAAAACATGACAGTCATGCTGTTAAAAATCCGACAAAAGATGTTGTCCCCCATTGCCGTCTATGTGCAGAGAAGACTGATCTCCTCTACATGTTTCACAGCTCATAGTTAGAGAAGCGAAAACTGACTACAAGCTAATTGCATGCCACGCAACATGCTATGCAGCATCCATGGAGCCAGCCTGTTTGTATCCTCCATTTGCGCCCCCCAGCGTCACTTTCGACTAATTACTCCAAAATACAGTGAACTGGATTCAGTGAGTTCATTTCCAACATGCGTAATCCAAAGTTGTACACTGAAATGTTGTTCTCTGCAGCTACTGTGCCTGCCTTCACAGTCTGATGATGTAACCTCACTGCCAAGTGTGACACTCATTCTGATCTCTCCTTAAATTAAATGTAACGTTTTAACAAAATTGGCAACTGTGTCACTTGTTTATATTTGCAAATTGCACATCAAACCTGCTCTTTGCCTTCTGTGTCTGTTTGGGGTCAATTTCTGCCAAAATCAAACATGTGATTCTCTCTTCTGACAGGTTTCGTTTATTTTTCTTCCATTTCTCCATAGTAATGTGCTTTTACGTGACCAAATCCGTCACGCTGACCTGCTGTGCGCCTCTCTTTCTCATGGGTGCGCGCTACTACTACAGCAGGACAGTTATCCAGAGTTATCTGGACTGTGCGCTGAACACGGACATGGCTGACATAGAGGCCTATTACATGACACCCACAGGTAAGAAGAGGGAGGAATGTTGTTTTCACTGTTCTGTCTCTGTTTAGAAAAAAGAAACATATCTGTTGTCTTGTTTGTCTGCAGGCAATGCTCCACCACTAGTTTTGATTTTAAAATTAAGGACAAGGTCTGAAAAATCTCCATACAAACGTGAAGTATTTACCATAACAAAAGCCTTGAAAAGCTACATGAAAGGGAGAGAAACTAGTCAGCTCTGGAGAGTCTTCAGGCAATTCATCAAATATGCAGCTTGTCTCTCTGCTTTCCTTTCCTCCACGTCTCATCCTCCACTCCTTCCCCCCACTTGCTTCCTCTCTGAGCAGCTTCTCCCGGTCACAGGAAAGAAGGGAGGAGAGGGAGGGATGGGGAAGGCATTGCATCACAGGGCTATCGATTGCATGGAGAAAACTGCTGATACACTTTCTGCAGCACACTCAGTGTCGGCAAGGCTCATTTCCTCGACTTAAGCTTCTAATTGGAAAAATCAATCCGCCCGTAGTGTCATGTCAAACTATTTATCCCCTTGAAGAGGCGAGTTTAGGGATGACGACACAAATGGCACATTTTTGTACACATTCCTGCTGCACTGTAATTTCTTGCACCCTTTTATCCCCAGTTAACCTGAGCCTCCCAGCTGGTATAAAAAGCAGGTGTTAGTTAAGCCAGTAAATTGCCCCCCATTGTCTCTTTCTTTCTGACATTGTGCCCTCTGGCCTGGTAATCCACTGCATGCACAGTTGCAATTTAGCATTCCCATTATTGCCGCAGGGCTGTGATGGTTTAGAGGGGGTCAGGCACCGCTGCCCCAGGACAATGCCAATGATTATATCCACGCAAACTGAATGGGCCTGCGGTGGGGGGGTAGGAGGGTGGGCAACACCTGGGTACCAACGTGCAGTCCAGATAGAGAGACACCTCATATGTCTCTGTCATTTGTTGCAGTGTTTCGTGGCTGCCTGTTTTTCAGGGTTTCATGGCATTGAGGAGCGTGTGGTCACAGCGGAGAAATGATGTCACTAAAAGGCGCCGAAAAACGTGTTCAAATGAGTGATGCCATTCTGCGAACACATCCCGTTGTTTAGATCAGTTTTAGTTATGTATTAGAAAACAGTTTTTTGTCTGTGCTCTTTGTCTGCTTCAGGTGGGCGGGGCTTAGGGAAAAAATGTGATGGCACAAATCCAATACAAATTTAACAGAATTTAAATATGTTGATGTTGGTTTGCTCATTTCCATATTTAAATGTATCAACTTTTACTTTACTGTTAATTCTATTAAAAAAAAAAAATAGTACTTTTTTTTTTCAAAATCATTTGTTGATGCTGAGCCTTGTCGTCTTATTTTGGGTGCAGCTTTTAGGCCGTGTTTTTTCAGTGATGTTGGGGGAAGGTTGCTAAGCTAACTAGCAGGTTTCACAAAATAAATGCAAAGCTAAAATGACAAGATTTAAGAGCCAAAACTTACCGTTTGAAAGAAACTCAAGCTTTCATCAAGTTTGGTTTGAAAGTGACATAATAGCAGATTCATTAGCAGAAACTCCTCTCTGAAGTTTAGATGAAGAATTGTGCCAGGCAGGACGAATCTGACTGGATAGAAATCTGTCTGAATGTGTGTGTGTGTGTGTGTGTGTGTGTGTGTGTGTGTTGGAGTGTGGTGGTGTCTTACTCTGTGTGATCTGACTTTGCACGTAGCTTCTCAGGCTATAAGTATGTTGACTCTTTAGCAGAGCTCGTGTAGAGATTTGAGCCACAGCCTCTCAGCACGGTGTTCATCCACCACAATGGGGAGGCGAATTGTTGGAACATGTAAATGAGCTTGACTTGTTTTAGCTCGTATTTGAGATCAAAATAAGCACGACAATCAGGACTAGTAATGTCCATGAAAGGTGGGAGCTGTTTGTTTATTTTTAAGGTAACATTTGTCTTTGAGTGCATAGATGTGGTGCTTCTTTATGAGCCCCAGATATCTCGGTGAGGATAGACGTATAAACAGCGCATCAAATCATTTAGATGTTGTATCACTTCAACTCAACATCAGCTCGACCTCAATGAGAGTCACTGCTTTAAATCCAGAGAGGAGGAGAGAACGAGAGATTAAAAAAGGAAACACTTTAAGCATTCTTTAAGTGATCGAGAAAAAAGAAGAAGTGAAATCTGAATGTATTAAAGTCTAACAAGGCGACTGTTGGGGTAAGAGATGAAAGATAGCCGGAGCCACATGTCCCTGTACACATGATACAACTACACTAATCAATACTCTTATCTGCTGCGTGTGTGTGTGTGTGTGTGTGTGTGTGTGTGTGCTGTGATCACTCACTCTGCTGTCTCTAAAGGCCAGCTGCCACCTCTTTTATTTACACCATAAAACGTGTGTGTGTGTGTGTGTGTGTGTGTGTGTGTGTGTGCAGTCAGAGAGGTCGTAAGGCAAAGAAGAAGAAAGAGTAGGAGAATAAACATGATTGGTTGTAATGAGAAGTATGAAAGCTATTTTTCCTGATCATAACAGATTTAAATATCAAAGGTTTTACACGTCAACGTATCGATAAAGATTCTATTCTGTTCGGTTCTATATTAATGTAGTGACAGGAATCACGTGTGACCAACTTAAGCCAATGAGACTCCTCTCAGTCTGATCTCAGCAGTCAGGGTGCGTTTAAAAAAGTGTACAGGAGAATTCTGTGCAACTTTTAATTACTTAAAATCCATGATTCAAATTCAACCAATCAATAAGAGTTTGACAAATTCAAACGGATGTAAATGAAACATCTGCTAACACAGATCTCTTTGTGCACTAAGACTCCTCCTCCTCTCTCTCTCTCTGTCCTTCATTGGAAGCGATACAACCAATAATGAGTCGACCTGGCGATCAATACATCCACTGATATTGTAAACGACCGCACTGCAGAGAGACTCTGGAGACGGAGACGCGACGTGCTCGTCCATCTTTTCCTCTCAGATATTATTCATCACGTGTTGTTTGCTCTACAGAGCGCAGTCAGCTGATCGAAACACTGCGGTTCATTATCGCTGACACACGTTAACAAACGACAGGGAATGTTCCTCCAAACACCAAACTTTGATTTGAGTAACTCCCCAAACGTTCCCATGATACGTTCAGTCTGAATGAAAGGATCAAACAACACATCCATTTGAGTGTGTGGCAGCTGTAATGTGTTTGTGTTTATGTGAGATATATGACTTATACGACATGCACAGTCAACCTGAATGTCATCGTTATCCCAACACGAGCAAAAAACACAAATCAAAACAGTCTGGATTTATCACAATGGATAAGACAAAGATGAATTGGTGTGAACGCAGCTGTGGGTTGTTTATGCTAAAGTGATTTTTCTGGACTGTTTGCCTTTATTAGAAAGGACAGCTGAAGAGAGACAGGAAATGTTGGGAGGGGAGAGAGTGAGAGGGTGACATGAAAGCAAGAGGTTGCTAGGCCATTGGCGCCCCAGCTGTAAAAAAAAATAAAAAATCAGGAAGGATGTAACAGCTTTGGTGACAAACATAAAGAACAGCAGATAGACTTTCAAAACGGTGAGTTAAAACCAAGACAAAGCGATTTTTGAGAAGTGATTACTTGTGATGCTATGTTGCTGGAGTTCTTTTCCCCATCCGCACTTTTGTCAAGAAACACTCTCAGTCTGGAGTTACCACTTCTATTACACACCTTCGTTTCATCCTACAATGGGATACTTTGCAAATATTGAGAATCTTGACTGTCTTCTTGTAGGAGGTGCCGGCAGAGGAAGGATTTCCTTCCACAGGTCAATCTGAAGCCGCTTAGTGCTTGAAAAGTGAATATAATGTAATGAGGGCAGCATTAGACAATGAGCCAAATCCTCCTGGCGGGAAGTGATACCCACTCCGTAATACCGTCTGTTTAATGAGCCGTCATGACCACTGCAGGGTCTCACGAAGCAGAGGGCATTATAACACCTGTGTGTGTGTGTGTGTGTGTGTGTGATTAGCTTTCTGCACCGCTAACTGCTGTGCTTATTTTAGCTCTGAACGACAGACAGAGAGAGAGAAAGAGAAACTGTGTGAGGAGATCGAGTGCCGGAGGGAAACAGGGGTATCTGAGAGAGGGGCTTTGTTCCTCGACTGTGAGATACATTTTGTGTGTGTGTGTGGAAAAAAAGGAAAGAGGAAACAAACAGCTTCTTGGTGCGCACAAAGACAAACGGATCTACTGGGTGACAACACAGCTGAGCTCCTCCTCTCCCTCCTGTTGCAGTCAGAGCGACTCTCTCTCTCTCTCTCTCTCACCTGTATGGTTCCTCTTCCTGCTCGTCGTTTCTCTTCACGCTGAAAGTGTAAGGGAGGCGCTGCAGTGGCTCATCTAGGTTATCCATCATCCTGGCACCGGGGAAGTCTTGTTTTGCTCCCAGCTGGGGCGCCAGCATCTTATAGGAGCAGAGAAAATATGAAAAATGTTTTTTTTTACATTTTTAATTGGCAGACTTTTTCATTAAGAGAGACACTGAAAAAAACTTTACACAGGAAATATGGATGTAATAAAACAGATTTAGAGTAACATAGCAGCAGTTTGTCGAAACGGTGTCATTTAAAAAAAGTGAATTGACTTTAATTTATGTATCAGACAGAAAAACAAGCCATTTCCTTTCTGTTCTGTTGAGAAGATCGAAGCCACCCCTCACACTGTTGGCTCATACAAAGGCCCGGTTGATGCTAAAGGTTAGCGCGACTCTAAATCCAGCCTTCGATACACATGAATTTTTCATTTTTCTGTAACTGCACGGTTGTGACTTTGTGAGCACATCTGGACAGAGCATCGTGTGTTTGACGGTCACCTCCCCTCTCACCCTCATGTGTCCGTGACGGAGCGGGAAACTGCTGAGGCATGAGTTCTACGTGACAGGCTAATCCATACTCCCAGCATGCACTCTGACCTGAGGAGGAAGGTGTGTGTGTGTGTGTGTGTGTTTACATTAGTTTATGGAAGGGCATGAGGAAGGGTGAATGTGATAAAAAGAAATCTGATCAGTTTTTACAGCAGTCAGTTTATATTACCTGACGTTTGTTTGGATACCATCGTCGTGGCCCGTCCAATCAGAAGTCAGCTCTGCTCGAGGTTCCACCTTTTGAAAAGAACGATTCTCCAAACCAGTGTTCATAATGGGTTACGTTGTCGAGTCTCTCTAACATTAATAAAGATAAATGTATATCAATAAAGAAGGGAGTGATTCAGAATAAGACATTTAAGATCTAAAATTTTCTAAAATAAACTTAATTGGTAGCTGTTTGGTAGCTGTAGATCCAGGCGTGGCGCAGCCGCCTGTTTATACGCTCCAAAGTAAAATAAGTCCAAAGTGAGCTTTAAGACTTGTGGCTCTTTTATTTCAGATCAATACTGTATCAATATTTAATAAATGTATGAAAAATTAAATGTGCAAAAAAAAAAGGGCCCAAACAAAAAACCAACAGACGAATCTCTTGATTGAATGTTTGTCTTATGTTGCACGACATGTATGTGAGGCGGAGACATGAATACGAGCGGCCATGTTTCTTTTCTCCATTTAACACCCTGCAGGTTCAGGTCTGCAGCAGCGACACACGACGCGTGCACGTCGGGAGTTATGAAAGAAGAATAGAGCTGCTTCTTAAGAACTCAGAGCAGGATGAAACAATACGTTAAAGATGTGAGCCGAGCGACTTCAAGGCTTCTGTCAGAGCTGAGACCCGCGGACTGCTCAGGACGGCACAGTGAGCCGTCGTCTAGACTCAACGCTCGTATTCTGAATTAGCTCGATTAGTTTCATCTGAAGGGAAAGACGTTCATCTTTTTTCGACGCCTAACACTGTGTCCAAGCATGGGGGCCTTTTCAAGTATTTTAAACGCAGGGTTCCTATCAGCCGGAGTTTAACTCAGCTCATTAATATCTTCGTAAAGCAGTAGTAGAAATATGATCTGCAGTGTTCAGAATATAGTCATTTGATTCCTGCTCATGTTGGAATCAGGAGGAATGATTTGCTTCCGTCGTCTCTCTCTCGAGCATGATTTATGTCTCGTCTTGAGATCTCATCTGTATTCTTCAGGACCCCCTCCCCCCTCTGTAATAATGGTAGATTGTCTCCTCCCCCCCTCCCTGCTCGTATGCCCTCACAGCAATAATGGCTCCTTTCAGGCTCATCACTATTACTGTTAACGCAGATGCCTCGCCTCCCTCCTCCTCTTCTTGCCTTTTCTTTCAGAGCCGACACATGAATGATCTTCTTCTTCATTTTACCTCTTCACTCGCTGGCTCCTTTTTTTTTTTTTTTTTTTTTTTTTTTGACTGAGTGAGTGAGCTCATTTATACGACTTTCCGGCTTCACACTCAAAGATGGCCTGTGCACCCTATTAATACTGCATTTAGCCGTGCTCTTCAGCAGAGATATGCATTCATGAAAACACAGGGGGGGAGTTGTGACTTTCTCAAAAGCAAATGGGCAAACATTTTTCTTGGTTCTTTTTTTTTTTTTGAGAGAGAGAGAGAGGGGGGGGAGAAATCATTTTAGATCAATATCCACTCTCCAGTCACTCTTGTGGTGACATGTCGGAGTAATCAGTGTGTCCCTCCTGGATTTTAACCAGCAGTCGTCAGCAGGAAAGAGGGAAGGTAGACATATATCGACAGACAGATACAACCGAGACAGATCGTCTTAATCCAAAGTTATAAACCATCCTAAAACCTCACTGTCCTACTCATTTGGCTATTTCCTCTTTCCTCCCGAAACTGTCAGACACAATAATGTCTGCAGCCGTTATTTATTCTTGTGACATCCTGCCAAACTCTTCACACCCAATCTCTGACAGAGGACCATCTTGGCTGTCTAAAGAGGCAAATCTGCTCTCTCGCTCTGTCTGTTTCACTCTCACTTGCTAAAAAGAGCCTCATTCCTCCAGCCTGCCACACAGAAGAGTAATAATGCCAGAAAGCTGAAATTTGTCGAGACTAATAGTCGAAAGCCACGCTGGTAACGCTTTGAGGGAGCCGCCCCAGGCCAAAGTGAGAGGTAATCATCAAAGATTCATCCTCTGGGAAACACAAACTATCCCAGAACTTTCTAGTTACATTTTAATCTGATCAAAACTGTGTGCTAACAAATGGTGCGTTCAATTGACCTCTGAACTCAGAGCTGAAAATGATGTCAAACCCGAGTTCATCGCACTCCAGTCACAAGAAGCAGCGTTAAGTAACACAGACGGTTTGATAGGCAGATTTGTATGTCTGGCTTGCGTGCCTTCCTGTTCTGTCCTCATTCCTGGCACAGGCTCATTTCACACAGATGGTCAGAGGAGCTTTATGGAAGACTAACCCCGCCCCTCCCACCATGCCCTGCACCGGCACTATAATGCAAGCAGAGTGCCACAGGAGTGGACACTGCAGCTCTGACATCTGTCTGTAATAAACATCATTCCATAGCATTAGTGAAGCCCGCCAGATACTTAACCACTGACGACTTGTGTACAGACTACCTCATAAAGGAAGGCGCTACATGTTTGACGTCACGCTTTGGAGAGACAGAGAACAAGATAACTTTTTCAGATCACTTCTTGTTTGAAAACTCCCCCCCAGTTGAGAATGTTTTTTTTTTGTTTTTTTTAAATCTATCCCTCCATTATCTATTCTACTTTTTCCACATTTGGGGTCACGGCGGGCTGGAGCCAATCCCAGCTGTCATTGGGCGAGAGGCGGGGTATACACTGGACCTGTTACCAGTCAATCACAGATGTTTTAATCTACAAAGTCTTAGATTGGGAGTCAGGTTGCTTTTTTTATGTTATTTTTTTCTCCATTTAAGATGTTTGAGAACAAAGGAGATCCCAATCTTGTTACGTATAGTTTAAAAACTGAGCATCCTAAAGAGTTCATGGAGAAAACATTTGGAGTCAGTCGCCCTGTGATTGCGTACTTCTGTTTAACTATGATTTTCCTGCTATAAAGATGACGACAGTTGATTCATTCAGAAACAGAAGCCTCTGGATCAGCTTAACTCCGACCTGCAGGGGCATCAAATCCCTACGAACACACCGTGCAATGATGCTAATAGCGCCGTCTGTTTTCTCTGTGTGTCTGTGTAATAGTGAGGGCAGAAATAAAGGAGCAGAGGATACTAGGAAAGAGAGAGAACGCCAACAATCAGGATTCAGAGGTATTGGACAGACAGACACAGATTTGTTTGTGCTGTCACGGAAGAGTCAGATTAACTTGATCTATAACAAACAGATGGCATTTTCATATAAAACCGTGTAACCACTGCCAACACATGTCGTAAATACTGCTGACATTGACAGAAAGGCTGTTTTGAACGTAGTTACGTAATATAAAAAAAAAACAGGAGGCAGGGATGGGCACTTTCCTTTGAAAGATTAGGATTAAATCAAAGCGCACACCTGCTCACTTTGAAAAGAAGGCGTGGTTTAGATTCAGCGGCGGTGTGACGTAGCACCACTTTATTTACTCGTGATAATATTCCTTGTGCTTTAATGGGGGATTAATCATCCGTGAACGATTATTGTGGGTAGCATGTACAACAGAGGGATTATAAGCGTTTGCAATAAACACGTCATGTTAGTGAGAATTTGTTGCAGAAACAAACAAAGTAAATAATGAACGCTCTCTCACTCAGCATGGATACATTTGACCCACTGGATGGAGGCCTGGGTGTCGTGGCCTCGATTCGACTGCATCTCCACAACGTGCTATGTTGATGAAGTCAAATTAGTTTTAAAGTCGAGCTAGCTGCCGTCAATCCTCAGATTACTTTCTTTGATTCACGCATCACGGAGGAGCTGAAACGGAGTAACAGTCAATGTGCGCTCTTCAGTATTTATGTCGTTTATCAGGATCAATAATACTGAATATGATCACGAACAGGAAATGTTCTCCAGCTCAGTTTCACACATGTTAAACGTAAGGTGAGAAATGAGAGTGATTTACAATCAGTCAGTGTCAACGTGACCAGCTGAGACACTGAGGCTGGAGTTCAGACCGATGTTATAATCGGAGCATGTTGAAGCTCTGAGTGGCTCTGAGGTGCAGGAGCATTGTCTGCTGACGTTTGTGAATGTGTTGCTGTAATCCTGTTTGTTTTTGTGTTCGTCTTCTTGTGTATCTGTTCGAGTGTCTGAATTCCAGTTTTTGAATACTGACAACAAAACGAAAAAAACAACAACATTTAATCCCTTCAATTTAATCCTATAAACATGACAACTGCCAAATAATCTATGACGAATTCCCCACGAACTTTTGCTGTCCTCTGAGATCAGCGTCTCTCCTCCTCCACTTCGTCATGCCTGCTCTTTTCATCAGCAGTGTCTCCCCGAGTGGCTAATGCCATTAAGCTCCAGTCAGACGCCGGTCCCTGCCCTCCCTCATTCATCCTCTCCCTGCATCCCTCCTTCTATATTCCCCTCCTCTCAGAGTGATTAGGCCATGATGCAACGTGCTGCTGATGGAAAGTCAGGCCAGCTTTATTTTGGTTTGACTTCCTGCAGCTAAACACTCCCATCAACCACCGCTGTCCTCCTGATTCTTTCATTAAAATGATTAGTATTCAATTAAGCTTCTGTGATGTGGCGACATTATGTTGAAGCGTTTATTTATCAGACATGAGTGGTTGCAATCTTCTCTTTGAACCGTCTGTTAATCTTAACTCACTGGTTCTTTGTTCTTTCCGTCAGGCTCCTGTTTCTGGGTGGCGTTGCTGGACGGACACGTGGTGGGGATAGTGGCGGCGAAAGGACGCGAGGACGACAACACAGTCGAGTTGCGGCGCATGTCAGTGGACTCCCACTACCGCGGCAAAGGCATCGCAAAGGCCCTGGGTCGTCGTGTTCTGGAGTTTGCCCTGCGCAACAACTACGCCGCCGTAGTCCTCGGCACGACGGCCGTCAAGTTGGCCGCCCACAAGCTGTACGAATCGCTGGGCTTCCGCCGAACAGGCCAGAGCGAGGATTACAGGCTTCCGGGCATGAGCCGCTCGCCGCTGGAGAGGCTCTTTTTCCAGATCCGCTACAGCCGCTACCGCCTGCAGCTCCGTGAGGAGTGATAGGTGACAGAGAGAGGGAGAGAGAGAGAGAGAGAGAGAGAGAGAGAGATGATGAAAGAGAGGGACAGAGAGAGAGAGAGCAACGACCCTCCGTCACCTGAGAGCCTCGACCGCTTCCTCTCCTCTGACAGCTTTTATTTATTTTGTGTCATTAGAGATAACTTTGAGTACTTAACACTTCTACTCCATCTTATAAGTCACTAACGTCTTTATTACTATTATGCTTTTGTTGCTGTTGTTTTTGTATTATACTTTTACATTTTAAATGAGACTTTGTTTCTTTATCTCGATTTTTTAAGCTTTTTTTTTTTTTTTTGGTACCTTTACCCCTCCCTTTTCATTGTGAGAGAACATACTATCAGCTTTTATAAACCACATCCAACTAGCACCATGACAAGGCACCCTCCCAGGCCCCTTTGGTTTCTGGACCACGTCTCTGATCAATACTCCCCTTCATTACTCCCCACCGCCTTCAATGCCCCTCCCCCATCACTTCTAGCCTTACCCCTCCCTCCCACATTCCCCTGATTTCCCCACAGCAAAAAAAAAAAAAAAAAAATTCAACAGACGGGCTTAGATGTGCAAAAAGACATTTGCATCTTTCTTGAGTGGGGGTGGATTGAGCAATGGACGGGTTTGGGAGGGGCAAATATGGCTTCCTTGAGATCAAAACACAGAAAAACCTTTTCAGGGAGCTTGTGGTACACACACTCTTTCTGAATACTTCTACCATATCGCTTCTTTTGTGTGCAATTTAGGCTGCACACACAAAAAACCCCCCCAAAAAAACCCAAGTCATTTGGCTGTTTTCCAGTCTCTCAAGACACCATATTGAAGCACAGCGAGACAGTGTAACTGACCCCCACAGTGAGCGAGAAGCATGGCAGGATTGTTTACCGGAATATGTGCTGTGTTTCCTGCATCCTGGATGGATTTGAATCAACACAGTGCATCTTCCTCAGAACCCTGCTTTCCTTATCGTGCTCGCTGATTATCCGATTGGATCCCCTCCCTGCCATTCTCTTGTTTCCTATCCTCAGTTTATTGCTGCTTTTTGCTCTCTGAAGCTGAGGAGAGGGCCTCTGATTGGTTAAGGTGACGGGAGCGAGGAACTCTCTCACTGACAGATGCCGAGAAACAATATAGCCGCATGTCTGAGCTTGTGTCCGTGTGTGTGTGTGAGTCTTTGTGTGTGTGACTGTTTAGAGTGTGTTTTTGTGTGTGTTGAGGCCATGGACCAACATTAGACCATGCCGCTACTGTGAATGATGAACAACTAACCTTTTTTATTTTTGCGTGAAAAGATGCGCACTTTTCCTGCTGCGAGTCAAGTATTATCTGACAAACCATTACTACTTTCTATATGTACTTAATACTTGTTTACTGATAGAGGAAATATCAATTCTATAATTTCCAGTTTGTTTACTATTTGACTGATAATTAGTAATTTTGTAAAAACATTTTTCCCCATTGTAATATGCAAATTTTACTGTCAAAAGTGTGGCAAACACAAAGTAGCCGCCGCAGTCAACACGACACATTTAATCCAGGTTATTGGTGAACAGCTTGGGTAGAACATACGAGCAATACTTGCAACCCTACAGTACATAACTGAGCACAAAGAGCCACTCGTTATTTAAACAGATGTATTGGCATGAGTGTTCCTCCTCCTCCATGTATTTATATTGTGTATAAAAACTCATGTAGCGAACAAAAGTTTCTCCCATATCACTCCTCTCCATCTCGATCCTCGGACCATACAACCAGCAGTAGATTCAGCCATCCACAATTCTGAGCCTAAGTTGTGTCATCATGAGTCATCATTTGTAAAAAGTTAAAAGCAAAAAAAAAAAAAAAAAATTGATAAAAGAAGAAAAAAAAGTTGAATACAAATGTAATCATCATAGCAATGGCCCCTCTTTGCCTTGCCACCCTTCCCTCCCCCTGAACTCTCCCAACCCCCCACTCATGAATCTGTCTGCAACCCTGGGCTAGACCCCAAACCTTCCATTCGAACCCTGCACACCCTCCACTGACCATTGACCTCCCCCTTTCCCAAGCCACGCCCATTTCCCGGCCCATCTCTGCATGCGCCACAGAGCCTTGCTGCACTGCTTTTATTATTCCACTTAAAGCTTTTTGGACCAACCCTAAGTCCCGCCCTACTATGATGTCATCAAGGCAGTGTTGAAAGCTCTGGGACAAGCAGGTGCTAGGTTGATGATGTATGTTTGTATGCAGATGAAAGAAAAAGTAAAAGAGATACTGTCTATGTGTATCTGCCTCGATGACATCATGCCTGCCAACCAACCAACTATAGAATGCAAAAAGCAATGCAAGTGTGGCATGCCTCTGTACCCGGTGTGTGTACGCTGCCTGTCCTGGAAAAGTGTAGAAAACAATTTATAAATATAATATATAAATATATATTATAAAAAGAAAATGAGCTTCTTTTTTAGATGAACATATAAAAGAAATGTGTGTTTTCTTTGTATGGGAAAAAAAAGAACAATTGTACCATTTGCATGAAATATGTCTTTGAATGCAAATATAACTTTTAGGGGACAAACTCCTAGCACATGGCATACAGTGGAACCATAGACGTGTAATTTTACAACAGCTTATTTCATTTAAAATTATTTCTATCCTCTGGAGTCAAAGACAAGGGTGTGAAATTAGTACCAGACACAAGAGGGCTCCTTTAATCTTTGGGAGGCAGCAAACCCTTGTGGAGAAGTTGTTTTTCCATTTTGAGTTTTGCTAAGTTAAAAAAAGAAAAAAGAAAAAAAAAAAAGGCTAATGCTATTCTGATTTATTGGTCACTAACTGGTGGACAGAAAGTTTGTTTCCTTCTTTGGTCACAGTGGGTACGAGATCTTCTAAAGAAACAGAAAGGTTCCCGAACCCCTTTAAGGATCATTAATGGGCATTTGACATTGGCACAAGAGAGAGAAAAAGTTTTCTGCAGTAAATAGTGCAAAAAGTATGTAATCTTTCATTTAATAAATGTGAAGTTCATTATATGTAGATAATGGATACATGGGCAGCAGGGTAGAGTCAGTGTTTAAAGGTGAGACCTTGCTCAGGGTGATGAGTGTTTCCTCAAAATAGTGTCAGAATAACGCCAACGAATCCCTGTTTCTTTGCATCAAACTTTGGATTAAACTAGCCACTGTATCTAGTTTTTATTAAAGGATGTACAAACCGCCGACTGCATATAAGAAGTGGATTTTATCAGTGACAGCGGGACTTACTGAGAGCCTTGGGATGAGAGCTTCACCATCTTGTTTTTTAGAAGTGGAAGTGACCATATTTGAGTGAAAAGGGGAATATGCATATTTTACTTCCTGTTTCTTTCGCATCATGAACAAAGGACGATATAAAGAAGTGGACACAGCCACATTAATGTCACCAATGGGTTCTGGATTCATGTTTTGAACTAACTTTTGTTCATTTTGATCCAGAAGGGATTATATTAGACAAAAAGGGAAATATGCATTGCTTTGTCTTTTCCCCAGTAAATAGTTCTTCTGCGTTGACATCTCTTTTAAAACCAAAAGGCCACATCCACTTCTTATATACAGACGATGGTGAATACATGATCCATGTAATGGACAAGGTTGACGATAGATACTTTATGAACCATTTTATGTTGGGTCCCTCCCTCTTAAACCCCAGCCATGCGTTCAAGCTCTACATTTAGCTAGCTACAGGTTCTTTGTGTGTTAATTAAATCAAGTTTAATTATTCAAGCAGACACAAAGACAATGAAATCAACAGTAATATCAACTAAAACTAAAAAAAGTCTAAATTACACCGGACGTGTGGTGTTAACAGGCCGACGTGGAGGATGCCTCACAATGCTTTGAAGCGTTGTTGCTGGAGAGTTCAAAGAGGCCCATGTTGGACCACGTGGTGTTTTTAGAGCAGACTGAAAACACTGACATTACGTAACGAACGAACTACAGGTGACAGGAGATTATTCTTGGATTGTTTTACATTTCAGAATCAGACTTCATGGCAGACTGTTAACCGTCGAGCTGGATTTATTTCTGATCTTGCAGTTTCCTATGATGCTGTCAGCGGCACCAAGGCTTTAGATTTCGTCATAAACAAACATTATGAGTATTATATAACTCGTGTCAGTGTGTTTAAGTTCATCATGTTTGACTCTTTATTAGATCTGGGTGAGGTCTGAAGGTTTAGAGTGAGAGGTGAGCTTTTGCTGAGGTGGATTGTAAAATAAACTGTGGTCGGTCGTTTGATGACTAATGTGAAGTCTGTCAAATCTGAGCCGTTTCTGCTTCTGCAAATGTTTTTTTTTTTTTTTTTGCCAGATGAAATTTTCAAAAACTCGATAAGAGATTTTTTTTGGGGGGGAATGACACAAGTATCAGTACAAGAACATTAGCCAAACAATATCATTCGATACGCCTTCACTAAGGCCTTATGCACTGGAATCAAACACTGGAGTTGTCAAATCTCGAGGACTGCATGGCTTTGGGTTCTTAAAGGGCGGATTTTTGAATTGTAAAGATGAAGTGCACTGACTGTAATGCATTTATTTCAAGTCCGAGCAATGTCTGTTTTCTACTTCATGTGGACGCTATGCCCTGTAAACTCTCACCTCCCGTTGAAAACTGGTGACACATAACTTCATGTTAGAATGTAGTACTTAAACTGTATGCAACTCCGACCAGAGTGTGTAAATGAAGTTACAAACATCTCCTCGGAAATGTTTTGCCGATGTACAATCCAAGAAGAAGAAGAAAAAAAACAAAAAACTTTTTAATTTGCTTTTCTGTGATTTGTTTGAGTGCGAGTGTGCTGTCCTATTGGTTGAGAGGATTGAGAAGGTATGCTGCATAAAGGCCTCTAATGATGAAGAGGCTCTTTTAAGTCGAGAGTGCTTTACAACCCAAAAATGAACAAGCTGAGGCGACTGAAAGCCGACGCTACAACTTCAGCAGTTATTCAACGTTTAACAAAGAATTTCTCGCGGTTAATACCAGCCAAACGGTAAAAAACAAAAAAAACAAAACAGTATTTGTCACGATCAATATTTCATTCAGTTTGTCTACTGGTGAAGAAGCATGAAAAGTGCACAAATGTACAGCTCCTGTGGATGTGTTGTGTTCCTCTGATGGTGGGTGTCCTCAGGGGGGAACACTCACAGGCATGAATGTAAACTGCCAACATTTACGGTCTTAGAAAGATTTCTGTTTTAAATCTTTCCTGCTTGTTTGTTTTACTTTGTGAATGAGGAGAATGACGCTGGGGGACAAAGGATGAAAAGCAGCTGTGTGTTAATCATTCAGTGACTAAACCACTACATTAGACATTGTGTGTAATTGTAAATAGCCGTATCTCTACACATTGTACTTGTATTATTTTACTGCAAACTGTCTTCTTTGCTGGATTTTACCAACCCGATGGAGTTCATTTTTTTTGTCTCAGAAGATGGATCGTCTGGAATGTTCCACCTAACGAGGAGGGCGAGGGGTGAGGGAGGAATGTGCCACATTGGCAGTTAAACAGGGGGGCGGGCGGGGCAGGGGCAGGGGGGGTGTGTGTGTGTGTGGTGGGAGGAGGTCTGTGGCCACAGAGCTCCAAAGCATGGACTCCCTCTCTCTCTCTCTACCTCTGGTGAGGACTTCGCTCCACTGTGGCAAAAATACAGACGGACTCACTTTGGACTGAGGCCACAGGTGCCAAGAACACATAAGCACTTGTAGCACAACTGTGTCTTGTTTTGCTATTACGGTACAGATAGTTTGATTTTTTTACCTTTCCTATGAAGAATATGGATTCCAGTTTCTCTTTCACCTGTATTATGGATTGTATGTATCATAGACATATACAATCCACGATGTTCGCACTACGACCCACAGCTATTTTTGGAGATGAATATTTGCCAAAGTATTTGCTGCGTTTTGGTCCGTTATGTGGCTGCTTTGTTTGAACACAATCCTGTAGTAACTTGGTATTCTTCAGCTACAATCTCCCCATGTGCCATCTAATCAAGCAATAAATACAAAACAGAGAAATACCCGAAACATGACACACTATTAATGATGACATGACTAAAACATGAGATGCTGCATTGATCTGATATACCTTAAAATGTACCTAACAGTGATAGTGATGCATTACAACTCATAATATCCAAGCCTGAAGGGTGTTTGATTGTAAAATGTGTTGTTGGTTTTTTTTTGTATTTTTCTTTACAAAGATCTTTTTTTTTTTTTCAAAGTTGAAGTACACAGGTGTACCTCTGCATATTTGTACAGATGTCAATAGGAAACGGGGAAAGACAAGAGGGGGAATCATGGATGCCAAAAGTGAGCAGTTCAAGCAGACGGAGGGGGGAAATAAAAAGATGGCGTAGCTTCAGTCTGAAAGTGCAATCTGCTGTTTCGTCTCTTAACTGAGCTTTTATGGAACCACAAAGAGTCCTGGTTCAGCTGCACCACTGCAACTCCACAACCACCGCTCTGATTGACAGACCAATCAATTCAAAAACATGCTGCAGCTGCCACAATCGCAACTCTCACCCGTGTTGACTTTTCTTACAAGGGAGATTCAAAGTCTTTTTTTTGAATCTGTAAGTTAGTAACTGTAAAGTTGTAAAGTATATTTTACTGTAAATAGAATCTGGGGGTCATTTTTACTCCTTTTGTAACAGAAACTTTGGATTTAAAATATATAAGAATATATTTTAAAGATATTTACAGCACTAATAAAGAGATTCTACAGTAATGCAGGTGTCTTCATCTGGATTACCTCAAGACAATCCCATGCCGACTAACAGCCGCTGCTTTCACGAGCCACAGTGCGCGCCATCTTAGCCTTGGTGTCCGGCACTGACACAGCCTCCCTTGTCCCCGCCGGTCTGCTTGAACTGTCACAATGTCAGAGAGAGCATCAAACACAGCGTCAGCAGCAGCTCTGTTAGCTCATAGCACACTCCAGAAAACAAAACAACAAAACAAACTGCTCTAGATGGAGCTATCTAGTTAACACAAAGCTGCTGCTGCTGCCACGCATAGCGAGGCTCTCTCTGCCCTGGAGGCCTGTCATGGCAGTGGTATGTTGCTACGAAACCGACCCGCACAAAGCACAGCAGGGGAGTGATATGCAGACGCACTGTGGGGAGGCAGGCGGGTCAACCAGCCGGCCTTCGAAGAGGAGTGGGAGGAGGGATTGATGGATAGATGGAGGAGAAGGAGGGAGTTATATTCTAACAGAGGGAATTTAAAGGAAAAAAAAAAACAGTGTTGGGAACTTTTTTTTTTTTTTTTTGGGGTGGGGTCAGCTACGTTTAGGAATATGAGAAATGATTCCCCTTTTGTGTTAAGTGGAGCCATCATGAGATAGTGCATGGGTTACTGAAAGGGAATATTCTCATGTATTGATTTAGATTCATTAGGAGAGAGAAGAAGAAGAAGAAGACATAAAGCACGTCCTGCTGTAGAAGCTGTTGGTACAACCGCTCTGCCCGACCTCAGTGAGCCTGCAGTGACAACCTGGTTTTAATCAGGGGTCTATTCGCTTTCAGTTCCCTTTCTGCCGTTCCTTTGAAAGCCTGCTGTTTTACCATACGGTATTATTATTGTGATTATTAACCCTTTCTTTTATACTGACAACTGGAACACTGTATAGATGTAAAGATGGCATTTCTCTGCATTATGACGATGATTGAAACATGGATGTACATAAACTGTATCAATTAAAAATGATGATGCATAAAGCTTTTATATGTTGCAACAGTATAAAGTTTGTTTTTCATCACAGCGTTAAAAAAAAGGGAGCGGGAATAAATCCAGATAGATACTCCATTAGAAGCGATGTGAGGATGTGTAGCCGGCACACATGTAATGGTCGCCATGGTAGCAAGGCAAGCTCATGCTGTTGCCCTTGACAACTGGAGGCTTCAGAGGGACCCTCAGGCATGGGCGCCTGCAAAGAGGTGCAGGTTATTAATGTGAAGGCTTGGGCTCAGTTAAAGCTCCTGTGAGGAGTTTTAGCTGCTTGTGAAACAGACAGAAATGAATATTGATGTCATCGGACACGCTGTCATGAAATCCCAGTTTAGAAAACAAGATGCCCCATTAAGAAGCAAAGAAGAAAATGACCTGCAGAGGGTCTTTGACCGTCTTACTTTGGATCATTTAAATATTGTTGCAAAGAACCTGCACTTATCTTGCACTGAGACACTTTTCTCAACCAATAAAAAAGCTTTGAAGAAGCGTCCAATCAAATTCATCCTTAGGTTTGATCCCGCCTCTTATCTTGTGATTGATACTAACCCAATAACAACTGTCCACTCCTTCAATATACAAGCCTTTTTTGTTTCTTTATCGGGAGGCTAGATCACGTCCTTTCCTTCACCATGTTTGCTATGAACTCTGGGTAATTCTGCAAAACCTGTGGACTGATGGAAATGACGCAATTGAGCCCTCACAAGCCCGGTGAGTTCACAGAGGGACGGCACAAAGTGGAAGAAGAACTTCGTCTCCCTCATGTGACTTTCTGACAAATTCTTTTACATGCTAAAAATGTAAAACAGCTTTACGAGTATTTATTTGACCTCCACGCCAGTTTTTGAAACACTACTCGAAAAGTGCAGAGTTCCCTCTAGAATTTTCACATACCAGTCTCACACTCCCCTCTCAAAGGGGGGGGGGGGTGAATGGCCATGCACCCCTAAACCGCTGAACAATGAGAGAATAGAGGGGGAGATTTCCATAACACTGTCCATTGCTCTGGCTCTGAAATGCTCGCACTGACCCGGTGAGAAAAGCGGCTCTGACACCGAGTCACAGTGCTGTCAGCGGGTTCAACAGGCAGCGACTGAAACTACAGGAGTGTTTAAAACATGACAAGGCAGAACTGTTCGGAGGATAAACTCAATATCCCACATGCCATCTTGTTGCTGTCTTAACAAGAAACAGCTCCTATAATTAGCATGCAACAGAAGGTGACGTTTCCAGTTAGTAATGGGGGTTAGTCTTTGACAAAAATGTCACTGACTCGAGCCATTGTGCGGAGCTTCAGGGTCTTAATTGGAGGATAAAATAAAAGGGGCAAAAACAGTCAACGTGAGGCTGCCAGGGGAAAGGAAACTCGGTCAGTGTGCCTGGAAGGCGATGACTGATTTTCAAGTGTGTGTAAGGGCATTCATGGAATGTGTGTGTGTGTGTGTGTGTGTGTGAGAGAGACAGGCATGAGCAAGACAAAGAGGAGAGTGGGCTGGAGCCGAGTAAGCGGATAAAAGATGAGCTGCAAGGCTGGACGTTCATCTGCTCTGAATCAGTTTAGGGAAGGCAAAAGATAAATTGTATAAAAGAGAATGCATTTTTTTTTCATGTCATAAAAATATACAATATCAAGAAATCAGACCTAATTTAGATGAATTTTATTTCTTCTTACTCTTGCAATATCTCCCTGGAACAGGATTTATAACATTTGTTAAAATCGGGGTTTAGAAGAAGAACATCAGCTTTTAAATATGCAAATGAAATAGAACGTGCAAACTGGAAAAGGAAGTACTCGAACCAAGTGAGCATAAAAAACAGCCTGAATGAAAAGGTCATTACGTGGATCAAGTGGGAACCTGCAACAGGTGAGCTCGCAGACTAATTCAAGCTAATGTGGCAGAGCATGAAAACAAGGACAGACTCAACCGCTCGGCCTTTTTAAAAAACACACATGAACAACGAGAGAAAGATGAAACTCTGCCTTGGCAATAAAGCAGAGAGGACAGTCTTAACGAGAGAGTGTGAAAACTGAGCAGAGGAGTAAGAAAGGGAGTCTTTTTTCTGGAATGGAGAGAGAGAGAGCGAGCAAGAGAGAGAGAGTGAGTGAGCGAGAGAGAGAGAGAGAGAGAGAGAGAGCGAGAGAGAGAGAAAAGAACTGGTGCGATCCAGTCTGTGGCTCCTGCCGTTGCCCCCAGATACTGCCTGGTTTCCATAGCAATATGGATGCAGGACGAGTGGAGAATGAGGGAGAGTTAGGCCGAGAGAGAGAGAGGAAGGGAGAGAGAGGGAGAGGAGAGAGAGAGAGAGAGAGAGAGAGAGAGAGAGAGAGAGAGAGAGAGAGAGAGAGAGAGAGAGTGACTGTGTGACAAGGGAAATGGACGAGAAAAAGATGGTCACACACTGACAGAGCAGAGGGAGAATGCAAGGAAGCGAAAAGAGGGAGAGTGTGTTCGATAAAGACGGAGGAAAGAGCGAGCGAGGAATGAGTCAGGACGACTGAGAGGGAGATGTTGGAGGTAGGTTAAGCTCAGACATGGATCCCCAAGACTTGCCACTGGAGACCGCCACCTTCAGGGGGACCTGGGCAACACACGGGAAAACGCTGTTCTAAGTGTCCATTTAAAGAAAGTCAAACAGCTGCTTGACTTCACATATTGTCAAATAATAAACATGTGTCAATTGAAATGTTTAATTAGTAGCTCAGTGAATCAATAAAATAGGGCATAAATTGTAATTTCTAAAAAAATTAAATTGAGAGTCAAACTGATTGATGTGATGAGATTTTCAACGGTCACACTGGATTTTAAAAAGTAAAGCTACAAATAGTTCATGTGCCATTTTGTTGGGCCATGTTCGATCTTTATTATCCTCGGTCCCATAGCAACGAAAAAAAAAAAAAGAAAAAAAAAAGTGTTGCATCCAGATTTAACTCACCTTGAGATGAACTCCGTGTTGGTCGACGTGCTGCATGGACTCCATGACGCTCCTCACCAGAGCTGCAGTCGAAAAGGAGCGGGACAGGAAACAACCACGTCACTCTCATCGAATAAAACGGCGTTTACACACAAGGAGAGAATATAGACATGATGAAAACAGGGCGGGACTCGTGCTTCTCACTCCTTGTAGACATGTCATGACTCAGACAGAGGACGTACTTCTGCTGTATTTATGTGCAGGCACAAAAAGTAGAAAACTCACCTGCAAACTGTTCCACCTGGGAGTCCTCCACTTCAAACAGAAGCTCGTCATGGAGCTGGGCGAGCAGCCTACAGTCACAAACATGAAACACACAGACAGCTTACAGGCTACACCTAAAACCACAACCAATGAGCTAACGGATCTTTATAAACACACCAGGATGAGGCTTCAGCTCCGTGTTTAACGCCCTGCTCTCCCATCATGTCAGTCGAGCTGGCGTGGCTCGTAGCGACTCTTCATTCATTAATAAAACACTGATTAAGACCGAGTGTATGACACCCAGAAGGGCCGTGGAGTTTGATGTTTAACAGTCTGAATGACAACAGCGTGAAACAAAGTGCTTCTCATAGGAGCCTCTTCAGTTCAAGGTGAGGCCTTTGTCGGACGTGTACCTGGCAGAGAGCGAGCTGGAGGAGGAGACCAGGTGGAAGATCCGGATCATGGCCATCTTACAGAGATCAGCAGCTGAACCTGTGCACACATGAACCAATAAAAACACACACGCCTGTTTGACCCTGAACATGTTGAGTCAGAAGAAGCTACGCATGGATGAGATCAAGTCAGGATGTTCATATCAGTGGGAAACATAAATAACTCAATATAACATTTTTAAACCAAAATAAAAATAGATATTTTGTACTTGAATTTTCCTCAGGCTATTCACAGCTTCTTATATATAATAAATATGGCATGCTAAGCCGTAGCTGTTCTGACCAGCTTCAGATAAAGATCCCATTTTTGTTGTTACGTCCATTAAAACATTGATAGTTTTATACATCGATATCTAAGGATAGGTAGAGGGAAATTCAAACCTCCACCATGGGAGTAAAAGTTCTCCAGAGATTAGGGACGCGTAAAGGATGCATGGCAGCGCTGAGAGAAGTGTAGTGTATTACAATGCTAAACAAACTTTGCTTCTGAAGCACACCTTGTTTTTTTTTTTTTGCATATTTGATTCTATTAAAAAAAAAAAACAGTCTCAGATTGTTGTAAACCAGAAAACATCCACCGACAATAAAGCCAAAAAAAGGACAGAAGGAAGCTGACGTGGTGAAGCTGAATGTAAACACTGACTGACTGTATCCATTAACAGCTTCATTGGCTCCATCGTCACAAGTCCGATCATGCTGTTCTTGTCAAAGGGTTCAGTGAACAAGCCGACACAGCGGCTCAGTCCTCCCACCTTGGACCACAAAGTTGACGGCCTGCCGCTCAGCCTGCATGCGGACGGCCCAGTCTGGAGAGTTAATGTTGGGGAGGGTGCGTCGCCGACCCATGATGGAAAGCACGTAACCTAAACAAACAAACAACAAAAGATAAATGTAAATAAAGATAGAATGTGAAGATTAAAACACACTGATACGCCGTATTCGATTGAACACGTTGAAATGTTGTTTCTGAAACATGATTTGACCAATCAGTAACATGTTTGAAATATTTGAGGTCATTTTTATTTCTCTGTTTCAACACGTTTTCTTTGAATAACTCTGAGTTAGTGACCAGGCTCTATTTAAGAGCCGTGAAGAGAGACGTTCATGCAGCTCCAACATCAACATGTCGAGGAAGGAGAAGTTCATCTAAAGCTGAGACAATCTCTATTCCAAAAATTCCCCCAAAACAAATTTAAAAACAGCATGAAAAGGGTGAATGGAGGGTGAATCTTAAAACTTAGTTCAGCGTCTCTGGAGGGAAACGTTCATCTTTTTCTGAACCCTCTCTCTCCTCTCTGTTGAGGAATTCATCCAAATCCACAGCTACAGAGTGTGACAGTCACATGTCACTGCCGATAGTAACTGCAGGTTTGGAAAACACAAGCCTGGAATCCACCTGACTGAAGAACAAAAGCAAAGAGAAACACGGGGAAATTCTCAGTTGAAGCGAAGGCACGCACATGAAAGGACACATCAGGATTTCATTGACGGGTTACGCACATCATACAAAAACAAATCGTCACACGCAGTCACACAAAGTGGACCAGTACATTCCAGCAGCCACACAATGTAGCAGGCTTAGGAGCTAAATCCCTCTAGTATCCCTTACTGTGAGGGAAAAAAAACCGAGCAGGGCTTGAAGCCTGAACGACCCGCTTCCCAGAACACACACACAATCACAAATGAATAGGAAGTGAGCGCACAACAGATCGTGGAAAACAAAAAAAACCTTCTGCCTCCGACCCGTGACACATGCGTGTGACCTTTCCACCAGGAATGTGACCTTTGTTCTGGGGCCCGATGACAGAGAGGGTCTACTTTGTGTCAGACAAATGTTACGTCCGTCTATGGACAGGTATGAACTTGACTCCGACAGGAATGCGCTCTTTGTTAGCCAACGAGCTGGTCAGAAACACTGAACCCAGCTCAGGCTGCGCACGATGGAGAGTCGATGTTATTCCTCATCATGTGTTGGTGGTTTTGTTTGGATTCATCATCATGTTGAACCAAATTCAACGAATTCATCAATTATGAGAAAAGACCCTGAAAGATTATTTTATAAAATATAAAATAATGAATATAATATATTCTGTCTTTACTCAGATCAGTTTTTCAACACAGAGAATATTTGTTGGTACACTTATAAAGATTCAAGAAGGAAGTAAAAACATCGGTTTTTTTTGTCGTGAATTTAAAATAAAACAAGATAATTCTTATTATTTGCAGGTACATGTCGACTTAAAGGAAGATCCGACACTGTTACTAAGGTGACAGTGACTGCCATGTGCTTCTAGTCCTGGCAGAGAATAAGAGGCTGAAGCGACACAAATCTCCTTTATTCATCCCAGGCCTTTGCCAGCTCCTGTCTGCAGGAGTCTGGGATTGAGTTTCCATGTGTGTGTGTGCGTGTGTGTGTGTGTGTGCAGGAAGAGTGTGTGTTTGAGAGTCAGGGTGTGTCTGTGTGTCTGTGTGAGTGTCAGCAGGTGGTTTTATATGTCGATGCAGATCCAGGCCTCCATGTGTTCGCTGTGGCCTTCAGAAGTCGCAGACACTTTTTTTTCTCCCTCTGTTGTTTCTCCGAAAAGAAAGAAATAAGTCCTTCTCCTTTACTTTTTATCTGCAGCAGTCTTTACAAGTGATGAAATGTGCACAACAGGACAGGCTTACACAGAGCGGTGGCTTCATTTCATTTCAAAATAAAAGCCGGCGAGGTTCAAACAGGGCGTGAACCACTCACAGAAGTATTTCATTGCAGCTTCTGAAATGAAAACCTGTTTGGTCTTCATCTTTGTCGTATTCCCTGCTTCATCTCTGCACTTCTTTTTTTCTGCCTCTCTTCTCTCTCTCTGCACGTAACACCCACGCTGTGATACTGACCTCACCTTCACTCTGCCCTTTCCGACACATTTCCAACAAATATGACAGCAGCTGAGTCGGCACTGTTCACCTCATCTCTGCTCAGCACTGCCAGCACGCAGCAGATCAAAATATCACCGTATCGGATACCAATCATCTCCAGGCTCAGCGTAGAGGAATCCACTGTAGATGTCTCTCCAGATTACACAGGAGTATTTCATCCTTCTGCTAAATTGCTGGTGTGGAATGAGGGAGAGAGAAAGGAAAAGAGATGTGTCGAGCAAATGGAAGATAATATTTAAAGCAAGAGAGCAGAGACGGACAAGACACAAGAAGAAAGAGGGCGACTGAAGGACGAGCCAGGCAGATACTCGTCTGCACCGCAGTGATGGGCTGAATTAATCCGGACTGTTTGGCACAAACCATCATGGCTCTACTGCTAAGAGTGAGGAGTTTCCACTGTGATCTGTTGATGAGTAAATCGTCACTGTGTCACGGGTGACAGGTTGCTGTGGGTGATCGAGCACCCGTCTGTGTCTGGGACAAAGGTGCCATAAAAAACACAAACTGCCCCGAACCCTGTCCGGTGATCCATCGGCGATCGTTCCCCACCACAACTCCTCCTGGGAGCATTACAGGGTCAAACTTCCTCCAGCCAACACTCCCGATTCTGCGCTCTGCTCGCGCTCCAACGAGCAACGTGAGACGCCACCGTGTGCTCAGTAAGACCCCCCCCCCCCCCCCCCCCCTGCAGATAACGCACGCACGTTTGGTCGACGTCTCGATTCAATCAAAATTGCAGATTTTTGCCGCTCAGCTTGTAAAGCGTGTTTTCTGTTTACAGAGAAAACTAAACTCGATGACGAATTACCGCCACTGTGAGCCGGATGTTTTTTTCCCCTGACTCCACCGAAGCCTGCTGACGATTGGTCAATGCTGCTCTGACTGCAAACTGAACTTGAACCAAGACCACTTCCAATTCTAAAACCCAGACCCGAGTTCAGGCTCTGCATCTCATTTTGAAGATCAGGCCTAATGCGACCTGATTATTGACGTTTACGAGAAAACAAGGCTGTTACACAAGATAAAATCAGGACACAGTATTCCCTCCACAAACAGCCTGAGAGAGAAGCTGAGGTCGGCTCTTTCTTAAAGATTTCGACTTATTTGATTTGGCAGTAATTGGTTCATACTTAACTCATTAGTTGACTCGGTACAGACAATATAAATTGGAGCTCGCTGAGGTTTTTACCTCCACACGGGTCTCAGTGACCTCATCGCTCTGCTTGTCAGAGCTGGGCTCATGTACTGTGTGCAGTGACGGTTAAAGTGCAGACTTTACACTATTCTGTGTGAGCATGTTCAAGTCTCAGGTGTGCTGCGTCGGCAGTTCAGGACGTGTATAAATAGATTGTCCCATAAGAAGCGTCAGCCCTCCATCCACCTCGTGTATTGACCCGCGGCAGTTTGTCTCATTCCTGCCAATGCAAGCACATCGTCGTCCTCGGCCAAACACAAACAGGCGTGCCAAGAGAGCGTGGGCGCGTACGTGTAAGCATCAAACGCTGTGTGCAGCGTGTGCAGCACCCAGACACACACACACACACAAATGTTTTAGGTGTGTTTGTGAGGACATTTATCAGATTTCTTCTTTTAAATCCTCAACATTAAACTCCATCAACATGGGACCGTATGATCTCTGTAATAAAAATGTTGAGTTTGGAAATAGTTCTTAAAAACAGGATGAAACACCTTTTCTCCCTTATCTCCTCCTGTCGCAGCTCAATAGACCCTGGAGTTAAGGCTTCATACAGACCACACACACCGTGTTTGTGGCACTGCTGGATGGTCTTCTGGATGAAGGTCTGGACCTCTCTGTAGGTCTGGAGGAAGCTGTCCTGGAATCTGCTGGCCTGCTCAGCACTCACGCCGAGGATCCCCGACAGACGCTCGCGACCTGCAGGAAAAAAGAAAAACACTGCGTATGTCGATGATGTCCTCGTCCCATAACCGATCTGTAAACTTCGACCGCAGCTCCTGCTCCCGAGAGCTGCAAGATCCAGAAGCTGAGAGACCGTCAAATGTCATTAGTTGTTAGTAGATTTTAGATTTTAGAGATTTCTGACTGCGTTTCAGAGAAGATCATCCCACGGCTGCTTAACAGCACAGTGTCTGATTTGGAAATAAAGAAATATGTGAGACGCTGGTTAATTATTTCAGGGCCATTTTTATGCTTCAGTTTGTGTCCTGTACTTTGGATTTTACAGAGTTAATTAGCGATCTTAAGAAGTGCTGAAGATGGATGTCAGTCTCATTATGACAGAGCCAGGCTAGCCATCCTCCTTGTCCTTGAAGTCGCTGAGGCCTAAACTGTGGAAAACTTTGAGAGAATAATGACAACCAGTGAATTTTAATGGGGCGTAACATCATTCATCGTGATGGAGTGAAGTGTTTGAAAAGTGAGGGGAGAAAAAGAGGAGAGTGAACAGAGGACAGACTGGACCAGAGGGTGAAAGAAATACAGGGAAAGAAGGAGTGAAGGGTGAAAGAGAGAAGAGGACAAGATAAAAGGAAACTGGGCAACGAGACGGGGAAAGACTGCAAGGTAAGGCTGAGTGTGTGCAGGAGGAGAGGAGCGGGCTTTAAGGCTGGGAAGAGATCGATGGAGGAGCGTGGAGGTCGAGCTAATGGGCGCCACAGCTGGTGTGTGTGTGTGTGCTGCTCTTTGTGTGTTCTGTGGTCTCAGCTGTAAGGGTGTGTGTTGCTGGTGATGAGTGATGTCATGACAAACCTCTCAAGAGGAGGACGGAGGGCGAGCTGGGGGGTGGGAGGGGGGGGCGTCTGCAAAGATACAAAAAAAAAAATCGCCACCACAACTGTTGCTGTGACAACCTCTCCACATCTGTATGTGCTCCTGAGCCGATTCTTCTTTCTTTCTGTTGCAGGGTTCCCTACTTTTTGTTACACTTTTTTGTGACATTGATCTAATTATGTTGTAAATGAATATTGTTTTTTTTTAATATACTTCGTTGACTCTTATTTTACTCAGCCTACAGCGGAGGTGTGAAATTCAAAGTGGAGAACTATTTTCAATAGAAGCCGTTAAAAATGCCCCAGTGACACCTGAATGACTTCTTCTGGTCGTGGATTTCATGCATGCTCTGTAATAGGTAAAAGTAAAAGTTGTGCTCCTTTTTGTTTCCCTCATTGTCAAAGAAGTTGGTTTCTGGAACGTCAGCCTGAGAGTGCAGGACGTCTGAATTCATCCGAGTTGACGCGTCTGTCACTGACATGTGTCAGGAACAAAGCGGCCTTCAGCGATGTGACTAAAGTAACCAGGAAGATGATGTGGAGACCGCTCACTCTGAATGTCTCAAGTGTGTAGCGTATGAGTGTGCATCTGTGTGTAGGCAGCCCCGGCATGCCTGCAGAATGAGGTCAGTTAAATGACCTTTAACCTCCTACTGGCCTTCTTCTTCTTCTCCTCTTCTTGACCTCTGTCCATCTCTCTGGATCACTTATTTCAGCCAAAACCCTCCTAATAGTTCTCCCTGTTTTATTCTTATCCCTCATTTTTTGTCTCACCAGTTTTTTTATTCTGTTTCCTACTTTAAAACATGATTTATAATCCAATTGAAAAATAGCCTGAATCTGCTAATCTATAACTGCTGATTTGCTAGTTTATGTTTTTTGAAGCTCTTTGAAGTCGACACGTTGTTCACCCTCGTGTGATAAATGTATTTTCTCTGTCTCCCCTCTCCAGTCTATGTTCTATGTATACGTACGTGCAGGAGTCCACGGCGCAGCTCTGCCCCTCCTCCCTGCCCTGATTAATGTCTAGCAGGAGAGCTTCCTTTCACTACTTGGCATCCATGGCAACGCATCCGTCCACTGAGAGCCGTCTGTCCATGATGATCAGGAGCTCCTTCCATACTCTTCCTCACACCCCCCCCCCACCCCATGCTTTTCTCTCCCCACCCGCCTTTCCTGCTCTTCCTCTTTCCCCTACATTACTCTCTCCCCCGACACCTCCCCCGATCTTCTTCTTCTTCCTCGCCTTCAGCCTACATTTGCTACATCTGCCTCTTCCGCTGTATTCCACACTCCATCTGTATTTTTAGCCCCGGCATTCTGCTTTTTTGGACGCCATCCTGTGCCGCCCCACGAGTCTGGAATGAAAAGCTATTACCTGTTTATTGACTCTCCAAAAACGGACTCATTCATCAGCGTGCTAAATGCTTGTTTTCTCTCCCGGCGAGCTGCGTGACTCCTTCTGGGGTTAAAATACCGCAGAGCGCTTCACGATGAGGCCGAGAGCGTCACATGTCGTTGACCTCTTGAATCCACAGTGACAGATCACGACCGGCCCTGTTCCCTGATGCAAACCATGCGCTTTAGATTCACTGCTGATTGCCTGAACTCAATGTCTTCTTTCACCCTGATGTTCTAGTTGAGGGTAGAACAGTAAATGTTTTAATAATATATGTTGCGTTGCCTTGGAGTTTATTTTTACCAGAGAGAAATAAAAAGGCCGGTGTCTTTTGTCCTCACGAGAGCCGCTCTCACCAAAGACTTTTCTGATATAAGTGAGACAGTGAATGCCTTTTTTTTAAATAATAATAAAAAGAGCCAAGCTATAAAAATATAATTAAACATCTGAGTGGACAATATGACCGAGAGGGTTTATTATTTTGTGTTTTCAGTACGTCTCTGGTAATAATATTTCTGATGAAGATAAACAGCCCACATCAAGATCAGGGCGATTTAAAGGATTTGTTATGATCTTATTCAATTGGAGCAGAGGCCATGCAGTCAGGTCTGTGTGATTCATGATGTGTGAGGAATCGTGTTTGGAGCAGAAGATGTGGAGCAGTGAAATCGTCGCTCTGACAGCACGCTCTAAAGTCGTCAACGCTGTAATTACACCGGGCGACAGCGGTGTGAAGATTAAACACTTCACTATCAGTCGGGATCTTGTCAGTGAAGCAGAAGATGGCGCTGTGCGTCACGTGAGCATGGGGCTCGACAGAAGTATTGAAAATGGCGTCAGGCAGTAAAAGCTGATGAAGAGTGTGAGCGGTGTGTGAAACACGCCTCCATCACACAGGTGAGCGCACAACGCTAATGTAAACATGCTCACGTCTCGCACAATGTATACTAACATTCAGGCAGAGCTTATGATTGGTTGGCCCAGATATCTACCACACACACACACTGGTGTCCTGACCGTGCATGCGTGTGTGTGTTTAACAGATTATGCACACGCTATGCACACGTGTGCGAAACATAAATAGGTCGCAAGTGACACAGGCGAGTGTCTTTATGGGCCACAGGAGGGTTTTTAACATTTATCTTCTATTTTTATCTCCTCCTGCCGCTCCGCGATCCAAAAGAAGAAAGAAAAGTCAGAAAACAGGGATCTCCCTGCAGAAATCTGGGGGCCTTTTGAGTTTATATAATCTAAACCCCCCCCCCGTTTCCTTCAGTGGTTTCTTATCTCTGTATTAAAACATGAATACTGTCAACCACTTTGAAGGTCTGATCACACTGCGTAACCACAAAGGAATAAACATGTCAATGGATCTTTGCAGCTTCATTATCTTCAATCACTTATGATCCACCGGTCTCTCTGGGTGTGTGTGTGTGTGTGTGTGTGTGTGTGTGTGTGTGTGTGTGTGTGTGTGTGTGTGTGTACTCACCTGCCCCGTACACCACAGAGTAGACGATACGTTTGGCATGTTCCCGGTCCTCAGAGGTCACCTCCCCCTCACTCACCCCCTTCCTGAGAGACAATTACACTTTAAAGAAGCAAACAGTCTTTATAAGAGGTCGCAGTTGAAACGTTAAGGAGTTATCTCAAGTGTGATCTATTTTCACTCATTGTCTTCGACGGAGCGAAGAGGAAGTAGATGTACAGAGAAATAAATGGAGAGGAGGAGGGAGAAAAGACAGAGGATGAAATGCTTTAAGACTTGAAAGATAAAAAAAAAAATGGAGGAAGAAATAAAGAAGCCAGACGAGAGGTCACATGAAGTGCAGGAGTGAGCGGTACTTAAGAGACGTGCAGAGACGAGAGGAGAGAGGCAGAGCTGGACAGACAGACAGTTATGTAAGTTGTCTTGTAGACAGCAGTGTGGGGGGGGGGGGGGGGGGGGTCGGACTGGGAGGGATGACACGTCTGCAACGTGGCTGACAGGGAGCTGCCACTGCTGCTCAGCGTTCAAAACCTCCAGAGCTTGATGTGCTCGAACATCTTCAACTCTGATAATGACGCTTCAGAGTCTTCTTTACTGTTGTCTCCCTCTCTCACAAACACACTGATAAATATCTGTGTGATGAGTTCAGGTACTTGATGGGTAGGTAACTTGTAATTCCCACTTTGCCTCTGGCTAAGGACAAAATGCACACTGGGTTTTTATTGCCCCCTGCTGGACAGGCATCAATCCACCGCCTCCTGTTACACGCCACATTTAGGATGTAAGAAAAGCCTCTACCTTCCAGAAATCCTCTTTTTTTTGTTTGCTGTTGATTGTAAAATCTTGACACCAGCTTTGAAAATCTGAATAAGACTCAAAAGTGAAAAGGAATCAACTTTGGAGCGACACAGGGCCCCAAAAAAGAGAGAGAGAAAAAAAGTCTGGAACATTGTGAGAGGAAGGAGGAAAAGTGTGATGGGAAAAAAAAAGGTTAGAAGAAGGGAAGAAGAGAGAGCTGAAGGACAGAGAGAAAGAGACCGAAACTGGTTGAAAAAAATCAGGGAAAAAAAGCTCAAAGGAAAGAAACAGAAGACTTAAAAGAGAGAGAGAGAGAGAGAACCCGAGGGTTTAAAAGAGGAAGTGGGCCGTTTGTATTAACCCCCGGCAGAGCTGCTGCTTAATTTGTTTAAAGGTGAAAGAGAGACGCGATGTGGAGCCTCTGTGGAGTTGTTAACATGGTCTGATGGTCTGTGGGACCAAGTAATGTGTTTAAGTGAGCGTCCTCTGCTGCAGACTGACCTGAGATGGATGACCGGAGCAGAGAACAGAACACACACACACACACGCACACACACACACACCTGTAAGTGTTGACACTCTTTAGGAGTAAGAGAGATGGAAATGAAAACAACGCTGCAGAGACCGACCCCTCCTCCTCCTCCTGACACCGAAATCTCTCAAAACACTTTGTGTAATATTTAACGTTATCTGTTCTGTCCTGCTTCTCTTTCCATTGAAATGACTGAGGAATGAGTGTGTGTAAATGAGGCGCTGTCCAAAGTTCTGAAGCAGAGCAGACAGAATATCAGAGAGAGAGAGAGAGAGAGAGAGAGAGAGAGAGAGAGAACGCCCGAGGCTCTGCGCCTTCCTGCTGCTTTCCTCGACTTTTTGGTCTCCCGCTGAAACAGCACTCTCTCTCTCTCTCTCTGGGACCCAAGGACTTACTTATAAAGCACTGATCCACACTCACCTTGGCGGAGATTAGGGGAGGTGTGTGTGTGTGTGTGTGTGTGTGTGTGTGTGTGTGTGTGTGTGTGTGTGTGTGTGTGTAAGACATACCACTGAGAGGCCAGCATGGTAAAGACGTCCGCCCGGGGGTTAATGAAAATGCGGAGTAGCTCAGGGTCACAGGAGAGGTGAGCCAGCAGACGCAGCTCCACCTGGCAGAAATCTAACACACACACACACACACACACACACACACAACATACTGGTTTGTTTTATGTTACCAGTTGACTCCCAGTAAAACCAATCTGAGATTATGAACATGGGACAAAAAAAAAAAAAAAAGTGGACCAGCGACTCTGTCTCAACATATCAGGTGCAGCCGTAACATTATGACCACCTGTGCGATCCTGACACGTACTGTATGGTTACACCGTTCGTGAGGTCATGGTGGGTGGTGGTTGTTTAGCGACTTCACTAGTATCCCAGTGTGTCTCTTGATAACCTTCAGAGAGAAACATAAGGTGAAGAGAGAAACGGCAAAGAGTGTCAACGAGAGCAGAGAGCAGCAGCTCCCTCCTCCGTGATCCTCCCCGTGTCACTGCAGGCGATGAATCGGCTTCTTCCTCAGTCACCTCAAAGCTCAGTGATCCCTGCTGGATGTTGACACGGCGCTCGCTGAGCTGGACTGAAAACCTGATGATCAGCAGTCGGAGAAACACAAGCGGGAGCTTCGTAAAGGCTGCTAGCCGACCACATGGTCTCTGCTGGTTCATCGAACATCTCATGAACATATTTAAAGATGAAACGTGTCAGCTCTAAGGTTCGGACATGTGCTTAGACGTGAGCTCACGAGAGAAGCCGACCCCCACTGTTCTGTTTCTACTTGATAAAAGATGTGACATCAGGAAACACTCTGACTGCTTTCATCTAATCCAACTAAAAACGTTCAAACGGCTGAATTGTCCAGCCTCTCCACGCCAAGCTAACGCTGCGGTGAAATAAATCCACTTAAAGCTCTGTTATTAGAAACATCCGGTTACAGTGAATCACATAAACGCTGCTTTAAAGCCCTGACACAGGAGCGGGTCACTGGCGGCCCCCGGGGGGCCCCATCAACATTAAACGTGGCCCTCAGGTCAATTTTTCAAATCACATCATTGGAAACAGGAAGAAAACATGAGAAAATCTGAAGGTTGTGGCCGTAACCCGGAGATAAAAATCCAACTACAAATGTGTTCCTTCCTTTGGTTTGATATAAACTACAATTTGGCCCTCAGGCAGTGAGGATTAAATGGATGCGGCTTGTGCTGTTCCCTGCTCTGATATGACCGAGGACTGTGAGAGTGTACGTGTAACATGTTGTAGCACAGCATGTGGACTTCTCTGTTCTCTTTGTCATTTCAGTCATTGTTCTTGATTCTTAGTCCGTTTCATCCATCAAGGCCAAAAACGGATTATTTGTCGCTAAAAGACTTGAAATCGAAGAGTCGACAGGAAACGGACGGCTGCGGGACGAACACATCAACAACTTTTCTTTAAAGACATCTGGGAACGAATCGTTGAAGAAAAATTGGCCTGGGGCACTTAGGTACGCTAAGAGACAACCAGGGGGAATAAATGAGGCAAAGTGACTGACACAGAGACAGCTGTTCCTTCAACACGTTATAATGTACCTGAGTTCACTGACTGAAGACACACACACACACACACACACACACACACACACACACACACACACACACACACACACACACACACACACAGTCGTTTAAAAAACAACTTAAACCCTTGGAAAGGCAGGACGAACGATCCTTATGGACGGAGGAAATTGAGGGATTTTCTCTCAGTCGGGACGAAGCGACCGGCTGTGATACGTTTCTACCTAGAATGGGAAGAGGAGAATTATGTGAGGGTGAAATACGATGTAAAGACAGATTAGATTTCAGAGAAGATGATAGAAGTGGAAGGGAGAGAAGGAATGGTTGGGTGAGCACTCGGAGGAACAGAGACGTCTTTTTGTGATGAGGTGAGAAAGGCAGTTTCTAAAGATATCATCCCATCCATGTTTTATGAGCCAGATCACATTTCCTCCCAGCATGGCCGCCAGCTTCAGAAACATATTGCTGACCAGGATTTGTGTTGGAGAGAGAGAGAGAGAGAGAGAGAGAGAGAGAGAGAGAGAGAGAGAGAGAGAGAGAGAGAGAGAGAGAGAGAGAGAGAGAGAGAGAGAGAGAGAGAGAGAGAGAGAGAGAGAGAGAGAGAGAGAGAGAGAGAGAGAGAGAGAGAGAGAGAGAGAGATTAAATTCATGTATGTGTGCAGGACAGAAATAGAAAGTACACATATTGAGGTGGATCTACAAATAAACCGAGTACATTTATAAGACTATGAACGCTCATGTCGCATTGTGAGTAAACGTGTGTGTGTGTGTGCGCGTGTGTGTTCGTGCAGAAAAAGTGCTACAATAAAGATCCTTGTATTGATCCATACAGGACTCACTGTGACGTACAGTAAGCTAGCTCAGTTCTATTTTGGACCCACACAAACTGAAGACGCCAATAATTGATGTAGCTGTGGACGCTCGACCTGCTCAGATCAGCTTTAACTTCTTATAAAAGGGAATATTCATCCCTGGTTGTGCCTGAGCGAGGAGTTTTTAGCCGGTTATGAAACTGACTGTCATGAATATTTAGACCTTTAAGAGCAAACATGACCCTGAGAGAGATTAAAGACCTCATTCGTTGTTTTTTCCTAATTATTAAAACTGCTGGATATGGAGAACCGTTGTTTTGTTGTTGTTGGTAGCAGTAAACGTGATTGGTCAGTACCCAAAGTATCATGGACTAATGGTTCTCCAATACATGAAGTATCAACGTTAACAGTCCCTCTTATTTAGTGCTGAACTTTCCATTAGCGCCGGCTGTCGGCTGATTAAGCGCCTCGTCATGTCATACAGTCATCTTTCACAAATCAGGACTCGCTCTTTCCTGTACATGTGAGAAGCACGCGCCTGCTTTAAATCAATACAGGAGCATTAGAAGGACGTCTGTCTGTTTGTGTTGACCCGGCCCTCAGTGTTTGTGTGTGTGTGTGTGTGTGTGTGTTTACTTCCATAATCTATCAGTTAAAATAAAGTAACTCTTCATTAAAAATGTTGTTTGTTTTTTTTAAACATAAACTGAGGCACAATCTCCCTCTCTGTATTTCACGTTTGGTTTCTACGGGAGCTTTGTGAATCAGGTTAAATTCATCTTTTGACATTTGGACAGTTTTCAAGACGTCACTTTGTCGCGTATCGTTTCTGGGACAGCAGACGAACAGATTCAGGGGACTAAGCCGCGTCTCATACATCTTTAATGCCACCTGCCACAGCGCGCTGAGCAGCCCTTGGTGACGCTCGGCAGTGCGGAGCGGAGTAGGAAGGTTATGGAGAAAAGCTAAAAGCTGCACACTGAGCATATGAAGTGTCCTCTGGGGGTTGTGGCCGGTGTAAAAGAGGCGTCGAGGAGGACTGAAGTGAACAGCGCGCAGATCAGGAGGAGGAGGGGAGGTTTGAGTGTTTTGACAGATACCTTTACCATCATGACTTTATACCTTAAAACCCAGGAGGAGGAGGAGGAGGGACGGGACCAACATGTTTATGCCAAGATAACTCCAGTCAGATCCTGCCGGTTTAACAGTCGTGAGATATTGTTGTGATAAAGTCCAACGTTGAGATTTGTAGATTAAAGCTCAATTTTAAAGGAAAGTTCTCCTGATGAAGCCCCTTTTTAAATTGCGAGGTTGCAGAAACTCAGTCATAAAAGACACCTGTTGGTTAATTCTCTCTCTTCCTGACTCTCAGCGTGTGCCTGTTACTTCCTTCATCTCATTAGATGGACGCCTCATTTCTGCTAAGTTCTACAGTCAGTGATTCCATCGTGTGGCTCTTCTGTACTGTACTAAAAACCAGCACATTATTTTGCATGAAGCTCTGACTTACTACTTCATACTGGTGAGTATGTATTGTACAGTGCACACTAATAGTTGGGTTTGGAGAAGAAACAAAGAAGTAAGTCTCAAACGAACAGGCTGATGAGGGAATCAGGACGAGGGCCGGTCTTTGTTCTCAGTTTTGCTTGGCTCTCTTTTTTTCTCTGTCAGCTCCAGCCCACACACACCCAGCAGACATCTCCAAACAGAAACATAACTGAGTTGACAATTGCAAACATAAACACACACACACACACACACACAGGTTACTTGAGGACATGCAGAGTGCTGTGAGTGTACCTTAAAGACGAGTTTGTTTTCTTTTTGAAACTTGAGGATTGTGATTATTCTGAAGGGTGGGGTCGATAAACACAGTGAAGACAATAACTGCACGGTACCCTCCTACACACACACACACACACACACACGCACACACTGCCTTTAAAGACAGGAAACATTTTGACACATCATAGCTTGTGACGTGCCCCTGAGTTGAACTCTTTGCCATAGTAGTTGAAATGCTTGAACACGCACAGCTGTTGTTCCAGTTTCGGGGAAGGCCATCGCAGGACATGAAGGGGGGGTGACTTGGCGAGGGGTCCCTACGAGGGGTTGTTTCCATGGCAACCTGGCCTGAGCACATGTGTGTGTGTGTGTTGGTGTGTGATTATGAATCCCTGCCATGTTGTGTGTGTATATGTGGGATCCCCTCTCTTGTCCTGCTAACTCCGCTTCATCTGCCGGCTTATGTAAGCGCGGCGTGTCACACTGTCAGGTCCAGCAGACACGCCGCGTCCCCTCCACAAAGCTCTGCCCTCTGTCTGCACGGCATGGACCAGCAGAGTTATTGTGCAATGCCAGCTGGACTCGTTGGGTCAGGGAAAGGTCTGCTTACAGAAATCTTTCAGAGATAAGTTGTGTGATATTTCAAAAGGACTTCTATTTCATCCAGCAGGCTGAACCATAAAAACTGAAGTCATGTTGCTTTAAATTCAGTTTCCGCTCCCTTATATTGAGTGAACTGTTGGGTCAGCAGTAAGTGCGATAAGATGCACGAGCAGCTGAATCAAGACTGAAGCTTATGTGACAAAACGTCAACCCTCATGAGGTTGACATCGTAAAAAAAAAAAAAAAAGAAGCTGAATAAAAGTATTGTCCCACCTGCAGAGAGGAAAGTCCAGCCGTCCTGAGGAACGAACATGGCTCGAGGATGAACAGTCAGCACCTCCTCCTCCTCTCCTGTGAGGACCGAACACAGAGCCCTGAGCTACACCTCTGCACACAGTTCAAAGTGTCCATGTTAGTGCCTGACATAAAATAACTCAAAGACAGCTAATCAATTACAGATTTCATCTCTGAGAGTCTTCTGCAATTTATTCTTATCAATACTTGAATTCCTTTCATGATGAGCCTCCAGTTAACAGACTTTACTAAACAAAAGCTCTTTTGGATACATTCATTGTTATTGATGAAATAAACATGTTCAGCATTCAATAAAGGCTAAAATTCAATAAATGTATAATGTAAGGTTTTTTATTGAAAACTAAAAGCACACCTTTTTGATGCCATCTTCATTAAATGATAAATTTATTGTTGATGATTCACAGTAACTCACCACAAAAGCACATTTAAATGTAATTGTAATCCTACAAACAAGCAGAGCATCTTATAAAGTGACACATTGATTTCATTCACAGTCGACCACTGTGTGTGATGTCGGCCTGATGGAAAAAGAGACGCAGGGAGACGGGGATCGCGGGGCGATCGAACTACGACATCCGACTTGGATCCTGAGCGGTTTAACAGGCAGACCTGACGGAGACGAGTCTGTCGCTGCGCTCTCGGCTCGGAGGAGTCGGACTGAAGTGCTGACCGCAGTGCAGGAGGAATGATGGGCAACGATGAACCATCACAGCCAACGTCAGCACGATGAAAAATCCACCGACAGCAGCACACACACACACACACACACACACACACACACACACACACACACACACAAACATGCTGACACTGAAATGCGGCCTTGCTCTCGTACACACACTCGTACACACACACACACACTGGTAATGTAATCACTCGTGTATAGGGCCTCACCTCTCACCTCAAACTGGTAAAGAGCGAGAGAGAGAAGGAAAGGATGTAAGGGAGGAAGCAGGGATGCAGAGAGGAGAGGATTCGATGACAGGAAGCTCCGGGGACTCTGAGCGAGTGAGGTGCAGACGTGCTGATGTTAGCGCTTATGAATCACTCAAACAGAGAAGAGAGAAAGAAAGGCACGCTCACAGAGTGAGGGACAGAAATAGAGCTTTAGAGCTGGGTGTGAGTGACGGGCGAGTGGGCGTGGCCAACAGAAGGAACGACTTGTTTGGATGTTTTATTCATCTGGTGGCTCTGCAGCAGACGAGTATTAAAAAACGTCCTCAGATAAGATCATTTAAACCTCCGGGAAAGAAAGGAGCGGGGATAGGCGAGAAGTATTTTCGACATCACTTCTACACTGAGTGTGAAAAGTGTGATCAATGTCGAGCTTATTTCTTGAGCCAGGTTCGTTCCTGATTTACAGGTTTGTCGTAATAAACCTGCGACGAAGCATTAAAGAAACTGTCTCCAAAAGTGAAGAGTCAGCCGTCTCTGCAAAGTGTCAGTGAGGCAGTTTTTTTTTTTTTTTTAAATCAAACAATGACTGTGTGCCACTGTGGGGGGGAGACAAGGTAATTAAAAGTTTCCTCTGAAAGAAAAGAGACAAAAAAAAAAAAAGAAAGAAAAAAAAGGTGGCTGAGGAAGAAGTGATGGGAAACAATCAAACACGACATCAGTCAAGTACAGCAGCTCATCCGGCTCTATGACAGGGGAAAGCCTGAAAGAAGCCCGCTCCCATGAGTCACTCTGTTCATTTTCTGTCCTCATCAAACCACCGTGAAGAGAACATAAAACACGTCTGACACTTTCTAACAAAACTAAAGTGTTTGTGCTCTTCCGCCTGGCAACGCCTGAGGAGAATAATACAACACTATATTTACGCTTTTTTGTTTTGTTTTGATAGTGTTAATTGAAGGCTTTTTTTCCTTCTTGCATCATCAGATGCAGTGAGTGGATCAAAAGACTCCTCTTTCACTTCTTTAAAAAAAACTCCAAGATTCCTCATTTGACAAGTCCAACGTCATGTGCAAATGATGTCAAAGAAAACTTAGGAAATAAAAAAAGAAATCACTGAGGGAGCTTTGATTTAGCTAACTCAGAGCGACGCTAACACGTGCAGCTAATCGGACTGACGGTTTGAAATGCAAACCTAAACAAAGGATTAAACATGAGAAGGGCAATTAACTATTACAATTATGTAATTAATCCTGATTAATTGCTGATTAGTTAATTACTATTATTAAAAATGGCTCTTTTGTCAGCCCTGGGTTTTTTTTTCTCCCAGTAAGTGAGGAGCGTCTGACTGAGTGAACGCACGCGGCCTCATCCGAACCTTATTGAAAGCCTGCAGGGGGGCTCAGAGCAGCGGTGCATGCGGACCAGAAGGATGTGCACATGTCGGACCTTGTGTATTCACAGGCGTGTGCAAAGAGGGGAAGTTTAAAATGTAACGCATTTCATCGCTTCAATAAAATCCGAGGCACTTCTGAATATGACTGTCCTCAAAGCAAACAGAAATCATAAACAAACAGACGACACATCGGAGGCCACTGTACTCTGCAAACAAACACTTTGTGACCAGCTCTTTGCTGCTGCTGACTTTTATCATCCTCATAAACAAACTTTACAAGCTCCTTGCTCATCAGTTTGTGCACACCCTCAGAAAAGACACACACACACGCACACACACCTGGACATTTGCCACTGTCTAATCCTCTGGGATGTGTGTTTACGAGTGTGTGTGTGTGAGCACTTTACCTCGGATGTACTGCTTCTTGGTGATCTGGAGCGGCTGTCTCGGCAGAGCCTGGAAGTTCTGGTTGGAAAGAAGACGTGATGAGTTAGTCAGCAGGAGATAACCGTCGCCCTGCTTACAGGAAGTTGAACTGGGACAGAGTGTCATTACTCTATAAAAGTGGGTCTTTTTGTTTTTTTCAACATTGTTTTCTGCAGGAAAAAAAGCAAACAAACATGTCCTGCTGTGTGGAAACCTAAATAAACCAAAATAGCTCGACTTGAAATAAGAGAGCTCAGCTGTATGTAGCTGCTCCCTGCGTGCTCTCCTTTAAGGCTGTGATGAAAAGATGGAGGTGACAGACTCTTTACGAAAGGACTTCGGCTCTATCCGGCAAAACACGAGCGCAGCGTACGTAGAGCGACAGGTGCCCGAAGAATCTCGAAAACAAGCGAGGACTGAACGAGGGGGAAAGTGTGACAGACGAAGTAAGGAGGCCGACACAGGAGAGGACGCTCAGGCGAGCAAAGCCAAAGAACAAGCAGCAGAGTTCGGAGAGGTAAACTTCACAGCCTCACCTTAAAAGAGGAGAGAAATAAAAACATAAATAGGACCAGCCTGATACTAACTGGGCTCCAGGTTCACCCTGCATCGACCCTCTGAGTAACACGATATGTTGCTGAGAAGCATATTACACATGTGCAACTTGTTTCTGCCTAAAGGAGGAAGAAAGGAAAACTGATAACTAAGCGTTCAATAAAGGGGTTTTGACTCAGCAGATCCATTTTAATCCCTGTTAATCTCACTGTATCCACTTTCATGAAAACACACACACACACACACACAACTCAAGGTGTGTGCATAATGAGGATCTTCAAACCAAGGACATGCAGGACACTGTGTGTACATATAACACACACATACACACACACACACACACTAACATCAGAGGGATTCCCATCATGAGTCTGAGCTTGTATGTGGTCAGTTTGACCTCATGGTACGTGTGTGTGTGTGTGTGTGTGTGTGTGTGTGTGTGTGTGTGTGTGTGTGTGTGTGTGTGTGATCCAGAGAGAGAAAACAGCCCTCTGCTTTCACGACTCATTCATTATTCACAAGAGAGAAAGAGAGGGAGGGACGGGAGGATGAAAAGAGAGGACCGCAGTGGCAGGGTGTGGACAGAGGAAAATATACATCAGGGACCGGGCGCCAGAAACAAACAAACACAAACACACACACACACACACACACACACACACACACACACACAGGGTTAGCTGCGTTGCTCCTTGTGCACACTGATGACGCTGGATACCAAGAGAAAGACAATCAAAGAGATGTAGAGGAGAGAAACAACAAACAGAAAATCAAGGGAGAAGAGATTAGAGCTCAGGCGTGTTTTCCCTGCGTCATTCCAGCTTGAGAGGGAGAGAGAAGATGAATGAGAACTTCTTCAAAAACATACAAATCACTGTGGGTCAGCTTTCTCTGCTTACTGCACAGCATCAGGAGATTAGCCCCGTTATTCTCAAACACACACACACACAAACAAACAGCATGAAGGAGGCGTGTGGTCAGTAAGACGTTTTTTTCCTTCATACAAGCACAAGATGAGATATTGCTCAATATCCTTCAGAATGAATGACACCAGCAGCTCTTGTGATAGCGACACCTGCTGGAATAAAAGCATCACTGCACTGCCAGATCAGGGCCTTTTATGTCATAGGTGATGATTCGAGACAGCACATGTGAGAACACACACCATTTACACCTGCACACCCCCCCCGTATGTACGTACGTATGTATGTAGGTATATATGTATGCATGCTTGTATGTAGGTATGTATGGCGGCATAATAAAATGCAAATGAACAGATTTGCATGAGCGCTGGCTCTATTAGATGTTGGCTGATGCGGTACGTTATATACATCAACGTACCGTCATGAATACTTGTTTCTAAAACAGCACAAAATATTCCTCATCTGCTAGGACACAAACGTGCACACACACACACACACACACACACACACACACACACGTATCTCCTGACTCTGAATGGGCCTCTTCATCATGCAGATGTGCTTCTGTTCTGTGTGGCTCTTTCACTGCTCTCATTGTGAGCGGCCTTCTTCCTTATTCTCAATAACAACTGAGTGTTTGTGTGTTTTTATTCACACGGACTCACAATGGCCTGATGATGATGATGATGATGATGAAGAGGAGGGGGACGTCGTGACTGGTACGTGTCGCTGCTCTATTGAGTCCACATGGAGCGCAGAAGAGCGGGACAATGACACCGGTTAGCATGTTTAACAAAAGAGTTCATGTGTGTTTAGATCAGCTTCATGAGCAGGTAAGATGCAGATAACTGAACAGGCACATGACGCTTTTATTGTGAAAGGGTGAAGTCATGTCAATATGCATGAAAGGGTTTAAAGTTGTGTTCGAAGCTACAGTAGGCAACATTATTTCATTAGAACTTTGGTATAAACACCAACTTTTACTCATTGCATGTCCCATTAAATACTACTTTGAAGAGTTCCTTTAAGAGTCCGATCTTGTAACTGTGTAACAGGCTGTCAGATGGGAACACAGTGTTTCTAAGCAGCATCGCTTTGTGGTCATTTCTTGTTGTTGTGCCCTGATAAAAGATTCTGCACCTCTGTGTATTCCTACTGTGCCTGAATGTAACATTATAACTTAAGCCCCCATCCCTCCTGAATGAATAAATGGTACTACTTCATTACGTCTAACACCTCGATAAGCGATTCCATTTCCACATTGATGCACGAGCTGATCCAGCGCTGGTTCCACACAGACCGCAGGGCTTTGTGTGTTTTCATGAACCTGAACGTGGCACGCAGAGAGACGGAGCGAGCGAGTCAGAGGTGGTGAAACAGATGGGGACGACTGAATCACTACGCTGGAGTGGGGCTAATTTAATCACACTGCACCAATTTTATGACTCATTAATGGAAACATATGCGCACACACACACACACACACACACACACACACACACACACACACACACACACACACACACACACACACACACACACACACACACACACACACACACACACACACACACACACACACACACACACACACACACACACACACACACACACACACACACACACACACTGTTGACACTTTCTGTACTGCATGGAGGAGGTACAGACAGGTCGGCACCTTGCTGCTGATAGGTGGAGGAAGGTGTCTGATGGAGAAGACTCTGAGAAATCAACAGTTGTCTGTCTGAACTTCGGTTGTCACGTGCCAGAATTCAAAGTCAGATATGACTGATGCTGGTTGTGATACCATGGCAACGGATATAAAATAGATGTCCTATAGGGACCCAGTATGTGGGGATTCTTTGTCTTGAATGACCAACATTTGTTACCAAAATACAACAACTTGCTGCAGCTTGAAAATATGACTATAGAGCTTAAGCTCTTTTTTTTTTTTTTTCAAAATTTTACCACGACCTGGACTTATACTATCTATGGATAAATAATGATTACATTGGTTTTAAACCACATGCTATCAAAAAGTCCTGAATCAGTCCTGGGAGCAATGTCGAACAAAGTCGGCGTGAAGGACAGTGACCCTGTCTGATAGGCCGATGAACGGGGGCTTATGGGTAACTGAGGCTGCAGTGTGACGTGCCAGATGAATTATTTATAGCCAGTCAGCATTATTATGAAACTGGGTTACTATTCAAACACGATGGAACAGCATCGACACAACAGTAAGATGTTAAAAATGAATAAATAAATTCCTCTCAAATACAGAAGAGTCTTGAATCGTAGGCATGAGGGAAACATATTTCACATCATATCAGTTGTATATCCAATAACGTTTTTCTATGTTTTGCAGAGAGATTTTGGTATTTAAATGATTTCAGTATTATTTTCGGTGTTGTTGTAGTATTTTCCATTTATTTCAAATCCAGACTAAACTCCTCCTCAGCCACCTTGTTGTCCCCTGTACACTGAATAAGACTTGAAATGTCAGCCAGTGAGGGTTCAACGAGTCAGCAGAGAACATGACACACGCACTGCAGTGAAGAGCTGCTTCGATCAGCCCGGGGAGGATTTTCTCTAAGTGTGAAACATTTAATGAATGAACGCAGAGCGCCCTTAAATGAACGTTTATCTGCTCCCGAGGCTCTGAAGGACACCGAGCACACGCGCAACAGAAAGTCATGACCCTTAACATACTATGAATTATAAATAACAAACTACAGCAGGAGTCTTAGATATTACAACAGTCCATATTTCATCTACAAGAAACAGATCTGTCTGGAGAAAAAAAAAAAAGAGCATCAAAGGTTTGTAGGTGCTGATTCAATAGATAAGAGAGAGACACGGGTCCAGAAAGAAACAGCTTATACTTCTGGTTTTTTATTCGACGTGCATGACTGAGTAAACTTGATGCACTTTTGGGACGATGTAAATATTTGAACATCACGAAAGACTCGTGGAAAAGATAAAAGGTGGAGTCCTGTTTTATCAGCGCTCGATGCTTCAAAGAATCAGGAAGCGTTAAATACGATGTCCCCGGTCGCAACGCAATGAAAGAGTTTCATGTAAGGGAGTGTGTATATGAGCCTGCTGCAGGGAAGGAGAGGATGAGTAATATATGAACAAGAGCTAAAATAAAACATATAGCGAGTTAAAAGTAAAGGATGAATGGCTAAAAATAGACTTATGGGTTAAGAGAACAAGAGTAAAGAAAAGACCCAGAGACAGAAACACTGGAGATGCAGAGATCTGGTATCTGCAGACTGGCACATGTATTTTGGCTTTTAGCAGACAGAAATATAAAAGAGGGAGAGCAGAAAAAGCTCCTCTCTGCAGCGTCTCGCAGCACTTTTAAGCTCAGCAGTCGTCGTAATGCCGCCCTGCTTTAAATCAGGCACCCGTTTGTTACCGCAGTCTGGCTTCACCCTGTTTGAACCCACAGCAGATGAAAGCGCCCCCCCTCTGCACCGCTCTTCATTTGAACGTGTGTGTGTGTGAGTAGGGTGGTGACTGTCAGAGCAGCTTCTTTTTTTCCCCCCTCGACTCAAAATGAATAAAGTGCAGCTTTTATTCTTCATGTTGGTGATTAAATAACGAGTGAGCTTCCGTCGTACGCTGGAATCATACGAGCCGGAGACGAGAGGGACTCTTTGACTCTTCTCCCTCTCTGCTGCATGTTAGAGTTAGCATTGAATTAATAAAGCAGAAGAGCTCATTCTTTACTGACACAGACGAAACAGAAATCTTTCAGAAATCTGTTGAACTCTTTTTTTTCTTACAATTCCCTATAAAGCATCTTCTATCCGCCTGCTTTAATATCTAGCCTCATCAGTTATGGATATTTATTTGACTAACGCATGCATGAAGTCTGACGTGGAAGAAATCCGAAGCATCAATGAAAACATGATCTATGAACATGTTTTATTCACAATGAAGACGGTAAAGACATCCCTGCAGTTCGGTGTTGGACTTCTTGTTTTTGTATCCAGAGGTGATTTATTCAAGGAGACTTGTATCCATCTCATTATAATTAAACAGGTGTGATTTTTTCTACCTGTTGATTTCTGCTGTGCCATGCGGCTCTATGAAGAGTGACTCACTGTTGAAACCAGCCCCTGGTGGCTGTTTAAAGGAACTGCGTCCCGTTTACTAAAAGTCACTAATCTATAAAATCTTCTTTGAGTCGTTTCCATGTGATGAAGCAGGCTGACGTTATGGGTGAGTCGTTACATGATACTGGGTTCATCTTGTGTTTATTAGGAACTTTATCGTCTGTTTTTGGAGCGAACGCAGGACTCTGTGATGGATTTTGTTTCGGTAAGTTTACAGTTGCAAAGACAACAGATAATCAGCTAACTAATTAAAAGTACCAGTTTGTCCAGAGGGGTTTAACCAAAAACAACACAAACTAAAAGTTCCTCTCAATCTTCGACTCTCACAACTCATTTATCATTTTATATCAAAATATGGAAAAAAAATGTTGGATTCTTGATGCCTGTAAAACTTCTCATTTCTGTCGTGAGGTAAAATAAAGTCATCCTAGTTTAACACACATTCTCCTTGTTTGTTGTCGTCTCTCAGGCGTCGCTGTAAACTCAAGCTGTCGTTTAAATTGTGTCTGAATTCAAACAGAGATACGCAACAACACGTTTTTAATTATTACAAAGCTCATTCAGTTAATTATCTGCTAATGATACACTTGTTTCTGTAATCAGGTTATCACTGGAATCAATTTGTAATTAAAGCAGAAATTAGATTTCAAACATCCAGGTATGAGCGCTCACTCTCTAAATCAGAGCAGCCGCCGCACAGACGTCACATATACATGGCTGATTGTGTGTGTGTGTGTGTGTGTGTGTGTGTGTGTGTGTGTGTGTGTGTGTGTGTGTGTGTGTCAGTGACAGCTCCACTCGACCCTGACAGCTGGGTTATGTCAAAATGAGTTATCGACCGTCCCGCACTGAGGAGGGGAGAGAGAGAGTTTTGTTTGCGGTTCTCTTATTTTGAAAACGAGTCCTTCAGCACGTTGTGTCTGAGTTTCAGAGACCGTTCGTGAAGGAATGAAGGGAAAAACATTTTCATCAACAAAATATTGACAAAGCAATCGACCTCAATCATGAATATTTCTATTTGAATGAGTCATCATTTATTTATGGGGCACTTCATGATTACATTATTCAAGACGACCTCTAAGTTGATCACTTGGTGTCTTATTTGTTTCCTCTTTATAAAAAAAGGTCGAGGGATTTCTTATGTTTGTGACATTTTAAGAGATTTCAGCACATCTGATAATATAGGATCTCTTTTCTTCGTGCCTTATTGTTATTACTTCAACTACGACTCCGTTTCTCTTGATGCAAATTAAAAAAGAAATAAAACTCTCTTTGATTGAGAATATACAACAGCTGGCTCTGTCGTAGCAGAGATGCAGCACTGGAGGGAAATAATGCTTCTAAATGTTTTTTCTTTCTAAATATTATGATCCCAAATGTCGCCGTGGTCAATAATCTGTGGTCAGGTTGGTGAGGACAGAGGCCTGCAGCAGAGTAAACAACATTCACATTTCCTCGGTTCCAGGGCAGTTTCAGAGCCGCTGCCTGATCTAGCACCACTTCCTGTGTTTCAACAGACAGAGGACTGCTGCTCCAGAGCAGCACAAACTACTTCCTGCTCACCTCCAGCCCCTGACATGGTCACCATCAAAGGGCTGGGGGTGGGCTTATCGTGACCAAGACAGAAACACGTACGCATCGTTGGACTAACGATCACAGATCCTTGGACCCGTCGTGTTTGGATGCTGATGTAGATAAAACAAGACGCGGCTGTCCTCTCTTGTTGTTGTTGTTGTGCTTTAAGTGTTGCTGAGTCGTATCCAGTGAAGTAATGACGCGGCTCTTTTGTTGGAAAAGCAAACACTATTCTTAAGACGGTTGGAAAGTTGAACCATCTCTGAAGCAGCAGCAGCAGCAGCCCTCCGGTCCATGGACTCCAGTTCAGCACCATGGAGAGCTCTGCAGCGTCACTCTGCAGCCGCTGTGTGTCGCGTGTTTGAAGACCAGAGAGAGACAGTGTGTGAGATGTGTGTCGGGGCGACTCACCGGGTGCTTTGCTGAGATCCTCCCCGTCACCACGCTGGTCTGGTGCCACGTAGAGGAAATGTAGTTCTGATGAGGAAGGAAAGATCAAAGAGAGTCCGACACGGAGGGAAAGAGATCAATGCAACATATTCAAGCTGAATACTTTCATTACATAACACACATGTTATTAAATACGATTCTCAGCCTGATTTCTTCTCAGTTTTCTTTCTAAACACGGCGACAGCTTCTCTCTGATCTGCTCCTGGACTGTCGGACACTGTTAGTGCTATGAGGCTGCACGCTGCCCAGTCTGAACAATCTGTCTGCAGGATGAAGTGCCAGTGCAGTCGGTGCGATATTAAACTGAGCAATCATACTTTTGTAGTCTGTGCAGAAATGATCAGCATGATCGATAAGAAGAGTTTAGTGGACATGGCTAAAGTTCAGAAAAGCAAAAGATGGAGTCGAGCTGTAAATCAAGTTTAACCTTGATTATGTTTTTAGTTTCTAAGTTCCTCTTTATTGTCAGTGGAAACAAGACGTGAAATTAACCATTTTACAAAACAAACAAATTGTTTTTTCACCTTCCCCCCCCCCCCCCCCCCCCAGAGGTGAACTTTTTATTTTCTCGGTTCTCCTTCTACTTTTTTTTCTATAAAGATCGAAGAACGAAACTTTGAAAATGATCCCGGCCAACTTTCTCTGACTGGTTAAAACGTCTCATTCAAATGTTTTCAAGAAAGAATCAACATTTATCATTTGTTATTTAAAATAAATAAATCTTTTATTCCACCAGTTTAAATGGAACTTACAAAGATTAACATGGAGAAAATGAGTTTCCTCAAAAGTTCCTGCAGCAGGTGAGAACTCACCCAAGATCGGAAAGAAAAAGATTATTTCTAACTCGTCTCGTAGCAGCTACATTTAGTATCTATTCAGCACGTCATGTTTTTATCTCTGCTCTGAGTAATCATGCTTTTGTCAGCAGCCCCCCTCCACTTGCTGGCATTATTGTTCACTCTGGCTTTAAGACCAACAAATGCTTCAGCACCATGAGGAGCCAAACCGCTCTGTTGACAGCCAGACACGCTCATTCGCAGAGTCGAGCAAGCACAGATTTTACAAACACAAGCTGCCGCTTCCACACAGAAGACAACAGGAGTCGACGAGGAGGCAGGAAAGATACAGACGGGGTGAGAGAGGCCAGCTCAGGACAGATCCAGCTTACTGCAGTGACAGCAGACCTGACACGGACTTTACAGGTTTCCATAAAGCTGCATTAAAGCTTCAGCTTTATGCAGACTCACCTTGCTCATCATGCAGGAGAGAATCCCATCGACAAAAGTGGACTTGATTTTGTGAACCTAGGGGGCACAACAATGTAGACGACTGTTAGTACATGAGAACAGATAATAAATGTATCCACACAATTTACACCAAACGTTTTAAAGGAGGGACCACGGCCTGAATCCAGAACCAACCTTTGGCTACCATTTGATAAAGAAATTAATCAGAAAAGAAAACTGCTGACTAATCATGACTTTGGAATAAAGTCGTGTTGTAGTACTGCAGGGCCGGATATTCAATCAGGACCGGTCACGCTCACTAAAGATTGGATATTGGATCGAGACCACTCATGTTCGTGGTCTCGATCCCTGAACGTCTTTCCTCAGTCTCGGTTAGTGCAGTCTTGACTGCAGCACTAGAAGAAGGAAAAGGTGAAAACATGGCTGACCTGTCTGTACTCCAGAACAATCTTTGGCAGAGGATGCAGGTGCTGAAGCTGCAACAACTGCAAAGAGAAGACAGAGGTGAGAAAGGAAGAGACTCAGGCCACATTTGAAGAAGATTCATGGAGTCATACTTCGTAATCAGATCTTTCATGTTCTGTTTGTTTGTGTGTGTGTGTGTGTGTGTGTGTGTGTGTGTGTGTGTGTGTGTGTGTGTGTCTCATACGGCAGCTTCTGATGTTGACTGCTGCTGTTTGTTGACGGTCTTGGGAAGCTTCTTGTTCTCGCAGCGCTCGTGGAGGCACAGCTTCTCGAACAGGACCTTAACATGACGACAGAAACACACACGTGTCGACATTCATTACACACAGTCACACAAACAGCATGAGCAGAGAGGCCCGCTGTCTGATCAAGGATGTGACTCGAATTAAAAACTTTTTTTTTTAAAAAACGACCGAGGCTGTTCGACGTCGTGATTGTCCGTTCGGCGTGTAAAACACACCAGCTGATGGAAAGGTTTTAACACACATCGAAGAACAACACATCAAAGGTACACACTGTCCGCAGCTGAGCGTTGCTGGTGACCAAGAACATCTGTCCAGCTGCGAGGTGGGCCTCGTGCTCCAGCTGTTTCATCTGAGTCTGACAGGAAGACACAAAAAAAGAGAGAGAGGAAGAGATTAATCTCCACCACAAACATGAACGACAACATCTTAAACGTAAAACATTCAAACTTCACTACATCTCGTTTATGGACGTCATAGTGTTAAATCATTGGATACAGAAAAAGGAGAATCATGAACTAGCAGAAAAAAGCAGCAGTAAATAGTTTGAGCCTGTAAACTGAACTTTACTTGTCTTAGCTCTCTTTGTCATTGGGCCTTCTCAGACCTGTCAGTGAGGATGTGAAGCTGCTGATCTCTGGGAAGCCTCAGAATGACGAAAACCAATACCATGATTCTGGTGACGTAAAATCAGGACGGTACTCGTCAGAGATTAACCAGTTCAGCTTCGCTAACATAAAGATGTTAACAAGCTGACATAGTCTAGTCTCACTTTCAGACTGAAATAGAAATAAGATTATAAACGTGTTAACATGCAGGAGAGGCTCTGACCTCGCTCTGAGGTCGCCTCTATGACACTCCTGATGGTTAGCTTGAATGAAACCTTTCTGAGATCAGTACGTTATCAAACGCTCGGCTCGGGACCAAGTGTGAAGGAGAAACGTTTGTCAGTGTTTATTTGGGAAAAGAAGCCCAGAGGAGGAGCACGCTGTTTTCATCTGTCTGATCAGATAAACTGACCACAAACAGCTGCAACTGTCACACTAAATAAATCTATATGTACCTCAGAGAAACAACCAACTACACCTGTAGACCGTGATAAACCTGTCAGCTCATTTCAAGCATGAGAAGTTGCAAACGCTGCTGAACAAGCTGAGAGCAAAGAGAAGAAACAGAAAGGCGTGCTGAGGGGATGAAGGGAGAGATAACTGAAGAGAAGAGAGAGGCAGGCTGGGAGTTAGGTCACAGTCCTCGTCAGCGTGCTCACAGGTTCTGATTTGAGATCCTCCTCACGCTGTTTTGGTTGCATCTCGATAAATGATGATTGAGTAGTGATGAGCGAGCCAGCCGAGAGGCGATAAGAGTAACCCGCAGCATGAGACGATGTGCAGCACACGGCCAAGGAGAATATCCGGATGCAGCGTTTCTGTGACGACTGACACATGGCAGGAGAATCATCAGAATGCATCATCATGTCTAATTCATTGAAGTATCAAAATGCCCCTGAGAAGGCGAAGTGAAGGATTATGATTCAAGGCATTTTGTCTCGCCGTGTAACGTGAACCCGTCGTCTTCTTCTTCGGCCAGTTCTCTTTTGTTTGTGTCATCACCACCGCCATGAAGAGTCAGGACACATTTTTATTTGGAAAATTCAATGATCAATATTTGCCAATTTGCGCTTTGATAATTATACGACACGAGTCAGGATGAGGATGAATTGCCGAAACGACATTTTGTTCCTCCAGTAAAAAAAACCCAGATATTTCTGTAAAGACAGATGAAGGACGACGCCGAGCGGGCAGACGTATCCCAAAAACTCCAAAACATGTATTTCTTCTCTCAGTTTCAGTCTTCGCCCAGAGCAGAGTCCAGACTGTCTCATCAATATTGGATGCGAGCCCCCTCAGTGCTGTTTGACACACACACACACACACACACACACACACACACACACACAGCGGGTGTGGTGGAATATTGTAGGGCATCTTTTGTAACTTTCAGTTTGATCTGGGCCCTGTGGATATTTACAAAGGACGCTTCACTGATCTTAAAAGTGGCGTCGGACAAACAGACGGAACTTTTGTCCCACAGAGTTTTTGAAAAAAGAAAACAAACATGTAAGTGTGTTTTTCGGATGCAGGTTGACAGACTGGAGAGATCGTCTGTTTGGTGTTCAGACGAGGGAACTTTGACAGCTCAGATGAAAAGAGTGTGGACACACGTGGCTGCACGCACACACACACACACATATTACAAAAACACAAACGTGCACGCACATAACTCTGCAGCAGCCTGCGGAAACTTCAGGTGTGTGTGTGTGTGTGTGTGCTGAGGCAGACAGCGATGCTCCTTCCTGCAGCACTGGCTCTTGGAGGAAAAAGACAGACTCTCTTTCCTATTTTTAGTAACACAGCAAGAAAAGCACTCCAAAAAGCTCCACAACGACTCCCCTGCTGGCGCCTGCAGGACTTGTAACTGGGTTTGAGTCTCTGGGTTTCTATAGAAACGTGTGTGTATTCTCAGGCATCATATGTTTTGCCTTAGTGTGTCTCAGACTATTCTCAAGTGTCGTCTCCTGAATTGGGTTTTATCTGCATGCAAACAGACCTGTCCCCAGAGAAAGTCCACCCACCTCATCACTAATCCTCCCCAGAAGAAGAAAAAGGCCTCTTTCTTTCGGTCCGTTCTCCGGCTTCTCCGGTTTCCTCACATCCTCCCACTGTTTGGCTCCCATTTGTTTTAATACAGCAGCTGTCGACTGCACTGTGCTTCGGCAGCCAGACTAAAAAATGTAATCAGTTAAGAGTGATGCAGAGCAAATCGGAGCTGACCCTGAACATCTCGCCTGGCTGAAGCCGAGTATGGGAGGGAGTGAATCCCTTCATTTAGTTTGGTGATAATAAAAAAAAGAACCAGTTTGATATTTACCTGATGTATTATCTATGTATCTGTGTAAAGTGGCAAACATTCGTGAAGCTCATTTAAAAAGGAAATAAACGGCATGAAAGATAATAAAAAAAAAAAAAGATGACAGGCTCATTTTGCGATCACCGTTTGGTCCTTATCAAAGTCGCTCACTTCCTTCTTCTGGCTCCTTTTTTTCCTGCTCGCAACACGTTCACTTTGAATATGGTCACTTATGTCCCACCCGCTGACAGGTGCCACTGTGTCGTCACTTCACCTTCATGTTATGTAAACACACAGCACACTAACTTAAGCTTTGGCTCACCTTCATGTCCATGTAACTGTTTGAGTTTTTACATTGATGATGATGATAATGATCACTTCTATAAACGAGCTGTGTACAGCGGTGCTGCTGCAGCGTGAAGTGAGAGTGAATCAAATCTGTGTCTTTCCGTCTTTAAACACATGCAGCAGATATTTGTGTTCACTGCGACGCTTCCATTGTGTTCTGCTGGTAAATTAACATTAGCCATGAGGCGAGTGTTGATAACTCCTGGCTGTGAGAGATAAGTACAAACTCTGCCAGCAGCCAAAAATATAAATATGATATAAAAGAAAACTCTCCTTTTTTCAGTCCAACTGTTCAGTTCCACTTATTTATGACATGAACAGAGAAACTTTTTTCAACACCCCGGCCTTTAAACGTGTTTGATGTTGTGTCTTACCCCCAGCAGGTCTGAAGTCCTCCTCAGAGCGTCTTTGTCCACGTGGATGCGATGGCTCTCCATGGCTGAAACAAACCCAAGTGTTCACTGATCAACATGAACCGACACTTTATGTTGTTTTACAGGATTCACAGCTCGTTACTTCACTGCACTGATGGAAACAGACGTGTCAAAGAGGTTTTCACCTGCCAGAACAGAGATCATTTTCAGCTCCATGTCTGAGTAGAGCTGCCACAGCCCCCGGCTCTGCACACGCACACGCACACACACACACACGCAGAGCCAGTCAGGTATGTGTATATACTGTACATACACATTCACTCCTGTGTGTGTGTGTGTGTGTGTGTGTGTGTAGCTGAATAACATCGCCTCACCTGCAGTTTAGAACAAAGCTCCATGTTCAGCCAGTGAAGCAAACAGAGACGTGAGATGAGCTGAGACACCTGAGAGCGAGACGGACAGAGCGATGGAGAGACGGCAGGTGAAGAGGAGCACACTCAGCTGATCTCTGAGGAGACGATGTGTTTAAGGAGGAATAAAGATTCAGTAAAAACTGCCTCAGATACATTCATCCCTTTGAGGTTTAGATAGCAGGATGTTGTAGCTGAGATAAATGAATGAAAGCTGGAGGGTGATATGAAGTATGGACAGTGACCCGCTCATGTCTATCATCACATCACTGACCATCTTGGTACCCAGTGCAGGTGTGACACAGGGCGTCCTGCGGTGTTTCATGAGGAGGTCATTGTAGCATGAGGAGGGTTTGGCAGGATCCAGGAGCCAGTCTGACACCTGTGGGTCGTGGATATGACAGCCTGCTGCTGCAGAGAGAGAGAGAGAGAGAGAGAGAGAGAGAGAGTGAGAGAGAGTGAGAGAGAGTGAGAGAGAGAGAGAGAGAGAGAGAGAGAGAGAGGCAGAGAGAGAGAGAGGACAGCACACTAAGAGCAAAACATTGAGGAGAGAACTTTTCTTCAGTTAGACCTTCATCAATGAAATCTTATAACCCATCTACAAATGTTTTTTTTTTTTTAATCTAGTAAAGTAGTTTTTCTTTGATGGAAAAGTTCGATCATGTGTTTTAAAGCAGATTTACACGTCTATGTTTGTGGATTTATTTGTGTGCACTCTGCCTTGTTTCCAGCTCAGGTCTCCTCTGTAAACCTGCAGAGCTGTACGCAGCAGATCCTTGGCTTTATAGCACACCACGAGTTGAGATCCTGATAGCACCTGTAGCAGCATATCTCTGTAAAACACACACACACACACACACACACACCTGCTGTTTACACTAGATAAACATGAAACACTTCACACATCCACCTGCACACAAACAAACCTGGTAAAGAGCGCCTGGCTCTGGTGTGTGTGCCGCTGGGCCCATGCAGGCGTGTGCTCTAATTTTAAGTAGACCAGACCGTCGTTTGGTCCAAACGAGTTCTGTGGTGAGCTGCAGTTCAGATCGCTCCTCATCAGTAAGAGGAGGCCACACACTGGAGGAGACGTTTTCTGTGTCAAGGAACCAAAGAGGGAAATCAATGTGAGTGAAAAGCAGAAACCAACACGAGAAAGCGTTTACACACAAATCCTGTAAGAAGGGACAGACTCTCTGTACGAGGCGAAGCAAAGAGCTGAAACTGGAAGAATCATTTACAGCTACTGCCTGTAAAAACACATCTCCAACCCCTGGTGTTGTTCAGAAGTAAAACCCCTGTGACATTTAGCATCAGTCCCTTTATTTGAAGCTGAAGGTTTCACTGAGCCTCACTCACCTGTTCTGGGTCTAACTGAGTCGTCCCATCTCGGTACACCAAGGTAAGCACCAGCGCTTTGGCCTTCCCCGCCTCCTCGAGCGTCTGCATCTTCTGCTCCGAGTTCATCCTCCCACAATCCTTCACTCTGGGGTCCGATGTTAGGGACGTCGTCAAACAGCCAGCTTTGGATGGGTTCGGGTGTTCGATAGCGTTAGCCTGTGCAGGCCTGTTTTTGCCCTGATCAGCCTGACATTTGACACGCTTGCAGGTTGTGGACTCAGAGTCACGACACCTTTTTTCAGCTCTTTGTTGGCTTCGCTTTAAGGCACATGGGTCGTTATGTTCTTCCCCTGATGTGTGTGACTGACTCATTTTGTTCCGGGGTTGTCTGAACGTCGCCGTGAGTTCTGGCTTGGCTGTTTTGACTTCAGCTTCCTTCAGTCCACTAACAACCCCGGCCTTTTCTTGTGAAGAACGAGGCGGCTGCCATTTAGGACGTCGCCTTGGCAGGTCCTTTTCAGGAGGTTGGCGAGCTGTTTCTGGGTGAAGCGTTTCATGCTTCCACTTCAGGGCGAAGGAGGGCTGTAGGGCGGGCGGAGCTTGAAAAGCAGGTGGGCTGCTTCCTTCCTGCTCTGTGCTTGGTTTTATAACAGCGGAGGTCAAGTCCAGCGCTGAGGAGCAACTTTGTCCAGCAGCATAAGTGCTCGCCGTGGTCAGTAGCACGCTTGAGCTGCTCCCTCTGAGGCCTCCATTAGCAGTCTACACGGCGAAAAGAGGGTGAGGTGACAGGGACAGAGGAGGGAGAGGGAGGCAGAGAGGCAAAAATAGATTTAGAAGGACTCATCCTGCAACATAAGAGGGCCCCTGGAAACAGACTCTGGCTGTCTGTGTTTGTTTTGTTACACAGAGAATCAATCCACACCAGCAAATCAGTTTCGAAAAGTCGGCCGAATGAAGTTGAAATTACTGGCCGCGCATAATTAGCTTTACCACAGTGACAAATCCACGGTTCATTCAATCATTCCAATTCATGCTCTGTGTCTATTTGGATGATACTAAATGTGTAAAAGAGGCGGTGAAAGCTGAGACAAATAAGCTGCAAAGGACTAAAAAAAAAAAAAAAAAGGGGGGGGGGGAGGATGTGAGGAGAGGACACACATTCAGCCTTGAGCGCTTTCTACCAGACAAATAAAAAAAAAGAAAGAAAACAAGGCAGTGTTTTTGTGACAGGCTGCCTCAAGTTGTGCCGCTCACACTTGTTCCTGCTCATTCATTTTTCAGGACGGGAACAAAAACGAAAATGACAGTGAATATTTTTGAAGGACATGTCTATGATTATCTATTTTCACAGTAAAATATGGATATGGAAATATACCGCTGTCCTGACTCTTGATCATCTGGTGCCAAATTCTAACCTTTTTTTTTTTTTTTTTTTTTTTAATAAACATGCCGCTCTCAAGAGATTTCCCTGCTAATTTGTTTCACCGTATCGACTCCTGACTGACGTGGAGAGTGATGTGAAGAGAAACACAAGATGGACAGGACATGGATTCCCCCTCTCCAAAAAGAACACCGTCACCTCTCTGTAACCTTCCCCTCATCTTCAAAACTTCTCCATTATTCATACCCTCTCTCCATTTATGCAAAAAAAAAAAAAACACAGAGTGTGCGTTCATTTGTGTTCAGAGTTTGTGTATGCACATGGTGCTGTGGACTCTGTATGTAAGGAATTCCTGTGACTCAGCTCCCGGAGGAGAGTCTTCCTCTTTTCTCTGTAAACACAAGCTGCTTTTTTTTTTTTTCCTCCTGCTGACAAAGTCATGAACCCCCCCAGGGTGCTGTGCTACAGGATATAGATAGAAAACGGAGGCAGGTCGTGGCCCATCGCCCAGCGCTGGGTGCAGGAAGGTGTAAGAGAGTGATGAAGGGGAGAAGATGGGTGTGTTTGCTGCTGATTGGAGCAATACTGTGAAGTCCTGCACCTCTCTTCTCCTCCATCTTTCAGCCTCTCTTTATCTCTCCTCCTCCCTTTATAGCTCATCTTCCTCTCCTTTTCTGCAATATGCACAGCGACTACTTCATCAGGTTTTTTTTTTCTTCTTCTTACTTTACGATTCATTAGGGAGCTATCGCTTGTCAGCACGCCGCAAAACTGCTGAAGGCACCCTGTTTTACACGAACGAGATTGATTTCTATATGCATCAGGGAAATAGAAGCCGAATGCTTCTGAAAAACAGATTTTTAAATCCCCGGACTTTTCAGCTGCTTGCTGTCTGTACAGGATGTTGTCTTTGCTTGCAGGAATGACAAAGGTGGAGTGGAAGGCAAACAAGAATGAGGAAGAATAAAGACTCTGAATTAAACATAAATGACACATTTAGAAACATTTCTTTGATTGTTGCCTAAAGGACTGTTTCCTCCTGCTGACCGTATCAAATAAGACTTGTCCAACGGTCCCTTAGAGACTTACTTGTTTGTTGTCATGGAGACAGGGAGCACTGAACCCTGATCTTCCTGCCCTGCTCTCCTGGGACAATGTCGGGCTAGAAGAGCTTCCCCTACCTGAGGCCTCTAGAGAAAAAGAGAAACCATTTTTATCAGATTTCTCCTCAAATCAACGAGTCTGCTCTGCGTTATGTAAAACACGCGTCTGTGTGTATGACCTCAGGAGTGTGATGGGACAAGGTCAGCCAACTCCAGAAATCTTGGCAGAGATCAAACTGACACTCTGTTACGACACTCGGTGTTGTTGAGTGTGTGTGTGTGTGTGTGACTCAGCATTGTCCCAGCCGCTGAGACTCAAGCTTTTTTCCTGCAGCTGTAATGTGAGCTGACACACAACACCCTCCGTCAGTGCCCAGTTTTATCAGCATCATCGCCTCCACTATGTTAAAAAAGACGCCACAGGCAGGAAATGCTTCAAACTGAGAAGAAAAAAAATAAAAAATTCTGTGACCAGCAGAGCCTTTTATTTTCCTCTTCTCTCAGCGATGTTGAAACAATTATCAATAATCTCTGATTTCTACAAGTATTATATTAAAGTTTAAAATTCTGTGTTCGGATGCTGCCTCTCCTCTACATGAAGTGGGAACTACTCATTTCATTAACACAGTGACTCAGTAACTGCTGAGTGCGGTTGGATGAAAACACAATTATTATTTTATAGGAGAGCGTTAACTTCTGCCGTCTAAAACGTCTTCATAGAGCAGTGTTCTAGCACCATCTGGTGGTAGAACATGTGAACTGCATGTTTCGGTCACAGTAGGGTGACTCAAATCTATAAAATCCAGTAAATGAAAAGCTGAGTTTCCGGGGAAGCTCATCTTCTAAGGAAAAACAATGTTCCTGTTTTCATTTGAAAAAAGAACATCTGTTTCATTATGACACATCATGTACTGACCTGTGAATGAACAGTCACCCGCTCTGTCTTCATGAGGCAGATGTGACTCACGTCCGTCCCTCCCCTCATCTCCTGATAACTCACTGACTTCTCTGTAATCTGTCTCACGTTTCCCTCCTCGTTGGACATCAGAACACATTTTCATCTCATCCTCGGTGCTCCTGTTGATTCCTGCAGGTTTCACCTCTGTGCTTCTCTCCGGGTTATCACTCAGGAGGCTCGCTCCTGTGCTTTCCCCGTGGCTCACCTCGGGGCCTTCCCTTTCTGAAGAAATCTTTCCTTGACCTTCAGTGTGACGCCCTGCTGACCGCTCTTTATTCTCAGTGGCCGGTTGGATAGCTTTGATTTCAAATACGTTCACTCTGTATAAGTCTTCTTTCTCTACAAGCCTGTCAGTGACACAGTCAAAGCTTGTAGATAAATTCCTCTCTGGATCAGCATTCACATTAGTTTCTTGGAGCTTTATTCCTCCTGAGTCGCTGGCTGATCTCTTCTCATTTGGCCGGCTTACATCTGGATATCCTCTAAACACCGCACCATGCTGCTCTGTGTTTGTCTCCCTGACTGGATTTCTCATCAACAGGGGTGCATGTGCATCATAGTAGGGACGCTGTCTTCTTGCAGTATTGATAGTTTCAGAGTGTGGTGGCTGATATAATATTTCTCCTTCATTAGACACAGGCTGCTTCCACTTGTACTGACTTCCTGAGGTTACTTCGTACCTTTGGATGCTCTTACCCTCTGTAGCCGTTTCTCTCTGTGCACCTGACATGTTCGTCTGTGTGCCTTCACTTCTTTGAGAGCAGGATGAGATCGGTGGGAAATCAGACGCGGGCTTCTCCTCGTGGGTGCTGTGTTGTTTTGTTGAGGGGAACAATAGCTCGTGTGTACCCTCGACATCTGGAGAGAGGCTGAGGGTGAAAGACGGCCTAAATATTTCAGGGGAGCTGTGGGAGTGTAGAAACAACAGTGTGGTTCATTAATAACGCCTGGCTTTCATTTCAAAACAGCCACAGAATATCATCAGGGAAAAGCAAGAATTCTAACTGTGTTCTCATTCTTTGTATAAGGAAAAATGTCAGAGCCTTTTCCTAGCTTACAAACATTGGTATTGGAGTCTTAAATGCATACATTAGAAACCATGAAACACTTCTCATGTTCCTCGTCACGTACTCTCTCCATGTCGCGACCTGATGTTCTAAAGCGCTCCCGGGTGTTTGGAGGGAAAGCGTGCGCGTGTCTCTGCAGGAGGATGAAGCTGCCGTCTCGCTCATCTCTCGCTGACTGAAGGACAAACTCCGGCTGGACTGGTACAGGGAGGTTTCAGGGAACTGCGAGCCCTGACGAATGGCTTCAGCCCGTCTCTGGAGGTTTGAATCCCAGCAGGAGGAGGCCTGTGACGGCTGATAGTAAGCCGAGGTGTGAGAGCTCTGACACGGGTTGGAGGAGTCCTGGGGCCTGAACCAGAACATTATGAAAATGGATCTTATTACTTCTTAAACGTGACTAAAAAACCAAAACCATATTCATAAGCTTTAACGATTTCCTATTACACAAAAGATCAACCAACATAATAACATCAGATATTATCAAACATCCTTCTGCACTTTGTAATACTAAAACCACATGTTAAACTGTTGAAAAAGTAACGTTTTTATTACGATTATTTCAATTATGAAACACAGAGATCTACTGAAGTGATGATGGAAGCTCTGATGTTTGTAATTATATCAAGCCCTGACAGTTCTTCTATTAAATACTCTGACTGAACATGAGAACTTGTTTGTGCGGCCTCTCCTTTATCTGCCTCACCGCTCGGTGTCTCTGCTCTCCTCCTGACTCGCACTCCAGCTGCTCGGAGCGCCGGACTCCCTGTAGCTGCCATCAAACCTCCCCACTGACACACACACACGCACACAGGACAAAACCATCAACTCTGTTAGAGCATTTTGGGAAATAAACAAATCATTTCGTTTGACAGAAGTTCCATGCACTGATTAACTGTGCTGCTAAAGATCCTGTCAGTGTTACATGAGAACATTTTTAATACCTGATACAGACAATACCAGCCCACAGAACCAAGAGGTTCCTTTTTTTCCCCACATTTGTACCCTTTAAATCCAGGCTTGACTAAAAAAAGTTGGACATTTTGTTTAATCAAACAAATTTTACCAATTGTTTCCATCATGTCAGTAAAATAAACGGAAGGACTAACTAATAAGAAATGAATATATGGACTTCCTCGAGACTCTTTGCTGTTCATTCTGAATCATCTAAACTTCTGGAGAGCTTGAATGCTTACGCCCTGACTGACTTGGTCTGTGATATGAGGAGGAGCGGAGGAAGGCTCTGGCCTCATGTCGACTCTGGGCTCGAAGAACAGCCAGGATCTTCTGTGCCGCCTGAGACAGAGGTCCTGAGTACAGCCTGCAGCTGGACTCCTCCATCTCCTCTCCGACCGTCTACTCTGCGTGATTATCTGACCTCCTTTGACTGTTCAGCTCGAGACGATCTAAACAGAGATAAGGGAGGAGTCGGGTCAGTTCCACACAGAGACCTCCAATACTGAACTGAAGAGTATTCACCCGGGTCTCATGCAGCACGACTCATCGTCCTCCTGCAACACAATTCAACTCTTATCTTATAAAAAAAAAAAAAAAAAACTTTCACAACTTAAATATCCACTAACAAATCATTTGACTTTATTCATCAGAAGGCTTGAAGAGAAAGTTAAAAGATTACATTCAGGAGAATCACACATTAGAATATACTGAACTGAAAACTTATTCTCTGAACAGTTCACTTAAACATCACATTTCTGATATGAAGACATTTCTCCCAGGTTGAGTGTTTTCCCAAAAATGAGTCCATCCAGAGTCAGATGAATCTTGCATTCTGTTCATTGTTTTTGAGCTGATGAGTCGCTCTCTTGTTTTTACTGCTGCCCTCTCTTTGCAGTCGTTTTGCCCTCCAAATCCTCCACTATCTTCTGCAGCAGTCGTGCATCCAAGTGGAAGTAGACGTACAGATCCCTCTCCCGTCTGAGGAGGGCACTGCGCTCCAGCTGGGAGCGTTTAGCTTTGACTTCTCCCATTATTTCTTGCATTACATGCTGCAAACTCTGCAGCTGGGACTCCGCCTTCACAAGCTTTGAGGTTATCTCCTGTAGAGGCAGGAGGGGAGGGAGGAGAAATGAAGAAACATCATTTAGATGAAACAATAATGGCACTCTCTCAGAACTGATGATTTTATGATCCTTTTAGAAACTCAGGAATAAAGTGTCATTTTAAAGCAACTTCTACAAGTTCAAGTGTCAGTGTGGTGCAGACAGAATATAAAATGTTTATTTTTGTCTCTTACAGACAAATGTAAACTATTACAGAGGAGGTGACAGCAGGTTATTAAACTGCACAACAAACAAGCAATTCAGACAGTATACAGAAGTATCTATATTCTTGTATTTTGACAATCATACAACACACAACAGTTTTACATGTGAGAAACTTGAAAACAATCATCTTTAGATGTTAAGTAAGAAATGATGAAAAGCGTGTCATGCAGCAACACCGTTCCATGTATCATGCAGTGCTTTATCTCTTTTTATTGACCTTGTGAACAACGTGTGAAAGGAAAGAAAGTGCTGCCAGCTTCCCTCACCGCTAGTGATGAATAATGTCAAAATCAGCAGACTCACATTTACTCTCTGTACTGATGACCAAAGTGCGTCGACTAAAAGGAAACCAACCCACCTGTGCATTGGGACAGAGCTGCTCCTGATCAGCCGAGGCCGTTTGACGTACCTGCGGCCCTAACACCAGCTGCTGGAGCTCGCTGTACATGGCCCTGTGCAGCGCCTCACAGTCGCTGTAGAGCCGAGCGGCTGTGTAGTGTTGCTCTCGACTGGCGCCTGCCAGGGCCTCTCTGCTCACGAGGAGGTTTCCTGCGAGGTCGCGAGCAGCCTGGTCCAGAGCTTCATATGTCCGAAAAGGCTCTGATCGACTGTGGTCTGAATCACGGTCGAGGATCTGAAGCAGTCTGGGGGAAGAGGAATTCAAATAGATAACAATACTTTAAATATTAAGTATGAGTATTATTATTTTGTGCATCTAAAATTCTGATATTAAGGCACAAGTGGAGGTAGAAAAAGCTTGCAATAAGACATAGAGTCCCTCACCTGCTGAAGGCTGCGTCCTTGGAGCTGATGATGGGGTTGGGCCTGGGGCTGACAGCAAGCTCAGGGTGTGCGAGGGACTCAATTCTCATGTTTGCAGCTTCACCTTCTTCAGTCAGTCTTCTGTTAATATCTTCCAGCTGCTTATAACACGTCCTCCATCTCTTGTGCTCCACCTCCTGAGCCAGGTGTACCAGGTCAAAGGAGGCCTTCTGGCGGAGCAGGTAGTCACGCACCTGGTCGACAGATATTCAGTTTTCAACTTTACTTTGCTGCTTCTTGCTTCCACATTGTCTGCAGCATGATTCAAATTCAGAGGACACGGTGTAAGATGGAAGCCATGACTTCCATCTGTGAATTATATCTATTCAGTAAGAAGGTCACTCTTAAACATGAGGAAAAACTGTACAACATTATGTACTCAGGCATCATTTAAACTGATGTAAAGGAAGACATTTCAGTCCTGGCACATTAGTGGGAATTAAAGGCTAACCCTGACCTTTAACCTGCCCATGAAAGGCGAGTGTTGAATTCGGGGAAATCGCCGCCAACTTACCTGATTCTGTCTGGAAGTGTAGTATTCCTGCCTTGCAACTTGAAGGTCCAGGTCTCCCCTCACTACAGGCACGTTGAGCAGCCTGGCCGACTCCCTCAGAGCCACAGGTACAGGTCCATGTAGCACAGCGTCCAGCTCAGCCTCCACCGCCTGCAGCTCCTTCCGGGACACGACCTCACGGACGTGCAGGGACGAGGAGGTGGAGATGCTCTGTGTGAGTGAAACGACACCAAAAAGTGTTACAGGAACAGTGACAATCATACACGCTATACAGAAAATAAAACACCGGGAATCTTTCTGCTTTACCTTTGTATGAGAGGACTTCTCAGAGAGCCAGTCCAGTCCAACTTTGAGACTTTTCTCCTCAGCTGTGGCCTGCATCAGCTGGTGCTGAGCCACAATATGAGACCACTGAAGTCTGGCCATTTCTGTCCTCCTGCGCTCCACCACGCTCGCCTCCCTCTCTCCAGCCTTGTGATCCTTCTCTTCCTCCTCTCCATCTTCACAAGAACTTAAGTCAAGCACCTGAAAGCGCTCAAGGCAGGAAGTCTCAACGAGGTCTGAGATCCCCTGAAAGAAATGCTTCTGAGTGAAGGCAGTGAGTGTTTTCGTGTTGAGCTCCTCCTGACGCAGGTAGGGATCCAGAGACATCTGAGAAATCAGCACGCGTTTGGGGATAGAAAGGTTTGATGTTTCTGCAGTTTCTCCCTTTCCTTTTTGCTTGGCTTCCAGACCTGGAAGGTATGAAGCAAGCTTTCTCACCTCTTCTGTAAGGTTTTGTAAGAGCGTATTGGTGTCAGCATTCTCAGCTCCGATGGAAGCACTGGTGTCCTTTAGCTTGCATGCAGCACTCTCAAGCTCGGCTGAAAGTCGCAGGTCAACATCTGCATGGGAGGTAGCTGCAACCTGCAGCCTGTTATAGCGTCTTTGCTTCAGGTCTTTCTCTTTACGCAGAGCCTGAAGTTCTGCTTCTAAGTCCTCTGTGGCCACATCCCCCTCGGCTGCAAACACTGAGGATGAGGAAGAAAAGGAGGGCCCTAAGATGTTGGCACTGCTTCTGTCCGAAGGCCCGATGGTTTTCAGGACCTCCCCCAGGGCTGTTTCATCCAGAATTGGCCTTCCGGATTTCCGTAGCTCCTTAAAAGCCCGTGCCTCCTCTGAGGTGAGAACATTGCTCCGGTTGAGGGTCCGACAGACGAAACGCAAGAAGTGAAGGTTCTCCGGGGCGGAGTCAAAGAGCCAGTCAAACTCAGCGCCCTTCAATGATGATGCACCAGGATAACCTAGACGGCCCAGGGCTTCCACAAACTGGCCACCGTCTAACATGGTGGTTCAACAATGTGTGCCCCTCCTTTTCACTGTGCTAGTCAGTCAAACAGTGAAACAATGACGGGTTATGGAGTAATCGGCAAAAGCCAACATAAAAAAGTGAGATAGTAATCAAATTAGTACGGTTTATTTTTTATGATCTCTTAGCACAGAAGACAAGTTCCATCACATCCAAAACACAAACCTAGTTTACTTTTGGTTCAAGTTATGCAGATGTCAAACCTGAAGTAAATAGCCTTCATCCTACTACACAGACATCTGTTTAAATCTCAATCTTTGACACTTCCATGGATTATCTAACACGAACACCGAAGAAAGTAAGCGAATCTTTGTAGGAAATGAAAAACGTGATGTAGGTTTTTATGATCTTAATGCAGACCGTCAAATTTAATAAAAAGCTTTTTTTACTGTCAGAATATAGACAGCTTGGTCACTAATATTGTTCTTATCAGACCAAAAACCAAAGTTAAACCTTAATCAGAAGAAACGTAAACGATATACAGATAATAATACTACTACTACTACTACTAATAATAATAATAATAATAATACAGTTGTTTCAGAAATGTGTGTGGTTATCATGTTTTATTACTGTGTCGTGTCTAGGTTTAAAAAACGCTCCTATGTTCGCTTCTGACATCAAGTCAATCTACTGTTGTTTTTAGCATGCTAACAGATAAAGTTAGCTAGCTAGCTAAAATGGTTATCCTTACGGTACACAACCCCGTCAAAACTACAATGCTATATAGCCTGCTTACTAACATTACTTGCACATTCATGTTAAGTTTCAACCGTCGGCATGTCACCTAAAGTCGTGTTTTTATTTTTTACCATCGCTGTAATACTTACAGTTTAACGTAGGCTCTGAGTTGTCCTGTCTGGTTTTAATTTCGCGCCAAGATCCAAACTGACTGCACGTCGTGACGTAACCACAAAGTAACGTTCTCCGTCATAAGTCGGAGGCTGCGTTTTACCGCCTCCAACCAATCAGATTAAAGTTTGAATATTGACGCACGCCTTCTTCTTCCTCTCTCCTCCCATGCTTTCTTTCGCCAAAACCCACAGCTGCGTATTTCTCCTCACTGTGAGTCCATTTCTTCGAGACCTATCTTTAAAGAGAACAGCAACTGGTAAGTTGACATCGATATGTTTAATTTAAGATGGTCAAACGACGTAGAGTACGTGATATTTTAGGATACGGATACAAATAAAACAGACTGGCAGTGAACATCCTCTTTCATTTCACTTCGCTTTTATAAGCTTGTAGTTTTATGCTGTTCCTTTTCAGCTCTTTATCAATACATTATATGATTGAACAGTAAATATCACAATACTCATTTTTGATCACTATAATGTTCTTTGAACTTTACTTGGAAATAACCATCACATTGTTGTGCAATCATTTTTATACCTGTGTATTGTGAAATTTATTGGACTTGCTTACTCCTGTTTTGTGTGTGTGTGTGTGTGCGCGCGCGCGCGTGCGTGTGCAGCATTCTTCTGTTGTGTGTATGCATTCCTATTCAATGACATTCATGCATTGCATATTTAGGAATTTCTTTCACACATCCAATAAACCGAGCACAAGTTCATTTCACTAACATATATTATATGTAATCATCAATCTCATTTCCCTTTTTTTTTTTTTTTACAACTTTATGTTTGAAGTAGGCTTCACTAACATTAACTCATCTCTACTTGTAGTGTTTTGCTTTTTGCACACATGCAACAAATATACCAAATGTTACCATCTGTCTCATATCAAACAACTGTTCTTGTACTCACAGCTGCCGTACATAAAGAATCATGGTCCAAGCTAAGACATGGGTCCTCACCAAACACTTCGAAGGCTTCCCGAAGAAAAGCGACTTTGAGCTCAAAGTGGAGGAGCTCCCTGAGCCCAAAGATGGAGGTAGGACGATGTCTATACCTGACTCCCCTTTCAATGAATCAATACGCATCTTTTTACTGTTGTTTTGTATGTTTTTGTTTCAGAGGTTCTTTTGGAAGCTGTGTTTCTTAGTGTCGACCCGTATATGAGGTGAGCAGGGCTGTGCATCTGAAAGATGTCAGATTGTTATTGTTTTAGCAGCAACAAATTCAGTCATGAATCCTAAAATGTACATATTTGGGTCTTTTTGTGTGTCCAGGCCCTTCAGTGCATTTCGCATGAAAGAGGGCGAAGTGATGATTGGAACTCAAGTCGCCAAGTAAGGACGCACAGGACCCCGCACGCACACACACACACACACACACACACACACACACACACACACACATACACACAGTAATGCCTTTTCATGCATCATTTTGTACCACGCAAACACAACTAATCCTGAACCTGCTCTTAATTACTGAAGCCTTTGATTCACAGTAACCAGGAAGAAAAAATTAAATGTTCTTGGCTGAAACTTCAAAAGCTGTTTTGGTTGATGATAAGCATGCTAAATACATTTCTAAGTAGCCAAATAACCTTTTTTTTTTAAACCAGATGTTGTTTATCTTCTTTCTTTGTTGTGAACCCACATGCCTATAATGCTTTGACGTAGTGCAGTTGTCAAGGATACCACAACAGATAAACACATAAACTCTTTCTTTGTTCTTTTTTTCTTTGTTCTTTTTTTCCTCCAGAGTGATTCAAAGTAAGAACCCAGCGTTTCCTGTCGGGAACCACGTTGTCAGTCGCAGCGGCTGGAGAACCCACTCAGTCAGTGACGGGAAAGACCTCGTCCCTATCATGCCAGAATGGCCACAAGACGTGTCCCTGTCCCTGGCTCTGGGTTCCATTGGCATGCCGGGGTGAGTCACATGTTAGGCAGACATCACTGATTGCAGAGGAGTGACATCTGGTAGCCAGACGTTGAAATAGTTTTCACATGCATAATTTACTTTTACTTGTTTACAACAATTTGACAGACACCAGTGTGTCTGAGTTGAAACAAAAGAACAAAGTGAAAGTGCAGAAAATAAGGAAGTAAAAGATTAAAGACATTTTTAGGGATACTGCAAGCTGGCTCAAAGTGTAAATAACAGTTGGTACGCCCAACTACTCCTATGTGTGGGCTAGTGTCACAAAGAGAGCACTTAGATGTAGCTTATATATGGTAAAGAACATATTTAGATCCAGCCATTTGCACAAAACAGTTTAATTTGTGTCCATATTAAACTACATGGTTCAGTCTGGGTATATCACCTCTTTTCCCAGTAGAAAATGGCCATCCCACTAATAAAAAAGAATCAAAAACATTTGATGCAGCTTCAGTAACTATTTTTAAAACTTGCAAACTGTTCCAAAGAATAACTTATACAACAGGAGAAAAATGAGAAATGTCCAGAAGATTGATGCTGACCAGGGTGTCAAAGCAGTGGTGCAACTTACAGATAGTTACCATGGCAACATTAGATCTTAACAACAAACAGTCCATAATAAGGACAACAGTTTTACATAATTGAAATAAAAATTGACTTAATTGAAACATGTGCGATATATGTTATGTAATAATAAAAAAACAGGAGCAGAATTAAGGACAACATAATAACAAATAATATCGCACTGGCATGTTAGACTGAAATGTACAAAAGTATGCTCTCACATGTTTGTAGATTTTGTTCTTTGACAACAAACTTATATTCTCCAAACACTTCATAAAGGAGTTTGGACAAGTCTCTTCTTAAGGACGGTTGGTAAATCAGCTATCCTTTGGTTGAGCGATCTTATCATTTTTGAAAAAAACTATTTTAGACAAATTCATGCTCTAAATTAGTACTGGACTAAAACTATGAAGTCTTTGTGAAACTTGCTGCCATGAACAGCTGAGATTAGTCTTCCTTTGAGAAATAAACAGACAGGGTTTCAGATGTCTTATCCAGCTGCTGAGCATTACAAACAGTTTATATTGTGAAGGGCACAGAGGGGGAAACACAGTCATGTGTCTCAGGATTTAACTGGTGTCTCATCCTTTCCAGACTGACCGCTCTCTACGGGATAGAAGAAGTCTTGGGCCTCCAGAAAGGTGAAACCCTGCTTGTGAACGCTGCAGCCGGAGCGGTGGGCTCCATGGTTGGCCAGATTGCCAAGATCAAAGGCTGCAAGGTGGTCGGTTCAGCCGGCTCCAATGCCAAGGTGGCCTACCTCAAAGAACTAGGCTTCGACGAGGCCTTCAACTACAAGACTGTTGGTTCCCTTGAGGAGGCGCTGAAGAAGGCGTCTCCAGAGGGATATGACTGCTTCTTTGAAAATGTGAGCGATGCTTGTTGCAGTTTGAGCGCGTTAAATGTCGTCTTCGTTTGTTTGTTTTTGAAGTGGCTTAACTCGGTTTGATTTTAGGTTGGAGGGGCTTTTGCAAGCGTTGCCTTGCAACAAATGAAGGACTTTGGAAGAATAGCAGTATGTGGAGCTATTTCCACATACAATGACACCACCCCCCAAACAGGTATGTACTTCCCTGCATACACTTTCTATATCTCCTTTTTTAGTGGCTGAAAAAATACAATTTTGCAAAAGCTTTAAAGCACAAATCAATCACAAAAAAATAACCAAAGAATTAGATCAGCATTCATTATATCTAAAGGAAAATAGTTTCCATAGTTTTACAATAAAAAGGGGTTTAAAAAAACATAACACCTGTTTTTCCTGATGTCGTAAACAAGTTACCTCGAGAATGTCAGGTTTTGACTATTTTCTGTCACTAGGGGGCAGCATTAAGTTAACTAAGTCAAAGGGAATGCATAAACAGACATTTTTTTGTTGGTATAGCTTTTTTTCCCTACAATAAAACTGAAAGTTTTATTTCTTTTCCATACTCTGTCCAACACTCTTTTAGGCCCGTTTCCCCACTTTACCATGATCGTCAAACAGCTAAAGATGGAGGGCTTCATGCAGAGCAGGTGGGAGCACAAGCATCCCGAGTCCATAAAGAGGCTCATGGGTTGGTTAAAGGAGGTGAGTGACTACAAAGAAATGTATGAAGTTTATTATTTAAAGAAAGGCATGTCTTTGGCTCAGTTTGATCTCTGTTATGATGTTGTTTTTTTAAATATATTTTCTGATTGAAAGTAATTTCTGAATTGTATTGGTTCTGAATCCACAGAGCAAGCTGCAGTGTCGGGAGCACGTCACGAAAGGCTTTGAAAACATGCCGGCTGCTTTTATGGGGTTACTGCAAGGAGAAAACATCGGCAAGGCTGTTGTTGCAGTGTGATCAAGAGACAAATAGGATCAAGAAAGGATCAGTGTTATTAATGGTTTACACATTAATACAGATCGTATACATAAAGGCCTTAGATACTTACAACTAACCAGATACATAATGACGTAATGACCACATTGCTCATTAGTTTCATAGAAACAAAAGGCAGCCAGTTAGTCTAGTAACTTAGTCTTGAAGGGCATATCATGTGTCCAGCCTGTATTTTTTTTTCTTTTGGTGAAGTTTCATTCATCCAGGTTGTTTGGGTATCAAGGCATGTTTACAAAATGCATTAAAAAATGAAGACAGAATTTAACAAACTTCACTTTTTTCACTTTAAAAAGTTTTGGAATTGGAGAAAAAAAACAGTTTTTTTTGTTTTTTTCCTCATGTTATAAATGAAGAGCTTGTTGAACTCTAATTTTGAGCTGCTGACAATTCATTCACACATTACTCGCTGTGACATTGTTAACTATATGCTTTGTACTTAGTGGAAGCTTTTATATAGATAAATAAAACATGCCATTTTTAAATTGTTGTCTTGACATAATTCATTTTACTTGTTTGCTGATCTCCATACGGCAAATTTACTGTATCTTTACAGTAGAAATTCTGGTATTACGGTATGCATGACCTGAAGTAAAAACTCAACGTGCTTCTTTTCGTCCAAAAGTGAGAAGGGTCTGAATAATAGAGCTGACTGTTCTCCCCACAGCAGCTTTTTGTTGAATCAGGGAAATGGAAAGCATTTTTAGACACTAATTTGAAATTCATTCGTTTGTGGCGGTAATTAGAGACAAGGCTCCATGGTTACATATCTGTTTGTCCACTACAATTTCAAAGTGGTTGTCTTTCAGGTCCAATATTCAATTAATGAACGATGCTATGGAGTATCTGAACAAAAGTGACACAGTTCAGCAAATTAGGAATATTAAAAATAGTATGATCTCAATAATAGTAAATTACATTATGGGTTCAAATAAATCTGTTATTCGATCTGAAAGTGAGGAATAAGATCTAAGGGGAAAAGATTTTCTTTCTATTGATGTGGAAACAGAAAGCCACGCAGGGGCAGTGTTGTGTCACTAAACAAGAATTGGGCGGCGCGTTGACTCAGTCGATTACGGTAAATTAAGAATGTGTCAAGTCATTGTGACTAGAGTCATCGTTCAATATGTTCACCTTTAATTATTAAGGAAAAAAACGCAGATAGACAGACGTATATAATCTCCTTTTTGGTATACGAATTAAAGTTATTGGCAGTTAAATTACTGATAGTCATTAGTATTGGCATGGATTACCCTGCAACGGATATCGGCTGTTTATCCGGAATATTTAAAAAAAAAAAACTTCTTTTTTTTACCGAACTAATACTATTTATAGCATCAACTAGTTGTATAGTTGTTTTTAACATCGGCAACACCCAAACCTTGTAAAGCTAAATAGTACCATGATTGTGTCCTAACGCAGGAAACAATAACGTTTGGTTTCGGGACACCTTCAAAATAAAAGTATTTACTACGCTAAATAACTTAAAACACCGACAAAGGAACATATGACCATTGATTTTAAGGTTTATATGGTGTAAAGAATGTAGTGTTTTTCCACCCGTGCATGTACGGTGCAAGAGCAGCGTTTCACTGATGCTTAAAAGTGTCACTTTTTTTCGTTAATTTTTCCAACTTCCGCTCTGGTTCGCACTTCCTGCAACGAGCTTGACGCAACTCTGATAAAACGCGGAGGTCGTCGCCTCGGAAGGAAAAGGGAACTCCCAAACTTTAGCCCACTACAGCTCGGCAGCACGAGACAAGGTTCATTCACTAGTCATCATGGTTCACGAGGTGGAAAATCTGGTAAGTTTCGTCTTGATTATTATGAAACGTACGTCGTGTTTCTCTTAACGGACGCCTCCATCTCATCTTTGCACATCATATGTGATCCTTTGAAGATCACCAACGGTTGATCCGTCGATGATGTGGATGTTCCACCGCACGCGCGCGCGCTCGCCCGCCCGCCCGCTTCTTTATAACAGTTATTTTTTTAACGGTTTCCTTGTCTCTATAGTTGATTTGAAATAAGCTTTGAGCTGATGTTAACGTTCAGACAGTGATATTCAAAACAGGGTTTAAGCTGCATGTGACGTGAGCTGAATGGATGGATGAATAGAGAACCTTAGCCGTCATAGTGTGTGTATGTGTGTGTGTGCGTGTGTGTGTGTGTGTGTGTGTCAGCGTGGACTTTGAACATTTCTGAGACATTCGTTTAAACCAAATTACTAATGTTAATGTTCGGTTGAAACAAACGTGCTCGGACGGAGGCCTTTGGTGTTAACTGATGGACAGTGAGCAGAATATGTTCACTAGAAGGTTCGTTGTAAACCGAGAAGTTGTGCTAAAGCTGCTGTACAATTTAAAGCTAACGTGAGCGGCGTGCTGTGTAGTAGGCCTTTAGTTTAGGGTGGGAGATTAGAGCCACTTCACCCTTTACAATAGGCTGCTTAGATTAGTTACTTTAGAGATACAAATGTTCAATTTAAATTATTTTAAGACTACTGAATAATGAACCTAGGTTTAAGGAGGCGCTGACTGTTTGTTTTAGTTTTTTTTTCTAATGCACATTACTCATCAGGGTCCTTGTTTGCTCCTATTATGAGCAGCCAGTTGCTTCTTCATTATGTTGAAGCCTGACGTCACAGATAATACTGAAACTGAACGGTCCTGGGTATGATGAGGTTGAGAGCTTGACTGCTTCAGATGTCCTTATTTTGAGATTGACAAAAAACAATAGAAACGCATGATGGATAAACAAAAACTCACATGATAATAAATAGGATGCCACTTAATGATTGTTGTGGCCTGGGTCTTTCCAGATTTAAATGTGCCTGATGTAGAAAGTGAAAGCTTTCATGTAACATAGAGAACATGTTTGTTTAAAATGACAGCCATTTTTTCTGTCAACTGCAGATAATTACCACACAGTCAGAATTAAGTACATTTGGGCGCAGATGGCCTAGCTGTTTGGTTACTTCCCATTTTTAAGGATGCTGGGGGTCTTTCGACTTGGAGTCTGGTCTGCGACTCCTTCCCGCCATATCCCAACTCTTTCACAGTTTCATACTCTGTCTGTTGTCCTCTTTTAAAAAAAAAATAATAATAATAATTAGGTTAGTCAATAAGCTAAAATTAGGATGTCAATCTTGGTGAATCAGAGTCATGTTACAGATGTTTTGTGTCTTTCATCTGTAGGAAGAGTTCCGCAAGATCCTGGCTGAAGCTGGAGACAAGCTGGTGGTGGTTGACTTCACAGCCACATGGTGTGGACCCTGTAAACAGATCGGCCCAAAGTTTGTCGTAAGTGAATTATTTTCATCATGTCATAACTGTATTTTTTGAAAATAATTGTTTTTGAGATGCTGTTGGTACCGAAGCTGTGTGTGTTTGTGTTTTTTTTTTTTTTTTGTCAGACACAAGGGCTTGTAGTCTGTTAGTTGTTTCAGAGAGCCCACTGCTCTCCTCAGAGACTCTTTGGAGAGACTGATTGTTGCTATGGAAACATTAGATGGCTGTTGAAAAGCTTTTAGAAACAAAAGAGAAAAGTGTTTTGGTTTTCTTTCTAGATATAATTTGACAGTCTTTGTGTTTTATAATTAGCCTCGAGAAATCCCCAGTGTCAGTGTTTAATGTGTCAGCAGGGATCATGTTTAAACCTTCTTACTCTCTGATCTGTGATTCTCTTTCAGGATGAGTCAAAAAAACCTGAAAACAAGAATGTGATTTTCCTGAAGGTGGACGTGGATGAGGCTGAGGTGAGTGTGTACGAGGGCGGGGACTGTAGATGATTTCAATAAGGAACATAGAATGTAACTCAAGTAGTGATAAACTTCATAGACATAGACTGTATAGAGACTAAATCTCTTTTTATGCTGTAATAAGCGATGCAGTAAGTAAGTGTGCAGTACACGCCCGCCTGCACAGCATCATTTGAACTTTCATCGGCGTGACTTCAAGCGTTGAACAACTTGTATCTCGATGCTCCAAACAACAACATTTATGACTTTTGTAATGTTGAATCCTCATTGGGCGATTGCCACTGAACCTGTTGTCAGTTGAGACAAAGGTCGCTGGTTTTAGTGGAGAGCAGATATGTCATTCACACTCAAAACAATGTGAACTATTTGTAAAAAATCCCCCCCCCCCTCCCCCAAAGCCCTGTGGATCCACAGCTGCTTCGTGTGACGAACGTTTTTCAGCCAAGTGACATAAATAAGAGGCTGCGTCGTCATTTCTACAGAAAAAAAAATCTGGGGCAAGAATTGAACCTAAATGACTGTCTGGTTTTCCACCGCTTCGTCGAGAGGCATTACTAAGAGGCTCTGCTGTATTGGCGTGGCTTGCTTATTGAACCGTAATCAAGCAGTCCACTCCGGTGTGTCACACACCACACACCACACACACACCACACACACCACACCACACATACCACACACACCACACCACACCACACCACACCACGCACACACGCACACACTACCTGGCCGATGTTTCCGTAACAACAATAAAACATATATTCTAGCAGTCAACCGCCGACATTTGCATTCAGCCAGCTTATGTTGGCAAATGTTCACCATGTGAAAATGTTGAATTAGTGATGTATAACGCTGCTAACATGATGCTTCAAAACCATGTTTGACTCCGCCTCCTAACATCTCCTGTGTTGAGACCTGTTTTTAAAGAGTGGACGCTGTCCTCATGTATACATCTGTCTGTTCACCTTCTCGGTGAGTGTTTAGTTTGGACTCCGTCCGCTGATCTAACAGTTGTCCTCTCTGCTCTTTTAAGGATGTAAGTTTAGAATGTAAGATCAGCTGCATGCCAACGTTCCGCTTTTACAAGAATGGAGAGAAGGTAAGCACTACAAAGTGATCCTTTAACGCCACTGAAGACTTGTTCTTCTTTCACTTAAACTCCTGACTGAGCGGAGTTACTCTCACCATTTTTAATGAGTGCTGTATTTCTTGTCTTTTTTAGATCGACGAGTTCTCCGGTGCCAATTACCAAACACTGGTCGAGAAGCTCCAAGCATACAGAACATAAAGCTGCCGTTCCTCTCCAAGTGCTGGAAAGAAAAATTCCCAGTTTCATGTTATGTACAGTAAAAGCCAGGTTCTTTGTCCCATCCAGGCAATAATTTATTCCACTCATCATGTATCAGAGACCACACTCAATGTTTGTGTCGTTTGTCTTCGATTGGATCAAAACCTGACATTCAGTTTTTTTTTTAATGGCAAAATTGGCTTTGCTCCTGAACAACAGCAGAACTTTCTTTGTGAAGTTGTCAAACAAGCTGGATGAAATAAATGAAGTGAGTTACAGAAGAGCCGTCTCTCTTTTTATTAAGGACCATGTCCAATATTAAACAAATGTTGCCGTTTGATGCATTGCACTAGTTAGCTTAGCGCTAGTTTACATCTGCAGTCCCTCAGCATCTCACAATTAACACATGACATAGTAATACAGAATATGAAGTAATGTATGCCTATAACAAACAGCAGATTAGCCACACTCTCACTTAAATACATGAACAAAGATCAGTGGTTACACAATGTCGTGTCATTCAGCAGATCTTTCAGAGTTCCAGTTCTTCATATTGTCTAGCAGAGCGTTCCACTACGTCGATGCTTTCACACAGAAAGCTGACTGCCCAAAAGCAGAGCGACGGAAGGTTACAAAACAAGACCCATTGTACACTTCAGATTGTTTAACACACACGGCTCTCCTTCATTGGCTCTGTCAGATGTAGTGCAGCCGTTTCTGTGAGGTGAAAGACTAACTGCATTGGCTGGAAGTAAAACTTGCTTGTATTGAGAGATGCTGTCCGTTGTTTGATTTTAACATTATCAGCTCTTTGACAATACCAGCAGTATGCCGACAGGTCTATAATGTATATATAACTACTGGCTTCATGACGGTCTCCAGACTTCAAGATAGGAGTCACAGTGGTTTGTTTTCAGGCACTGAGGAGAATACTGTTGAAGTGACAGATTAAGATGAACAGATGTATCTTTGTGTTTTTTAATAAACATGGTATCAAGCCAGAAAGCATCTCTACATTTAGAGTGTTTTAGGGAGCTAATGTATTGACTTCTGTTCCGTAATTACAGGAATAAAAGTTCCCTGTTTAGTTCTAATTTAGTTCACTTACAGATTCAAGGAAAGCTGAAGCTAAACATCTCCCTCCTTGTAAGTCTATTATTTTGCCATTTTAATTTATTACTTTTGCTTCACACGTTGAATCAAGAGAACTGTAACATTGCGTGGAGGTCGGGGACAGTGCCTCTGGACTGGCAGACCGGGGTGGTGGTCCCTCTTTTCAAGAAGGGGGATTGAAGGGTGTGATTTGTCATTTTTGGTGCTGAATCTCTGCTCCTCAGAAGTTTCCACAGGTTTTCATTTAACCAGAGTTTGACCTTAGCGAGTTACTTAGATCAGTAAATACGTCGCAGCAGCTCATGAGGTCTTCAGAAGTGATAATGTCGTTCCAATTCGGATCATTAATTTCATGATCAAATGCAACTTTCCAACATTGAAGTCTCTGGTCTTGTTTAAAAAGCATAGACGATGACGCTGTTCCTTTAAGAGCAAAGACTCAACACTCGCTGGTATTTTATGCTTTAATAAAAATGTGAGAATAGTTTACACATATACATCGGACAATCACATCAACAGTTTTTACACATGGTACAAGTGTATAGCAGCATACGTTTAATACTGTTTGAGTCTCTATATGAAAAAATACAGCTTTATTTTACAAAATGGATCTTTGCAGAGAGATGAGAATGAAGTGAGTCAGTTAAATATACAAGAGTTCCCTTCATGAGACGTGGCGGGGTTTTTAGAAGTGATAGTATCCTGATTTCCTCTTCCTGCAGGAGAAGAGAACACATTGAGTAGTCATGAATAATACTCAGGCTGCCATTATTAAACATGTTGGAGCTGTGACTGCATGAATCCATGAGGCACTTAATCTGGCTACTCGACCGTTCTGACGACGCTGGTGAAGAAATCCGCTTCACATGTCTTTGAAGTAAATGGTGCTAACTTTAGCTGTTTTGCTCTTCCCATGAATGCAGCTGCAACAATCCACTTTGAGACGATAAAAAACGACTTCAGTGCAAATTCGGTGTTCACCTCTTACAGAAATACGGCAAGATGCTAGAAGGGACAAATATCAAACCGCCAATGAGCTACACTGTGTGGGGGATTTCTAATTTCTCCCTGAAAGACGAGTAATGACGCTGTAGTGTAATTCACTCGTAATGCAGGACAGAGCTCTTCTCCACTGGATGCCTTCATCACTCAGACATGAAAACACCGACTCTGAAGCGCTCCAGGTCGATGACTCAACTGAAACGTTTGGGACTTGTCGTAAATATTTGTTTTATTCAGGCTTCAGCTCACGCAGCAGCTGTTTGGTTTTAATCCAGCTTGGGAAGATTTGACATTTTCCATTCGATATTTCATCACAGTATTTATTGATTTTTGAATACCTTGAGCAGTCGTGTCCGCTCCAGCCTGCACTGCAGTGACATCTGTTTGGCCTGATGCAGCGGCCTCCGTTCAGACAAGGTGACGAACACACAGCTGTGGATATGACACACACACACACACAGTGTTATCGTCATGACTGGAATAATGCTCAGGAGGACTTCCAAGGAAGACGGAAGAATGCCTCTCGTCTGTTCTCATGAGGCAGGCGAGTCATGATCTTTGAACATGTCAGCATAAAGGAAATGATGCAGATATTTCGAAAACTGTTTTCCTGCGGCCTTCTCTCTGCATCTCCCTCTTTCCCACGGTACAAGCCCAGCACAGTGTCTGCAGACGGCCGTTCAACACGAGTCTGGTCCTGCTCGAGGTCTCTGCCTCTTAAAGGAAGTCAGCTAAATGTTGCTTCACGCTCCTGATGGACGAACGTTGTGTCTCTGAAGAAAATAAAACAAACAGCGCGGTCTTCTGCCTGCTTGATTGATTGAACAGGTCGGCACTGGGAAACGTCCATTTTGGTGGAAGTGCCCTTTAAAGGAGGCTGATTCTCCTCCTCCAGCTTGGAGCTGTCAGAGCACAAAAGCTGCTGTCACATACTGACGTGACACACAGATGGTTAAGTGATTGCTCACTCTCTCTCTCCATGATGACATCAGCCATTATCTACCCTCATTAACGCGCTCATTGAGAGAACCCACTGAGATGAGGCTGCTGGGAAATAATTAGCAGTTATAAAGGAATATTTCAAGGTTACAACAAGGTTACACAATAATAAACATGAAAAACATGCTTAAGTAGAAACTAACTTCACTTCCTGAAAACGGTCCCTGAACATCAACATTGAGTAAACATTCATGTTTGCAATCTTTCCTTTTATTTTTAAAAATTTTTTTTAGGCAACCTGGTTGAAAGACTCCGGATGTTTCTGTCATGGAAAGATGTGAACGCATCAATGAGTCAGACACAAACTCACCACTGTGACAGCGTGTCCCCGTCCACCCTGTGGGACACTCACACTGGTAGGGTGCCACACAACGCCCGCCGTTCAGGCACGGCAGGATGCAGATCGCTGATATTAAAGAGAGACAGGGGGGGGGGGACAGGAAGTCATTAGATCTCTCTCTCTCTCTCTCTGTGAAAACCACCAGACGTTTGATTCAGTTTAAAAATGAAAAACGTTGAAACGACAGTCTCCTGTTCTTCAGCTGATAGACGACAAAAAGTCAGAATTATGGGTAACCACAAAAGTCTGGTGAATTTTATGCAAATCAGCAAAGTCGATGTTGAATCATTTGAATAAACATTTGGCGAGTCTGACCTGCTGATGCCTGGGAGAAAAAAAAATTCAACAGACGGCAGCCATCCTCGTGTCCACAGAGACATTTGTGCTCACTGATTAAAGTAACCATAAAGAGAGTTTACAGCTGCATTTAAATATTTGTACTAATCAGTCACTAGTTCATGAGATCTTATAAAAGAAGATTTGGGAACTTTGACCTTAAAGTGAAAGCCCTTTATAAAGTTCTGAACGGCTCTATGAGCGTTCAGAACTGGGTCGAGTTGGCAGAGTTACTTTGTGTTATGACACCAGTTCAAAAGTCGCTCGTTGTCAGTTTGCCATTGATTCTAAATCTACCTTCATGATGAATTATCGTCACTGCTCGAACCCTTCAGAAACATTGCTATAAGTTGTTGAGAATGATTCAAACTGGAGGCACGTCTTGGAAGCAGGCGGGGTGGCTAACTGGCCAAGAGAGGGGGGCCTCAAAGCTTTACAAACTGGAAACCACAGCGGTGGCTCAAAGCGTGCAAAGTCTGCAATGACGGTAGAAAACCTCCCTAAGGGGCCCCGTCTGACAGCACTCAGTCTGTTTGCACTGCTTCGCAGCACATTCAGTTTGTCAACGCAAATCACAGAGAGAACATTAAGATTATTCGTTTAATATAAAGATTATTTTTTGAAATAATTCTAACGTGAACATTTAGAAATATCATGTTGCTGTCAGATTACTTCTGACATAATGCTGATGAATGCCCTGATATTCTTTTGTCGGCGTGCAGCCCTGAAATGTACAGTGTTGTGTAGTGGGAAAGAATTTGCCCTCGGGGACAATGAAGTCAAAGTCGAATGCTGGCTGGAAGAGCGCCCCCTCCCCCCTCCAAACGTTTACCTCGAGTCTGAACAGCCTCTAGAATCACCACTGATTACAATCAACCATAAGGACAAGCTGCATATACGTGCTGCTGATGCATTCTGAGTGGTGGGTTCATATAGAAGTGTTTGATGTGCATCACATGTTTGTTCATTTGTGATCATTTAGCATCAGTGTTGGTTCAGTCAATAACACCTGATGGTGGAATATTACTTACGCTCCTCACACAGGCGACCCATCCAGCCTTCAGGACAAGCACAGGTGTTGGGCCGCTGACACACACCTCCGTTCTGACAATGTAGCCAACACACCGCTGTGGGAGTACACACACACACACACACACACACACACACACACACGTCGAGTTAACAACACTGCACAGAGCTCAAACAGGTTTTTTTGGAACCCTTCTTGGGCATGTAAACCTGCGCTCAAACAAAGGAAGCATTCACACATCCCACATTAAATTCCTCAGTGCAAACCTCTCCGATACATCAAGAGTGTGTGTGTGTGAGTATGTGTCGACAGGGAGCATGCACAAACTCAGAAGCTGTTCAGAAAGGTAAAGGTGAGCCTGGATCCAGTCTGTTGTTTCGTACATAAAATAAACAGTCGCAAACAGATCACAACCTTCGCGTGGGGTCGGAATTTATGGAAAACCGGTTTCCTGAAAATTCCCGTGAAGGCAGAATCAAAGTGGAGCAACAGCAACTCGGAGAAATGTTCAGGACGAGCCATGTCGCCAGACTGGATGTCAGATTACACCGTGTCATGGTTTCATTGATTCACATATGGCCATCCTGTTTTTGCTTATATCTAATTGTTTATACGTTTTAAAGTGTAGCCAATAGCTGCTGAGCATAGAGAGAAACCCGCACTGATTCTGAAACTATGTGTCGTTCTTTCTTACTGTCAGACAGTTTATGGTTTGATTGTGAAACATAAATGTTTATTTGAACAAAAGTTCAAACTTCACAGTACTGTAAATCCCTTTATATGATGTTTCATTTTGATATCATTATTGACACACACAAGCACAATATATCTGGATTTTTGACCTTATTTAAAGACATGTATTATTCCTCTAACAGGGCTGGATCCAGGCCTCATGACTCATCTGGTTAAATGTGAAAAGGAAAGCTGGTGTTTTTTGTTTTTTTTACAGGTTGAATCCTTCTTAAACCACATCCTTTCCACCATGCTCGTGGTTTGCATCAGGTAGAAGAGAGGACTGAAAAGAGATGTTCATAACCTCGAGAGAAACAAGTATGTGTTGGTAACAGCAGGAGCAGTCCAGAGGAGAGTTAAGAAGCAGCCAGGCGTCATTCAGATCAAGCAGGAAGTGTCCTCTTTCTGTCAAACGCAGAGGCGTGTTCTGTCTACCTCTGCACGTGGGAGGCGGCGTCCAGGTGCCGTTCTCCAGACACCTGCTCCTCCCGACGCCCTCCATGACGTAGCCGCCAAAACACGAGTACGCCGCCAAGTCCCCGAACTGGAACACAGCCCCCCGCACCACCCCATTGGCCACGTGGAGGGGGGGACCGCAGGACACCCCTGCACAACAGCTACCAGTTACTAACTACACATATAGTACAGACACGTCTGCCCTGAGATACTTATGCTAACTTGAACAGATTTAGAATTTCTCCTTTAAAATGACATTGTGAATGAACTGACAGTCTGAGTGGAACAGTGTTTTCTTAAAGTGGGGGAGGGGCTAAGAGGCACTGGGGGGGTTTGAGAGGCTTCGAGGGGAGAGGAAAAATAAAATAAAATTACAAATCAACTAACAATATCATTAGTGACAATGAAGTGTAGACGTCACCAATAACTATCTTGATATATAGGCCAATCATTGACTAATAAATAAATAACACACGCTGCTCGAGCCAATCAGGACCAAGCAGCCACTTGATGATTTATTGTTTGTTGGTTTAAACCAAAAAGTTACAGAAACGTTTCTATGTGAGCTTTCATGTCATATTAAAAGACATTTCTTTTATTTAGTCCATGTCTTGCACATCTACAGCAAATACTGATTTGTAAAGTGCGTCCAGCAGATTAAGATCAGCGTCCATTAATGAAACCCGAGCTGTGTTTTTCTGCATCTCTGATTTTCATGCTGTCGGTGAAGCCCCTTCAGGATCAAAACAGGACTAAAAGGATCACAGTAAACATGCATGTAGATAAACAGAAACCATACAAACACAAGCAGACGACATTAGCAACATAAGCACCGCTGGGGCTGAATATTCAGGACGACTGCACATAAGAAAGATCAGAGGATCATGAGACAAAGGTTGCCATAGAAGCCACAGAGGTGCCCATAATTAGGCGAGGCGCAGGACACCAACACAGTGTTTGAAGCAGACTCATTTGTTTAGAGAGCAGCTGACAGACAGAAGCAGCACACAGAGATGGTACTTTAGCAAAATGAAGCCAACGAACAGGCCGAACGTAGAGTCGAGCTGGCACAAGACAAAGGGTGCATGCAGAGCTGTGAAAGATTAAAAACAAACATGTTACTGGATTATCTTGTGATTAAGGATGAGTGTATCGCTGTCCTTACAATTACATTTGAAATCATTTCCCCAAACAGCGAAAACACAATCAGGATCTGACACGGATCGAGAAAAAGACCCTCTAGATCAGAGCACAAACAGTCATTCTTTAGGATTTGGGTCTAAAAAAAAAGTTCAATGCTACAAAAAATTAATCGAACAGTGTTGGAAAATATTCATCAAAATTGGCAAAAGAGTGACAAGTCGTACTGAGACGAGATCATTTACAGAGGAAAAAAATGAAATGACTGTAAACTAGTTAAAGGAACTTTCTATGTGACGTTAAGTAAGATCATTAAACCCCTAAAAGAACTAGATACTGTTTATTAATGATAGAGGGGTCATGACACTGAATACAGACAGTTGTCGCTCCATGTACTGCATCTCTTCTTTACTCATCTACCAACGTTCAGTCTAACACGGATATAGCAGAAACTATTCTGATGGGGTTTCATTTCAGAAGGATTATGTTGTAAGAACGTCATTTGTTTGGTTTTTAATCGATTTGACATAAACATGTGATTTCATGAGTGAAAAATGCAACTTTGATCGGAAGAAAGAGAAAAACATGTTTCAACATCCGTTACAGAAGAAGCGATGATGTCACGTCTTTCTGTACGTTTAAGAGTCAGGAAGCTTTCACACAATATTCTTTACCTACTTTCACACACAGAGCTGATGGGGCTCCAGGTCTGGTCTGGCCTGCAGGTGAGGGTGCCGCTCCCTTTGACCTGCTGACCTTTGGGGCAGGTGACACGGACTGACTGCCCCACATGGAACTCCTGTTGGGAAACATTCAACCTCCAGCCAGGAGGAGCCGGGCAAGACTTGGCTGTGAGGGACAAAAATAACGGATTGATTTTTAACTTATGTGTGTCTTAATCCAGTAAAACACACTTTTGTAAAGTTTATAATCCACACAACAACAACTAACAGCTACCATACTGTAACGTATAACCCTCGGTATCTGGTTCAAGACAACGGTTTTTTTATTTTTTTCTATTTTTTTTTCTATTTTTAAATAACATTTAAATTATTCAGTTTTTTTTCTCTTATTTCATCTTAACAACTTAACCTGACCCTTTTGTGACAGGTGGTTGACTGTTGTGAAACAGATGACAGGAGTTACAAATGTTGTGTTCAGTTGCACTGCGGTCTATGTGCAACCATTGCAACAGGGCACTTTGCCAAGTCCAACACGACAGGAAGCCAAACTGAGTTACACAGAATTACATTTGTTCAATCGCCCCTGAATTCTGTCTGTGTTTTTCCTGTGGAAGTTCTCTGTCAGTCATTCTGTGCGTCAAGAGTTTCTCACATTCGCAGGTGGGGAACGTGGAGCTCCAGGTGTTTCCCCCCATGCACACCACCAGAGGATCTCCCACCAGGAAGTATCCTTTGTCGCACTGGAACTCCACAGCACGTCCCGTGTTCAAGCTGTGCTCGAGCACTTTACCGTGCGGTATCTGATTTGGGCTGGTGCAGCCTTTAGCCACTGATACGGGAGAAAATAATCAACATTAAAATCACAACACAAAGACAAGAGTAAAGAATGACAAAGATTCAGTGCTCACTGGTCAACCTCCATACCTTCACATGACGGTGCTGGGAGGCTCCACGTGCCATTGGACAGACAGGTGAGAGTCTTTGGGCCCACTAGCTGCAGGCCCACATTACACACATAACTGGCATTGTGAAGGTAAGTCTCTCCTGTTGTCTGAACCAGTGCATGACTTACTGTGGGAGGAGGCCCACAGGACTGTGCTGAGCAGACAAAAGAGGAGAATAAACAAAGTGTCATGGGCGTGGAAGGGTAAATGTATGTCTAATGTACGTTGCATAACATTTTAATTAACTGTTAGTTACAGCCTCCAATTCAAGCCGAACAGAAAACAACTTCTCAAGAGACTGAACTGTTGCAGACGTCTTGATCGTTTGGTGTAAGGCCGTAATAAACTCAGTCTGAGTCAGTCTTGTGTCACACATTTACAGTCTTTGCTCATGTTTATCCTGAACTAAATCAGATGGACCCCTTACTACTTGTCAGGACAAGCTCCGTGAATGGCTGAAAGTTGGAATTGGGAAGGAAGAAAATGCCTTGATAGAGGCCTTCTCACTCGTAAATCAGAGGCGCTGCATGTCAAAAGGCAAAGTAGGCAACTGCTTGGGGGCCCCAGACCAGTCGGGGGCCTCTGAGGGATCACAAACTTTAATCAAAGCAGGACAATGCATTGTGTTTTTCAGGAAAAGCAGGTACAAACTACCTGCCAAGAAAAAAATTCCTCTGTATTTACCGAGCCGTAAAACACAATTATCATTTCTAAATCTCTTTTCATGTTTGTTGACGAAACTAAGATGTGTGAGGCGTCAGCCTTCTGAAGCTGTTCTCTCAGCTATGCTGCCACAACAAACAGTCCGGCTTGTTTCTTGTGCTCTTGAAAAACAAATAACCTACCAACACACACAGGCTGGGTGCCACTCCACGATCTGTCTCCCTGGCAGGTCTGGATAGAGTCTCCCTGTGACCGAAACATAAGGTATAAAACCACAAGGAAAGGGGACACTCTTTAAACAGGCAAAGATTAGCCTGAATTAACCGGTCCAAATGACATGATACAATGAAGATCCATGGAAGACATTTTTTTTCTCTTCAGGCTGAGACACAATGAACCTTTTTACAACACAGTGCATTTAAGTCAGCAGTTTGTACACTATGTGTGTGTGTGTGTGTGTGTGTGTGTGTGTGTGTGTGTGTGTGTATACGTGCGTGTGTGTGTATAAGTCTAGAGTAACAAAAGGCTCTCATTGAATTCAAAAAGTGTGGGCTAGGATATCAGTGTATCAGGAATAGAGTGACTCAGCTCTTTCTGTTTTCTCTGTAACTGCACACTGCTATTGATTGCTGAGGAGAAATCATGTGACTTTCTGTAATCTGATTGTTAGTCATTAGCTCAGTGTGGAGAGCCTGTTGTTTAAAAGCACCGTGCAGGAACAGGAGAGGAGACAAGTCAAATGACATACGGTTTGACATACACAGCCACAACTCTGCAGGTTTTCTAAAGTAGCCTCTTTTTTGGATATTTTTTTGCTCGTCTGTGATCTTATTTCCAGGTGAAGTAACTCACTGATTCGAGTTTTCGAATCTGATCCACTAAACGGATTCTTGTCTACACAAGTTGGTGAGGAGGAGTACCTTCATGTCAAAGCCCGACAGACACGAGTACATGACAAAGTCTCCGTAGTTGTAGCTTTCGCCCTCAGTGACTCCATGAAGAAGAGGAGGGGGTTTCTCACAGACCACCAGCTCGCAGGAGGCTGAGGAGATGCTTGGTGACCACAGCCCACCAAGCTGAGCACACACACACACACACACACACACAAATTATTCTTAAGAAATGTCCTTGTGTTGTTCACCATAAATACACCAGGAAGTATCAAGATCAAAAGACTTCAACGGTCAATAATTAACCAGCGTGTTTCTCACCTGACACTCAGCTAATGCCGACCCCTGCAGGTAGAGACCAGGAGGACAGGACAGAGTCACGGTGCCCCCGACAGGTGTGAGCTCCTTCCCACTGATCACCAGATGCTGCATGGAGAAGTTGGTGGGCAGCAGGCAGGGGGCTGGGCGACACCGTACACTGTGTTTGGACCAAGTGCCGTCGCTCTGGCAGGAGAGGGAGTCTGTCTGTGTGGCTAACAGATATCCGTCGTCACATCTGGAGAAGAAAGGAAGACAGGAAAAGGACGAGTTAGTTCATTCAACAACACGAACAAAAAAAACAAAACAAACAGATCTGGATCTTAATTATCACAGAATAGCTCGATGAAAAAGTGGATAATATATAATGGAGCAAAAAAATCTTTATTATTTCAGCCTTCTTTTTTATATGCCATTAGTATGGTAACAAGTGTTGCTTGCTGTTTATTGTCTGAGTCAATGTGAATGAAGCTAAAAGGTTCGAAAGATTCATCTGATCCCACAAAAACAATCTGGGACGATAAATCACTGTGTTGTGTAGGCAGTGTATTTGAAAGTACGTCTAAAGCTCTGTGTGAAATTATTGTTGTACTCAGAGACCGGTGATAACTACAGTGTTTACCTGTAGGTGATTTGGTTCGGGAAGGTGAAGGCGTCTCCCTCCACCTGAGCGTTCTCTACAGATGGAGGTTTTCCACAGTTCAAAGGCTCACACTTCATCCTGGGTTCTCCCCACCTGCCGTCTCTTCCACAGGAGAGATGTGGATAACCCTTCGGCTGGTAGCCCGGCCTACACCTGTATATGACTGTGTCTGGGAAGGTTGCACTGCCGCCCTGCAGGACAGCGTTGGCAACTGCTGGCGGGGCGACACTGCACCTTCCCCGTCCACATACAGGTATGCCGGGGCTCCACACCCCTCCCTTCTCACACATGGCCTCAGAGGGTCCAAGCAACTTGTAGCCGTCTTCACATTGGAAGGTCACGCGGTCCCCGCAGGAGCGGTCGCGCCCAAGAACCACGCCGAATTTCAGTGCAGGGAGGGCGCAGACGCAGGGGCGACACTGAGGAACCTTGCCGACCCAGGAACCTTGGGCAGAGCACCTTAGAATGGGATCCCCGACGACTTCGTAGCCGTCGAAGCAGACATACTCCACCACGTCATCGTAGTTGAAGCTGGAGCCGTTGAGGAAGCCGTGACTGATGTCCTCAGGTGGATCACAGCTTATGATATCACAGCGAGGTACAGATTTGTCCCAGAGTCCGTCGGCCTGACAAACATGCATGTGATCTCCGTTGAGTGTATATCCCTCATCACATTCATACTTCACCGTGCTCTTAAAGCCAAAATCTGACCCCAACACCTTTCCATTGGGTATTGGTGTTGGTTTGCCACACCGTGCAGGTACACAAGTAAGAGTCTTGTGGCTCCAGGTGCCATCACCTTGGCAAACACTAATAGATTTCTCTTTTAGGAGAAAACCGGACTGACAGCTCAGTTCTATTTCATTATTATAGTTGTACTCATCTCCTTTAAAAGAAACCCCAATGGGGACTTTTGGAGGACCACAAGATAGAGGTTCACAGAAAGGTTTCTGTCCTTTCCAATTCCCATCTGCCTGGCAGGTAATGGTTTCACTACCCCTCATAACAAAACCAGGACTACATTCATACTGCAGCACCTCAGGATACACAAAAGTCACCCCTAGAGCTTTGCCGTTAGTGATAGCACCAGGGTCGCCACAGGAAACGGGGCGACAAACTGGGGCTTCATTAGTCCAAAGTCGACCTGATACACATTGCCTCACAGGCTCTCCCTCCAGCTTGTATCCCTCCTCACAAGAATACCTGACCGAACTGCCAAGGGAGGTATCGGTCACGTTGACCCAGCCGTGATCCGGACTGGGTGGGGTTTCACATTCTGCTGGGACACAAGTTGGGGCCGTGCCATTCCAGCCTCCATCCTCTTGGCAGACCAGCCTGGTCGGGCTCGTGAGGTCGTAGCCTTTGTGGCAACGGTACTCAATTAATGTTGCATGAAGGAAGCTCAAGTCCATGGGTGAGGCGGCGTCAGAGCCTCCTTCCTGCAGTGTCACCCTAAAGTACTCCCCAAAATCGATGTGAGGGGGCAGGCCGCAGTCTGAGGGGACACAGATGGGAACAGAACTAGACCAGCCAAACTCCTCGCAGGTCAGATGGTCCTGGCCAACAAGCTGGAAGCCAGGGAAGCAACTGTAGAAAATGGTGACACCAAAACTGTGATCCTGGCCCTCTACGAAGCCGTTTTCAATCGGTTGTGGTGGCGTGCAGGAGATCTGCACACAGGCAGGGGGCTGGAGGTTCCACTCCCCACTGGCCAGGCACGTGAGCGTCTCTGTGCCTTTTAGACGGTAACCACGTTGGCAGGAGTAAATTACACTGTGTCCAAACTGAAGCTTTGTGTAAACAACTTTACCTTTGTCTATCTGTTTCGGGATCGAGCATTCAATTGGGCGGCAAGATGGTACTCCTCCAATCCAGAGTCCTTTCTCTCCACAGAGGATTGTAGAGTTCCCCACTAAGTTATACCCAGTCTTACAGCTGTACAGTGCTTTGCTGAGGTACATCAGACCCTGTACATCTACGATACCGTTTGAAACCTCCACAGGCTGAGGACATTCGACTGTGATACACTCAGGGTAAGGACTGCTCCACTGCCCGTTGGCTAAACAGGAAACAGAACGTTCTCTTCTTAAAGTAAAGCCGTCCATGCATGTGTAGCTCACCATGGAGCCAAAAGGGAAGGGAATGGAGGACGAGGTAGGCCCACCAAACGACACATCAGGTGGGGAGCCACAAAACACCTGCTTACACACAGGAAAGGTGTCGTTCCACTCCTGGGATGGGGTACAGCGAAGGATCCGGGCGCCTTCGAGGACGTAGCCATCCTCGCAGGATAATTCCACAGTGCCAGATTCAGAGTCCAGGCCCTTCAGGACCAGATGGTTCTCCTCCAGGGGGGGCTCTGGACACTGCACTGGTGAGCAGCGAGGACGCCTCGATTTATCCCACCGTCCATACTTCAGGCAGGTCCAGGTGGCTTCCCCGGCCAGCTCGTAACCCTCATCACAGACGTACTGCACTTTTCTGCCCACCTGGAAGTCAGAGCCCTTGTAGTGACCATGAACGATGTCAGGCGGAGGGTCACAGGTTAAAAGGATGCAGGTGGGAGGGTCAGTGTTGGACCACTGCCGGTTAGCTTGACAAACCCGCTCTGGACGACCTATCAGTCTGTATCCTGCATTACAGGCGTATGTCACCTTGCTGTTGAAGGTGAATCGTGCTCTGACCTATGGGGGACAAACATAAGATACATCATTAAAGATCAAACATTCAAATTATTGATAATTCAGCAACTTTTAACCAACCTAAATTGTAAAAATTATGTGGTAAAATAAAGTAAAGAAGACGAGAAACATTTTCACATTAGACACGTTTAAGTTACTGCTTTCATTCTTAATCCAGATGCACAACAGGATAACGTAAATGTCTTTGTTCTGCTTTTTCTATCTCACCTGTATGTATCCATTCTTTAGTGCAGGAGGTGGAGAGCAGGACACAGGTACACAGGTGGGTAGAACTCCACCCCACTCTCCATTTGCCATGCATGTCCTCCTTTTCTCTGACCTGATCAGGAATCCTTTATCGCAGCTGTATGCAACCATGGCTCCAAAACTGTAATTTGTCCCGCTCACGTAGCCCCGATCGATGCTCTCAGGCCTCGAGCACCTCACAGGCACACAGCCGATATCATAGGGTGAAGGTTGCCACTCTCCTCCCATCTGACATCGAAGCGTGCCGGTGGTGTTTAGCATGAAGCCCTCCTCACATTTAAAGCTAACCTCAGTGTTGCTGGCATATTTTGGTTTGTTGACAGAATCCAAAATTGCATGGGACAATTCAGGTGGACGGAGGCAGAAGTTAGCGATGCAGCGAGGGGGCTCCATGCCGTCCGGCGCCACCCACAAACCCTGAGCATTGCACACCATCTTAGAGTTGTTTCCAGCTGTGTAACCGTCAGTGCAGTAGTAGTTAGCAGTGTCTCCAAACAGCTGGTGGCTCTCATAGGGCTCGGCGTGGTCGATGTCAGGAGGCGGGCCACAGGAGCGGGGGACACACTGGGCAGAGCTGTCACTCCATTCGCCATTTGGCAGACACTCTCTCATCTCTGGACCAATCAGAGTGTAGCTGTGAAGAGTTCAAAAAAGTTAAGTGGAGTTATTTATGTCTGGATTTTTTTTTTCCAGTTTTCCCAAAAAATATATGGTTGGATTCCTTTCTCATCAGAAATTGCTGTAGAGATGATGGCAGAGATAAAAACTCACATTTTTACACACTTGTCAATCCAGTACTAAAAGGTAGAGGCTGACTACCTCAAATGATTAGACCCACATCTAAATTATTCATGTTAGCCATGGTACTAGAAAGGCTCAATTAAACATAAATTATTTGAGTGATAAAACACAATGCGTTCTACAGTCAGTCTTTTACTTTTTAAATACACAAAATGGTGTCCCACAAGGGGCCTTACTGGGTCCTATTGGATTTGTTATGTATATCAATAAAGTATATAAACAAATGTTGATAATCTGCCTCTAGAGTTCCAATAGAACGATTACAGCTGGTTTTCATGCTTTGAACAATGAAGTTATAAAACAACTTTTTTACTCTTAAAAATCTGTATTTTAGTCACCAAACGCTCCAGAGGGGGTCTTAAACTGATTACCATTTAATTGATGCTTCTGTATGACCTACAAAAGCAACGAAGACTAACATAAAAATTGACCACTTCTTTATTGTTTTCATGTCTAAATTCCCTGCCACTGGGTCGGTGTTAGAAAAGAGGAATACATGTGTTTTGGTTGAACAATTTCCATGGCAAAGACTTTAAATGAATGATACATTTAAAAGAAAGCAGGATGGAAAAACATTCCATAAACAGGATCGAATAAGCAAGAAATAAGTACTGCTTTGTCTGCAGGGATCACAAAGAAATGTCTATCAACGGGCCTTCAATATAAAATTCTCCATCAACATCGATAAAATGCATCCTCGTAGATTAAACGGACAAAGCAGCACAATAACTGAGTAGACTTCGACCACATTTACCCTTCTTTGCAGACATAGTGCACCTTGTTTCCCAGTTCATAGCTCTCTCCTACAGTCACAGCGTCTCTCAGGGCCGGAGGCTCGCTGCACAGGACGTTCACACAGCGGGGGACAGGCGCGCTCCACTCCCCCGTCGCCTCACAGACAACCTCCATGGTGCCCTGTGGTCTTCACACAAACACACAACTTCTGAGTTCACACACTCACTGCAGTGATTAGAGAGGATCTGTGATTACAGCTAAATCAGAACTGATGACATTTTAAATACTCGTACAGTTTATAATCTCACTGGACTGTGACGTGGTTTATAAACTCTTTGATGCATCACAGTATACACAGTTACAATGAAGTGTTATTTAATAACAACTGGCTCATATTCAACTCTGAATTGGTATTAAACAGATTATACATCATCACAACACATCTTTGTAGTTTGTTGAACATTCAGCTTAAAACAATGGTGAGCTTAGTGCAGCTGACATGAAAGTCTTTATACCTGTATCCTTCAGCACAGTTGTACGTTACAATGGATTGGTATGTGTTTGTAATGAGGGTGTAGCCAGCATTCATGATGGTTGGAGGATCCCCGCAGGTCACTGGGTGACACATGGGTGGCGCTCCACTCCACCTCAGACTAGAGAGACACTGGAACTCGTAGGGGATCTGAGGCAGGAAGCCCTTCATACAGCTGTCATGGATGAATACAACACAGAATCAGAAGATTTTGAAACGTGACATTTGATATTTCCTACTGTCATTAATACAAGGTGGAGTCTTGGGGGATTCAAATGATACCTGAAAGTCACCTTGCTTCCATAGGTGAAGTTGTTTCCCGTCATGATCGAATTGTCTGGCACAGTTGGCATTGGGCAGGAGAGAGCTGCAGTAAAACACAAAATCACTCCTGTTAGAGCCACAGAGAAAATCTGCTTTATTTTAACATAATGAGCCTCTAGCCAATAGTGTTTGAGATCAATCATACCTGATCTTTTATATTGATATCATTTGTGTCAATCATGCAGACCCAGAGATACATCTGTGTTTCCTGAATTTGTCCTGCTATCACAAATTGATCAAACTGTCGTAAAGCGCAGCTTACTGTAGTAAATTGCCATTGTTAGTATGTTATGATGCGGTCTGAGGAGGAATCTTTCAACGGAGCAGGATGGGGAACAACACGTCTATATACAGTATGGTCGCCTATAGAGTAACAGGCAACCTGTAGATTTCTTTGTGTGGATACATTTATATTGACGAGAGCAGATTTTTAAGGATTACATTTACTCATTAAATCTCATTTCACATCAGCCTTTGTTTCCTCATTGTTCCCTCATATGGACTGTATGAAAGTTTGCTTTATTGAACGTAAGAGCCAGTAACTACGTCCTGCAAGAGTGGTGAGGAAGGCTGCAACTGTAAGTCCTGTTTTGACTAAATGGAAAGAAGAAGCTCTGCACACGTTTCCATTTCGAAAGTCTGCAGACGCCTCTAAGTGTTATTGATCAAACGCACTGACTCAGGCACAGACTTTGTCCGGTATCAACGCCCCATTACATTTTCCACAGACAGGACGAAAGAAGCACACAGTCAAATGAATAGATAAATGAATAAATGGACAGACACCAAAGATATGCTTGTGGGAGGCAGCATTGAATAAAGAGGAACAAAAAAAATATTTAAAAAAAAAGCCCTCCAAGAATAAATCCATGAAGCTGTCGGATCTAAAAGAGAAAAGGCCAAAACTGAAGCAGCAGGATTCAAATCATGACCCCTTTTAAAGGCCCCAAAAACACAGATTCCATTTTCAGTCATTCATTAAAGGGCATAAATATGTGCGCCTTTTAAAGCTTTCGTGAGGAGCCTTAGGCCGACCATAAAACAATCTGACCTTCATTCTGATGTCTCAATATGACCTGCAAAAGCAAACAAGACAGATTATTGCAAAGTTGTTATTTGCTGACACTGCAGCTGGGTAGATGTCAGACGAGGTAATCAGGGCCTTACTGAAACAGCCTTTTTAATGTAACAGGCCATACATGTATTATGAGTTGCACATTTGACATTTAAACTAAAGACGGGTGAGACTTTTTCAGAAAACAACACTTACACACAGGATAACCCCATCAACGAGAGAAATGACCTCGCTTTGTCCACAAAGGGACAAATGGATTTCATCTCAGATTTGCCATGAAGCCCAAATATTTCATCGTCCGTTATCTAAGAGACCCGATTCCACATCCATCTGAAGATTTGAACAGTTATCCTAGAAGTCAGGACACGTACATTCACTTCACCTACATTCAATTTGCAGTAATACGAAGCTTCACTCAAAGGTGTGTTTTTTTAACCACAAAAGGTCATGTAACAGGAAGTGACTCTCACACCCATCGCATTGTTCTTTCATTATTGAGGGAACTCTCATCTTACCAACCATGGCAGAAATGTAAAGCTCCCACAGTGATGCTTCTGATCCGTGCGAACGCTTCACGGCTGCAGAAAACCTAAAATGCTGCAGTCTCGTCTCACGTCCTTTCGTGCGCTCTCTAATGCACGACATTCATTATTCAACTTCTGGTGTCATTTCCTGTATCATAACAACAACAACTAAAAACCCCACATGAAATTCACTGTATTGATTTTGGCAGACAACATCACAGAAGGGATCCACAGCTGAAGCGGGCTGGAACTGACAGACTGGCAGAATCTGCGAGCGCTGAGTAAGTCGTTATGAGGGGAAAATGTGGCTGGGGACCAACAGCGGCGCTGCAGCGGTCAGGCCTTTCAGCCTGCTGCACAAAAAGACAGCTGCGTGAATAATCAGCCCATCGCAGCAACAGTCCATAACAGGTTTACTTGCTTTCGTATTTGAAGCTTATCTATTCGGTTTCGGTTTAGCTCTTCGGTGTGTGCATACACATCATTCCAGTGTGTGTTTCCTGAAGTGTATCAGTGCTTCTGCTTGATGATCATAATAAGGCTAAGATTACTTCCTTGTGTTGTGTTACTCAGATGTGAACAGCAGCAGGTTTTTTTTATAAGGAAACTCCTTGAAGGTGACACAGAGTCACTTGTTAAAAACTCAGCACTCTTTAAAAGCTTTCTGTGAATAAAACTACGAGCAACTCTGCTCAGAAAGAGACGTTCAGTTTGTCAGTATGTCTGAAAATGTCTGAAATAAAATTAAAAATCAATAAAATGGCAAAAAAAAATATCAGACAGCTGACGGTGTGCTCCTTAGATGTACTTGTGGTTTCTCTTATCACCTCTCAGATCCTTCCACACTGACGAGGGTGGAAGTTAAGTTTGTGTACGTGACTACTTGCAGACCTCTGCTATGTGTTTAAATGTATAATCTGAATGATGACACACACATGGATGTACAGAAACGACACTGGAAGAAAAGGAAGCAACACCTTTTTTTTGTTGCTGTCATCAAATCTCAATTCTTCCCCGTCTGTGGATCTAAGTTTTCACCACGAACAAAAAAACTGACTAAGTAACCAAAACTAAAACATCTCAGAGACAAAAACGTGCTTTATAAAAATGTAACTGAAAGTGTTCTGTGTGTTAACAAAGCAAACTCAAATTAACAATCTATTTAGTCACAGGCACTCGGACTGACACGTCTATTTGAGGTACATTTTTCAAAATGGTCGGATGCTTCATTAAACTCTGTGGAGTCTCACACCTGACAACTATCACCTACACGTTCAAATGTGGTTCATCAAAACTGAAACTGAAGCAAAACGTCAACATGAAAAATAAAAAGTCTATTATCAGCCTGCTGGGAATAAAAGCTCATTTAGAGGTCAGTAGTTTTTTTCAGCAAACGTGACTTAAACTGGATTACACTGCTGTTTTGGTGGGGACTATTTTCAGCTGCAGATTACGTTAAGCAGCAGGACCCTTCATCGCACTGGAACATGCTTTATGTAACACTGCGGATCAATGATTTGTTCCTAAGGGTTTTAGATGACTGTAGCTAAAAAGAAAGCTCTTATCCGTAAAGATCCTTTTAGTGGGATCAACAGTTGTTTTTTGTGTTTTTATTAGAAAAGGAAAAAAAATCCATTATTGCCAGCTTTATCTTTCTCACATTTCTACTTATCCTTTCATTTTCTGCTGGAAGCAAAATGTCTCCCCCTGGTGGTTTGAGCTCACAGAAATACAATAAAAAAGGCCAACAGGAGGCTGTGCAGACAAACAGATATTTGTTGTAAAATAATTTATGGAGAGTGAACGGTTTTCAACCTTTATCACCATATGTCTATATATATAGAGAGAGAGAGAGAGAGAGAGAGAGAGAGACGTTGCATGTACCTCTGCAGTAAGGGACCTGATCATCCCAGCTTCCTGTCTCAGTGCAGAGGAGGCGAGTCGATCCGATGAGATCGTAGCCGGTGTCGCAGCCAAAGACGACCTCGCTGCCCATCAGAAAGTTGCTGCCCTCTCTATGGCCGAACTCTGGAGACCCGGGGTTGTCGCACTTCACCGGCTCTGAGAGGACACAATCACACACAAACGGGTTGAAGTGGAAACGAGACGAGCTGTTGCTCAAAGTGTCTCTGAGGCAGTTTCTGCGTCTCGTTACCCGTGCAGTTTTTGCCGTCTCCGCTGTACGGGTGGACACAGGTGCAGGTGTAGGAGCCGTCTGTGTTCTGACAGCTAGCATGTACGTCACAGTCGGACCCCAGAGCACACTCATCCACATCTGAACACACACAAACAATTCAAAAACTTTGAATAAAACACTGTGTCACTTGTTAATCTTCAAAAATGGATTTCTATTTGCCATAAATGATTGATTAAAAAAAAAAAATCTTGTACCCAGACAGGCAGGTGGATTTCCTCCCCACTTGCCGTAGTTGCTGCAGTGTACCTTAGTGTCTCCCAGCAGGTAAAAACCAGCGTCACACTGATACACCACAGAGCTGCCAGCATGGAAGTCTGTCCCTTGAAACAAACCGTTCTCCAGAGGATGAGGAGGCCCGCACGACACACCTGGAACACCCCGCAGAGATAACATATACAAACAAGTATGAACTTCCTCCAGGAGGAATATGTGCAGAACATATCGAGATGTTGTCCAGCATCATCACACATAGTTTGTTTGAGGACAGGGGACTTAAAGCCAGATCCAAAAACATCCAAGAATACACCGCTCAGCAACAAGTCAAATCATTGTCGAGGTGTGGGTGCCTGCCTTACGTTCACAGCTGGGAACAGGATGGTTCCACTCTCCTTTGTTTTGGCACTGCAGCACTGGCTCCCCCAGCAGGTAGAAGCCGGGATCACAGGACAGCTGGACCTGCGCCCCGGGGCTCACCTCCACGGTGGAGGCGTGCAGGTGGGGCACTGCGTTCTCTAGCTTTGGGCAATCTGAAGGCAAAGAAATGTTTTCATTCAAGTCCTCAGAACGGTAAAGAGTTAAATGATCTCTTTACAGGATTAAGAACGATTTCTATTCCAAAACAAAGCAAATGTGGACGTTCCTACCAGCACAGAAGATGCTGTTGTGGTTGACTTTGACTCGGCCCACCACCCCGGTGAGGAAGTCGGGCCAGGCGAGGACGTTCCCTCTGTGATTCACATGGGAGGCAGGGCAGCTGCTGGCCAGGACTTTGATCTACAGACAGCACAGAGGAAGAAGAGGAGGCATAAAAGGACTCCACCATGCGCTCAAGAGAAACGCCTGCGACTGCATTTACCTGTTGAGGTGTGAGAACTCGGTCCCAGATGTTGAGCTGGCTGATGGAGCCGACGAACGATTCAACAGGGTTGAAGCCCTCGCCCCTCTGATCCTGGTCCTGACCTAACACCAGCGCGCCGCCTCCTGCAGGACACACGGTCAAGTCCGAGGTTACACAAACAGAGATATCTCTGCGTTGCAGTTGAAAGCGGAGCAGGTAGAGGATAGCACTACACCTGGGATGGTGGTGCCCACTGACAGTCCTTTGCCTCCGTCCGACGGCTTCCCGTTTATGTAGACCCTCCAGTCCCCATCCCAGCTCCTCCACGAGACCCCGATGTGGTACCACAGATCTGTGTTCACTGCGGGACAGTCTGTGATCCGCTCCTTGCCGTTCACGTACAGCACCCAGCTGTGGGGAGAGAAAGAAAGTCAGTTGAGATTTAATCAAAGACAGGAAGGAAATGCAAACGCTTTTTTTTTTTTTACATCGCTGACCCGTTGTAGTCGATGAGGAGGAAAGCGTTGTCGCTGCCCTCCACAGCGTACGATATCGGTGTTCCATAGTTTGTGGTGTCTGATGACTTCATCCAAAAGGTGCAGGTGATCTCTGTCAGCGCCGGCATCACTGCATCCATCATGACGTAACCATGGATACCTGACACCTCAAAGTCCATGTTGAAGGCAGGGGACATTTCTGATAAGACAAAGGGGCGGGACCATTAATTTGACAATAAGCTGGAAGATAACTCAGAATATAATCAAGAAATGAGGGCTTCAAGCTTTTTAAACATTTCTTAGTTTGGAACAAATGTTTGACTCCATCTTCATCTCTTCTCACCAAACTTAGAGTCAGAACTTTTTAGAAATACAACATTGCAACTTCTGAGAAAGTAGTGCAAACGCATCATTTTGAGGGGCCACGTGCACATAAACTAAAATCCTGAGAGAAAATGTATTCAAATGAAAACCAACAGCTCAAATTGAATAAACTTCTCACATATTTAGGAACATTATTACGTGTTGTCGCATTTTTGATGCATTTAAGAACAAAATTAATTCAAATTTAAAAGACCGAAAAGCATAAAAACACTCCATCCCACAAGCATAGAAATTGTTTGGGATGGTCTAGTGGTACTTGTTCACTTCTGTCAGAGTTGCCATGGCGATGTGTCATCTGTCCTATAGTACCTGTCTCACACCTGGTTCCGTTGAACCCAGGGAGGCAGCGGCAGGTGTAAGAACCCAGACCGTCCAGGCAGCTGGCTCCGTTCACGCAGGGGTTTGGATCGCACTCGTCCACGTCCACCTCGCACAGGCGGCCGCGGAAACCCTCCACACACTGACACCTGAGAGAGAGGGAGGACGGTGCAGAGACACACACACCTTTAACGCTCATACAAAACCGTGACAACAGTTAGCATCGGGCTTTACACGGCACTCATTCACTGTGCACAATAGATTGAAATCTGTAGAAAGTCTTCCAACAACTGTAAAGAGGCTCCAACGAGCTGCGTCTTCAAATCCGAGCCCTTCTTACCTGTAACTGTTGATGGCGTCCAGACACGAGCCTCCGTTCAGACAGGGGGCGCTGTAACATTCATCGATGTTCACCTCACAGCGGTCCCCTGAGAAGCCGACGGCACAGTTACACGTGTAACCGCCGGTGAGGTCGTCACACACGCCGCCGTTCAGACACGGGTTGGAAAGACACTCGTTGATTTCCAGCTCGCAGCGAGACCCTAAGGGAAGGACGCAGACGAAAAGGCAAGTTGTCTAAAGTTCAGACGTCTCCGCCCCGGTCTGGTGCAAAACGATCTGGTTCTGTTAGCTCACCTGTGAATCCGCCGGCGCAGCTGCAGGTGAACTTGTTGACCTGGTCCACACACACGCCTTCGTTGAGACAGGGCGAGGACAGACACTCGTTCACCTCGGCCTCGCACAGAAAGCCTGGCACGAGACGAGGGGGTGAAGTTACACAGACACACACACACACACACGTCAAGTCATCTGAAGGCAAGTAAACATGTCTGCTTCAAGATCATTCAAGTGACTCATAAAGCTCACTTTACCAGGAGACCGGTCTTTATTACTCTGAATTTCCTCACCGCTCTCTCACCTAAAAATCCCGGCTTGCACTCACACTGGAAGTCCCCCATGCCGTCCTTACACAGGCCTCCGTTCTGGCACGGAGCGGAGTCGCACTCGTCGATGTCAACCTCACACTTTGCACCTGAGAGTCAGACAACAACAACACGACCCACGAATTATCATCATGTTTTTTAAAGCGAACACTTTTTAATAAAAAGCTTAGATCAGATGATTTTTTTCCCGTTGTCTTACCTGTGAATCCGGGCATACAGGAGCACACATACCCGGCCCCAACCTCCTCACATGTCCCCTTGTTCTGACAGGGATTCAGAAAGCACTCGTGGAACACCTGCAGGAACAGCCAATCAGCCAATCAGAGACGTACCATCACACTCTTAAACATCGTTTCCCAGTGATTGTTTATTTTCTTTTCTTTCCTTTGTCATGCCTTTATAGAGGAGACAGGACAGTGGATTGAACCCTGGGCGTCCAGCCTCCGTATATGGGGCACACAACATAAACACTCGGCTATCGACGCCCCACTCAGAAATAAAATGTCTAGATTTACGTCCACTTAGGGCTTCTGTTAGAGGAAATGTCACATTTCACAGGCTACAGACTGACCTGGCTGCTTGCTTGGTAGTCCTCATGGACCTCCACCTCGGGAGCTGCAGTCACACTCTCCTCTTTGGGAAGAAAGCTGGAGCCAAAACCTGACGGTGACGACACAGAGAAAATATGGAAACAAAGACAAGTTGGAAAAAAAAAAAAAAAGAAAAGAAGAAAACCCATGGCAAAGATCTCTCCCCTCTTCACCAGACTGTTAAACCATTCTGATCGTCTCAACCAAAATTATTTTTCCCACACTTCAGGCATGCTCTGTAACTCATTTCCATTCTGCAGTGGAGTAATAAAAGTCAAATGATTTCCATTTCCCCGCTGATCCCGTGCTGTAAGTCCTTTTCCACTTGGATCAACCTGCCTGAGTTCACATCTGACACCACACAAGTGCAGACAGATCTGAAAGTGCAGGAGAGCCGTCACATACGGCGGCTGACACTGAACAGCTCCGACTTCACTTGGCATGTGCTCCACATATTCAACGCAAGCCTTTTTTCTTTTCTTTTTTTTTACATGCCAAGACGACTTAACTCAGCACAGTGGTGTGACAATAAAACGGTGCTGTGCGAAAATCTGCTTTCATCGCCTTTTCATCAGAGTTCATTGACACTGGAGCAAGCGGTGGAACAAAGTATGACAGTGTAGTTGCAATAAACAATGTTTTTCTCAGTCACTAACAACAAAAGAGTCCAGAAGAGACGGATGCTTTAAGTTACAATCTTCTTCTCTTAATAATGTCTTCCTTTTGCACCGTTTTCTTAATTTTTGTTGCTCTTTTTCCTAAAGCTTTATTTGAATGTATTTATGCGTTTATGTCTGTAAAGCCATGAATTGAATTGCCTTGTTAAGTAATACTTAGATTCTTCAAACCCACCTTTAAGAGACTTATTACACAAACCCTGTCAGTTGTGTGTCTTTGTTACTTTGTTTGGTCCTTTGTTAACTCGTTTTATTTTTTCGTACGACCCTTGATTGTGACAAGGGATTTATTCGGAAGCCAAACTAAAAGAGATAGATTGCACTCGTTTGTATTTGTGGAGCCATTTTGTAAAGGTCATGTTTTTTGGCTTTTCATTGGTCACAGACACTTACTGGAGCAGTGTTGTATGGTGGTCGCCCCGGTAACAGTGGTGGTTCCATAGAAGGGGCAGGAGAGGCAGTAGGAGCGGCCGTGTTCAGGCTGGTAGTAATCTCTAGGACAAGGGTAACAGGGAACCAGGCCGGTACGGGAGAAATGACCTGAAGAACAGGGCACTGCAGGACACATGGAGAAGAAGGAAAAACATTCATGACCGAACGATCAAAAATGTTGAGAAAAGTCGCTTTTACTGGTTTAAAAGTCCAAATTCACCAAGACTTTCACTCTTTCCAAAGTCATGATTTAACTTGAAATTCTAAGAAGTTCTAATGTAAGAACTGAAAGCCAGATGGATTTGTTCTCACAGGCTGTTTGAGCCTTTAGGGATAAGTTTAACGAAGGATCGATGCTTTAAAGTCACCTCCGCACTCTTCTTCATCCACGGCTCCTCTGGTGACAGTCGAGGTCTCGTCAGGACAGACGACGCACTCTCTGGCTCCGAAGCCAGGCTGGAAGTGACCCAGAGGGCACGACTCGCAGATCTCCAACCCATTCAGAGAGTGACTGCCGGGTTTACACTGTCCTAAAAAACACGCCAACGGGTAATTTGTCATATACGGAGAGAGTGTTATAAAAACACAAACCCAAGCGAGTGGAGTGAGGTTGTGTTACCTTTGCACTCGGAGACGCTGCGGGAGTGCAGGTACGCTGTGGACGTTCCCTCCGGGCAGGACTTACACTCCAGCTGACCCTCCTGATCCTGGAAGGAGCCCAACCAGCAGCTCGCACACTCGTTATGTTCCAGAGAGAAGTAAGTCCCCACCGGACATTGGACTGCAACGGCACGAGCAAAATCATAAAAACTGTTTAACTCATTCAAACGTTTCAAGGGAGGTGGTTTGAATCTACGAGTCCCCACAAACTCACCGCACATCCGGCCTTTGAGCACTGACCCCGGCCGGCAGGACAGAAAGGCTCTCCTGCTCTCCAGAGATTTGGGATCGGCCACGATCATCTCCGACGAAACGTGGAAGCTGGACAGCGGCTGTTTGGCCAGCGTTCGCTTCAAACGATTGGTCAGTTGCTCCAGGGTCCGCAGCAGCCTCTTCTGATTGGCCACTTCTATCGAGTCGTTCCTCGATATAGGCAGAGGGATGCTTGCTGGGGGGAATGGACAGAGTTTAACCAACAACCTGATGGGTGCGAATAAAACCATCCGGGCATTTCGAGGGGGGGGATTTAACGGCGTCTTTGTACCTGTGATGTTGAAGAAGATCTGGATCTTCTGGTCTCTGGTGGGTCCGGTGATTTTGCGGTGCCTCTTTGAACGTTGGTGGGGCTGCATGCTGCCGTCCTGCTGCGGCCTGGCGAGCTGCCGGCTGCCTGTAGCGAAGCCCGACTCAAAGTATGCATAGTCCTGAGCACCCTGAGGTGCCCAGCTGTTGCTCCAACCCCCTGGTACTGGTAAACACAAAACAGACACATTTGAATAATTGCGTCTTGTTAAACGTTTTGTGTTTGCTTCATGTATGTCAATCCTACCAATAGAAAACCCGTTCTCGTAGTCGTAGTTGTACTCCAGACAGTGGCCCTGTGACATCACTTCCAGCTTGCAGATGACATCACCGCTGCTACAAATGTTGGGGAGCTGTCGGAGGAGAAGAACGTGCGGCGTGTGAAAATCGTCTAACTCGACCCCTCGGGGCAGATTTGTCCGCGGAGACAATGTCCTGGGTCCACCTATGAGGGTTTGTGTCCATGGTTTCTGGATCAGCAAAGACCTCTAAAGCGGCGTTAATGCAAACAAGTCCTCACCATGCCTTCCAGTTTGGTGTTGAACTCTCCGGTGAAGGACTTGATCAGATCCACGTCGTCGCAGCGGGAGGCTTTAAACAGCATCTCAAAGGGCTTCAATCCGTTGTTTGCTATTCGCTTCACTGTGAAGGACAACAAAGTCGGAGTCACCTCATTTATTTGACAAATCTGGTGGAAAAAAAAATGCACCCCAGAGTGATGTGCGTGCGTTATTTAGTCGTAAGCGTTGTTTGCTGACCTGAGCAGTCGGGTCTGTCGGCGGAGGACGGCGGCTCCCACACGCCGTTGTAGGCACAGAAGTAGCTGTGCACGGCGTCCTGAGCGAAGCTGTAGCCGTCTTTGCACTGAAGAGTGCAGTTCACGCCTTCCTCCTCTTCCACGCAAAGGAACTCTCCGTTCACGGGGACGTACGGCTGCTCGCAGGTCGTCCCTGGACTCACACAAACACACCGTGAACGCAACAAAAAGGGAACAGCCGCAACGACATTCATCCTCACCAGGTCATCATCCTTACAGGTGAGTTAGTGGGGAAACACAAGCCACTGAGTGAAAGTGGTTAAAGAGGTCGACTCTGTACCTTGCACTGTGACGGTGAGGTTGCAGGTGCGGCTGTTTCCTGCAGCGTCAGTCGCTGTGTACTGGACCAGAGTCTCTCCGACTGGGAACTGAGAGCCTGGAGCGTGAGTGCTGGTGACTGTGAGACGACCACCTGACAGAGAGACACACACACACACACACACACACAGTGTGTTCACGGACTGTTGTTTCTATGCCTGTACATGTATGTGAGAGTGTGTACCGTGTATGAATGCACATGTACGAGTGTTTCCTGTGTTTCTTTGCTTTTTATTTTGGATTCTGTCGTTATGCTCTGTAAAGCACTGTGGTCAACTGAAGCTGTTTTCAATGTGCTAAACAAATAAACTTTGACTTTACAGACGAAGAGTGAAGGACTCGCACAAAGTTTTTATTTTAAAATCATTTCTAAAACACAGTTTGTCATTTTAAAATCTCCACTGAGTGAAGACTTTTAATGATTTCCTTGTTTGAAATCTAACACAAAGGATCTGAATTTAACCTGCAATTATTGTGACTGTGAAAGTCTCTTATTGTCTCGATCTCTCACAAAGGTTAGTCGGACATCTAACCAAAGTCAAACCGTTCTGAAGTGCCAACCACCAAGCTTCAGACGCTTCATCAGTCCTTCTACTCAAGTCGTCCTGCAGAGGGCACTGCTGGCCTTGAAGACCTTTCCAGGACTAAATGAGTCACTCAAAGTAAACCATGAAAGTTATGTTAAACAATGATACGTTGACATGGGAATGATGTGTCTGGGCATCAAGCAGCTGCAGACGAATCCATCTCCTGGGAATGGAAAGGGAACGTTTCTTTAGTCTGGTTGGCTTGCGTGAGACGAGGGTGATGGACAGAAGCTTGGGAGAGTCAGCGGTGATGAGAGAAGTGTGTTGGGTGAGTGTGTTTGCACGTGTGAACCATCTGCGCTGCCAGTGTGCGAGGCAGACAAGATTAAAGAGCGAAAAAGATGGAGTGACCTTTCGTTTAACTCCCGTCCTGCTCCTCCTTTCCAACAGGTCTGACACACGTCTGGCCTGCAGGAGCCTGGAGTCTACACTTATATATAGCCCCTGTGTGTGTGTGTGTGTGTGTGTGTGTGTGTGTGTGTGTGTGTGCGTGTGCGTGTGTGTGTGCGTGTCTAATGAGTCTCAGCTATATTTAGCACTGGCATCAGGGTGTGGGCCTGGAAAAACAAAACAGTGACGTCGAAGCAGCGCTGGGCTGACGTCGTGTGGGCCTGAAGCAGCCGCAGCAGCCTGTTATTACAGAGAGTGTGTGTGTGTGTGTGTAACATGAGCATGTGAGTGTGTGTGTGTGTGTGTGTTTGATGGAGGTGCAACCCTGGAGACAGGTGGTGTAATAAGCACACTGCAACCTTAACGTTTGAGACCTGTGTTTAAATGAGCGTCCATGCCGGCCTACATTTCTGTACACACAAACAACTTGCCTCTGAGTTGTGTATTTTATGTGTGTGTGTGTGTGTGTGTGTGTGTGTGTGTGTGTGTGTCTAGTCCAAAGCCAGTAAATTGCACGGGCCTGGCGTTGGGATTGAGGAGTCTGGTTGGTTGTCTGTCACCACCACGACTATTCGGGTGCAGCTCAGGGGAGAGCGTGCCAAAGCGAACATATTAGTGACATCGATGCTAAGAGTCGCTCAGCGTCGAGACGGTCTGAATCGTAGCACGATAGATCATGTTAAAGAGCCGAGTGACATTTAGAAGAAAAAGAAGAGACAGCAACGTGATCCAGATGTGTTTGTGATAGAAAGCTGAAACATAATATCTGCAGGTGAAGCTCATCAGAGAGAGAGAGAGAGAGAGAGAGAGAGAGAGAGACGTCAGCTGGTGAGACTCTGCAACGAGACTGTGAGTGACACTTTTTAAAACAGACGGTTGTGTGCCACGTATTGAAACGTACTGCTGATGAAGGTAGTCAGAAAAGAGAGCGTGTGAGTGGACGTGAGAGCTGCAGGGTCACGAGGTTTGTAAATGAAGTCTCGAGTAAAAACAGAGCTCGGTTAGTGAATAAAGCACATTCAGTGCGACAGTCATTCCTTCATCTTTCGGGGTGTCGCTCTCAGGCTGAAGGACATCAGGCATCATGATGAATGCTGAGCTGTACGTTGTATTACCCTGCAGCACTGATACATAGTTCAGACAGTGAACACTTCTGGCTGCACCTGTTGTTAATGTGGGACTAAATTCATACTTTCCTCCTGGGTGAAATTCTTCAGTCACCTTGGCTGACACAGTGATTAATAACCTGATATTTTAAGCGTTGCTGTCACACTGATTCATTCAAATAAAGATGTGACAGGTCCTTTAAAAACATTTAACTCCCCTGTGAGCCAGACGCTCACATTTTCTACAAATCATCGAGTGAAAGCTGCTCACAAACGACGATTCTTCATTACAAAAACACCTGTTTAAACATGAACGACATTAACAGACTCTTTACAAACTTCCTCCGTCTCCTCTCCCTCCCTCTTCTCGACACGGAGCGCACAAATGAGGACACGGAGCACACGATTACAACTCATCCTCTCGCCGTTGCACCATACGTACCCGTGTTTCTCACCATTATTCACACACGTAAAAAAGCCCTCCTCTGATCCCCTTTTTCCAGTCACCCAACAGAAACATCCGCTTTAACTATCATTACTGGCGGAGGGGAGAGGGCGGGGTGGAACACCAGGGGAAAAAGACCATCCAGACATACCTGAGTTGTCAGAAAACTGCGGCACCTCCCAAACGACCGCCGCCGCCGCCTCCGTGTCTGTGGCCTGGACTGTGGGCGGAGACCTGCACCTGTCAATCACCGGGGGCTCCGTATCTAAGAGGGGATGCATGGTTGTTAGTGTGAAAGTGTAATGCTGCAAGAACAGGCGGACAACATGCAGTAAAAACAGCACGTTTGTGAATAAATGAGAATTCACAAATGATCAATTACTCCCAAAACGGAAAAAGCATCTGGAAGCAGAGTTTTTGACGATGATGTGACTTTGTCCACGCAGCGGTTCACAGTGTCAGAGGGCACCCGTTAAACACATGTCTCTAATAAAAAAACCACACTGTTCCACCGTCATAATAACATGTGGAATTGTTCATGGCTACCATGCTTGAGGTTTTTCCCCTTGACTGCTGTGATTACAGAGCGGTTGACATGGGACACCCCTGTTTTTCACTCTCTGCAGTAACGCAGTATGGCACCTGCCGGGGGGGGGGGGGGGGGGGGGGGGGGGGGTTGTCAGGAGGATGGAGTGTTAAACATTTAAGAAATCAGTCGGTGAGCTAATTGTTTAAAGAGTTCAGAAAAAGGACTCTCTTGCATGTATCCGGTATAAGTGTCACAAATCACAAGTTCTCACCCCCAAGTGTTAAAGTATCATCGGAAGTTCTCTGACTCATGAAAAAGCTGACGTAGAAAAGTTTTTTACTTATGTTGTTGGGGTTTTTTTTTGCAGTAATTTATTGATGTTTTTCTCCTTCCTATTTCCTCCCCCCACTCTCCACACAAACGTGTCAACATCACATAAACAGTTTTATAATCTCTGCCATCAGCGTACAAGAACATCCAAACATGCCATTACTCCCAATTCTCTCTTTTTAAAGATTTATTTGTGCTCATTTTAAGCCTTTTTTTCAGAGAGAGTGGATTTTCTGTTTTCTTCTATTATCGTTTGTCTTCAGTGCCACAGTTATGTCACCATTGAAAAAATGAGTATTAAAAGTATTCAGACATGAACACATTCATCCTGTATAGTTAACAACCTCTACAGTCTTTTTTGGAAGATGCTTTTAAATCCAATTTGATGCAGAAGGTTACATTTGTACTTTGTGAGAGCGGCCATGAGATGATCAGTGTTACATCAGTTATTTAACACATGTTGTATAAAAAGCAGTTGGAGTGTGTGTCCTTCACTTTGTTATTAAGAGGGAGAAGATGAGACGCAGCCAAAAAGCTGATGTAACTGTTACAGAGGAGACGCCTCGCTTCAGTTTGATGTGACGTCTTGATGCCCCTTTGATGTCTTTAACGCTGCATCATACGTTTTATGTGTGAACAGTTTCTTTGAAACTATTCTGATCATAAATGTCACTTCAACTAGGCTGCACCAAGGTCAGATATCTTTACATCCGTTTAATACATTTGTAAAAAAAAAAAGTCTATAAACGTAAGTAAATCAAATGCATTGAATGGCTTCCTGCGGTCCGAACACTCGTTCACTTTTCCTGCGTAGAAAAGGACTCGCGCTCCAAATGAATCCCTGATGTGATCCCCAGATGGATGAACTCACCAGTGACAGTGACGGTGAAGGAGCAGTTGGCCTGGATCCCAGAGCGGTCCGTCGCGATGTAACTGATGGTTTCTTTTCCGATGGGGAACAGTGCGGGGGGAGTGTAGACTGGCTTCACCTGCACCGTCACCTGGAGGACAGAGACACAGGATCTCAAAACAGAAGTTCCTCAGCAATCTGGCTTCAAAAAGATCCAAAGATTAGCTCCTGCTAGCTTCAAAAAAATTAAATGACCTTTCACCCACATTTTGCACCATTATGCTGCACTTCTAAGAAGAAAATGTTTTCAAACCTCTTCTTTAGAGTTGTCCGTGGCTGTGGGGATTTCCCATCTGACGTTGGCGATGCCGCGCCGCTCGTCCGTCTCTGCGACGATGTCCGCGGGACACTGAATCCACGGAGGTTCAGTGTCTGAAGACAGAAAGAGAAAACTGTCCTTATTAGAGAAGGGAGGGAGTCAAACACCTCATCCGAACACAGGTCATTCAAGTAAAATAAGATAAGACTCTGAAAATGCAGCTGTTCATCCATCACATCTTTTTTCCTCTCTGACCTCGAACCTGCTGCTCGTTATCACAGAGAAGAACGTGTGTGATGTCATCTGACCGAGGACCTCTTCAATCACCAGACCTCATACTCTCCATACTTTTCATTAATGAGCTGGTTTTATTGTCTCAGCAAGGCTCAATCCCACTGACCTATGTAGCTCTATTTATTAGGTCTTATTTATAAGGTCTTTATTTTCTGGTGAGTAATGTACAGAGCTACGATTTGCTTAAATGCCCGACAGCAGTTACTTCTGTGTACACCTTTAAGACTCCCTTTTACTCATTCTTAAAACAGCATGTTGTAATAAAGTGAAGGATCATCATAGTTGGAGCCTGCAGGAAATAAGTGAAGAATCCAAGAACCTGAGTCTTGCATTGATCAGCAGCGGTCATGGCTGACGTGTTATGTAAGAAAGTTGTTCACATCTGGGTCTGATGATCCACGCGCTCGAGGTTCATCCTCAGAACGAGGGAGGAATATTCAAATGTCGCTGTCATCAGCGTGAAGTGAAAGGCACTTTAAAGCCATGATTTCCTGATCTCATCACACGGCTGATCAGCTCATCTTTATTTTCTCTTTGATTTCACTCTTTTTTTTCCCCCTCCTTCTTCCTTCAGCTCATTGGTGCCTGACAAGATCACACGATCTTTTTTCTGCCTCCAGATGATTCCTCCTCCTCCTCCTCCTCCTCTCTCACCTTCCTGTTCCTTTTTCATCTATACGGCACCTTTCCAATCCTATAAGTTCATTCATTAGCGAGCGTTCACCTCGCTGCAGGAAATGAGAGGAAGAGGAGGACATCTGAAGGGAGGCAGGCCGAGCCGCTCCGCACCACCTGTTTCACCTGCCAGGCATCTGGACTTTCAGCAGCCTTCTCCTAATGATCTCCAGCCTCCAGTTGGAGCTCGGACATGGTGTGGTTTGAGTTAGTGACCTGAGGCCGGCTTCAGAACAGAGTTTGCTCCACTCTTCCCATTCACAAAGAGGACAACAAGGCAGAGGGGGAATCAGAGAATGGAAAATGTTTCCCTCCAAGTTTCCTGCTGTTTGCTTTTTATATCTTCCTTTTTTTCTCAGGAACCTTTTTCTTTTTCGCTCTTTAATAATCCCTCTCGTCCTGCTTTTCAATAAACCAAGTTTATAGATGTCATTCATTCTAACACACTGGAAAATAAGCTCTAATTCCAATTAGCAATCATGAACTTCCTGACTCTTAAAAGGGAAACCTGGACGGCAGGAGCAGCCAGAAAAAGACCTTAGTGACAGAAAATCGTCACAGGAGGGAAATGTTCTCCTTATACAGTTCCACTGCAGGTGAGACTTTAATATTTTATAAGTATTCCAGTATCATGAAAACATCACCCCAAACAAATGTTGAATCGACTTTTATAATAATCCTACAGGGGAGCGTTTCTAGCTAAATAATAATAAAACAAACTTAAACAAAAACAAGCTTATAAAAGCTCAAAGCTGCTTTTTTCAAAGACAGTTTGTGCTTCACACCTATGAAACTCTTCCTTAACACACGTTTTCATCTCATTTGTTGATTGGCCCAATAATATCTGCAAAGCTCTGTCTTTTGGCGTTCCTCAGGGATTTATCTCGGGTCCTGTTTTATTCCACATCGCGATCATTTGCAAAAGGGAAAAATGTTTTTCCTCATTCGGGACACTGACTCACACAGACGCACACTCAGGGCTCATCACCTGTACAAACGGCTTTATACACATTAGCCGTCCAGTTCCCTGAGCCCAGGCACACCGCCCTCCTGTTCCCCTGGAGACTGTAACCTTGACGACAGGTGAGCAGGCAAGCGGAGCCAGGTGACGCCGCTCTCTTCGTGCAGGCGGGGGGCGACAGCACAATGTTCTTCAGGGTGGTGATGGGGGGACAACGGACCTCTGAGGAGAAAGACGGAGACACTGAGATTAATCTGATTTCTATGGGAGACGAAAAAAATCTCATGACTCTTTTTTTATTGTAAATAATCTAGAAAAAAATTGTCGCTAAACATTTCTTTATACGTAAATGATTAGATGACCAATTTTTGCATTTTCAGGCTTCCTATTTGAAGATACTTTGTTGAGACCCTGTTCATGCGATCAATACCAACTCAGTGTCAGTGTGTTTGAAACGTGTTTAAGATCTCCTGTTCTCCTCATGACTCTACAGAAAGGGGCGTGGCCTCGGTGTACTGTCAAACCTTCACTTTTAATTAATTTTATTTCCTTATATTTTCTTTACTTTCCTAACATTTACTTTAGGTAGTGTTATTCATATTTTTCATTATTAACCCTTAATTGCTGTTAACGTTTTAATGTTTTGATTTTGAGCATATCTTGCTTTCACTAATTCCTTTTATTTCTCCTCTTAGTTCACATCTCACACACTGGAGTCCTTTTGAACATTTTGCGGAGGCAGAACTGTGAAGCTTTAACTCGATGATGGATGGATCTCGTTCTCTTAATTTCTTGAATCGTTGCCTTTAGCTGCAGCAGCAGCAGCAGCTATAAAAGGGAAACTCAGTGAGAAGGAGAGTTCAATCAGATGAATCAAAACTTCGGCATCCTCTCCGGGCGGCTGAGGCGATCCTGTTTCACCACAGTGCAAACAAACACTCAAACAAACCACTCAGTCATCCTCACTTTGTTTGTGGGGGAAACACAAAGATGACCAAACAAACAACTCTAACTTAGTCAGATGCTAGTTATCGATAAAAGGGAGAGTTTTCCGGAAGCCATCGTGTCGGGCTTCTTTATAATAGGGCGAGCTGCCTGAGCTGGAAGTGAGTCACAGTGGGCCGGAGGTTTGTGGACACTGTCCCTCTTTTTTGTGTGTTTGTGTGACTGGCATGAGTGTGTGCGACTATTTTAACTTAACTATCAGTTGTGAAGAAGTGTGTGGGTAGGTTGGTGTGCGTGTGTAAATGTGGTGACTGTCCTCTTTTTTTTTCTTGCCATGAGAAAGCAGATGTATCTCTCTCAGGATGATGTAGTGTGGCTCAGTGCAAACACATGTTTAACCACTGTGCATGTGTGAGAGTGTGTTCTGGTGTGTATTCTCATGTGTGTGTTCAACCACATGTTTTTACATAGAAACACTCGAATCATGTGTTATTATGGAGTCACTGGTTTGATAAATGGTCTTTCTGTTTATGCAGAGACAGTGGGAAGTCTAACAGATAATATGAGCTCGGAGTTCGGTCTTAATTAAGATGAGCTGCTGGAGACGTCTGTTGTGTCTGTTTTTGTAAAGACCCAGGGCTGCGATGTTTATCCCGGAAAATAAGCGAATTTGAAAAATAAAGAAATCTAATTAAACTCCATAGAAGAAGGAAACATCTGTTTATGAAGGCGAGGGATTAAAAAAAAAAAAACTACAGGTCTGATTCATCCACTCTGAGAGGAAATATGCTGAGTGAATTAAAGAGGGATTGAATTATGACCCACATACCAACGCAAACACAAAATAACAAAATAAGAGGACATATTCGTCAACTTTTCAAATAAGAAATCCTTCCATGGAGGAAATGTTAACTTTTTGAAAAAGAAAAAAGAGTTAATAAAAGTGTTTAATCCAAGTACACTGATTACAGATAGCACGGGAAGAATGAGCAAAAGTTTACACATCGGCCTAAATATGGCAGAAATCAAGTTCAGCGTCTGTAAATGTCTCGCTGAGTCATGACTGTCTACACTGAGTCAGAAGATGACTGCCTGCCGTCTGTGTTGTTATCAGAGCTGAGTTTAAATCTACGAGCTAACTAAAGCGTGATAATGTTAATCCTGCTAACACAACAGTGCAGAGCACAGGCTCGAGAGCGACATCTAGTGGCTCAAAAAGTCACACACTCCTTTTAAAGAGGAAGCTGAAGCTTGTTTTTTTACACTCAAATGTTGGATGAAATTGTGTGGAAAAAGAAAGTACACAAAGATTATTTTGGTCATGTATAGGACATAGAGTGAGAGAGTGAGTTGGAGGGGATGAAAGCTTACCCACACACCGAGGTTGGGGTCCAGTCCACTGCGAGTTGTTCTGGCAGCTGAGTCTGGACTCTCCCTCCAGCCTGTAGCCTCGCTCGCAGCCCACCTGGCAATCCGTCCTGAAGGAGGCGCCGCCATCGCTGCACCTCAGGAAGCCGTGCTGGGGCCGGGAGAGGGGCGGGCAGGAGCGCACTGCGGCATGAAAATAAATCCATAAACAAACACGGGAATCTAATGAGCCAAAACTAGCACAAAAATGTCTATATTTTATCTCTTACCTCCTTTTGTAAAAGTGTGTCAAGAAGGATAGAAACTCATATAGAAAGCAATTGTTTAAGTTGAGATAAGTTGATTCTAGCCTTTCTGAAACACAAGGTGTAACTTCTAAACACAGGTACTGTGTGTAAATCACAAGAGCAGGAGAAAGCAGTGAATCAGCTGCAGGAATGTTCAACACGATTATCAACTCAGAGTCTATCATTTACCTCCAAATGTGAAAGTCCCCACGAAAACAAACAAAAAAAAAAGGTCCCTGTGTGTTTCTGTTCTGAGTTAAGTGAGGTTGAGATGAGGGTGTAGTTCTCATCGCCGCCCATAGACAGACAGACAGCGCCCCCCCCCACCCTCCTCCCCTCCCTCAGGGCTTAACAAGCTGGGAGGTCCAACAGTTTGTGGCAAAAGGCTAGACGTATGCATACACACTTACAAAATATATACCCAGAGCCACCTCTATAAATCTTCAACACACACCCTTGAATATTCAGTGTCTCGGTATTTCTGTGAGTCACTCTGCCAGTTCAACTGACATTTTCCTCGTTAATCTTTTGACCCCTCAAATTTGTTCTTCCGCTCGTTTCTTCCATCTCACCTCCTCAACTTCCTCACATTTTCCCTTTAATTCTCCCTCTCTCTTTATTTCACGGATTCCTCCAAAAGCTTTTCCTCCACCTGAACATCTGTCCTGGCAGAGAGCGGTCATAGTCTCCCAGTCACCGTGGACCCGGAGTTCAGACTAAACACATATGATCCCAATAGGGGCAGAGAGAAATCTCACACACACGCGCAGCCTCGCTCTCACTCTGTGTTGTTGGAGGAGAAGATATTAACTCACTTCTGATTCTGGGATTTAAAGCTACATAAATGTTTATGAAGGCTCACAGATGTTAGCAGACTGTGAGGGCTTTATACACGTCCCAGAGGTTCATGAGGAATGATACGAGACGTGTGGTGCGGAGGAACCTGCTGGGATCAATCAGACCAGCTCGGATGGAAGAGCGCTAAAGAGTGCTTAGAGTGCTAGACTGACGACTTTATAGGACCTACATAACTTCATATCCCTTCACTCCTGCTGTAGGGTAGGTGTCAGATGAGACAGGAAAACAGCCTGTTTCAAAAATTTCCCGTGCCAGGAAATCAACTTGAGATGCATTTTTTGGAGCTCCGTGGTGTGTTTTGTAGACGCAGGCAAAGAGGGCAAACTATGATCAACCTGGGCATTTGCAGAGATCAATGTGAACTGTTCCTGTATCGAAATCAATAAAAGACCGATTAAGGAAAAAGACAACCAGTCTAGTCCTGTTCAAGGATTCTGTCCTCATAAAGGACGTCTGAGTAAAGTTAGGTCTCTGTAAGACCAATCATGACCTCCTCTGTTGAAATGTGAAAAGGGAACTTTGGTTGTAACATGGTGTTGTGTGTATAACAATAATGATTACAGCTTGCTGATATCAGCATATCGACCGGTAAACCATTGTGGAGTTTTTTTTTAGATTTTTAGTTTGGACATTATTGTTATGAGAAGATTTGTATTCATTAAGTCAGGTCCCCCCTCACCTTTGCAGCTGGCAGGAGTCCCAGACCAGGTGCCGTCGGCCTGGCACAGTCTGATGCCGGTACCCTGGAGGTCAAAATCTGGCTGGCATCGCACACCGCAGGCCGCATCGAAGTGGTTGTTGCAAACATTTTGGACGAAAAAGCCATATTCAGGAGGAGACAGCGCTGGACAGTGCACGACTAATGGAGGAGAAGGAAAGAAGAGAAGCTATTGGGAAATTCTGAATTTCATATCGTGGGAGACATTTCAAAATAAACGCACGCAGAGAAAACCCGCTGGCAGGAAACGCACTCTAGAAAGTTAATGTTCCTGACAACGACGATGAGAAAGCGTGAAAGCAGAAAATTACAGGTTGTCAAGCATCGCTTCCACAATCTACGCAGAGGGAGGAAGAGAAAGCATGAGAGTGATGATAAATGAGCAGACTTTGTTTTCAGATGATCCGCGGCGTGGAAATAACCCGATCGTTCTTCAAGGAACGCGAGGACATAACGAGAAGATCATTCATCACGGAGGATATTCTTCAAACCAACTTCTGTGAAATTCTCTTTTTGTTCCGGCTCATTCGCTTCATTTTACAAACGGCTCTAATTTTCATTGCCCTTCCTAAACGTCCGTCCCAGACTTCTTCATGGATCGTGTTTATTCAGCTGTTAAAACCTTCATGTATAGTTTTCCACATCATTACTAACTCAGAGTGCCTTAAAGTTTCCTTTTCCAGGCGTATGTGCACATGAAGAGTTAAAATATGAACTTTAAAGGAGATGAGTCTTAGATGTGTCGCCATCTTGTTTTCTAGAGATCGGAGGTGACCATATTTGGACAACGGGGTGAATACACATCGCTGTCTCTATCCTGGATGACCGATCGATTTGATATCGACTCATCTCGGGGTGGTATGTCCTTAAGCATGCCCTAAAGGATTTTATGCTTAATTTAAAACGGTTGTTTTTAAATGGTTGCTTACCCTGGCAGCTCATTCCGACCTGCTGATATCCCAGCTTGCAGACGCAGTCAGTGAGGGCGGTGCTGCCAGGCTGCGAGGTGTGCTGCGGGTCAGGACAGGCCAGGCAGCTGCTCAGGCCTCCTGGTGCTCCCTCTGGTTTGTACGTCCCGGGCGGACACGCTGGTAGGAGAAAGGTAGAGGAGAATCTAAGTGAGACACGGAATCCAAAACCACTCCCCTCTAAATGTATGTAACGTCACGCACCAAGACAGAGACAGCTGGATGGAAAGACTGGACGGTGGACTTGTTTGAAAGAAAATTAAGCTGAAATGAAAAACTGCTTCGTGACTGAGAGTCAAAAAAACAGCTTTATGGATTTATGTGGAGACTTTGATCACGTTCATGTCTGGACATGTACTGGAGTGGCGGAAAATATGGCAAAAAATACAGAGAGAGGACAAAATGATCTCACAGGCAAGACAAATTCAACTCAGAGTTTTAATTATTCCAAGCAGTGAAAGAGCATTTTCATGACAAAGAAATGCAACAATCAAAGACAAGTTTACGAGCTTCTAAAAGCAGGAATGGTTTTCATGCTAGCTGTGTGTGTGTGTGTGTGTGTGTGTGGGGGGGGGGAACCTTTTGATCACCTGCACACACTCACACATACACAGGGTGTGTTTCCCCTTACAATCACCTGAGTGTGATCACAGGGCAAGCTGTGAAGATGGGGGAGCGAGGGTCATGTGAAGGTCCTCCAACATTCTTTCATTCACCATCAATCTACCTCCATAAAAAAAAACAGTCTGGGTGCATCACTTTCTCTGCAGAGGAGTGGACATCCATCACACAAGCTTATCTGCGATTCGGTAATTCCCAGTAATATGCTGAGTGATGTCATGTGCGTCTGCACTGAGCTCATGAGTCTCTCATGTTTATGAGATCGACTCCTTCAAAATTCTGACGATGATCAGTCGAGTCTCCAGGAGCAACAGCAGCTCTTATCAGCCATCACACGGCTACTTTCACACTAGCAATCTGCTGTGCTGGCTCCGTGTTTCAAAGGCATTACTGATGCAAGACCAAACAAAAAAAAATCATTATCAGTTGTTCCCTAAAGTAAATGTGCAAATGTTCCTCTGTTTGTCCATGCATGTATAACAAGTGTTGTTTTAAGCCAATCATATGGGAAATCTAAAAGGGGTAAATCTCTGCACAATGGAGCTCCAGCACAGAGTGAGATTATGTGTACATCAAACACACGTCTTTAATTAGGGGTTAACAGTTCTTCTGTTACTTATGTCATAGCCCATTCAAGTCCATCCAGATCTTGTTTGCGTTAAGTGGAAACATAAACATTTTGACAGCTTTGGCTTTCAAATCAGAAACAGGCCACAAACTTTCAGACAGCTTTTTTTTTTTAAGTCGTTTTCATTTGGTGTTGTGAACTTTTAAGGAGACAATCTGAAAGTTTTCCCACCCGCACCCACATACATCATTGAAACACTTAACATAAATACAGAAATACAAGACAAACTTGTTTTCATGGAGGGTATCTGGTTAGATTTGAAACCATTAAGGCTCAAAGCTTTACAACTATTTAGGAGAAGTAAGTTACAAAGCTTCGGTTTGTCCATGTTGGTTTTACGACATCAAGCTTAAGTAAACGGTGTCAGACACGATTCAACGCACAGGTTGGACTACGAGCCGCTCTGCACTGTAGGTGCAACAGAGAAGCCACAGTATTAAAGTTCCTCACAACTCATTTACTCACCGCTAAGCCAGAGGCCAGGTGTGAATTTCCACTGCTGAGCCAATGCCAGCCTGGCCTCCCTTCTCCTTCCCATCCCTCCCTCCCTCGCTCCCTCCCCCAACATGAGCAGTTCAGCCAGGAGATGTTAAACCGACTGTAAAGCAGACACCGGCTGCTGGCACTAAAATGCACCCAGTTAGCCACATCAAACACACACACACACACACACACACACACACACACACACACACACACACACAGAAAAACCATTCAGCGTACATTTGATAACAAAAGCAGCCGATGCAGCGTCTCCGTGCTGAGTGCTCTACACTCAGAGGAGGCCTCTTACATAAGCCTAAAGTGTCTCCTGTGCTCAAGTCTGGTTTACAGCTTCATTTAAGGTTTTACAGGAAGGCTCGTCACTTTTTATGCGGATAATGATTCAGCCAGTGGAAATATGGTATCGAAAAAAAATATATAATATTGAAATTCTGGGCTGGTTTGCATGGGCTGGCAGGTAGAAAAATACACACACACACACACACACACACACACACGGGTTTAATGGCTAAGGGGCTCAGGACGAAGTAAGGATGGAGTGATGGATGAGGAAAAACAAGCCATTAAAGTGACATGAAAATGAAAATCTGGAATCTGAAAGAAAGTGTGTGAATCGCCTTTAAAATGAATCACAGCTTCTTTACTTGAGACCTCATGCTGAAAAAACTAATTGCGTTTGGATCCCGCACCGCCCTACACGCAGTCTCATTTGGGGTCCGTCTGAACTCAGCTGCAGCGTAACCCTTCGTTTAGAGAGGAAGCGGAGCGTCAGTGGACCAGATGATCATAAAACAGAAGGAGCCTGCTGTGACTGGACTCGCTATGTGAGCCTGCAGAGAGACAGCAGCTGGTCTACTGTAGGCAGAAAGAATCCGAGGACACACCGACTGCCGTGACATCACTTCAGGTGTTTGGTCTCTTTCTGTGAAGCTCCCTCTACAGACATTAAAGGGTTCATACAGCCGTTATTGTAAGCAGGATTAAATAGATTTGGTCCTAAGTGAGACACAGCTCAATTAGAAGCTAACATTTTTAGCTTTCACTTCAATAAAATGGGAAAATGTCATAGGGATTCACTGGCAGTAATAAAAGGAAAGACCAAGGAAAGGCCAGCTCATCTGCTCAAGTCTTTTATCCGAGTATCAAGTAAGTCATTTAAAGTGGCCGGGACGTCGGGCCCAGGAGCCAAAGTTAGTATCACACGAGAATCTCTGGTGTCTCTGGGGGGAAGGCTGCGTTTGATTAGGGAGGCCTAAAAACAGACTGCGACGGAAACGATGAAAAGAGATCCAGAGGCAGAGAGAGAGAGAACATCTGCCTCCTCGGCCACAATGAAAGATAGAAGAAAGGAGGGGAAAGTGGCTTCTTAGAGGAACACATTCAGCTTAGACCAACAAAATTCCACAAACACATGTTTGCAAAAAAACAAGCTTATCCACACAGGGTTCATACCCACATGGGTTTCCACAGTTACCTAGAACATAAACCATTTAACTCACGACAGTTATCATGCACTCAGATCACCCTAAAAATAAGCACATGGCGAATTGGCATGCAGGTTCGGTTCCCAGAAGGCCAGAGTATAATCAGGGTTGACGTCACTTTTGTTAAATAATAAACATTTACAGAAACATATTAAGGGAAGCAGGATGGGCTCGCGGTAGTGGCGCCCCCTGTAGGCCATGGTTCATGACTTGGTCAGGTTTTTGAGTTACAGTCATGTACTGTATATTTAGTCATGTTAATTCATGTTTAATTGCATCATGTTTGGTAATTCCAATAGAATAACTGTAAATAATGTCAGCTTGCATAATTAGTTCCAATTAGTTTGAACCCTGTTGGAAAAATGTTGCACACAATGATAGTCTCGATATTGAAGGAATTTAAAACACAGGTCGAGTATGAGACTTTTTTTTTTTGTCCGATTGTTATATTTCACTTTTTACAACATGACAGACTCTTGCTTCATCAAGAACAAGAATAGTTTCGGGGTCTTTCATCACAGAAACCTTTCTCTGCTTCAGTTTTTTTTTATGGGGATTGATTATATATTGATTTGTAGTTATCACATAATAATGTACTTTTGGCAACACTTATCTTTCCTCCTCTCAATTAAGGGAAGGTACTGTAACTGTCACTGGTCAGCTCACATTATGTGCAGACAAAGTAACAAATACTTCTGTGATGTGTTTAAAACTTGTGATGCCATGACCCAATTCTGTCAGTCTGTACGTCTTCAAAGCCAAATAAAAGAGACAGAGGAAGTCCAGCAATATTTCGAATGAGCTGCTAAATCTGGACGGAGGCCTGGCCGCTTGTGGTCGAAGGCCGTCTCACACATGAAATGTTGTTAAGTTGGGGTTTCAATTCCAGGGTATTTCACTAAGAAAACAATGTTCACATGCAAGCAAACTTTCCGCTCGCGTCGGAGACTTAACAAGAATACTTACAGAAAGAAAACAGACAATGGAAACAGACAATTAAAATGTATAGTCTGCGGCATAAAATAGATATACATTCACCCAAAGGTTTTTACAGAGACGTGAAGTAACTGGAGCTCAGTTTGAATCTGTCATTTTAAAGTAAACACAGTCTGTATATACATCTATTCTGAGCCAGCAGGTCATTTATCTGGACCACCAGGCGAGCTCAAAGCAGAGGGACAAATGTGAAGGGTTCTTATATGTAACTAAGACGGACACCTCCAAGTGTCCGAGAGTCAAACACAATCAGCCAAATAGAACTGATTGAAGACTATAGACCCGTAGATCTTTGTGCTAATGGTTGCTGTAGTTACGAGGCATCTGTCTACCATTCAGCATTTCATTCACATTGAGCCATATGGCTGAGGTTCCCAAGGACCCGAACCCCAGCCCCAACTAAACAATTAATCTATATTTTTATTGCATAAAAAAATGTTATGTCAAACTACGTTACAAAGAGATCTAGACCTTATTCTTTATTATATGATGTATAAACATCCAATAATAATCCAACACTAGGTGCCTGCAGAGAACGTAAACAGCCATCAACCCTTTTATATCATTTATATTCATTGCAATGGCATCATTGAGGTGCTCAGTATCTTCCAATAACTGGATGTGTAAAACATATTTTGTAACTATTTTTAAAAAAAGTAAGCAGCTTCCAGATTCAAAATCCACATGGAGAAAAATCCCAGACACCTGTCCCCTGGTTTCATAACGCGTCTGCTTGAGAATCTATTCCGCTGATGGTCAAAAACCAAGATGTGCGATGTGTCTGTGTTTGCACTGGCAAGGGTCACACGGATTTCCTGACCTCAACTCATAGGTCACCTGTAGTAATAACAAAAAATCCCAATCCACAGGACAGTCAGGAGGATTTAAATCACATCATTTGCTGAGTCTGACTGAAGTCTGGTCTGTTTCGCAGTTGGATGAGAGAGTAAGAATGCTGGAGATGTAGCTGCTGCACAGCTGTCCACCTACACAGTTTCCATCTGGGGGGGAAAAACAGACCTCTAAGGACCCTTCAAATCAAAGAATGTGGAAAATCTGCAATGTGATGCAAGGCAGCCTTTGGAGAGGAAGCTGAGGAAGTTCAGTGGCTGTTCCATCGCTGTTTTCCTGCTTGTTATTCAATCCTCCTCCCAAAAGAGAATGACTTCACCCAAATTGCAAGACACCACGTATGGATTCCCAAGGACAGGGAGAACGTCCTGCTCACTCATTACAGACTACAGGGATGCTGGGATTGGATCCAAGAGCGAGGCAAAACCGCTAAACAACTGTCCAAACACAGGTCGGTCTCCAGTCTGGTGTGCCTGATTACAGATGTCACTGAGCTGAGAAATAATGTGATAAAAGACTTTTGGTTATGATCTCAGCGCACTCGGGACAACGCAGCGCAAGTCTCCGTTGACACCGACATGTTTAAAGGGAAACGTATGTTTTTATTAAGTCATCCTTTCACGAAAATCCCAAACAGATTTGACTCTTGTGATTTGAAAGACGTGTCCACATGGACACTAATCCACCACACACTCCGCTGTTCCCACAGTAGTCCTGGATTTGATGTGTCCTTGCGGGCAGGCCAATCCCACTTAGAGTTTTCCATCCTTGTCCTTACAGTATGTATAAGTTAACTTGTGTTTTGTACACATAAAAGAGATGCTGCATATAAAAATTATACGACAAGTTTAGTCACTTCTTGCAAAATCTGAACACTGAAAACGCCACCTCACACTACTGCAGAGACATTTTGCATCTCTCCCCCCCCCCCATGTCATCCAAAATGGCAGCTTGGTCAGCAGCGCCACACTTTGATATATAAACATGTAGCTTCCCCTAACTTGTCTATTACATTTTGAAAATCTTAACAGATCTCGTTTAACTATCTCCCTCGACTAATTTTAGGGAAAGTGTGACTACAAATGTGGTAATAGCGTCAAAAATGGCAGCTTGGTTATTGGCCTTAAGTGTCAAGATAAGACGCTGTCGGTTCCCTTTAGCTACTTTTCTGTTCCCGTCCTTCAACATAGCGGTTTTAATGTGGCGTCGAAGTCATGTGACACAATACGAAGAGCACAAAGGTCGACTCGTAGTGTCGTGGTGACGCCAAACATAGCCCCATACATTCCCCAAATTGTCGAGGTTGGCTATCTTCTAAATGTTCACATGATGCGTTAGTAAACTGATCATATTTTCAAGCTCAGGGCAACTGAACAAGCTGCCTCATTTGATGAGTTGGAAGTGATATTCTGGATTATGGTTTGTGCTGCATGATGGAAATTTCTAGAGATTAAAAGTTTGGTAGATCAGATGAACTGCCTGCTGGTAGGTCACAGAGAAAGAGAAAGAAGGATGGAAAAAGGAGAGACAGATGCTTGTCTTCTAGAAAACCGGCAGCTGCTGACTTCCTCTTTCCTTAGCCTGTGACCTTTGACCTTTGATGTAGCGTGTCCCTCTTCATCACATCCTACCAACTGGAGAGGTTTCAGTCAACAGCTCACTCTCTCTCTCACACTCGCACGCACACACACACACACACACACACACACACACACACACACACACACACACACACACACACACACACACACACACACACACACACACACACACACACACACACACACACACACACACACACACACACACACACACACACACACACACACACACAGAGGACGGGAGGATAAAAAAAGTGAAAGGAAGTAGGAGGGAGCTGAGAGAGCAGTGAAGAGGGTCGGTGAAAATATCCAGAGACGAATAGGGGTCACTGCGAGGGACAAACATGTTAGATTTGAAGAGGGGCAAAGGGCCTTGAAAAAGAGGCTGAAGAAAAGCACTCAGGACGCTAGAAGAGGAATGGATTCACATGCGTCAGTTTTAATTATGTGTGAGAGAAAAAACAAAGAAGTTCATTCTCTAAGGGAGAAAAGTTCAGGGAGACAAGATAGAAGAGAAAAAGACATTGTACAAGAATTGTGAGATAGAGATAGAGATGTGGGATAGGAGCTGTAGGTCAGAGTCGCCTCAACATTCCTGTACACGGGACGCACAAACTAACCTCTCGCTCCCAGAGTTATAAACATGTTTGACAAAGTTAAAAGGCCTTTAATGTTCTCTCAGTTCAATCACAGGCCCTCACGCTGAAAACATTAATGCTGTTTAAATTGTCTCATGGGAGACACAGCTATCTATGTGATATAATGCACATCATGACTAACTTTTGTGTCGTGCTTCACTTCATCTGTGATTATGGTTTTCAGTCCTGTGCATTGTATTAGTTTGTATGGTACTTTAGTTTCACAGAGCTTTACGTTTCCGACCAAGGCGAATAGTTTAAGACAATAACGTGGATCCAATCTAATCCAATATCGTGATATGTTTTTTATTATACAGTATATTCAGATTTTGACCTACAGAATGTCTAAAAACATCTGATTGGACTCTTTAAATGATCAGATGTTTAATTATTCATACAGAGGGATACATGACTGTTGCTATATCTTTACTAAGAGTTCATGTTCTCTTCTCCATAGTGCCCCGATTTAACCCTTAAACTAGGAAGCAGAGGAGAGCAGATGGTAAAAAAGTATGTGTTTGTAATCCGCCTCATTAGACTCTATAAGTGGCTCATTCACACTTTGGGGACATCGGGCAGTTGTTTCTGAAAGATGCAGAGAAAAGGGAGGATGAGAGAGAGGCCTGGCTGTGGAGGGCAGAAGGGGAATCGAGAGAGTGATGGAGAGAAAGATGAAGTACAGAGGAGGAGTGTAAATGAAACAGTGAAGTTCTGCTCCACGCCTCTGTCTCCCAGCTCCTTGTTTTTCATGCTCTCCTGCTAAAGAGCCGATTTATAGCCTCTCTGCCTCCTCGCTCCTTCATCTCTGTCTCTTTTTATACACATGCATAGTAGCCCCAGTTTATAACACAAGTCATGTTTTTTTACAGCAGCCCTGACCTACAAACAGAGCAGCAGTAGTCATCAATTAGGGCTTTTTTTACAGACCTATATGTGTTGTTTAATGAGCGCAGGGAGGGTGGAGTCGGGCTGAAACATGTGGCACCGAGGGAGGAACTACAGTGGATTTTCTACACTGCCTGTTACTTTAACACTCATGTACACAGTCTAAAGCAGGAACTTCAAACGCAACGTGACATGAAAGACTGTCCGAAAAACACCTGAGGGCGGCTCAGACACTGAACACTTTTAAAACCAGCAGAAAAATAAATCCTGTCTGGGTATTTTTGGTGAGCTGCCAAATTTTCTTTCAATTGCTGGACCTCCTGTTTGGCTTTATTTGTCCCCAAATTTCACCTCGTATATTCTTTATTAAAAGGACTGCTTGGGTTTATTACAGCTTGAGTTTATTTTTTATAGCTCAAACCATCATTCTTACTTTTAATATTGACTTTTTTTTCTGGGATTAAAACCACAAGTCTGGGAATAACAACAGGACAAGAGACAGGATTCTTGTGATCAAGCAGGTCGAAAACAAGCCAGTACAAAATGGTATAATCTAAAATTCTATTCATAGGTTCAATCAAAAATAAATCATTTTGCTGCGTCATTGAAAACTCTCCATCCAGCCACCACAAAAGCTGCAGAGGCTCCAGGAATCCCCTTCTCCCTCTTCCCCATCCGCTCACCAGAGAAAACTAAATACCTGATTTTTCCATCTATCAGTTTAGGCAATCAATGTGTGGCATTAAACCTCCCTTGAAAAGACAATGGGACCAGAATTCATGCTGAGCAACAGCATACTTGATCTTCACCACAGATGCATTAAGGGACAGGCACTTGGATGACGTTCAGTGCAGGAGCAGACGGTCTGCTGCGGTTTTTGATGCCGTCGGGTTGGATTTCTGCAGTTAGAGGAAAGAGAGCGTTTTGTTTTTTTAGTTTTTTTAAATAAGCATATTTACGCAACGTGTTGGACGAGATGTTGGAATTCCCTTCCGTGGAAGAAATATATTTACTCTTAATAACATTTAAAGGGAAATTACAAGGCCAGAGCAAACAGCCAGTCAGTGTCAAGTGTTAGGCTGCCTTCATCTGCCGGCTGGCAGCGATGCTAATGAATGTCAGTTTGCTATCCAGCTCATAAGTTGGTCCAAAACAAGCTTCAATTCTGATTACTCTCTGGATTTTGATTTGAACTAAGTCTCAGGGTAGTTTATGAAATGATCCAGAAACTGCACTAACATAAACAAATAGGAATTTTACATATTTGTCAGACAGGTAGCTCCAAATGCTAAAATATTAGCTGTAGTTTTGTAATGTCCTGTATAAAGCCAAAAGTTAAATTCACTAGTTTTTATTGTGATTGTGTTTTATTGCCAATCCAAACAAATTTGTAACTGTTAATAGCCTTAAAGGCACAGTTTGTAGATTCGGCCACCAGGGGGCTCTCAATCAAAACAATAACAAAAGATGACATGGAGGCTGGTGGGGAATCATGTGAGTTGTCTCTTTTTATTCAATCTAAACTGTCAAAGAAGTCAAGATAAGAAGCTGAATTTAAATGTGTGATTGTTATTAGCTTATAGCTGCGTTGTTCACTTTAAGCTAGTGAGTGAGCCGGTGTTAGCGTTACAGTGAAGGAGGAAGATGATAAAGTTAGATAACATTCTCCTGAGGTCACAATCAAATATTTAACCTTTTTTATTTGTATTTGGACTCGTCTTCATTTATATTGGAGCCCTCTGCGAGGAAGGCGAGGCCAGAGAGTGAAGAATAAATGATTGCAACATTCCTTCCGTTTCAACAACTCAACATTCAGCGAACTCCACATCTCCTGTTGTCGTTTCAATTCTTCTGTTGAATTTATGTCCACCTCGAGGCCTCCTCTGCCGCAATCTGTCGGTCATTCACATCCACGGCACAAATATTTAGGGGGAATGAACGCCTCTGTTCTCGTCCTTGTTACCGGGAAACAAACAGTCCAGTCCGTCAGCAGATAGATGGATTTGTTTTGTTCAGAGTCCAGGCGAAGCTCACTTCTGCCACACGTCTCTTTTCAGGATCGAAAACAAATCTTGTAAATATTGAGCAACAGCTGACGTAGGAACTCTGAGGAGGGTTTGTTTGGTTATTCCAGGGAAAAGCTAATATCTCAGATAACCCTCAAGTCCCAATCATAGACGATCATAAATCAACAGAATATTGCCAAGACGTCTTTGTGAGCGAATCTACTTTGGGAAAACACAAACTAAGGACTAAAGTTTAATGCATTGGGACCAGGGAGAAAAATGACCAGTGATGGACAAAAAAGCAGCTACGGAGTAGAAAAGATCTATAAAGTGGAAATATTAAACACTTAAAAAGTGAATATTGACTTACTTGCTTGGATATGACTCAGCTGTTTTAATGCTGCTGTAGGTCTCTTAATCAGATGGGAAACCTCCTCAACATGTGCTTGTACAGGAAAAGCTATTGAGCGCAGTTTAAATTAATATTTTTTGGTGCTTGATGTCCTGACTTGAACTTACCTACCACAGAGTGTTTAATTGGCAAAATTAGCATTTTCATCCTCACAGTTATTGACCTAATAAATCAGTCCTTCTCTTACTTTGGCTCTGTTTATTTTTGGAGTTTTATAATATCTTCCACATGCTACATGCTTGTTAATTCCCAGTTTTTTATTGAGTAGAAGTCTGATCCAGTATAAACTGCTTGAGTCCCAAAGATGATAATTAGCATGCCAATAGTTATTGGATTAAAAACAAATAGTTTGAAAATTGGGTCCATACTCTGGTTAGCCCAAAGAATAAAAACTTTAATACCACAAGTTTGATCAACGCTTCAAAGCTCCCGTTTATCGGTTTAAAATATATGTCATCTCAAAGCTATTTCTACGTCTTATAGAAGTCATTCCTGCTGAAGAATGAGGAATTCGAAGGCGAGTTTAGGGGAGCGCCAGTAGCGGAATGGTTGGTTTGGCGCTCCATGTACGGAAACTGGCGAGGTTCAAATCCGACCTGTGGCACCTTTCCTAAATGTCATTCCCCACTCTACCTCTATCCACTAACCAATCTCTATATAAAAGGCAAGAAAACTAAACCTTCAAAAAAAACACACAAAAAAACAGTTACTGTATATAATATGGATACATGAACATTTATCAGCGAATTATTTCAGTTTTGTTTTTTCTGATCTCAACTTATTCTCTCATCTCAGGATAACAAAAGGGTTTTTTTTTTCCCTGTAATATCAACAATCGAGAAAGCAACAGGAAATGGACTCCTTGGGCTTCCGTAGATTTGGACTTTCTTTTCTTATATTACCCTGAATCAGGCTGCACATCTGGGTCTGATCTGCCTTGTTTCATCTCTCTTCCTTTTTTTTTTTAAAGGATTTTATTTCTTTGCTTTTTTCATCCTGTCTTCATCTCTCTCTCTTTTTCCTCGGCCTCATTCATCCTCAGCAGGGCTCGCCTGAGAACAAAGGCCGCGCTGACACCACATTAACACAGTCCAGAGCTGCTGTCGTTGATAAGCCAGAATGTGTGACAGGAGGGAAACATGTTACCCCTCTGCACAATCACAACTCTCACTCTCTCATTCATCCACTTCCTCGTTCCTGTGGTGATCCTCCGTGATGCACATATTGGGAGCTCGAGATCGGTATGTGGAGAGGGGCGACAAAAAACCCAAACTGCGCAGAAAGCGGGGCTCATCATTCGTTTCTATCGAGCAGGATTCCAGTCGTGTTTTGTGCAAAGGACTGTTTCACTTGGCTGTCGACAGATTCATAAACAACACCGCTGTGCACTGTGGGGATTTGGATAGTGTTCCCAGCAGAGCCCTACAGCCAATGATAATAATAATCAACTGACAGGCCCAAAGGTTCGCTCGGATCATTTTCAGATGTGTCAGAGAGCGTTACATGTGAGAAAGAAAATCCAAAAAGAGCAGAACCTCTCAGACTTCAGATCCAAACATCGGCCCACCTGAAGTCACAACTGACCATCATGGTTGTGCAACCTCTCCCCTTTCTGGCAGCGCCGTCCGTGTGCCGCTTACAAGCTCTGGCACTGCTGACGCAGACGGTGTACCCATAATTCACAGCACACCTTCGGTTCAGCCAAGCCCAACGAGGTTAAACCAACAGAATATTAAAGAGAGGTCTCTGAAAGCAGCGGGAGCTCGTCGAGTTTACTTGCATGTTTCTTGGTAACGCACCGCAAATCTAATTGGTTTTGGAGCCAGTGCTGCTTCAAAGGAGCATTGTAAGTTATTAAAGGATACAAACGTCCATAAATGAAGCGTTCAGGAACATATATGTTGCACCACTGAGGAAACCAGAACCTGGGAAGAACAAGGCTAACGGAGGCCTAACTTGCCAAAATGTCAACAGCAGCAGCAGCTTCGGTGACACACATTCAAACCTGGGGCGACGCACGCCAGCTCGATAGCATGAAGACGGCGATAAAATAAAGCAGCCGGCTCGTCTCCCTGAGACGTTGTTATATGAGCGAGTGAGAGGCAGACGGAGGAAGCTCGGTCCTCACTTGCGGTCGCAGCGCCTCGCTGTGTCCTTTCCTTCCTCGAGCCAACTCTGCAGTCTGAGCTCTGCTGTTAATTAAAGCATTAAAACAGATTAATAAGCAAAGTGAGGCTCCAGTCTCGACAACATCTGAGGGGAATTAAGGAGGCGTGCTCTCTGGCACCGTGACCCCGATGCCCTCTCGTTTGGCACTTTAAACAACCCTCTGGTTTTTTTTTGTTTTTTTTCTCTTCTGCCTTTTTTTTCCCTCTTAGCAATTCTCAACCCTCATCTAAATTATCTTAACTTGTCTGTCACCAAAATCCTCTTCCCTCCTCCTCCCAGTGTTATCTAATGCTCGATTGAAAACACGTGTCACAGAGAGGAAGACCTGAAGGGCGAATACAAGAAGGATTATGGACTTTAGTTTCCTTTTATTAGTGCAGATTCTTATCCAGACTTTTCTTCCTCTATTCCTCTTATCTTCTCATTTTTCTCCCACCTGTATAAAGAGTGAATTAAACACACACACACACACACACACACACACACACACACACAAAGAGGAGCATCTGTAAGCCATTCTCCTCTCCAACAATCACACACACTGCAGCCGTCCTCCGCGAGTTAAGTGATTACATATTCAGTAAAAACAATGTATCAACCCTTAACCTTAAAGACAAAGACCACCTGCGTTTGACTGCAACACTGCGCCGTGTGTGAACCAGACACTGAACAGAACAGACGGACAAATACAACACATACGACCGGGTCCGTTCTCTGGGCTGCTGCTGCTAAATGTTTTAACACGGCTGTCTGCAGTGGAGGAGGAATCTGAGCAACACAGTCAAGGAAAGCAAAAAAAAATAAACCGATTGCTCCATCTCATCAGTCAATTCAGAAGGGGGATCTCTGGAAGGCTGGATTGAGGGACTTCCAAGAAAACTTCTAGTCCACTCTGCAATCTCGAGAAGCAAGTGCATTGTGGATCTTTGTTGGGTTTTTTTGGTGCTTTCCCCCCCCCCCCACCCAAAGAATAAAGCAGCAGCTACAGCATGATGATGCTTCTCGTGCTCAGCGGCAGCAGCACGCATGTAGAGAAAGTCGTTTTTATAGGCTTGATTAAACAGTCGAAGTATTTTCTGTGTAGGTTGTATGTGTGATGTTTTTGTTTTTTATTTAACGAGAAACCTCCAAATGTTTGTGAAGAGTCCAGAAGGGTTTCTGGGTAAAAAAAAAATCTATACATATATATATATATAGTGTAGAAAATCAGTGTATACTGTATACTGTATGACTATCATTCATCTATATCTGTAAAATAAGTCATAGACACAAGTAGTGAACTCAACTCAAAATGAATCAAACAAAGGAAACACACACACACACGTTAGTGCAAGCTGTGCTTGAGCTCTATGATGTATTAGAGGCCGACATAATAAATAACCAGGAGTATAAAAGTAAAGAGTCAGACCAGAGCACTTGGCACAAGATGAGACAAATATTTGTTTCTGTATGAGACTGTTATTGATGTTTGGAGTCAATGCAACAATAACTAAGACAAAAGGCCCCATGTTGTGTGGAGAAGAAATCAACAGATAAGATGTGACTTAAAGGAGGGGGGGGGGGGGGAGAGCGAGAGAGAGAGAGAGAGAGAGAGAGAGACGGGGTGAGTCCTCCTGGGAGTCTGAGCTGAGGGAAGAACACACATGAACACATCCCATCCTCCACCGATGCCGCACGTCCACTAAGCACGCTGATAGTGATCTGCCCTGAGGACGGCTTCAACTCTGCTAAGCAGACAGGTTGCTTATTTAACTTTCACCCAGATTTCAGCAAAGACATTTCACTAAGTGACCAGAGTTTGGAGTAGAAGCCGACAGGTAGAGAAAGTAAAGGACACTCAAAATGACGACCAGCGAGGGCGTGTTCAATGACGGTTGTTTGACAAACAATGCTCGTCAAACAAGGGTTTTTTGAGAAGGAGACATCGACGTGAAACGAGCCTGTGTGAGAGCTTTCTGCACAGCCTTGTGAAATGTGTAGAGCTCCTTGTTTCTCGGCATCCTACCTGTGCACTCGTGCTGCAGGCCCTTGCCGTAGTATCCTTTCTCACAGATGCAGTCGTACTGTCCGGTGTGCGTTCCACACTTGCAGCTGGCCATCAGGTCGCAGCAATCCCTGCCGGCGTCACACAGAGAGGAGCAGCGCGACATGTCCTCCTGGATGTAGTTGCCTGTGGGGAGGTCTGAGGGACAGAAAAGTCTGGTTGTTAATCGTGAAAGAGTCAACCTGCACAAGGAAACAAAGGGAGCGCTCACTCAACGTGTGTGTACTCTGACAGTGTATGGGTAGAGTATGTCAGTGTCCTAATTAAAGGTTTTAACTGGAGACTATACAGTGCCTGTAAAGCACATTTGTTCAACTAAAGCAAATGGCCATATTTCTAGAAACGCAGTCGTCACTTACAAAAGTAAATCAAGCCTGGGACCAAAGAACCGGGGCTGCAGAGAGGAACTGACGACAAAAATGGGCTTTTCACATTTCTGGTGTTAAATCTGCTTCCCTTTATTTGCTTCTTACTGATAGAGCAGGAAGGAAGCCAGCGATGTCTCCAATTCGATCCATGGCTACACAAGTTGAGCTCAACATGTGGTTCTGTATTTGAAAACTCGAGGAGTATCCTTCGAGCTGATAGCGCCACGTGTGTTGGCTTTAACTCTCACACTCGCTCTGATCCCCGCGACGTCTGCCGTCTGGGATTTCAGACACTGTGTGCATGACTTATAGCGTTCCAAACACTCTGCCCCTCAACGGTGATATTTTACGGTTTATGCTTTTAAGTTTTAAAAGCCGCATGACTGAAACGTCTTTCGCCAAATTGATGGAAGTCCCCCCACAAGTGTGGGAAAAAAAGGACTTGGTCTTTTGTAACTGTAAGTGAGGCGAGCCAACTGCTGGCAGGACTTAACAGAAGAGGCCGTGTGAAATTCATGCTGTCAGATTGATTTTGAAATATTACGTGCTTCCATTTAAGTAAACATTGGATTTGTAAAAGGTCAAAACCTTCACTTTAGAGATATCACAGATCAAATGTTGATGATGGGAGAGCTGAAGCTTCAAAGGGAAAGAGCGTGACTTCAAGTTGAAGCTATCAAAACAAAGGAGCGAGTAAAACGGCTCGAACAGGAAGAGGACGAGATCGGCGACGCCTCCGTACCTTCGTGAAGCGCCCGACGAGCCAGGGCTTCAAACTCGGCGAAGTTGTGCACAAAGTAGCAGTGCTGCTCTTTGGGCTGAGAGGCCATGTCGTGGAGCTCCCGGATGTTTCCCTGCCAGATGCCCAACGTGAAGATCTCGACGCCACGTTCCCTCAGGGCTGCCGCCACCGGCCGAGGGTCTCCGCCATTCGAGTAGCCGTCGGTGATCAGGAAGATGACCTTGGAGGCGTTGGAGCGAGAGTGGCGAAGGATTTGCTGTCGAGAGGGACATACGAACTAGTTTAGTGAATTACTGACTCAATTTTCCATTTTAAGCGTAATGAGGGAAGCAATTTAGTCATTTAACTCTCGGCAAGAGAATTTGGTGCATTTTTCAGTATGTTGAAGCAACTTTTATTACTCAGGGAAAAGCCAGAAAACATTCAAACAACAGAAGAGAGACTGAAAAGTGTACTTTGCAAACGCTGATGATCCAAATCCACACATCCTACTGCTCAGCCTGCCAGCACGCTACCAACATAGCTCCCAGGCTAAATTGAATAACTAAGCACGTCAGAAACAACCACTTAAATCAGCCCTCAATTCTAGGGTTCCTCAAAACCCTCCATCAGCAACGCAGGCAACAAGGGCACGGTGGGGGAGGAGGAGGGGCGAGGAGAAAGCTCTACGATTGTAATTATTCCTCTTACAGAGTATGCAGCTGCTTGCCAGTGGTTTGAAACCACCAGAGAACACTGGGCAACGCAGACCGACCTGCTGTGTCCGCCTGAGACACCGGCTACAGCTCCCAAGCTAACTTTAGCCGCCGTTTACAATCCACCACAAATTAGACCGGACATTAAAGTCTCAGAAACATGTCTTTATTTTCTCTAGAGTTCAGGAAAAAAAACAAAAAACAGGAACATCTGCTAGCTTTGTTGTCGAGGCCAAGCTAACAGTGTACAGTACGGGATTGTGTTGAGGTTATGAGGCTTGCGAACATTAGCGGGGGGGAGGGAAAGAACCTGGAGCAAAAAGTGGAGAGAAAACAAATGATTAAAAGCAAAAGAAGCCAAGAAGATGAAGAAGATATCCAGTAACACACGAAAAGCCATAAAGAGTTAGCGCAGGGGAGGATGCGTTTTTATCATGACCTTTCTGGATTCTGGGCCCGAAATAAGACGCGATATCTGCACACGACAGAGTGTAAAATACAAGAGGTGAGGAAAGAGAAGAGAACGCAAAGGGTGTGACCATCGAGGGAGGGAGACAAGGAAAGGAGAGAAAGCTCAGCTCTTTATTGTCTAATTGGCTGAACTTCAAGCGGCTCTGGCAGAAGCGGTGTAATTACAGAGCTGGTGGAGCGAGGGAGAGAGAGGCTGGAGGGACAGCATGGAGGAAAAGGAGAGCCTGGTTTCTCTGATCCTCAAAGCCCCAGGTCCCCGGCCCTGGGGAGCTTCACTGTGGACGCTACCAGCTGTCCACAGTGAAGCCCCCCTGGTCCCCTCAACAATGTCACATTTCTGTATTACTTTTATAACTGCAGTCAATGGCTGCCTCTTCTTGATGTGTTAATAACATTGCACTTATTGTCTTTTATAAGGCGTCTGCTCAAAGTGCTTTTGGGCCACAGTGGTTTCTGTGTTACTCATGAGTCAGTGGCTTCTGTTAGCAACCGCTGAGATGCCACCAATGGGAGCATACGCAGGCATACCCACTAATAACAGCCTGCCGAATGGCCTGTACATACTTTAGGTCAGAGTACTAACATAAAGGCGACCATAGCAGCCAGAGTGTGGGAAGGGGCTGCCCTTTAGTGTAACTCTGCGTGCACCTTATTACTGAAGACATACATGAGTAAAATCAGTCAAAAAAAAAAAAGAAAAAAAGAGAGAGAGAGATCGTATGTCGCAATTAAAACAATCAGGTTGCTAATTTTGGCAGCATCAAAAATTTAAATAAAAAAAATAAAAAGATTTATGATGGACTCATTATAAATGAAAGTTTTGTTTAGTAAAATAAATGACCTGATCAGATGGGATCCGGCCAAGATGAGCCCTGAATCTTGAATTGTTGCTACCAGCCAATCAGGGCACAGATTGATTGTTTAAAGCAGGAAGTAGTAGCGTTTCCTAATGTGTGCTGCATGTAATTCCAGGAAACCCTAAAGCAAACTCAACATTTATTGACAATTACCACAAAAAAAACAAACAATTGAGATGAGGCCAAATACATTGTACACAAATCAATGAAAAGCTACTCATCTCATACTTCATAAAAAAGGAGACGGTAAGCCGTCAGCAATGGGTCAGTTTAAGCGTAAATGGATTGGAACTGTTGATATCTGTCAGAGCAGCGAATGATAGCGCAGGGACCAACAGGCCAGGAGGGATTAGAGACGAGAGCAGGGAGTCTATCTCTCATCCAAAACGCCTTGAACGTTGGCGAGAAGGAGCAAAGAGAGATAGAGAGAGCAGCAATATGTGAAGTGACTCGTCATACAGTAGAATTACAAACAAATGAAGCGGACGCTTCTCTCACATCGTTCAACAGAGACATGAATACTGAGTTTTAAAGGAAACACAAACGCACAGATTTGCTCGACGCCGCCATTAGGAAGATGCTGCTCCTATTGAGAACGTCGTACTGAGTTTCCTTTGAGACTACTACCATGACAATGAACGTCCTTGTGTTGTCTGTCCTAATACTACAGGAAACTACAGCAATATTAGTTGACTGTCAAAATCAAGAGTTGAATCTAGAAAATGATTATCACTAGACGCAAAGAAGTAAAAAAAATACAAGACTAGTACAATAATCCTTTGTTTAGATGCACAACATCCTGATTTTTTAAAAATGTTTTTCTTTGGGAATTAAAATGGGAAAGGTGATGAAGAATTTTGAAACATTTACAAAGAAACAGATTGAATTATTTTACCAAATTGGAAGCAGAAACAAATTTGAACTGGCTTCTAAAACAAATGCCGTAAGTACCTTACTCATACTCGTATTTCCTCAGCAATATAAATAAACAAAAAAATAAAACCTTCAGACCACAGAGATGAAAAACCGGTTGCCTTTTTACTGACGTCTCCAAACAGATGTGTGTGTGATTAGAACTTCAAAAGAGGAACATCGTTGCATTTGGCAGAAGGGAGTAGGAAACCTTTCCACACCTTGAGGGGCTGAAGATGGTGCCAAGGTACCCCAGCTGTTAATCAAAGGCTTATATATGCATGGCAGCTATTCTGAATGCTAAATGAGGAACTCCCCCACCACACTGCTGGCCGCCCATCAGCATCTCCCGTGACTTTGATCGCAGCCCGAAACCCACCTGGCTCCGAGGTGAGCTGCTGCTGCCGTTTTTTTAAAGCCATTTAAAGTCCACTTTGAGAAAAGAAGTACGAAACACTGTGAACTTCTACAATCATCTACAACTTTATTCAGAGTTTTAAGTTTTTTTAATTGCACTTTTTAAATGCTTTTAAACTTAATTTTTTTTAATGTTTGGGTTGGATTTCATGTCAAAGGAAAACAATGACTTTAACGCCACGTTTGTCAGATTCCCCATTTGTTCTTATTTCCTAAACTTGAATACACAGAAACATTATTGCAGTGTTTAAGCATCGTAACAATCACATGTCTTTTGAGGGAAAATGGCTTCTTGGTGAAATGGTGATTATATAGTCCAAATGCTTTTCATACACTTTTATTAAGAAACATGATTGTCTCATTTTCTATGATTAAATTCAATTCTTAAATTCAACTTCTACTTATGTCCAGAGGATGCAGATTAAAATCAAGGCTGTCGTTTAAATCACTATTCACAGGCCATCAGCACTGGCCTTAAAGAGACAGGATGTTCGATAAACAAGCCCGTCTCTTATTCTCTTCAGTGGTTTATCAAGTCCTGAACATCTACCTTCCAAAATATCTTTAATTTGCAGACATTCCTCAGTGGATTAAAAAAAAAAAAAAAAAAAAAAAGAGGCAATCCAACTGCATCCGTTCTGTAACGCTGTCTCCCTGTGCGTCGGAAGGGAGAGTGTTTATTATGACAGGCTATCCGCTCTTGGCCTGGGTGGTAAGGATCACAACAATAACTCTGTAGGGGCCAAACAGAACAACATGCACGCAGAAACACAGATCCAGACACCAGACTCAAATCTGGGATATTGAGCAACATCTCAAGGACGCATACTTTGGATATTTGAGATTAACTAGTAACTTGAAAATATCCTTTGTATCATGCTTGAGATCAGTTTTAAACCATGATCTTCATTGTGCCTTAGTGAGTAGCTCACATTTTGTTATCCAATAAAAGGCCTCTGAGTCAGATTATATAATTCTTTCAAAAGTGTGGTTCAGTCCAACTTTAAAGGCAAACAAATGCGGAGTTGTTTGGACTTGAGAGCACATGTATCTTCTTGAAGTGGTCCTGAACATTTGCCTTCAAGCTTTGTCTCAATTTGTTCCACACTTCTCACATACTGCCACATCATCTCTGCCTCGCTAACTTTACTTCACACAAACTTTCCACACACTTACAGTATGTTGCTCACTGGGTAGCCTCAAGACGGACGCAGTGAGAGCGGGGAGACCAGTTTCCACCAGGGCCACCCAGCATGCTTACGTTCCCGCCTGCAGGTTCTGCACATCATGTATATTTTACCCTGAGAAGTTGTGAAAGTTCTTTAGGTTTTTTGAGATTCATGTCTTTCCTTTCTGCCTCTTAGTTACAGATCATGACGTTGTGGTATGTAAATCAACTTGTACAGACTTGAAACTTGTCTCAGATACAGCAGACAGTCCATCTCATAAATGTCCTCTCATTTTTTTTATTTTTTTATTGGCAAATTAGATTGTCGTGTTAAAGCAAGTTTAGAAAACTCCCTGACTCTGGTGAATTCAACTCTTATTATGAAGCACTGACTGCCAAAAACCTTCAGATTAAATGTGGAAAAATCTAACCTGTCTGTTTTTTTTTATGTTTCAAAGAGAGATGTTTGCTACATTTTGATGAAGGCTTGTTTGCATAGTTGAAATATCTAAAGATTTTATACATCCGTAGTCACAATTTTCTGATAGAGACGGCCATTCATGCCCACTTATCTTTAAATTTGAAGTGTCCATTGAAAGCTTCTTCTCGACCGCACCAACACAAGCCTGCTGTTGTCCAGCCACAGTCACATGTTGCAATTAAACTGAGACTCTGCAAAAATGTATGTAGGAGTAATAAACCAGACAGCTGTGAAACGACTGGATCTGTTTCTGCAACCGATACTTACACGTTTTGCTTCCAAGTCATAAAATCTGTTGGGGAATAAAAACATGGCTGTTTGAGTGTGGCATGTAAACGCATCTGTCCGAGAAGAATTCATTACACTCAAGGTTTCCCAACATTTTTTTAAAAGTCCAAAACGTTTAAGGCTTAATTGAAAGTTTTCATGTCATAGGAGTGTAGTTTTACCTTCTTTGATCGAGAGCAGGGGTGTCAAACTCCAGTCCTGGAGGGCCGGCTTCCTCAGACTGATCCACGTCTCCCTGCTCCAACGCAGCTGAATCCAATGAGCGACTCATTATCAGGCTTCTGCACAGCCTGACGACAACACACTGGTTTTAAGCATGTGTGTTGGAGCAGGGAGACTCAGGTCTCTGGCCCTCCAGGACTGGAGTTTGACACCCCTGATCTGGAGCAACAGTTTGTGTTTGGTCTTGAAATTAAACACTATCAGTGCATAAGTTTACAGATTTTTCCACGTGTTGACTGCAGCCTTTGTGCCGGCCTCATTGTTGGTTGTTTGTATGTGAACTGATGTCTCTGTGTCATTTTTCTCTAGTGTGCTGAAGTTGGAGCTTACAAGTGTTTAAAACAGTCACTCTTATGTTTACTGTATGTACGCGTCAGGTTACGGTGTCGGATCTCGGTTTTGGTGTAAAACGGCGTAAATTCAACTCGAGAGTATAAATGAAGCTTTTCACATGTCCCATTTAAGATAAATGCTGATATTTAGGTGTCTGTACTGCAGAGAGAGTCAGAACATTTTTAAAGGAGGATCCCTCATCAATCACTGTGTTTAAAGTGCAATTATTGTGCTTAAAGGAGAGGCTCCAAACCCACAAATGGTGTTTTTCAAGTTTTATAAAGACTACATGGATAATTGTTAACCTGTCTGGGGTAAAATTGGCAAAATTTTAGGGATGGAAATTTTTTCCTAGAACAGAGAGCCATTACAGGAAAGTGCTCCCAATTTGGCAGCTACTGACGTACTTACCCCTACCTAATGATTTAAAAGTCTTCACTTAAGCCTGCCTGTGTAATGTGGATCAGTCGGCAGGCCCAAACTGAGCCCAGTTTGACAGAGGGCTGCAAAAAGCGTCCAAACTGCAGGAGAAGAGAGTGAGGACAGTTGTTTAATTGCCAGACACGGTAGGCTGGATGGCTGTGTGTGTTCGCCTGAAGATTTCTGTCACAACACCATTCATCAAACTCAACGACTGAAGCAGTAGCGACGAGAGGAGGAGGAAAGACTCGGGGAGAAAGACTGAAGCTAATTCCACAATGTAACGCCAAGGGGAAAGGCTATCTTGGCTGGCAAATGAGAAACTCATTCAATTATCCCCCCGCTGGTCTCAGGCGGAACGAAGTGCTGAGAGAAACACTTCAGGCACTGACCGTGTTCCAATTGGACACAGCATTCTGGGTAATTGGACGGGCTGAGCTGGTTTGATTGAGTGGGGGGGGGGATGAATAACCGGAGGAGTTACGGCCAGGGTGCCAGTTGGACGATTATGGGGTCGGCCTGACTTGGCAATCTGCCTCATGTCATCAACCTTCCCTTTTTAAATTTACAGTATGTCGTTTATATGGTTGCAGCACGTGCGTGACATTTGAAGAATTTAAATAACACCATTCAGTTCGCTCTATCTGAGCTGTCGGCGGGACTCAACGTGTGGAAAGTGATGGACCAATTCTCAAATGAACAGTGAACTGTTCAGTACGACAGCCGCGGTTTAACAAGCACTTCTTCAAATGGCACTCTCAGCTCGCATTAAAACATTTGAATCATCAATCGAGGGATTGACCAGCATTAAGTTATGTATTGGAATGAATTTAGGATAAAAGTATGCTGGAAAAACAACATGTCTGGATGCATGTAACTTGGTGAAATGGTGAATATGGAAAAGAAAGAACCAATTTAATATTGGACCAGATTACGCTTCTTAATCAGCCTACAAAGTAAACCTGGGACTAAACCGACACTTTGACTCTGTGGCTCTGTTTGTATTCACATAGTGCTAATATTTTATTATATTGCTTCTGACATGAGTTTGCCCTTCATTGTATGGGCTTTTTATGGAATTATTGATTATGATCCAATCACTGGTGGCGCTCTTAATCTCATTGTATTATACAGTATGAAAGCCCTTTCAGAAGTGTTCTTTATTATGATCAACATATTTTCACAAAACCAATGATTTTGTTAAAATGTTGCCCAGTTATTGTTTTTTCTTGTTGGTGAAGCTTGGCGCTGAATTGATATTTCATCACCTACTGTATTGGTTAAAGTGTAAATATATTTGGGTTCTGCCTGCAGTCTTCAAATATGGAGTATGTGTCTGTCGTTTTTGCTAATAGGATACCTTTGAGCAACCAGACAGACGCATGTAAAATATAATAACTATGTGATTTAAGGCGGTGAGAGTATATTAAGAGGTTTCTTGTTAAGTTTCGGTCTACTGAGGCTAAAGTATCTCAGCCCATTTTCTGACAGATTCATACATAAGCAATTAGCTCCAGTGAAACAAACTCTGATACTAAAGTTTATTTCTCTTACAGCTGGAAAAACTGTCTGCCACTAAATTGTACTGTGGTTGAATTGATATGATCTACAAGTGACATAAAAATCCGATTTTAAAAGAATTAGGTTAAGGAATGGAGAGAATCCCACAAGTTATGTCATCTTAGTGAGAGTCATGAGATCATTACCTCAGCAGCCACAGCACCATCTCTCTACGGCCGAGCTTTCATTTTTGAAATAAACAAAGGCAACAGTGTGGTTGATTCCTGACTGGCGTGTTGAAAGTGCTTACACGCAGGGAATGATTTGGTGACTGTCGCTGGCTTTAAGCATCCGTGAAAACGTATCCCGTGTTGTCCAGACTTATCCCCGACCACACTGTGGAGACAGACGCAGCATTTTCCTTTGTTATGTTGACAGTTGTTGCTGTTTTTCCTCATGTTCCCCTCTTTTTGTCCTCTTATTTCTTCTCCTACAGGGGGGGGTGGGGGGGGGGGGGTCTGTTTGTCTTGGCACAAGCTGTCGGTGGATATTTCCTCTGATAGCACAGGGAATCTAGAGAGATCTATGTTTGTGGCACGGATTGATGGAGGGTTTTTTTTAATGTATTGATTCTCCTGTTTGTTCTGGACTTGTCTCTTATTGGGAGGTCACATTTTCTTAAACCTCCCAACACAACGGAATCACAAGCGAGGGGATAATTCAAAGAGAGATCACTTATTATTGCTTAACTTCGCATGTAGACTCTGCCGGAGTTGCCATGGATTTCTACAAAGATCCTCACAATAAATCAAAGAAATGTGGAACTAAATAGACTGGTGCACTCGCTTGTTCTCCAGGAAAACAAAAATACAGATACAAATATGCTGTTGCTTGGAAACGCCTGCTTTTATTGTTTGGATAACCTGAATTGAAACTAAATGTGCTCAAACGGTATCGTGTTCTTCTCTGGACGTTCTTTTGGATGGTCTCTAACTTTTTCTGCTGGACGGGGTTTCTTGCTAAATATCAAACGGGAACGTATGAAGTGAAAAGCACGCTGGCAGACGACCTTGAACAGACTTTCATTCTCGCGACAAATACCTGCAGAATCGACAGTCTTGCACAACAAGACCTGAAGAATGTGAAGAAGCAAACAAACAAGGAAAACAGGATGTTTGTGGGTTTACGCACATACACCAATTACCTACTTATAGTCATTCTAACAAACGGAGACAAACACATACACTCAGTCACCAAAGAAAACAAGCAAATGGAATCTGGCACTCCCAAACAGAGACCGCAACATGGCAAGTGGTTTACTAATAGACCTACATGCCTTAGTCCATAAAAAACGCTGTTATTTAGTTTGCCACTGCTGGCTCTTTGAAATACTTTTGGTTTTCTGAGGTGCCAATGTATGAGACTTTTGGTAAATCTTAATCTTAAAATGCCAAGGCAAATACCAACGCTGACAAATTTGGGCGATTTGTGTCTTCCACTGCAAAGCTGTGGTCTACAACTTACTTTGCGAACACAGAACATTTAAAAAGTTCTTGCATTTGTAGCAAGAAATTGAAAAGTGGAAGGTTTTGCATGGTCATCTTTCAATGTTAGAGGTCAATGGATATGCCAGCATGGTATAAATAACAGGACCGTTTTTGCCTAAAACTACAACTTACTGGACTTTTTGTCCAGGATGGTTCGTCAACGTCTGTTTCCAAGCTTTTAAACTTGTTTATAGTAGTTAATAGTGAACGCAAAGTGTTCTTTAAGATTACAACATGAGCATTTCTTTATTAACTGAAGGACTCAAGCTGCTGTAGACGGATCGTGTCAATTTAAAAATGATCAAATGATGTCAAGATTAAAAATTAGCAGCAGGAAACTTGCATCACTTTATCCTTGGAAGAAGTTTTCCAAGACGTGCTGCTCTGGTGGAAAGACGCTTCCAGTGAGATCACAGACAGCAGGTTTTTTTTATGACATTCATTGCTGATCATGGAGTTTCATGGCAGCCAATAAAGCTGCTGATAGTCACTTCCTGTCTCTGCTGACGCCCCCCTCACCTTTGACCCCGACGACAGAAGTGTTCTTCAAAGCCCTTCCACACTCTTTTCTGAATCACATATTTCCCCTCCGTACCGCTCCACCTCAACACCTCACCCCCTACAGCTTTCAACTATCGCCTTCACTAACTCACGCACACACACACACACACACACCCACACCCACACGTTAGGCGAGTGTCAGCAGCACCTATCAATCTCTGAGTAGTATTTTAAGTAAGAGGAAATCTGTGTCCATGTGTGTGTCTGTGTGAATACACACTGAGTGGAAAGAACTGAGTGTGAGGTTAAGAGTGTTGGCGTGATGTGTGGAGGAAAGTGTGCTAATAGCCACATGTGTAGGTTGACCACCGGGAGTAAAGCTGGAGACGCTTTAGTTCTGCATCAAAGAGTTAAAGACGGCATACCGATGAGTTCAGTCAGCTCATTAGATTTTCACAAATTAGTTTACACCATTACAGACTCATTACCTAGATGACATTACCAGGATGAAGATAAATGGAAATCATCCGAGAATGGGCGGTAGAGTTGTAACCAAAAGGAATACAATTCAGATCATCTAGATTACTGCTTGAAATGAGCTCTGAGCAATGTCAATGTCTGCTAATGTCACACAAACTGAATGCACATGATGCCAGAACAGAAGGCTAAACACCAAGTAATAAGGAAACAAACACCATCAGAAAAGTGGATCCCACTGTGCAAGATTTCATAGCAGGAAGAGTGCTGCTTTTTACACCTGTGACTTCACTGCTTAGAAAAGTGTTTCTGTGATAAAATATAAAATAGAGACAAAACATTAATTGTTTGGTAATATAAGATTCTTCTTCAAGGTAGGACAAGGCTTCTGGCAGCTACTACTGTGACACACTCTGCTCTTTATGCTTTAGGATAACTTTATCTGCACACAGCTGGGTGTACTTGAAAGTGTCTGTGCTATTCAAGTTTTCCCAACGGAGGCTGAATTAGTTCAATCCTGCTTTATGAACCAGCAGCAGCTCCTGCAGACTCCCCCATTTTCACTAGATCAGATTTACATGACAGAACCAGGACTTGCACACTTCTCCCCTCTGCAGCAATTAAAATAAGAACCTTGTCTCAGAGGGACCGTTTGGGGTCGGGGTAATGCACAAAAAATGAATCTGAGGCGGCTGCATGTGTGCGTTATGGGAGTTTACTGACATCTGGGTTTTACACAGCTGGGAGGCGTAAAGCTTGACCTCTGAAGCTCAATTCAAATCCCGATTTGTCAAAAAGGAGTGAAAAAAGGGGTGGTGGATAATTATGACTGAAGAGTAGCAAGTAGCAAGAGACTCATTTCTTTCAGGACCGGGTTGAAAGATGAAGTGGACCGTGGTCATTTCCTCCCCGGTGAATTATCTGACTCCTAATGCAAGAAAATCTGGAAAAACTTTGAGAGCAAATGCATTCCTTCAGGTAAGACACATCCGTGTGAAACTTGTAAAGTATGCCCCACTTCCATTTCTCCTCTCATGTCCCACCAATCCATCTGTAGCGTTAATCCCACATTCTGATGCACAGTCTGATCAACCAGAATCCACGACCGCAGTTCATCAGTCATTTCTGATGAGAGTCTGGTTGAAGGATTGTCCCGGGGGTTGGGATGTGGTGCAATAAAGTGGAAAAAATCTGGGTGTGTTTCGATCTTCAGGCATACATCACTGTGGTTCTTTTGGTTGGATGCAGAAAATGCAGCGAGGAACATGCACACACAAGTGATGTGTCTGGAGTTTTTCGAGGTCTGCACAGGGCCGGTGCTCAAGGTCAGACAGAAGACGTTTGTTGAACAGGTTTTTTTCTGGAACTTTCTGGAACAGTTTTCCTTCGGCATTAGACAATGCCGAAGACACATTAGACACATTTGGTCGAGCTAATTAAAGCAAAAGCTAGAGAGCAAATTCTTTAATGCTGCGTTGAGGTCTTCAGCTGTTTTTACAATAATCTGATGACCTGTAGAAGAATGAAACGCACCGTAGGCCTATGTGAAGAAGATGATGTCGAGGCTGGCGAGGAATCATGGGAGCTCACTTTGCTACCGCCCACCTTCAAAAATGAACTCAGAGTTGACTAGTCAAGACGAACTGGCGAAAAACAGACCCAAGAACAGATGTGACCTGACGATGTATCTAAGAATAATTAACGTGTCATTTTTATCACCACAGCACCTACAGCATATCAATGACACGCTGTATAAACAGATGTATTATCATCATTGTTTTATTGCTTTATAAACTACAGACTGGAAAAAGAAGAGTATTTGTAAGTACGCAATAATCTCTTGGCAACATTGGAAGAGTTGGTCGAAGCTTTTCCTATCAGCATCAGAATCTATAATACGAGAAGCAAAGGGATCATTTAGGAACACGTGTACAAAAGGTAACGCCTCCTTGTTTCAAATGATCTTAACTCTGTTTAAATTCTCTCTATTTTTACCCACACAGGACTTGCTGGTTTGAGCCGTAGCAAAGACCAGTTGTTTTTATTTTATTATTTTAATTCACAACAGCTTCAGCTTCAGGCAAAAAAATGGGACACTGTCAGCAGCATCCAAAGCAGTACATGCTGTAAACACTGACGTCTGCTTAAAAAGACCGCTGCGTACCCTCGTGGGAGGAGAAAAAAAAAAAAGAAGGGGAAGAAGCAGAGACAAACGGAAAGACATGAATTAGACAGATGGAGGTATCACCTGGCCCTGAGGAAAAAAACACAGAGCCTCTGGAATGCAGACGGTTTGATTCAAACAGTGATCGAAAAGACGCCGAACTCAGCAGCTTTGGAAGAAGCCAAGTGCTTTATCAGCAAAAAGAGCAGAAATTTACAACCTTTCGGCACAGTCTACAAGAGCTGAAAAAAAAAACACTGATGTGTAAATATTTTCAGATATGGATGCAAAGAAGCATCCATTCCCACAAAGTCTGATCCTGTCCATCTGTTTTGGCAGCTGTTGGCTCCATTAGCTTGTCTCAAACTGTTCTTTTGTACCTCAGTTAAATGTATTTTATCTACAGACTAAATTGATCAAAATCATATTGTGTGAAACCTTATCACGCCAGTTCGCCGAACAAATCGACTCCTGGACATTTCTTGGCAGGGACATCGATTAGAAACTTGGGTTTCCCTACATTTGTTTTGGACTCGTCGGGGTTTCCTGAAGTGGAAAGACTGCTGATCTCCTAAAAAAAGATCTAAAGAGGATGAGGAAGGATATAAAAAGATGTTACACGGCCAAGTCTGTGTCTCCACTTGTGAATACAGATGGGAGCAGGATGCTTGGAGAGTTGCTGGAGGGAAACAGTGACCTCTACAACAACAACCAAAAAACCCCTCTGCTCTGTCAGATTGAAGGTTTTTTGTTTCAGATGAGATATCCAGAGTTTGGAAAGTCTATTACAAAACAATGTGGGACAAAGGGATCGAAACATATTGTGGAGTTATTTAGAGCATTTTCTAAACTGAAGCTGCTGGTTGGTCCATTAACAGACAATATAATCAGAATGTTTAATTACTTTTTAATTATTTTTCTACAAAATCAGAAGAAGATAAGACGAGGGGAACTTTCTTTACTTTTTTGTTGTTGCATTGATTGGACCGTGTTTAGCTTCCAATGCATAAAACATCTTTGCCATGACCGCTGAACTGAGCTGACCTCTAAAGGCCACATATCTCTGCTGTACCTTGCTGTCTGTCAACACTTCCTGTTACAAGTGTGACAGTCAGAATTCAAAGGGTTCTCAGTCATCATTCAGCTTTTACAGAGCAGACTGATCAGTTAAAACTCATCTGTTTGTACAAACAACTCGATGTTCAGCTTAAAACAAATGTGGATCCTGTTTCTTTCTGCTTGTAGCCGGAGGTCATGTTGTACCAGGCCGGCTTGCATGCTAAGTTTCGTGTGTGTGTGTGTGTGTGTGTTTCTGTGTGAGTGTGAGCGAGTCGAGGCCTCGGGGTCCTTCGAAACGTCCAGAGGTCGGAAAGTAGGCCCCTGTTTCTGGAAAATATTCGGTATCCATTTCAGGCAGGAGGGCAGGGGTGAGCAGAGTGTGACGAGAGAAGGAGCCGTTAAGTAACAAAAGGAAAATATTGTCTGTACAATTAGACACAGCGAGGCAGAGTGCACTCTCACCACATTCGGACCAGCTGCGTGCATTTTGAAGGCACGGATAAATAGATGATTAAATAAGCAAGTGCTAATTTTGTGGACATGTTGTTTTTAATGCATCTAATATCTTTGGGTAATTCTTCTTTTAGGTCCGTGTAGCTGTAATACATACGTGTCAGAAACCTCTCTGAGCAGCAGGTCTTTGTTTAGAGAAGAGCTAAATGTGTATGAGCTGAAAAGGAAATATAATTCACTGAGGTTGAAGATATGTACATGTCTGATGGTTTCAAGTAAAGGTAATGTTTTCTTTCTAGCCTATTTAAAGGACTTTGTCGGCTGTACTTGCTTACGGTTAAGATGAAAAGTTTATCAGCTGTTTGTGGTCTGTCCCTGTTGTCTGATCTTGGCCGGATGAATCAGCAGTCTGTCTCCGAATGTTTACAGGAGAAACACTTGAAGAATCTGGATTATGGGAAAAGTTTGAAAAGGTTTGTAATCTCAGTGATTTGGCGTGAGCAGTCACACTGCTACAGTTTCCTCCAGTCCAAGGAGACGTCGTAATGACGTCCAAACTGACTGAACGCTCCACAAAGCCTCAGTGCAGCAGACTTCAGGATGACGGACGGAGTTATGAAAGAGGAAAAAGGAGAATATTTGTCAGTATGAAGAGACCCAGAGGAGCCATTGGAGACTGAGGCATTTTGTTCCTCTTACACCCAAAGCACACACACTCATGTTGACTCTATTGTCTCAATCACCATGACAAGGTCTGAATGGCTCTCCATCCGACGACGCCCCGAGCACCGGCGCCAGGTGAGCATCCAGCGAAGCGCGAGTGCTCGACTCGTAGACGCACAAAAATGAGATGATTTGGATTGAGCAAAGTTCTTCTGGTTACGTTCTGATTTGAAGCCATGAGAGCGGGGCTTGTTACAGCCACTGTTGAAGTCATACTAAGATATCTGCTTGCAACAACATGACATTTCAAATTGACCATCATCTATGTATTTAAGACCAAATGAAAGCCGAGAGCCTCGGGAGGCACCTGCGTTCCAACAGCAACACACCACGTAATAAAGTCCAATCCTTAACAAATACGGTCGAGTTGAAAAAGCTTAGGAAGAAATAGAAATACAAGAGGCGCTTAAGGTTCGAGCGCTGCAATCCTCATTTCCAGCTGCTCAGTGGTTTCTAACCTGAGGGTCGAGATTCCTCGAGTGACTCTCAGAACAAATCTGCACGACGATTATTAAGAAGCTTCGGGGAAGGGAAATATCCCATGACACATTATTATTCTTTTCTGCTCGGACTTTTCTTTTTCTTGCTGAATTATAGATTGTATTAAAAACCTTCAGGCCCGGTTGTGCTGTCGACTGTGTTTCCACATCATAGATCCTCTGAGATCTGTGTATGTAAACTTAAGCGTCTCTTTATTTGCTTCACATTTGATTATTTGGGGTATACTACCCCCCCCCCCCCCCCCCCCCATAAATAACTCGACAGATTTATGAGGTACGATGGTCGTGACCTGACTCAGAAAGGTTACAGATGCTGCTGTCTGGCTTCTGTCTTATCAGGGCTTTTTTTCCCTTTCTGGCTGGTAGGTGAGTCGGCTCCATCCTCCCGTCTCCTCTGATACTGAGGAGCGGGCAGAAGCAGACGGACTGAGGGGGAGGAAATGATGAAGGGTGAGATACTGGGAAGTTGCAGCATGGCCTCAGACAGGAAACAGAGACTTTTCTTATCACGACTGGGCTCAGCCTACCGGGACGGCATCAAAGAGGTGCACCTTGCTTTCATTTGTTGCGGTGTGCATTTCTTCAGCGAGTATTAGTCGCCCTCCCTTTTTCTTTTGTGCAACAGTCTCAAACGTGCGTCTATTTTAGGGAGACCAGACTGGAGAAGTGGAGCTCCAGTTTGCCCTCCATGACATTCCTCTACAGCGTAACGCCAAATGTTATTAAAAATGAGAGCTCAGCTTGAGTTTTGTTTTGGTTTGAATCCAGTTCAACACTAATGGCTTGTTTAAAACCGGCCCTGTGACTCAGCCTGCAGAACCAAAAACACTCCAGCAAGTAAATATGAAAAGGACCCTGAAAAATGACCCACTGTAGACTTTAAAGGTTTTTTCATTTCCTGCATTGTGCGCTCATTACTGGACAATGAGCATCAAGCGTGCACGCGTGTGAGCACAGTACAGGACCTCTCTCTGACACGCCAAACATGAGAAACTTCAACACGCCTCATTTCATCTGACAGACGATGTTTTATAAAACACAACAGCGCATTTTGACTGAACTGCGTCAAAAGCTGAGGACAGTGACGTCGTCCTGCCTGACTCGGTGCTGGGAGGGTGACGACCGATGGAAGAAACTGCAGTGACCCCGAGGAAACTTCAACATTTGATCGGCTTCTTGCGGTTTGGAAAAGCTCGTCGTCTGCGTGGTGATTGACAAGTGCTCCTCTCTGAAACAGAAGCTTGGACTGTCTGCACACTTGACCTGATAAATTCGCGCTCTAATCTAAGTCTGCTTATTGAAAAGAGCAGCTATGAGAAAAATAACCGGTCCATGATGTGTTTCTGAATAAAAAGAGGGTGAATGAGTTTGGAAATAGGCACGACACCAAACACACCACAGCTCGGCTTACGCAGTTAGCTGGACTGAAATGAGGCTAAAAACGGGACGTTTGGTCGGTTTTGTTGTTTACAAGTCTCGAGCTCGAAGTTTAGGACAAAAGCACAAAGAAGGAAATGACAGGGTGCAGCATCCGACGCTCGACGAGGATTATATGACGACGACTGGGAATACTCTGTGTGTGTGTGTGTGTGTGCGTGTGTGTTAATAATGAGTGTGATCCGGTGTTTTTTGTGGCACACACAGTAGAGCACATAAGTAGTCTCTGGCGTTTTTAACTGAAGGATCTTCAAGTCCACCTGCTGGTCCAACACATACAGATCTCAGTCCCAGAAACACACGGCTTGTCTCAGCGTCTTTCATGAAGTGGCTTCAGTCCGTAAACTTCTCTACAGTCTGATTTGACCCAGATACAGACAGAGCCTAACCGGCAATCAGGTAAAAACATTACTCTGAGCAAGAGCTGCATTCTTTCTATCGATTCCTCAACAACTTTTTTTTTTTTTTCTTCTTTTTAACCCCCCGACTCTCGTCTTCTGTCTTCACACGCTGCCCGTCTGTCTGCGTCGTACGCATCTGTAAAGACAGAGTGACACTGAGATGCCGCACGGTCAAGTTTAGTCCCCGTGTCTCGGGGTGAAGCCGGGTCTGCCTGCAGAGAGCAACAGGAGTTAGAGTCTGGCAACACAAAGACAAATGTTCACTATGAAAACGGATGAGACAAAAAAAAAAATAAAGTGATGGGAAGATTTTTTTAGTGGCTGTTACACATGCAGACGTTTCTCTCCCTGTATTTTCATTGCTGACATTTGTAACAAAGGCCAACTGTAATAAATTCAACAATGGAAAAAGCCATAATTCTTGGATCCACAAGTTTACTCGTAAAGCAACCGAATCAAATCAAAGGATTTGAGCCACAGTGCCTCGAAGACATTTGGTCATGTAAAAGTCAAATGCATGGAAAATAAATCAAATGGGAGTTAAAAAGAGAGCAGGAAAATGGATCAACGTTTTCAGGGCAGTCGCAGTTAGGAGAGAGAAAAGAAGGAGGATTCAGAGCGACCTCCGTCTGAGCTGAAGAAGAGAGGGTCCTCGTCAGGGCGCTCAAACGCTTTACTGAGTTACAGTCCTGGAAAACGACGGAGTGACGTCGTCACTGACTCGGTCATCAAGCGTGGGTGATTCAGAGGAAAGACAGAACTCAAATGTGACCCAGTGAGTCTTTATTACAAAGAGCTGCACTCGTAATATGAGCTCGGTGTTTGACATGAAGCATCAGGAGAACGAATAGTCAGACTGATGAGCTGACTTTAATCAGTGATGACGAGATAAAGAGGAGCTGTATCACATATTTACTATAGAACTGAATCATCTAACTTGTTTTCTACTCATTGCATGCAAAAGGCAGAACTGTGTCTTTAAATTGAAGGATATATTATTATTATTATTATTAGAATTAGTTTATGACAGGACTGGATTCATATCTGATGTGGTTTTATCGGTGGCTGTGGTTCCAGTTTTAGGAACTTTAAGGGAGCCTAAAGTACGACACAGGTACAACTTAATCCAGATCACAAAAGTCTGCAACATCAACACATCTGTCAAGCTCGCTGTTATCACTTTCAGTGCTTAAAACTAAATGAATGCTTGTGAGACTCCAAAGACTCTTTGACAGTGTGATCCCGTCTCCTTATTTCATTAATTACAGCTCAACACTTTCTTCTGTACGGCAGGTCGAATGGTTCAAACTTCTGCCTTGGCACAGGGGACCATTAAATGTTGAACAAGGTGAATATTAAGCTTTTTGTGTCAGACTGCTTTTCTGTTGTCGGACAACACCTTAAAAAAAAAGCCTCGGGATTTCAAGGTGACTCATTTGGCTCCGACCAGCGCACAAGATTTCACTCACTGTCGAGACAGACAGACAGACAGACAGACAGACAGACAGACAGACAGACAGACAGACAGACAGACAGACAGACAGACAGACCTGGAGGACAGCCCTGTCTCTACATGCACGGCTGGTGGAAAAACGTCTCTCTTAATGGATCCCAGCTTTCAGCAGCACTTACAACAGCGAAGAGCAGCCAAGGGAATAAAATATAGCATTATTATTATTATTACACCGCAATTATCAATTACCTTCCCTCTCTCTCTCACTCTCTAACTTTCCCCGTCTCTATTTCACATCTTCACACACAGGCATCTACAACACTCGTTTTTCCCCAGAAGGACTCGACGCTGCACGTGTTCGGGCACATGCGTTAATTCGCTAATTGGGTGCACGCACACACATGCTGCAAGTTTCCGATTCGTCCCTCACATACACTTTCCTACAGGTCTCTGGGTGCATGATGCAAGGAGAGGATGTGTGCCTTTGTAGATCAGTGTTAGCTGACCCCTCCTTCATGCAGCCAATGGAAAGAGACCACGACCACGTTTCTCTCTTTCCAGTCAGATTCAGACTGAGGATAAAAAAAATCAGCCGATGAATCACATTCGGGGGCTGTTTTTTTAATATTTGAACATAACTCCCTTGATCATGTGTACACACAGCGAACCTCAGGCTGAATCCATCAGGTGTCTGCTGCTTTCTGGAGAACCGGTACACGGTCTGAGTCTGTTAGGCTCATCTATCTTTCCAAAAAATCTCGGCTGTGTGTAGGCTGCACGTTGCTTTCCCATTACTCATACGCGGCTCAGGTCCGAGTCTCACCATGCACAGATGCCACACTGGAAATGAAATACAGGAGTGTTTGTTGGCTAAGATAAGTGAATTACAGTGAACCTTTACTTTAATCAGAATGAATCAATAATAGTGTTTCAGAGCCAACGTAAGGGCCCTAAAAGGAGCGCACCCTGCTTCTTTTTCTAAAGCCAACTTTGGCTGCTTCAGACGACGACATCACTTGATAAATCACCCAAAACATTTAGAGTGTTTGTGAATGACGATAAGCCACTAAAGTTCCCCCAGAAAGCCTTTCCTCTGTTTTGTTGTAGTCTTTAGCAGCTGGGACGCAGCCAGCGGCCTCCTTATCATCGCTTAAAGGAGGAGGGCGAGCTGAAAACCTGTCCTCAGGGCCAAGCTTTCAGCGCTAAGCCTGACGATGTGGTCCAAAGGCTGTTAGCTTAAAACAGGGACTGAAGAGCAAACCTGCCAAAACTCGACTCACCCGTTGTTTTATCTATAAAAGAAGGCGGGTGTGATTTATGTTTAGTCTTACAGTTAAAACTGAAGCCAAACACATTTTTAGGACCATAAGCTGCTGATATTAGCGATACCATTTGAATCATCGTCGATTTGTTTGGATAGAAATGAATTTGAAATCAATGAATTTGATTTTCATTTTTTTATTTCTCTGTAAATCAAAACGCAAAATAGGCTCTGAAACTAGACGTCACTTTTGCCTCCTAATAATCTTCTGCTACACAGTTAGCGCCCTCTGCTGGTTAAAAAAGTATCGCAATTTTTTTTTTGTTTCAACGATTTAAACTTTGAAAATGTGTTTTTTTTAATGGTATTGAGGGGTTTTGTTTCATCTCAGATATCAGCACCAGTATATATTACCACAATGTGGATTTTAGCCATAGCGGTTTAATCAGAGGCCATAGATTGTAGCGCACACATGAAGGAAACAGCGACTGACGAGCTGAGATTAAGTCCCCTGGTCTTCTGCGTGGAGCAGCGTCTCACGGTCTCTGACCAAAGAGCACGCCGCCGCCGCCGCCTCCTCGTGTCACAGCGGGTGTCAGTGTTGTCCATCAATCAGCTGCACTTGTATTCTCCTTCTCTCAAAGTTTCAGCAAACAGCGTTAACGTTACGTTCTCACTTGTAGCACGTCTCTTACCTGCCTGTCTGGGACGTAAACATTGATTATGTGCATCGATGGATTTGCACTTCCGTTGTGTCTACCTGCTGAAAGATGTGTTTCAACTGAAGTCTCGCTTGTCTGAAGTTTAAGTCGCGTGCTGTGGCTCTGACTTGTGGTGAAAGTAGCGCGCTTGTCTCCCTTCATCGACCACGTCGGGGATCGAGCGGTCGTGTAACCATCCCGTGCACCCGATCCAAACTCTGAGTTGTACCGTTGTCACCGTGATGTTTTCCGTGCACTCCTTCAGCTGTGTTGGTGCAACAGCAACCAGACAGACTGAGAAATCCCAGAAGCTAGTGTACAAACAAGGCCGTCGTTTTTCAAACGCACCTGAATCTTGTTCAATCCAAACTAACAGTGGTGACTGAAAGCCCCCTCTGAGGCCTGAGCTGTGTTTACACAGGACCGGTCTCTATACCACCAACACAGCTCCAACAGCTGGGCTGTTTGGACTTGACGGATGAACTGTGCCATATGTCCTCAGTGTGTGTGTGTGTGTGTGTGTGTGTGTGTGTGTGTGTGTGTGTGTGTGTGTGTGTGTGTGTGTGTGTGTCAGGCTGCACAAATCAAACAAACCATAAACAAGCTAACATGCTGACCTCTTGTAATCCCACAAACCCCCCAAATACCTGCCTCTCAAACACAGTCACACATACAATCTAAAGGCTTCTGTTTGAAAGCCTTTCGTCGACACACACACACACACATCTCACACACACACACACACACACATCTCACACACTCCACACACACTGTCCACAATCCACGCACCAAGTCTCCACCTGACGCGTGCCTCTCGCAATTTGTCCCTCTTTTCCAAACTGTTACCCATTTTATGTGTGTGTGTGTGTGTGTGTGTGTGTGTGTGTGCTTGTGCACACGTGTGCTCGCTCCTGATGGTATTTTTATCACTGGAAACTCCTCGACAATTAGCCCCGGCGAGCGGCTTCCCCTCACTATCTGCTGGTGTGTAATTTAGAGGAAGCAGTAGCAGCAACAGCGAGGGCACGCAGGGCATCATTACCATCAGCCTTAGTAAGCTGCAATCAGTCCCTGCGCACGCACACACACACACACACACACACACACGCACATCAACACTGCAGACACACTTAGAACAAAGGTTTACATGTTCCATGTAAAGACATGAAGAGACATTTCACGTTGATTCGTTTCTGACTCACAGCTGCTCTCTGGAAGGCTCCTTTGGTGTAGGTGCCCCCTCCCCTGTAGTTGATGGCGGGGATCTCCCGGTTGAACAGCGAACACTTGTGCTGGTCGGGTTTGGGCGCTGAGATGTGGTCCACCCTCGTCACCACGTGGGTCTTGGAGGAAAAGGTGACCAGCGCGACGCGCGTGTTCTCCGGCGCCACGGGGAAGTCCGACAGCATCTTGCGCACAAACCTCAGCTCGCTCAGGAAGTTGTTGGCCCCCACGCTGGACGACTCGTCCACCAGGAAGACCATGTCCATGCAGGCGCTTTTTTCTCGCAGCTCGCGGACGTTTCTCTTGAACTCCTGGCCCAGACGCTCCACTTTGCTCTCGGCGCTCTCTGACAGGTTGCCGGCGGGTGGCGAGGAGGTTAGAGGTGACATCTGCCTGGTCCGACGGGGCTGCTGCTTGGGTTGAGACTGCTGGGCAGGCGAGGCTGAGATCCATACATCCAGGAGGCACAACACCAGAAGGCAAGTAGTCCATGATGGTTTCAAACAGAAGCTCAAAGAAGACATGGTGACAGTCAGCACGACACCTGCGCTTCACGGGTCTTTACAGGGGAACAAAAAAAGAAGAAAAAAAAAAGGACAATGTGGATCCTCGTTTCAGGAAAGCTAACTGTGTCCTACGCCTGCGTCTGCTTCCAGGATGGGAGAAAGCAACAGTTTAGTTCAGAGTTTCTCAGAGGCATCGCTGGGTGAAGATGAGGATTTCTCTTCTCAGTCAAAACGTGCCTCTGTCTCTCTGAAGTGGAAGAAAACTCCAATCGCCCGTCTGGAAAAATGTTTAGTCTGCCTCCTTTTCCTACAAAAACATTTCAGTGTATCTGGCTTTTCTCTTCCTTTTTTGCAACAGCCTGTCTGTGTAAGTGTGTCATTTAAAATCTTATATTAATCTTGATGCCCTTTCTCTTCTTTTTCTCTTCCTGTGTCTTCTCGTGCATCGGACCCAAATTAAATCCCAAGCCTCTCCAGTCCTCTTCAGTCCCTGTGTGACGCTCCTGCCTGCACCGTCGGCCAAGCTCTGAATGCTTGTTCCCCTCTTATCCCCAAATCATTTAAAAAAAACACACAGAGGAGGAGGAGGAGGAGGAGGAGGAGGGAGGAAAAAGTTGAGAGACAGAGAGAGGCTGAGGGGAAAAAAGTGGGCAGTCCGGTCTCGGGGACGTGAAGTCATTTTTTTCCCCCCTCTTCATCTCTCCACCTCTTTTTCTCTCACCTCCCCCTTTCCTTCTCCCTATCTTCAGTGTCTACACCCCCCCCCCCCCACACACACACACACTTCCTCCCTGTATCTGTCCGTCTCTCCTGTCAGATGTCAGTGAAGCGCCTTGCCTGTCAACTTGTCAACATTCCCAAAGAAAACATGAACAACAGGCGGTGTGATTGCCTCCATATGTCCACACACACACACACACACACACACACACACACACACACACACACACACACACACACACGCCCCATGCATGTAAGGTAACGTGGATTTAAGGTGGGATAAAGGGAGGAGAGGGCAGAGGAGATCGATCAGAAGTTTGGAGAGGCTGACATGTCCGTCTTTCTTGTGCAGTTAGGAAGTCGTTGAGTGCAAGCTTCGCCAAATCATCCCTCTCTTTCAGGATCATTTCCTCCTCCCCTCTTTTTCTCAGCGTGCAACTCAAGAGGAGGGAAGATGTGCTCGACTCACTCATTGGATTTGTCTATTTCCTCCCTCGCCGCAGGGAATCGTTCACAGCCTGCTCTGTCCGAGACTCTTGTAGCCTTCCCTCTCTCTCTCCCTCTCTCTCTCTCCGCTGCCGTGTTTTCCTTCGCTGATTTTATCTGTAACCAAAACAAAGGCAGCCGGTGTTACAGAGGCACACTGTGCCTGTTAAGACCAGAGGCCGCAGATTTACAGCAGAGAGCTGGCTGCACAAGGAGCAGCAGAGAAGAAGGAAAAAGAAAAAGAGAAAAGCAAAAAAAAAAAAAAAGTTTGGATGCCACCTGTTTTTAAATGATACAATCTCCTTTGTCCTAAATCCAAACTGTAAGCAGAGCAAATGAGGGAAAGCACCTGACTTTCTTCAGCTACATTACTTTAGCAGACGTTCAAATCCATTGAAAAGATGTTGTTGGGTGGTGCTCAGGTGAAGACCCTGTGAAAGTTAAACATTTCTTCAAAAGCCTTCTTTTGTCCACAGTCGCTTCATTACATAAAAACGCTGCACAGTTAGAAATGTCGAACAGGTTTCCATATTTGAACAGCAGAGTTGGTTCCCATTGCTATTTCTCGAACCCGAAGCACAAACAGGCCTTCTTTTATCATCATTAGTATTGAAGAAAAGTTAAAGCAAACATTGGGACCAAAAAACTTATTATGAAAAGTCAATGAGGTAATAAATCAACTGGGGAGTCGTTTTTTTCCCCACTCCTTCCATTTCAATCTGCAAAAACGTACTTTTTGCACCCAGTGGAGTCTCCCCCTGGTGGCTGGAAGACAGAAGGCAGGTTTAAGGAAATACAGACGTTGCAAGAGAGGCTGTATCCCCTTCTTCTTTTTTTATTTAGTGTCTTTATGTCAGAGACAGGAGAGATGACAACGTCAGAAATCAGGGAGAGAGAGAGAGTGGGGAATGAATGTATCCCTAAAGCTTTGTTTAATTTGCTGAAATATGCCTGATTTATCGATAACTTGTCTGGTCGATTAACTGTCTCCCAAAGTTGAACACCACATTGAAGGCTGACAAGTGATCAAAGGCTGTTGCATTTAAAAAAGGGAAATTATTTGGCCAAGAAAGGAAAATACTGATTGAACAAAAGAATTAAAGAGAGAAATGCAGCAAATCCTCCGAAGTCGGTTGTTGGAAGAAATACACATTTAAAAACTTTGTTGGAAAATGAGAACTGATGTCAGACAATTCACTGATTGACTGATTGTTATATTTACATATTGTAGAGTAAGACAGAGTCAAAACAAAAGAAAACAGATCTGGAACTAAACTGGAGAGAAAGTGGTGAAATAAAGAAGAAAAGAAGAAGTGAGAAAAACCATAAAAAGTATAAACTTGACTGTGTGTGTGTGTGTGTGTGTGTGTGTGTGTGTGTGTTTCCACCAGTGCAGCCAGTCTTATACTGTAAGCCACAATGACACAGAGCTCAGGCACACAGAGTGTTTATTAGGCTGTATAAGCCCGGCTTTCATTTCACGGCACTGGAAACTTGTGCAGCAAAGAGGTGGGAATAGAAACCAGCATCATACTGGCCAGATAAACAGACGGCGACACGAACACACACACACACACACACACACACACATGCACAGAGATAGAAACGCACACACGAAAACTACACACTCTGACCCAAATCTTTGCACGGATACAGACGGGGGAAATACAACAGAAAAAAAAAAGACACACTTGCTGGCTCTCACACATGCTGAAAGGGGGATGAGCACAGCTGTGACTTCCTGCTTTTTGGCACTAGAGACCTCTCAGCAGACATTCGTGGGGGTCCCAGGGGAGACAGGGGGGTGGTGAACGATGGAGAGGAGAATTTTGAGTGTGTGGTGATTGGGGGTGTTGGTCACAATGAACATTTAAGCAAAATCTGTAAAGAATACGGCAGAAACACCTACAGTGCACAAGGCTTCTACAGATATGAGGACAATGTTTATGTCCATTCACAACCCCAGAAAAAACTATATATATATATATATACATATATGTATATATGATAAAAGGCCCGTCAGAGATACTTCCCTTTGTGCTTCTTAAGAGTTACAGTTATGCATTGAGGCCATTCAGAGCATGCAGCCACCTATTCAGCAGAGTCCAAAGCTTTTCAAATCCAAATAAAGCAGTGGAAACTGACATCGTTGAGAGACACAAAGCTAAACAAAAAACAAGACAGGACAAATAAGCAGACATTATGCCAATTTAGTCGGCCGCAGAGATCAGATTTAATGCCTGCCTTTCTAAAATTCCAGACAATTTAAGGCCCCTTTTTTTAGACACAGACTTTCAAAAACAAAAATTAAGACTTTTTAAGGATCTGTGGGGGAGCGTGCGAGCGCAGGACGTAGGACGTGTGCAAAGTTTCACATGCTATATTTGCAAATGTCCACAGAAATACACACAAGAAAAAGAAATGCTGGACAGGACACAAAAAGAAATAGAAGATTAAAGTCCAAACGGTATCTGGAATAGGAAATGTATTGTCTAACGTGGAGGTTAATACATTTACCTCTACTTTTTTTTCATCCTCTCTATTCCAAGAATTATATTTCTCTGTAGAGGCAAACAGCCTGACAGGAAAAAGACTGCAGGATATCAACATATAAAATGTCTCCCCTCACACCTGTTCTCTCACCTGTCTGTAAACCTTCCAGAGCAAACAGATACAGTAGCTGCAGGTGACAACACATTCCTCTTCTTGCATTTCTGGCCTAAAGGATGAAGCCCATATCTCAGCGGGAGGATGATCTTTCGAGGACATTCCTCCTGGGCTCGGTCGGATCTAAAATCAGGTTAAAAGGAAGAAAAATATATAAATAATTGTAGACAGGATTTCAGGTTTTCTACATCATGTGGATTAAAGTGAAATGTTAATTATGGAGAGTTTGTGAGAAGTTCTATGCCTTCTAATAATATTGATGTTTCTTCCTAATGACTGCTGATAAATGCTAATACCATATGTCAACTTGTCCTTGAATCCGTGGATGTGGTATTTATGAATTTTCCTGAGCTTGTTCATCATTAACCCAATGCAGTTTGATAGGAAGCTGCTGATGGAGACAAGTGAAGATCTTTTTAGAATTTTATGGCATTTAATCAATTCATGCTCGTTTTGTGTTACACTTTTCATATTTATCAAACACCCTTGGATTTTGATCAAGGGAACTACAAAGGTAAACTTTATTTCCCGTGAGTACTTGCAAGAGAACGCACACGTGCACTCTACTGTAGGTAATTATGAGTCTCCTTTTTCGTCAAACATTTACAAACATGTTTTAAACGCATTACCGCTACATGCCCACTTTTTATTAAATGTTTCTCTTAAACAGAGGAAAACTCTTCCTTTAAATGCCCCTAGCAAACGTATCTGGCGGGAAAATAAATGGGATATACATTGTTGGGTAAATTTAACACAATTTAATGTCTTCTGTTTTTTTTTCCGAGGCTAATGAAATCATTTGAGACTTTTACATGTAGCTTTAAACAACAAAAAGTATCCACCATAGCCCCTAAACAACAACAAAAATCCGTCTTTCAGGAGCAAATTCACCGCATTCAGCTCGCTAAACCTTTGTATAGCTTTATTGGCACCACCAGGGTTATGAAGATGTACAACTCTTAAAAGCCTGTTTAATTGCCAGAAAGCTACAGATAAGAACACTTACCCTTTTAATGATTTAATTCGTTTCTCCTACGACTATAAAAATGACGTAAAAAACTCACTTAAAGGAGTTTATTCAAATGTCTGTTATAAGTAACAGACCACACGGTGCTATAGAGTTGTGTTACTCTGCCCTCTGCAGGCGGCTGCATGTCATTACACCACAAACGCCTTGTGGATACTATGTTACATCAAGCCACTAGGTGTCGCACTAATATAAGCGTCTGTGCGGATTGATGCCTTAAGTTTTACTGGGAGAAAAATATATTAAATACTTCACTTATGTTACAAAGAAGATATAATTGGAACCAAAACAAAGACTTGCAGTCAAAAATAAATTAACATGTTGATATATTTTGATATCCTCATTCTCCATAACTTCCTTCATGCCCTTGGTTCCTTGCGATCGGTGGTCCTTCACCCCACACTCCTGTATCCCTATCCTTAGATAGATAGAAGATATATAAATGATTTCCTGCAGTGTGTTTTTGACCCAAAGGGTTACGACGACAGCTTCACATCTGCTGAACTCACTCCAAAAGTCATGTTCGGCTACCATGTTTGGTAGTTTTATAAATAAAGTCAGCAGCTGTCAAAGCAAAGGCTTTTTTTTTGGTAAGAGTTTAAGCATGCCTGCATGTCCTTGGCTGTGGTCTTTACTTCCTGTTGTATCACTGTTCTCCTGCAGAGCTCAATAATAAAGATTGTCTAATAAAGAATTTGCAAAGCAGGATGCGAAGGTGTGCAGGGGCAGAACAGGTGCTCGATTATCTATCTATCTATCTGTCTGTCTGTCTGTCTGTCTGTCTGTCTGTCTGTCTGTCTGTCTGTCTGTCTGTCTGTCTGTCTGTCTGTCTGTCTGTCTGTCTGTCTGTCTGTCTGTCTGTCTGTCTGTCTGTCTGTCTGTCTGTCTATCTATCTATCAGTATTGTAATTAATTGTCCTGTGATGATGCCCTTTGCACTCTACAAGCCTTCTCCACTGTTGTTCAACCAACTGCTCCGAGCAGACGAATATAGAGGAACTCTAGATAGTCCATAAATGAATATGACTGTAACACGATAACAGTGTTCCCTTTGACGCTGAATTTGTTGGTAAGCTGTATTCTCAGGTTCTCTGACTGAAACAGCTGCAGAGTCCGTTTTTTAATTCTTCTCTGAAGGCTTGGTTGATCGCTGCTCTCATTTATATTTTCAGTGAATATTTCTGTCATAATTTTTCTCATTCATAAATCTCCACAGAAAGACATCAACGGTCCGGCCTAGCGGAGAAACAGACTGCAGCTTGTATCGTACGTCACCTTCTGCAGAGTCAAGCAGAATATCAATAATCTGATCAGAATGCAGTGTGCATCTCGTATGTCAGTGTAATTCAGTGAAGCTGTGCATGGGTTTACATCTGTGTGTGTTTGTGGGAAAGACAAGCAGCTGTGTAGGGAAAACTAATGGTTTTGTTTTTGGCTCCAACTATTTATAGCCTGGGCTACACTCACACATCACATAAATATTTTATTTATCCAACCAGGCTGCAGGAAAGCGACGTCCTTGAGGCGGAAAAATCGACCACACGAGATTTATCCTCCATTACAAAATAACCTCACACAGCAACATCTCAATCTGAAGCTGTACCACATCATAAAGACAGTCCACCTGTGCAAAAAAAGGCAAGTTTTGATTGATACCATGAGATGAGAATCAATAAACAAAAAGAGTTTGCTATATTCTTGCTGCCATGTTACCAAGGTCACATTTCTGCATCTTTATGCATCTTAGATTGAGCTCCGTCCAAAAAGATTCAATGAGCGGCCATCATTCTTTAAAAATTACCCAAAGCAAGTAATCAATCACTCATTCGTCCAGCACAACCAAACCTGAAAACTAATTAAAACATGCAAATATGGAGATATTTGCATTCATAACAGGTGCCCAGGCATGCAAGCATGTCTTATAACCTTTCATTTTCAGGCATCAAACTCAAAGGTGTCAGGAGGAGTGAAAACGAGTCCTTAGCTTTTGGGTGATTGTGTAATTCATGAAATGGGCCGTTAAATGCCAATGCACAAAAACACACACACACATACACACACACACACTCACCATACCATGAGGCCTGAGTGTGTGAGAGACATAGAGTGAAGCGTCGTCGTGGGAAATGTCCACAAAGAAGGAGAGTGTAAGATTCCACATCTACACACGAGCGATAGATCATATTGTACACACGGAGAGAAAAGCAAACACACAAACATAGAAATACGAGGAGACAACATACCAGCAGGTCCCTCAACCTCAGACTACACTGGACTGCACTCCTGTTTTTAACCACAGAAACTCAACAGGCCAGATTAGTGCTTTTATCTCTCATTGTGTCCAATATCATCTTTGTTTTCTTACGATGTGTTTTCCTTTGATTTATTCATTTAGTCTTTAATCTCGTGGATCTTCTCTCGCTGGTGCCCTGTTCTGTTGTTTTCCTGCGTTTAACAGCAGACATCGATTCTTTGATTTTTGGATGTTAGTGTCTCATGTGGTGTTTATATAATGAGGAAAACAATCATTCACCTATCTCAAGTCAGAACTATTGAACCAAAACGTTTTGTTCGGAAACTTTTGAATGTGATTTGTCAAATGTTTTTAGTGAATATTAAACTTATTTTTTTTCTTCAGTGAAACAACACATTTGATAATAAGTCACAACAACAGCTAACATTACTAATAAACCATCAACATTTCCATGTAAACAATGTAATATTAGCTTTAAGTGGCTCAATGTTAAAATGGCTGTTGTCTGTCCAAAAGCTAGTAATGAGTTTACGTCTTGGCTAAAAAACACTATTTAACCCCGTTTCCACCAATCGGTCCAGTTCAGTTTGGTTCTGTACAGTTTTATTGGTGTTCCATTGTCAAAGTTGGGAATAACTTACTGTCCTAGTTTTTTTTGCAATCCTTCTGTTGGTGTGCCATTTCTAAATTGAGGAAATAATCGCTGATACACACCACACATAAAGAAAAATTTAAAGAACAACTTTTTGCCTTTTTTGACTTGCTGCTGTATTTTCATCCTTTAATTCTTTAAAGATGATTTTTTTATGAAAGAAAGTTGAAAACAATCAGAAGGAGCTGATGCTGAAAAGTAGGAGGAAAAACTTAGAAAGAAGACTGAAGAGAGTTATAATGAAAGCACATCGAGCAGTACAGTGGAGAAAGTGAACAATAAAAGAGAAAAGGTGGGGGGGTGTTATGACATAGATAAGGTGGGAGGAGTGGTAGCGGGTAAGCTGAGGAGGCTGTTTCTTGAGGCGGCATGAACTGGATTTAGCCAGATTCATAAAAAACAGCCTTGTCCATGCACTGCTGACAGTCAGACATGATCTGGAAACATGAGAAACATGAAAACATGCACACATATAGACTGGAGCAAAAGAGGACTCTCTACGTGCTTCTTTGTGGGAAAATATATCCCGATCTATATTTTTATCTGTACAAGTCGTTCTCAGTTCATACTCCCTGAAAGAGGAAGCGGCTGGAGGACCTCTGAGTACAACACACACACACACACACACACACACACACACACACACACACACACACACACACACACACACACACTCACACACACAAAAAACTCTGTGCTGTGACACTCAGCTGCTGGCTCAGCTGATCAGGATTACTGCAAACATCAAACCACTTCTTCAGAGGCTGACTGCTATTTTCTTTGGAGAACATCTATGGAATCATATCTGTGTCACTTTGGAAGTTTATTTTTGGCTTTGCCTTTTGCCGTTAGCTCAAAACTTGTGCAGCTATATGAAGCATTCAAATTGACAACTCTAATATTTATTTGTTTCCTTTTGTTCCTGTGTGACACTGCAATCGTGCTTTTCTTGTTTGTTTGTTTTTTAAGTCAACAGAGATGTTGCAGATCTGGGTAAACAAAGAGCCGGATGAGAGACATAAGTGTGTCTGCTGCAAAACGTTTTGTTAAAGGTGTGACCTCCTGATAACACAAGACGCAGACAAGTTCAGTCTGGCCTGAAGTTTTTTTAAAAGGCAAGAAAATTGCAAATCACACATGATTATAACTTACAAAATGTTTTATTTAGAGCACTTGGAAGTGTTGAGTTTTGTTGCTTCTTTATACAAATGAATAAGAAAGAAAGAAAGAAAGGCCTGAAACAGTCGACAAAAAAAAAAGAAGAGATGGGACCGTTCTGATCTTACATCACTATCAGGTCCGATGTTGACAAAATATACATATCAAATATCAGACTGACGTCCTCGATCCACGTCACTGATCATGAAACATCAACATTGGGCACTTCATTCTCACTTTGAAGACATTCAGACTGAACTGGAAGAAGTGTCCACAGATTGTCTCCATGACAACATTCAGACGAGATTAAACCAGCTCCTTCTGTATGATCAAAAGTTTTTCCTGTGAAAAGCTGACAGCTGTTGCTGCTTCCTGTTTGTATGCAAATCCTGGAAATGAAGTGGATCGGTGCGTCGCTACAAAAACACTCAGAATGTCAGATTGTATTTTTCCCCTCACAGCGTATACGTTTTAACATGTACATGAACCGAGAGCATGCAAAGTAACGGGTGCAGCCATTTGCAATAAAGAAAAAAAAAAAACACAATTCAAAAAACCACACATGGATTGTGTACTTCACACTTTGATCATTTTGGACCTGCATGCAGCACACATGTGAATGATCATAGCATTCATCTTTAACTCCTGTGTTTACAGGTGGACGATCCTCACTTCTGGAGAACGAGTGAGTTTGTTTGGGTCTCGATCTCAGCATGTGTTTTTGAACACATTGTTCCAAGAACTCATATGTTTCTGAGGGACACAAACAAACGGCTCCTATTACTATCTTCACGCCCCCCACGCTCACACACCTCCTTTTGTCAGTCCCTCCTCTCCTCTTCTATCCCTTCTCACCACTGCCCGTTTCTCCTCTCTTCTCCCCTCTTCAGCCTTCACTGTAATTTCACACATTCCTCTTTTTTTCATGCATAGCTCATAAATTCACTCTCCAAACTTTTCAACTTTTTGCTCCTCTTTTAACACCTATACATTTCTCCCCCCCCCCCCCTTCGTGGCCTTCCTCGGCCACTGGGCAACCCCAGCTTATGTTTCTGTAAAGTATTCATAGATATGTCGGGACTGAGTGACAGTTCTGTCACATTAAGCGTCCACATGTCTGTGAGTGAACATGTTCTCGGGATCTAAAGTCTTGGAGATTTTCTGGAAAAAAAAATTGGCGTGGACATGGTTGCACAGGTGTCATCTCTCTGCTCTATATTTGGTGTCAAAACAAAACAAGTAAACCTGTGTTTTTAATTTCAACTTGTACATATTTATAGTATAAAATGTGTTTCCCTGTTTCATACATGTGCACAGCTAGAAGTGTGCACATGTTTCATAATCTAAACCCCAAAACAACTAGGAGCTGTTTGCATGTTTTCGATTCAAACTGTTACACTATGTTCCCCCAAATAGACACAACTTCTTTTTGGAGTAATGACATAACAGATACGCCTCCTCCTCCTCCTCCTCCTCCACCTCCTTCTCCCTGAGGTATTACCCCAAGAAAAGCTGCTTTTAACTTGTGCTCCTGGTTGATCGCCTTATTCCAATGTGCAGGGTTTTAAACGCTGAGACGTCGTTGTTCTCCTGGCAACACTGGAGTATAATCAAATTACAGGCAGGATGGTTTTGCTTGCAATGAAGGTGGGGAATAACATTTACTGTAACTATGATCAATCAGCAAAGAACAGTGACTCTAATGAATGAAATATCATGCTTCACTAGGAGACAATACCCTGAAAATATTATCAGAGACATTCAAGCTGAGCATCCATCAACAGCCTATTATCCCATTAAAACCGTCACAGTGGTAGAGGCCCTTTCATCACTGTGAAGCTTTTATTGAGTAACAGCTCACTGATGACACTAATTATCAGCTGTTTGCACTTCAGCATCATCCAATCACACAAAGCAGTCACTTGATGAATACCCTCTTGATTTCTTATTCTCGGCCTTTGTCTTTGATTGGCTGGTATTTCAGTTTAACAAAACAACATTTGGACACATTGAAAATTGTAAACTCTAATATTGAGAAAAAAAAAGAATTACATTTGGAATCGCAGGAAATAATCTAAAGGTATCAGGAAAAGAGGAACCAAAACATTCAGGGCTTCATTCTTTGTCAAGGTATAGAAGGGGAATTTAAAGTAAACGTCCCCTTTATAAGACACAACTGCTTGATAAAAGTTTTGTATTTCATAGATTAAAAGTCAAAATGATGGAGGCACCGGTGGCCTAGTGGTTAATTTGCACATTGCATGTACGGTAGTATAGTCAGTATAGTCCTCAAAGCTGGCAGCGGGGGTTTGAATCCAACCTGTAGCTTCTTTCCCAGATGTCATTCCTTTCTCTCTCTTTCCTTTTATTTTTGACCCTATCCACTATCTTTTACAATGAAGATGTAAAATCCCCCATGCCTAAAAAAAAGGACAAAATTTGGAGATAAAAATGTAAGAGTTAATTAGATGTTATTGTAAGACAAAATCAAAACAATGAAGTAAATAGTTAACAGTTCATGTCTGGTTTTATGTCTTGATTTTCTTTTCTCCATACTGAGGCTAACGGTAACTTCAATGACACCGTACGGAGGAGTCGGCTCAGTGAAGTGGATTCTTACTGTTCTGGCTCACTTCCAGGCTCTGTAGGCTCGCCGTCTATCAGGACGTTATCAACACAATTCTTCTTCCTGCTTTCTCCTGAGACCTTGTCGATGTGTCACTATCAGTTTGAACGAGAAATAATCTCCTCTCTTTCATCTCTTGTTTAATTGGCTTCTGCTGAATCGGACCAAAGTCAGAGTCTGAAAGATCAGAGTCATTAAATTAAGGTTTTATGACTGAATGTCAGATTACATTAAATGGTGCAGAAATGATTTAAAATAACTTTTTGTTGTATAATCATGATTGGGATTTAAGGATTGTAATCCTCTGAACAGCATACATATCAATCAGGATGAAAGTAGTGAACAAAGAAGGAATCTGATAGGAGCTTATACTGTAATAAATATTCGTGCACACAAGTACTGCGTTCAAAACGGCGAATCATTGCATCATGCTCGTGTTTTACACCTACAGTATCAGTGAATTTAGATGAGCTGAAGACGTGTGTGTGCGACGCTGGCTCTTATTCTTGTTACTTTTGCAGGGACTGAAACGTTAGTTTGACTTTACGACCATCTTTCCAAAGTTTTTGGAAAGAATGTCAGATCCAAAGAAGAAGCCAACATGTCATGTATTGATTACACTCGTGAACACCTTGTATTAATCTTTCAATCATCCCTCTAAACCTCAGCTGAGGTACATTTAGATGTCTCCACCACATATATTTAGTCTTGATAACTGGTAGTTCTGCCCCAACCAACATTGTCACTGATATTAAAATCGCTTCTGTGATCCAGCCTTTGCTATTAGTCTGGTCCTCCATCTCCCTGCTTTCTGTCCGCCCAGCTCCACACCCATTACCTCTCTGTTTGCATGTTATTGTTCCAATTTTCCAGCCACTGAGCAGCAAACAACCTGAAACAGCAGGGTCACTCATTAACAGCCTGATCTGGAGAATCTCCATGCCTTTCCCCAGCTGATCTGTCACCTGCCACAGGGTTGTGTATTTGTGTGTGAACATATGTTAGGTTATGTATGTGTGTGTGTGTGTGTGTGTGTGTGTGTGTGTGTGTGTGTGTGTGTGTGTCCGATATGTTTAGGATGATTACATCATGCCAAGGTGGAATGTGTGTGAGAGAGGTCCCATCATTAAATCTGTGTTTTAGAAAAATCTAATAAAATGTTTTCACCACAGACAAAGATTAAAGCAGTCTAATGTGTGTTCAGTAAGTACAGTTATTGGTGATGCTCCATGTCATCGTCCTCCACACTATGAAGAAGAAGTGTGCGGCACTACCAGAGAAAAAGGTCCAGGGTCAACCTTCCACAGTGATAAAAAAACAGCTGACTCAGGACATACCTCTGAAGTTTAGACCTCACCGCCACGCCTCCACCTTCGCCTCAGAAAATCACTCCCTTAAGTCTCTGCATTTCTTTAGCAACTTCCCACGAACCTCTTGGTTGACTCATGAAGCCTTTAGCCAAAGTTATTGGCGTGCTTTATTACCTATTACTATTACCTGGTGATATTTCTAATCATAGCTGTTATCTTCTGTTTAGAAATGATGCACTCAGAAGACATCTAATCATGTCAACAATGACAAAAGGAAGCTGTTTAAAGGTTCATTGTGTTTGATCATAAAGCCATCCTGATGACTGATTGGTCATGTCCGTGGAAGGAAACAACCATTTGCAGTACTTCATGATATTCAAAAGCCATTAAAGATATCCCTGTTGTAACACTTATGTCCAGTGTTGATTGGATGTAGCATGTTGCTAACAGGGATACCTTAGCTAGTAAATAATTTCATTGATGAAAAACAGAAATATTAAGCTTTTTATTTTTTGGCTACATGCTTAGTGTCATTGCAGATGTCAGTGAAGACTGTATGAACCAGGAACCTTTTATGATTATGATTGTGGTTACAATAAAAGAGCATTCAAAGGACACACCAACACCAGGCTGGACCCAGCTGACTTAAAAAATGTTCCAGATAGGTGATATTTGTCCCGAAAGTGTCAACAAACTGGCCAACTGACCTGTTTCCTAATAGTCAAGCACGTGCACCATGAGTGTGCGGTGTCATCACAGTGTGTACCTCTTCCTGCTTCACTGACTGATGAGAACATTTAGCGCCATTTCTACAATGCAGAACTCCAACCATTCAGAGAGAGCAAGAGTACAGAGAGTCGAAGACAAGAATCTGGGTCAGAGGTGGAAGGAGAGAGGAACACAAGCATGCGAGAGGTAGTTAAGAGTCAGTCGGGTTGATTCAGGTGACTTTGTTTTTCTCTCCACTCAGCAAAGAACAAAACTGGAAGTCTAAGTTTCGGGGAGACTGAAGTTGCGTCACTCATCGGCTTTTGTTCGGCGCTGTGTGTCATGAGGCAAGCATGGGGGTCGTTCAGCTGAATCTGAAGATGAAACAGCAAAATACAGTATATTAGACACAAACTAAAGTCCAAGCCACCTCCTTGCATGCGACTGTGCAGCTGCAGCTTCCTTGAACACTGAACCCTCTGAAGGAAACACTGAGTAATGCTGTCAGTTATTGCATTTTCTAAGAAGAAATTCAGCTGTCTGTGTGGGCAGTAGGCAAGTTTCCTGTCATTGTCTGTTATATACAAACATGACATGAACGGGATTGGAAAGGGTCATTCATACACATGAATAGAGAAGAAAAAATATACAGTACTGTACATCATATTCTGAAATAAATGTGTAACGACTGCATGTTGAACTTTATAGAAATGAAATCAGAATAGGTAGCCACTGAAACAGTAAAAACAGCCATACTGTTTGTTCCTTTGCAAAAAGTCTGCACATTATAAGGTTTTGTAAATGCAGTCCCTGTTTTACTTCCATCCATTTGTTGTATCAGTAAAAAATTTTAAACAAGGAAATAACATTTCCTCTTTCTCTGCAAATCCAACTTTAAAGAGAAAGCCACTTTGACACTGGAACTATTTAAGGAAGTAAGAAGGCTTATATTGAACCACCAATACCTCAGTGTAAAATAATTTCGCAGCTCGGCTTCAACTTCCATCATGAACGAAAGGCACAGAAAACACCTGCATGCACATGAATGAAACCTCCAGTGCAAATATTGAATTTGAACAATAATTGGACGTCAACAACAATAGAAGCTTTTTATTATCTATTTGTTTGGCTCTATGCAGGGTGTGTACAGTAACATGGGATGGGTAGTTTTTTAGATCCTGCGTAATGGGGCTACATGCGTACAAGATGGAAATACATCAGCAGTCTTGCATCATGTTGAGTGTGGTCTGGCTTGAGTAGCTAAATTTAGACACCTGCTTCTGCTACATCTTGAATAATAAGTGTGAATGAGAGAGAGAGCCTATGCAGAGTCTGCACGTGAGCCCAACAGACAACATATGAAGGTTTAAAAAAAAAGGTAGTAGTAGTAGTAACAGAAAAGGTGGAAAAAATAAACAAAAATGAAGGCAGGATTTTTGAAAGAGTAGGATTTTCATGAGTGGAAGGTGTGTGAGGGAAGCAGCAGGATAACATGTAAAAGAACAGCTGATGGTTGGGGTAAAGGAGGGAAAAAGGGAGGGTCTTTAGAAGGAAGAAAACAAGCTCTGCATGAAAGGAGGAAGAAAGAGGGCGTGGCTACTGTACTCATAAGAGGGACAACATGAATTTATTCAAACACAACCAACGATAGCAACAAGCCAAACACAGGTCAGGTATTTCTTGAGCGGGCCTGAGAGACTTTCATTTTAAGTGCACTTTTCTGTTTCAACTTTTGGAGAGGATGTTTTGGTCTCTTCCTTTCACACCTGGAACAAAGAAGCAGTGAGAGCTTTTTTGGGGTTCCTGTTTTTTGCTGTTCACGTTAGAAGCAACTTAAAGGACCTAGACATTTATTTTTTACTTTTCTTCGTGGAAGGAAGGAAGGTCGATGGAATATGCGCTTCTCGCCTCACTATCGGACTCGATGTTTGCGTAGCCTGTGACGTAGAGCACCACCTGTGACACCAGGCAGTTGAAGAGACGTTACAGTAACAGTTACAGAGGAGGATTTTTGCGCACCGTTTAGGCACGCAAACGCACAGTTTTACGCACACTTTACAACCTTAGCTGCTGTTGAATGATTTTAATTCCTGACATTTTTGCGAATCCACATGGTCACAGAGCACTGACAGCGCAACTGCAATCAACTTCCCCTATCAGATAAGGACTCCACGCTGCTTCAGTGAACGTGGGTTGGTTTTTTTTTTTTTACACTCAAAGGTGACCAGCACTCGGCACAACATCAGGTGCTGCGAGGAGGAGGGAAAAAAAGAAGATAAAACACCAACGAAATAAAACAAAAAAAGAAGTGAAGTCCAGCCACCAAGATGACAGACGGTGCCAGACAACGTACCAGCACGTCCGGGTCTGCAAAGGATGCTGCCGGCGGGGAGAAGGAGTCTGGAGGAGGTGTTGCGCTCAAGAAGGAGATTGGGCTTGTGAGCGCCTGTGGTATTATTGTTGGTAAGTGATTTGATTGTTATTTATACCACAGGCTGTAATAGCGTGCCACCATTTGGTCCTAATTCGCCAACAACTATTCATATATTGGCGTTTAAATTTCCCTCTTCTACGGTCGGCCACATTGGCTTTCAATTATCCTACAGTCCCTGAACGCGCCTCAGAAAGTCTTAAAAGTGTGAGTGAAATTAAGAGGAGAAATAGATGTGATGGGGAGACAATATGGAGGAAAAGAGGAAGGGATAGTAAGAGCTCCATTAGGATAATTCTTCACCATTCAATTAATATGTGTTTAAGATTTGGGAGCTGAAATAAAACGCATGTGTTTTAAAAACGATTCAGGGATCTTAAATCAAGTTTAAACACGTTTTCACAGTTCTACAAACAGGGATTTACGAGGGTTTAACAAAGGTGTGTTCTTTTTTATTTTTTTTTAATTGGATACACATGTGATGACTATCTGAAAAAAAGGCACACACCCTCTGCAGTCTTTCATCAGTTAAGCTTTCATCGTTTCTGTGGAGCATGGCCAGTTCTGATGATAGAGAGGATGATGATTTCATCACATTTACTCAGAGGACTATGGTCCATTCACAGCAGGTTTCTCGGTCACATGACTGACATTGACTCAGTGAGGTGGCAGCACGTGGGCTCATGAATTACTCCACTCTTTCATTGCATCATTTTTATAGACATGTGGGGAATCTAGATCTGATTAAAAAGCCTTTTTAATCATTTTATGGAATAACTAAAAATATGATATTATTGGAAATGATGACAAGATATGCTGATTGATGATTTAAAGATTCCCTTTTTAGCAGAAGAAAACTGATTACCCTGAAAATCCATTGCCTTGGTTTCAAAGAGCCAAAATAGACTTCTTCCTTTTTAACTTGGCTGCTCTAAATATAGTTGTTTTTTTGTTTTTAATTAGGTAGATGAGATAAGTTACTTACATATATGGAATGAGTAAGACAGCGGCTTATATTACAGGCATGTGCTGGTGCAACTCTTCAATGAAAAGTGTCCTTTTCAACTGTGAATGGAAAATTAATGTCTCTTCAATGTACTTACTCTTATAAAAAGTTTAAAAAAAGAAAAAGACAACAAAATGAAAAAACAGTTGTATCAGTAGAGGCCAAGACGCTTCTTGTCTTCAAATCAAAGCTGCAGCCAGTTAAATTGATAATTGTGTTTGATTGATAGCATGGGCATTTTGGTCCCTCAAATGCCAGAAGAAAGTAATCATTCCAAAATCCTGACTTAAAAAGATTAATTTTGTGTAACCAACATCATCTCTCATTAGACAAAAGAAAACATACATATCTATATATTGGAAAAGCTTCAAAAAGGCAACATTTATTAATCCCCTTAGAGGCTAACTAGAATGAAAAATCAATTATCACAATCATTGCCAATAACCTGTTCCGACAATTTTGTAGATTATTTAGATTAACTGTATAGAATAAAAAGAGTTCATTTTGCCTTTAAGACCTTATCCATGTGACACAAGCGCACAGTAGCAGAGTTTCTGTGAGCGGCTGTTTACCATTCATCACAGACAACAAACAACATCAGGCGACAGATTAATCGATTGATTCGAACATTGAGATAAATGTGGCCCAGGTTGCACCAGGTGGGCACGGCCGAGCGTGTGGTCTCAGTGTTGACCTTCACTGGCTGAGCCAAGGAGAGAGAGAGAGAGAGAGAGAGAGAGAGAGAGACAGGGAGAGGAGGGGTTGTTTCCACGGTAACAGGAGGAAAAAAAAGTGAATGAGAGTGTGGGAACTCCCGAGACACAGAGAGAGAGAGAAAACAGGGAGAGATAAGGAGCAACCTTGGCATTGCAATGTTGTAACTAACTCCCTTCATCCCGCAGTTTTAGCACAGAAGATCTTTTATCAATGATTATCCTCTGATATTATTTACAATCTATTGACAAGTCATTAAAGAGCTATAACATGCTTCATTTAAACCCACAGATAATGTTCATCTTTTCTCTGCAGCCCCACCTTTGATCATTTCTATGCTGCAATATTCAGATAATTGAATGACTTTATTGATCTTGAGACAGTCAGTGATTAAAATCTTAAGGGAGAGTTTTATGGTCGTCCAGAGTACACAACAGCTCCTCCCCAAAGTCACTAGACTGCTCTTGGCCTTGAGGCTCTTTTGTTTTCGTCCTTGATAGGTCATGTGCGAGAGAGACGTGAGCTCAGGTGACTCGTCTGATCCTTTCCTGGGAACATGCCCCACTGAGTTTCCACTTAAAAGGCAGGGACAGTGTGTGTGTGTTGGGGGGGGCAAACAGTTTTTTGGTCCATTGTACAGTAGAGCTAAACATAATAGGCAGGAATTGGAGTTAGAGGTTTACTTTTGGCCACTTATAAGAAGCCCCGTCCTGTTTATAATGGTTCATTAGCTCGCCTCGCCAAGCCAGGCCTCAAGTAGACTCTTATCTGAAATGCCATTTTGTTGCTTAACAAATTTTGCTTGAATTGAAGAGAAATGTTAGGATACTTTTTTAATCATGCGTTGAATATGCCACCAATAGGCCTACTGCCGCTAATGCAATCCAGTGTTAGCAAGTACGCCAGTCAATGTACCAATCAAATGACATCATTTATTATCCCAGTAAAAACATGCGCGTGTTTCTTCTTCTTCAAAGTAGTAGCCTGTACAGAATAATAAACACAATGTCTGCTAAAGCGTAGAGTAATTCAATTAAGATAAATCATCAGATGACGTTTGCAAACAACAATTGCCTGCTGCTAGCAAGGAGTGTAACATAGGGCAAAGCTAACTAACGCTAGCAATGAGTGTTCTTTAACCGCACAATCCAGCCCCATTTTTGTGTTTTTAATTTAAGGAATAGTTATTCAAAGCTGTTGAAAATAAGTTTGTTATTGAAAATGTAGGTTTCTCTGGTGATCAAAGGACAACAGACAAGACTGTGTTGCTAGCTCCAGGTAGAATTAGCCTAGCTTGTAAATGGATGCTCTGCTTGTTGTAAGGTTAGAATATATCTGGGTCACTGAGCTAGGTTAGGATGCGCAACCAAGATAGCCATCATATCACACCCATACATGGTAAGGAGCCCACAGCTGTGATATAAATGTAAAACTACTACACCTTGAATTCTATTTATAAAGTAATGAATAATATTCATGTTTAGGTTTCCTAATATGACTCTAACTGCAAAGGCTTCATCACTAGCGAGCTGACTTAATGTTGAATGAATTTTTTTTTTCTTTTTTTGCTTCCTCCCCTCTCTTAAATTACCTCGGTGTAATAATAACTAACACTCAATTTACAGAAGCACAAGGGGGCCTGGAGGGTCTGTGAGGGTCTGGCTGTGGTCCAAGCAGCAGCTTGCCTCGGCTTGTCGGCTGCTTGAACAGAGATTTACAGCTGAGAGGAAATGCAAGAACTAATCTTGCAGGTTTTTATAAAGGCCGATTAGTGTTATATCATAATGCTGCACAAAAAAACACACACAAAGAGCTCGTTAATATTCTGTCTGCTGCTTGTGTGAGAAGAGTCATGGAGGCCTTGACACAAAAAAACACACCATGCCATTTCTCTTATTGGTTCAATCTGTCAGGTAAATGTTGGTTATGCATGATTTTTTGCACTGTTTTCTAAAATTTTTCTATTTATTTAAGTAAATAAATAATAGGGAGATTACATCACAAATACAACTGCATTTTAGTTCTTTAAAAAACTAATAAATAAACAAAAATTCTAATATAAGCATGACTGAGATATTAAAAACTTTTAATGAGACATTAACATTCAATTCTGTAAAACTTCCAGCTGAGAAAGATAAAACAAAGTCACAAAGGAACAGAAATGTGCTCCTGGAGCATGCCTGGAACCAAGCCTCTTCCGTTGTGAAACCACAATCCAACAACAAAGGAGCAAATCAAAATATCCTAAAAACAAAACAAACAAAAGCGGCTAAAGTCCTGCAGAGATTTGTTACGCGAATACGATTCTGTCCGGAAATTTCTCACAGTCACACGGACAGATTTGACCTCAAGTGCTGCCAAAGTTTAGTCTTTAGTCCTCTTATAGTTGTTACGAACATGCAGCTGGGCTCAGATCAAGGTCAAGAAAGAGACAGTGTTTTGACATAGTCATGTTTTCCTCTTGGCCTGTTTGGAGACTAAAGGATGTGAAAACCGCCACAAGAACAGGAAACATAAGATTCCATGTTGGTCAGCATGTCTCACACACTGTGCAATGGTGCACATGACAGGAGCACACATGCAAGCGTGCACATTTGCTCCTCCACCTTTCAAAGCACATTTAAATCATCCAGCAGCAACAGGTTGCCTTTATTTGTTTCTGCAAAGTGGTCAAAAGTTGTTCTTGCAGAAGCACATCAGGGAGTTTGTTGTAGAAGGGCTGAGTCAGTGCATGGTAGTCTCTCCCCCCCCCCCAGTCCCTTGTAAGGTCACACAGTGAAGACCACAGCAGCCATAAAAACGTCAACGTAATCTGGAGTATGATAGTTTGTTGTCGAGTTTTTATACCTTTTACCTTGGCTCTAACTGGAGTTACACAAGCTCCTCTCGTGTCCCGCACGTGCTGCATATGGATGATCTTAAAGTTGAACAAATGTGAATGCCTCTCTGTGACCAATAAACGCAAGCGAGACCATCAGCTACAAGATCGATCACTTCTATAAACTTATTTGTAATGTCTAAAACTGCTGGAAGGGGTAAGGTGTTGGTCAGATTGATTAGGTGCGGGCTACTGAAACAGCTTTTTTTTTTTGTACTCTTGTAATGGTAATTTGCTTTTCAAGAAAACATGAAGGAGAAAATCAGCAGAGAGAACAGATTAACCACTTTTTGTCCGCATGGGCACCAAAATCATGATAAACAGGAAGTTCTTCACGGTAGTTTTAATCATTATTTCTGAAGCCCATTTATAATGTTTCTGATCTCAGTATGAACACGAGTTGTGAAAAGTTCAACCATTTGAAAAAGTTAGAAGAGATCTGAAATAAAAAGCAATCCAGATTTGCGTGTAATTGAACGACTTTGAACTTGAAAAAATGACAAAAGTTGGTAGACGAAGTAAAGACGAGATGTAACAGACCACTAGCATGTAGACTCTAAAAGCACCTAGCTCCATAAATAGCTACACGTTAAATATTGTAGTTCACTGGCAGTTGAAGCAGGAAACATTATCATTTAAACCTTTGACTTTTGTACTGTAAAATGTCACCTAGCCTTTCATCCTGTTAGGATTAATAAACCTTCAATCTTTGACCCTATAGCTCCATTTTTATTGGCTGTTGAGTTCAAGCACCGTCAACCCTGTCGACTGAATCTGATCATGGGCTCCTGACTTCTGAACTCTACTTTGTCGGGGCCCCATCAAAAAGGAGCGTCTTTTTAATGTTGGACCAGGACTCAATCGTCTGTCCCTCCATATTTTACCTCTTGTGTAAACCGCATGGCACTCTGATGCTCATTGAACCTGTCAGGGCATTATTCTCCCCCCGTCTACCTTTTATACCTCCTCCCTCGTTGCACTCTTTCACCCCGCTCGCTCTCTTGCTTCATTTGCTCACAAGTCTTTGCAGAGTCAGCAGATTAGAGGTTCCCAGATTCATCGCTGTTCTCTCATTCTTCCTCTTTCCCGTCTACTCCCGTCTGACTCATTATTTTTCCCTCGTCCTTTTGTCTTTCTGCCCTCAAGGGTTGACGGTGCTTAATAAGAAGCCCCTTATTAACTATTAAAAGTTAACAAAATAAAGGCACTACAAACTGAGATGTAGCAAAATTTAAGGACTATACAAGTTTGTTTTCTAAGATTTGACTTTCGTTAAGAGAATCCTGAACAGTTTTAGGTCGTTCATTACCATACAATATGTTTTATTTCAGTCATTTATTCTGGACAAAAACTGGAATGTAAAAAGGACCATACAAGTTTGTGGGTTTTAAGAATACGTACTTGGCTGCAGTCATTGCTCGACATGTAATAATCAAATAGAGTTAATTTCAGTCGTCTTGTCCCGGTGAGGTTTGCTGCCTTAACCGGCTTCATTAAATATACATAAACATTTTAAAATATATTTAGCAAGTACACCACATTCCTGGAGTAAATTTGTGAGCCCCAGAGTTGTTTATGTACAAGGAGAGCTGTTTCTGCCTGTTTCCAGAATTAAATCTGAGCCCTGGCTGAACGACACCACTCATGCTGTCAGACGTGAGTGCCGTAGAGCAGAGCGCAAATGGAAAAAAGACAAACTGCAGGTGTCTTTTCAAATATTAAAAGACTGCTTGTGTCGCTATCAGAAAACTGTAAAAGATGTAAAAAGAAAACATTTCTCAGATATTATTCTGTCAAACTGTCACAAGCCTCGTGTTTTGTTTAGCACTATTGACAGGATTCTTAATGCCCCACAGACTGTTGGCATGGAAGCCTCTCCTGCTGTCTGTGAAAACTTTCTTCACTTTTTTATTGATAAAGTCGCTTGTGCTAGGGCTCAAATCTCAGTCCCTGCTTATGACCCTTCAATCTCCATCCCTTGCTCTGCTGTCTTTGACCAGTTTGAGCCTGTGACTTTGACTTCCTTACAGGAAATTGTTGGTCAGTTGAAACCCTCAGGTTCCCCAAATGATCCTCTTCCTCCTCGGCTACTTAAAGAAGTTTTCCCCACTGTAGGGCCATCTGTTACTGCAGTCATTAATAGCAGCCTGTCCTCAGGTGTTGTCCCTGAACTGTTTAAACATGCAGTAGTACAACCTCTGATTAAAAAACCTGGTCTGGATCCTGCAGTTCTTGTTAACTTTAGGCCGATCTCCAAACTGCCTTTTCTTTCTAAAACCCTAGAAAAGGTAGTTCACGTTCAATTGATGGCATTTCTGGAGGAGCAAAATAATATTTTAGAGGTTTTCCAATCCGGTTTTAAACCCCTGCACAGCACTGAATCAGCTCTTATCAGAGTTTTTAATGATGTCTTTTTAGCTACAGACTCCGGTGACTGTGTTATCCTTGTTCTTTTAGACTTGACTGCTGCTTTTGACACTGTGGATCATGAGATCCTGATCTCTCGTTTGGAGAATTGGGTGGGCATCAGGGGCACAGCACTGGATTGGTTCAGGTCATACCTGTCTCATCGAACCTTCTGTGTTAGCCTTGGTGACTCTTCTTCCTCCTCTGCTCCTCTCACATGTGGAGTCCCACAGGGCTCAGTTCTTGGCCCTCTCCTTTTCTCTCTCTATCTGCTCCCACTCGGTTCTATACTCAGGAAACATGGCATTTCTTTCCATTGTTACGCAGATGACAGTCAGATTTATGTTCCACTTAAAAAGAACAGTGAATACTCTCTTCGAGTATTATTCGAGTGTCTTGAGGACATAAAAGCCTGGATGGCTCTTAATTTTTTAAATTTTAATGACAATAAAACCGAAGTGATGGTTTTTGGTGGTACCTCTGGGGCCCCTCATGTGGATCTGGGTTCCTTGGCCCAGTATTCCAAGCAGTCCATCACAAACTTAGGGGTTAAAATGGACCCTGAGCTAAAGCTTGACAATCAGATTAAGGCTGTTGTCAAGTCAAGCTTCTTTCACTTAAGGCAGCTGGCCAAAATAAAGCCCATTCTTCCGAGGCAGCACTTCGAGACAGTAATCCACGCCTTTGTGACCACTCGGCTGGATTACTGTAATGCTTTGTATGTGGGGGTTAGTGGGTCCTCCATCGCCCGTCTCCAGATGGTACAAAATGCGGCTGCACGTCTTTTAACTGGCACTCGTAAATATGACCACATTACCCCCATTTTAGCCTCCCTCCACTGGTTGCCTGTGCATTTTAGGATCCATTTTAAAATTCTTTTATTTGCTTTTAAATCCCTAAATGGTCTTGCCCCGCCATACCTCTCTGAGCTTCTACACTCGTACACACCGTCCCGCACCCTCAGGTCAGCTGATCAGCTGCTCCTGAGGGTGCCCAAAACTAAACGGAAGCTCAGAGGGGACCGTGCGTTTTCTGTTGCGGCTCCTAAACTTTGGAACGACCTTCCTCTCCCCCTTAAACAGGCCTCTTCTCTGTCTGTTTTTAAATCGTGTCTTAAAACCCATCTCTTCTCCCTGGCCTTTGTCACCGAGTAAGATGATTTTATTTATTTTATGTATTTTACTTATTTTATAGCATTTTTATATCTTTTAAATTATTGTGTACTGTGTATTATGCCTTTTTTAACTTTTGTTTTATTGTACAGCACTTTGGTCAGCTGTGGTTGTTTTAAGGTGCTTAATTAAATAAAGTTGGATTGGATTGGATTCTAGATTTTATGCTAAGCTAGGCTAATATACATTCTGTTCTAACTCAGTACTCTTTGTACAGATAAAATATCCCGAATAAATGTATTCCTCAATATTTGTATGTATGTGTTTGTTCATTTTTAGCAACGTTTTAAGACACGTGAGTGTGACGACACAACCATTGCTTCAAATTCAGTTTATTCGCACTGTAACGTTACGACCATGTGAAAAACAACGCTACCAAAACCCTCCTCCTCAATCCGACACCTCTTCTCTCCCACAGGTAACATCATCGGCTCAGGTATCTTCGTCAGTCCGAAGGGGGTGCTGGAGAATGCCAGCTCTGTGGGCGTGGCCCTGATCGTCTGGATCGTCACAGGTGTCATCACCGCCATCGGAGCGCTGTGCTACGCTGAGCTGGGTGTCACCATCCCCAAGTCTGGGGGAGACTACTCTTATGTCAAGGACATCTTTGGAGGGCTTGCAGGGTGAGTGGGCACTTAACACTCAGTCATCTGCATATACCGTAAAGAAACTACCAGAGGGGGGTTTCAGTGTTTCTAGTAACGTTAAGGAAGCAGTAAGTCAGTTACAAATGAAATTGAAAAGCTGTTTTCAAAAGGGGAAAACCTGAATGAATATATGTCACACAGGAAACATGGGTGTCACGCATGGGTATGTGGTTTTTCGTGTAAAGAGCTTTGTTGGTTGAGCAGTTGAACAGTTTCATCCAGTTTCGTTTTTTCCCCCCTCATTTCTGCTACTACTTTTGAAAAGGATGTGTTTTATCTTTCAGACTATGAAATGTTTTGTCCTGTCTGATTTAAAACAGACATTTTCACTCATTCTTTGGTCACTGAGGTTCTCCAAGTAAAGCCCAATAATTCAGAAGTGCTTTCTAATAAGTACATGACCCAGTTTTCTAGATGAAGGGGCCTCTGAAAACAGTCAAAGATAATTTGACATGGATTAGGGAGAGCATACCAACATGTCTAGATAGTTCTCTTTATCCTGTCTGACGGGCCTGCCTGTGTGACAAAGTACAAAGTACTGAAGCACAGAAATAAGATGTACGTAAACAGCTTGTTTTCGTTGCTGACTTGTCAAATACGTCCGATTTGACAGCGGCTGCTCACCCCTCTAGTGTCACTTCTGGACTCCAGCTTGGTGTTTCACGTGGGATTGAAGTCTGTAGATTTAGCATTAATCGCACATATGTATTCTTGGCGAAGTGGTCGGAGAGTTGGATGGGTCAAATCAAACATTGCACTCATCTGGTAGACTTTAAGGCAATTCCCATGTGAAACCAATAGTTAATATCATTGTTGCATGCGGTCATATAACTGGGAAAGATTTTTAATAAACCTTATGAAATCAAGTGGTGGAGAGGTACCTCCATTATACCAGGACACTCTCAGATTTTTAATCTCAAGGAGTTTTTTTCTTCCTGGTTAAATTAAAATAAAAATATATTGTAAAGCATATGGCCACTGATAGAGCTTCCATCATTGGCAAGTAGTGACTTGGGGTGGGTTGTATAAAATATATCAAACCCACATAAATCGAATTCTGACTCACTTGTTAAGTTATCCACTCCCACAACCGCAGCATAGTTTCACATATGTCTGAGAGGTCGGGGGCGGGGGGGGACCGCCTTTTCCCGTTCATCTGTACATCTGTAAACGGTCAGCTTTAAGGTAAAGGTGCTTACAGTAAATGCTTGGGAACCACACTAGGGTCATTTCCCTCAAAACAATATCGTTTGTTAGCGTAGATTTCACACACAGTGCCTTTTTTGCCCGGACTGTAAACACAGATTAGACCATTGTTTTTTCAACTTTCAAAAGGATTCGTATTATCAGGGTATTTTGGGAGAGGAATTCACCCAGACAAAACAGCCATTGATTGTTTTTGTCCCTTTGTATGGGCTATCAATACACATCAATGAAGTTTTACCTCCAGAGACTTTGTAGTTCACAGCTTCAGAAGTGTCGGGGCCACAGCGTCTCCCTGTGCCATCTGTCTAGGATAAATAATCTGCATTCAAGGGGTGTTTGTTGTTGTTGTCCTGCTCCTTTTATCCCTATGTATTTAAAGGGGCCGTGTTGTGTAAGCATGTGCGTATAAGTCAATAACTGCATCAAGTGTAATACTCACATCCCCTTGTGTAAGCGAGCTAAAGGGAAGCACTTATATGTTTGCTCAAAGGCAGCTTGAATGGACAATGTTCCTGTACAAAGGCTTTTTGTTATGTCAGACGAGTAAGATGTGTTCCACCCTGCTATAGATACCACAGGAGGTATTACACTGGTTAGAGTAGGATTGTGATGTTGGACTGAATAAATAAAACTAAATCATTTATAATTAATTCTCCACAATTTCCCAGCCTGCGATCAATAAAGTACATTTATCTATCTATTATCTGTCTTATAGTCAATATAAGCCTGGTGTCGAAGAAAGCAAAGTCGAACCAATTCTGCGATCACTTTCGGACCTTGTTCCAAACTCTGAATCTCTGATAGGAAGCCAAATGTGTTTTACACACACACACACACACACACACACACACAGCAATTAAAACATTGAAATGGGGCACCACATATAGGGCGTCTTTACACACAAAATTTGCATTAGCATGACAAATTATAATCCTTTGACATGCTATAATGTTCTTATTCTCCTGTTGAATGACTTATACAGTATTTATTTAGAATACAGTAAAGACATATAAGCATTTAAAAGTAAATGTAACAGCCGTTACTGTGCATTGAGAGTTGAGGTGGACACACACACACACACACA